>NW_028301552.1:24015000-24615000 GCF_042242905.1 Orbicella faveolata
CAGACAGGTAAGGGGTGTCTACTGTGATCCGAGCAATTAGTACCTTCCTCACAGTATTGTCAGTCAACAACATACAGTTAAAGTCACCTGTGTACTGTTCTTCCGAGACGAGCTCTTTTTCACTACAATACCACTACAACCAGTGTCTCTTAGCACATCGACAGTCTTGTCGTCTATCTGCCCTTTAACCACTGGCATTTTATTCCTCGCTCCAGATAACGGCTGAACACAGGCACTACTCAGTAAAGGAATTTTCTTACCACAGGTTAAGAGGAGTTGCTCACCCTCAATGCATGCCTGGATATCTTCTGCTGTAGCTTGTGGCGGTGAAGATTGCACTAAGCATCCAGCGCTAACCTGATTTCGCCGCACAGGGTTACCATTTTTGATCTGTCCTCCTGACCTTGGCACACTGGATTTACAGTTTCTTGCTTCATGGCCGTGCCTACCACACAAATAGCATTTCCTGGTCGGACAGTTAGCAGACCTATGTCCTCGACCATTACACCTGTAACAGTACAGTGGTGACGTATCACTTGGTGGCTTCTTACTATCTTCCTTCTCCGGTAGTGTAGGCGGCTTGTTCCGTGCGGGACTAAACACGTGCTTTCCATGCGCCTCTAAGTACTGGTCAGAAATTTTCGCCATCTCCTCCAGGGTTTCAGGTGCTCGTTCACGCAAGTGAACAACAAGTTCCTTAGGACATGAATTAATGAACTGTTCTTTAACAATCAAGTCCTTTGGTCCTTCAAAGGTCTTCGTTTTCAATAACTCGAGCCACCGAATCAGGTAAGTTGACAATCGAACTATAACCTGGTCTGGACTCTCGTCAGTCTCAGGCGTTGAGACCCTAAATTTACGCCTATAACCATCCTCTGTAAGATCATACCTTTTCATAAGAGCTATCTTCATCTTGCCATAATCTGAGGCTGCTTCTTCTGAAAGGCGGGAGTAAACATCTAGCGCTCGGCCCGAGAGTAAAGCACTCAGCTTGGTAGCCCATTCAGCTTTATCCATTTTGCAGTGGTTGCAAATCTCTCAAATCGTTGAAGATAAGCATCCAAGTCATCTTTTCCATCTACGAAAGAGGGAAGGTTAGGAGCTTTCGCTTTGTCCTCTTTATTAGATGCTTGAACACCTGGCCCCTGATGGGTCTGTTCCAATTCTAAACGTTTCATTTCTAACTCATGTCTTCTCTGGGCTTCTTCGATTTCCACTTTCTGTCTCTGAAGCTCAGTCTCCATTTGTAGTTTTCTTATTTCTCGCTCTTGTCGTCGCGCTTCCTTCTCCTCATCTTACCTTCTACGTCTCTCCACTTTCTCCTCTTCTGCTATCCTCAATCTCTCTTCTTTCTCTTCTTCTTCTCTCCTGCGTTTCTCCTCTCGTTCTTCCTCTCTGCGTTTCTCCTCTCGTTCTTCCTCTCTACGCTTCTCCTCTCGTTCTTCCTCTCTACGTTTCTCCTCCCGTTCTTCCTCTCTACGCTTCGCCACAAATGCAAGCAGCTCAGCTCCTTCCAGGGCAAACGTTTTGCCTAACTCAACAAACTTCTCCATATCATATAACACACAGTCTGGGAATGTCCAAACAGGATAACAGAGTATGACACACAGTCAAGAAATGTCCACACAGGATAACAGCGAAACCTTCTTTTACACGAAATCGGTTCACACAGAACACCAAACCCACTCTACCACGCTTGTCCTGTACCTTTCCTGGTTACGGCAGTCCAGCAAACAAATTTCTGCTCTCCCGGACAGGCCCCCCATGTTACGAGTATCGTTGTAGAGCAGGGTTGTTTCTAGACAGAACTCAGGATCGCTGGTAACAGCAACAAACTAATTTGTTTCCGTAAGGTAACTTCGCGAATTTACAGCACTAAGCTTCTTCAAATTTGAATCAATCTCTCTTGCAGATGAACCTCTCGCTCTAATATACATGAGGCTTAAAGTTCTAGAAACTTCTATTAGGAGCTAAATTTAGTAATTTGACACAGTTTCTAATCTGAGTAATTACATAAGGATCAGAATGTTCTGGAATGTTCTTATACAAATTGGTCACGGTTGAATGACTTCCGGTTCTAGATTATTCTAGAACTTGACTTAGACAATTTTTCTTAACAGAGGACAATTATCCCATCTTCTTGAATATACCCAACCAAGAAGTACAAGTTAGAGAACATGTAGAAAACAAGCGTAGCCTCAGTAGAATTATTTAACAACAAGTACGACTCGTTGACAGGGCGCGCAAGGCTGAAACCCAGCCCCGTTCCATACCTGAAAAAATCAAACGGATTACACCAGTGAAGGCCAGATACTACGACAGCTATGGCGGTGTGAAAAAGTTGCCTAAACGTGTATTCGCTTTTTTTGATTTTTTTATCTTGATTGTTTTGTCAAATGCTTGCGTAAGTCTCCTAAATTTTGAGTCGTTCAGTAACCCCTCCCACAGGCAAGGTAATGTAAAAATCAAAAAAACAGCAAAAGCATTAGTGCGATGCATGGGCAAATTCAAGACTTGCGTGTCTTTCATCAGTTCTATTCCAGCACCTTGTTATCCCTCATCGTCCTTATCCTTTTTCCTGTCAACTGTATTTTGTGTATTTGGCAGTATTTCACTTGGGCGCCTTGCTTGACAGTGGCTAAATGATCCGAACATAAAGCCTTCAGAAATTTTTAAGGCTGACTAAAAAAGGATGAAATGCGCATAACTTATACATCTGACACTAGCAATCCAAGCTTTTGACTTATATCATACGACAGTCGACCGATATTCCGCCCACAATCAATGGTCAAAGTATCGGCCGAGTCTCGGGCGCTATATCGACCGATTTATCTGCCGATAGCCGGTCGATATGTCGACCGACACTCGGCCGATATCAGTATCGGTCGATATGTCGACCGACATATCGAGTATCGCCATATCGAGTATCGAGTATCGGTCGAGTATCGGTCGATATGCCGACCGATGCATCGGTCGAGGGGTGCACAAATTAACCATGATTTCAATATATTACTCACGTTTTCCTGTTAAAATCACCCAACTAAGTTTAAATACTTATATGATGATTATTTCTACTTTTACTACTGCCTCTACGATTATAATTATTATTACTATTTTGTTAATATTTATTGGGGTTGAATATCAACTGGAACATCGTCCTGTCTTCTGCTCCAGTTGCTGATGCTATTTTCTTTTCTTTCTTTTTTATTGTACATGCAACAAACTCAACAAAGTAAAGTAAAGTTCCCATTTAGGGGCCGGTATGTAGGATTCGGATGTGCGTGACATTTTCCCTATGTGCGTTACACTTGATTTAAAATTTTAAAAGTCGTCGACCATGATGTGGTTAACGAATCACAAGAATCGTAAGATTTTTTTTCAGTACGTTTTTGTTCAGCAATCGTGCCACTTATTGCCTCTAGTTTCAGTTTAGCTCATCAGTTACTTCAATCTACCGCTTCACACCAATAAAAAATATATTACCCTCAACCCTCGACCCTCGACATGGGACTCTCGACCCTCGACAAAAAGATAGACCTCTGGTAGCAGAATAATTTTAAGTATTTTACAGTCATTTTTACATTTTCTTAAAGCTAAATACATAAATAATTGCCTGAAATAACACCGAAAACATTTTCCCATGGGAACGAGAGAAAATAAATTTCAAAGGTCAGAGAACCTGTGCAAACACAGGCAAAATTTCATCATCAGTTTCATTTCACCAGTACTTTCAAGTGTTTCATATGAAGTTCAACATTTGTTTACGACGTTTGGTGTTGCTAGAAATGATTTTTTTTGGAGAAGATATTTAAAACAGTCGTACAGAAGTTTGCAATACGATGTAAATAATCTTGGTACTAGGTTTTTGTCCACTTGTTACTCAAACCTCTGGTGGATTCCGTCAAAATTTCTTTTTAGGGGCTCTTGATGGGATTCTTTTCTCACTGGGTTTTAAGTTTTTAAAAAGACAATTGGATATCAGTATAAATCTACTAACGTTCTATCACGAATGTCGTTCTCTGATTGGCTACGCAACTCACTATCTATTCTGTGATAGATAGCGAGTAGCGTTTTCGAAGCATTTTGGCGTTTTCGAAGCATTAGTGAAGAAGATTTGGATAAAGTTTTGACCGACTAGTAGATTTATACTAAAACAATTAGATAATCAGACCGAGTCAACTATCACGCATAAAAATCGAGAGCGAGGATTACTCGCTCTCGATTTCTATGCGTCATAGTCGACGCGATAGAAATCTCGAGCTCATAATCTAATTGTTTAATAGTACCTTCTATGAAATAATTCCAAAAAGAAAAAGATCAAAAGTTTTTTTTTTTTTTGCCTCCTTATGCACAAAATACCAATACAATGAAGTGGAGTTACACAATGTGCAAGTGTGATTTATATTGTATCAAATTAATTAAAAGAAATGGAAAAAAATAGAAAACACCAAGAAAAAAAACAACAGTAGTGAGGCAGGTGAAACTTAAATGAAATATTTCCTCTCATTGTTGAAATCTTCTGGTTCTTTGTTTTTGGAGCGATTTTTTTGTGTCATTTATATGAACACTGGATTTGAGAATAACTTATTAAGAATGGGAAAATAATCTACACAATGTTAAACTACACAAAATAATCTAGACAATCTACACAATGTACACAATGTTTGGTGAAAGTAGCCCCACATTAAATCTCTGGGAATTTTTTTTCCAAAAATTTCCCCAGTGGGAGGGGGCGACCCCCTCCCATACTCTCCCCAAACGATGCACAGTGCGCGTCTTGCCCAGCCGCTCAGCGGCATGTTTTCACGCAAACATTAGCCGCCATTTTTTGGATGGAATGCGCAACTCAAAAAACAACTGACAACCCCGCGGGACTCAGTTATTGGTGTTGTTATGCATTTAAACAGGCTTAGTCATTACAGTAGCAAAACATCTTGATACTACATGTACAAGTTCACTTGGCATGTGTAAACAGTAGCGAGTTCAGAGAATTAAAACTCACATGGGACAATGCACAAAATAGGGCTAAATTGAGAGATTGTTGTTGTGTTTTGTCCCATTGGGACTAAGAGCAAAACAAATAATTATAATTAGAGGATAAAGTAAGTAAACAGTGTTTTACCACACATTTCCCACTTGCAGCGATTTGTCTACCTTCTCACTTGTAGCAATTCAATTCCCACTAACATGTATAAACAACATTCCAACCGAATGGAATAAAACGCATTGCGGACCTATTTTTTTGTGTGTATCTAGTTGTGTAATGTCAACGGGATGAACTGAAGTATTTCTGTATTTCTGGACTCCATGATTACCTTTCTGAACAGCTTTGTGCAACCCTTTAGTTTGCACTTAACTGAATACACAGTTAGGGTACGTTTCAACGTGAATACAGTAGGTGCGGCGCTTTTCGGTTACGTTAAGGTCAAGGATTTGGCTTCTTACTTTTTAAGTTATTACTTGAAGAGGTCTGCTTCAGCTTCAGACGAAGCATCTGGCATTATTTATCAAAGTGAATACTGAATGTTTAATACATTAAGGAATGTCGTCTATATAGACAAGGAAGAGCAGAGGGCCCAATATGGAGCCTTACGGAACACCAGACAAGACTTGTAACCAGTTGGAATAGGTGCCTTGTAGTGCTACTCGTTGATATCTCTAAGAAAGATAGCTCTGAAACCAGTCTTTAAGCTTATTAGTATTGTTTTATTGTCTCATTGTCTTAGGTCCTCTTTTTAACTCCGTGAATAGTTTCATCACGTCTTGCATATTTTATTGCATTCTATCGTTCGTGACATTTTAAAGCATTTTTACTCTTAGAAAAATATTTATGCTAATTTTATATATTTTTACTCGCACTTTTTAATGACCTCGGAGAAGTCGAAACCTCGTGATTTTTTATCGTTATAGTCCATGGGCCAGACCACTTTACGGTACCAAACCTAAGGACAAAACCTAAGTGTTATCAGCTGATACTACTGCATGAGTTGTTTTCAAATTTGTATGATAACCTTTCTGAATGAGTAGCTTTGTGTGAGATTTCTTAATTTAAAATTTCGCAAAAAATAGCTTCAGCATGGAAACGAGGCTCAGAAGAAGATCCTCTAAACATATGGTCACGATCGTTTTATCAGTACTTTAGATATTTGAGAAAGAGGGAAAACATTTTTATTTCCCCTCGAAGTTGTTAGAAGTAGAAGTTTGTGTCAGGATTACACGAAAAACTAAAAAACAACCATCGGTGTCATTCACATTGCATCATAGGTAAATCCAAGATGGCGGTATTCTTGACAGGTGTGTAGGGCTAATTTGTGCTAAAATTTTGGTTCCTTATAGAAACGAGAAGTGTTCTCAGGGGATAAATAAACAGTAAGCATCTAGGTAAACATTTAGAGAAATCAATAAACTAAATATTAAGCTGATGGTGTCGATTTTTGACAAGAAACTTACAGATCCTCGAAATAGGCATTCGAGTATATATCATTCCTCATTTTATACGAAAGGTGTAGCAGTAGATGACATAATGAGAGCTTTTGAAAAATGTGGAGTTTGAAATGCATCAAAAGGAAAATGATATTAAATAATAGTTTTCCTTTGATATGAGGGTCATTTCATACATTGCTAAAGATGATTTCATTCATGTATAGTGACTACGGTAATTTACAATGACAGTGCGGATGGTCTTTTATGCTGCTTTTGTTGTTTATATAAAATCATTTCTGGTGAGGAACGAACACCTGAATAAATAAATACAAACTTCAGCGCCTAAATTAAACCAGTTTAAAAATGGCTTTTTAAAACCTTTAAGTCTTAATATTGACGTAGAACCTTGCATGACTGAATAGGTGGCACAAAAAGAGGAAATGTGACGCCTGAAGAACAAAACATCGATCAAGAGCGATCACGTTCAGAACAGTCCAGTTGTGCATGTATGATTCACTGTACTGACCATGATACGGAACTAGTTAGACCAAAAGATGAGGAGTCCTAGAGTACCCTTGTAAGAGGCGAGCAGCTGCTGTTCGTAAACACAAACACCTTGATATTGCTGAGACACTAAATGAAGGAGCAATCCCAACATTTACTATCACAGAAAATGTCGTAGCATGTTTACCATGAGAAAGCTCTTGGAAACAATTTTAAAGCAGCAACCCTACCCTACCATGCACCAGCACAACTTACGAACATCTCTGCATATTCTCTGAAAAGAAGAATCTTAAGGGAACAAGAAATCGGGAACCCTTGGAACAATGCAGAGATTTGCGTGCAGATCACTCAATTAGAAAATCAGCCATGGAAAAGAAGGACAGCAGGATTCTCGCAATTGCGTCGCGTGAAATCGTAACAGCTGAAGCTTGTTACCACAGGACATGCTTCAAGGGGTCTACTAGGACTGAGGCAAGTCCAACTGCGGCTTCCGATGGCTGTGGTGAATCGCTGAGAACATGAGTATGCTAATCTCAAGTCAGAAGCTTACCAGATACTTACATCAGATGATTACATCAGATCGGATGTTCTTACAATAGCCAGATTGAGTGAAGTGACAGAACTACTTTTTATCGTACGTATCTCACGGCTTTGGTTGTTGAAGAAATCAAGTTATCCACAAAAAAGCACACCAGACAGAATCTCCAGGCAGAATTTGGCGATGTCCTCCTCTTTGAAAATTTGTTAGAAACCACCAGTGTCTTCATAGTTCCCGCCAATTTGACACACTTCATGTAGCCAAATACATAACAACCCTTCTTCTGGAAAAAACAGGACAATGCAAGCCAGTCTTATCGGAGCTCAAATATAAACCGGGCCGCTATTGGCATTCGCGAAGCTATTCAAAGAACAGAAAACAAAATCTCATAGTCTCCACGCCCTTCAGATCTCGCGAAGAGCGCAATGAATGTTCTCAAAGAGTAGGGTTCGTTCTTGCAAACATATCTGACTGGAAAAAAAGAGTGGCCAGATAAAAACTGTCATCCAAGAGTGCAGAGGTTGATGAAATCCTTCGCCCAAGATCTGATGTTTAGAGTGAGCAGAGTAAAGATTAAGCCATCCAAACAGATCCCTCTTCCCTATGCTGTGAAAACCCTGACAGATAACGTTGAACTCATCCAAATGCTTAATCGTTGCGGCCACGGAATCGCCTATTCCCAGCTTGAAGAAATCAACACTGCACTGTGCCGTAAAAAAATGACATCAACAAGTGAAATCCCATTGCCAGATAACATCCAGCCTCATGGTGGCACTACTTTGGCATGGGATAACATTGACCGCCTAGAAGAAACGTTATTGGGTGAAGGAACATCGCATAGAGTAAATGGAATAGCGGTGCAGGCGAGGCATTTCGGACCACAACTTCTCCCGGAACCATCAACGCAGATAGTTCAGACCAAAAAGAGGAGTGTTGAGGCACTGGATGCAGAAAATCTCCCATTTACAATGTAGAAGATGGTTACGGCCCTCGTTCTAGGAGATTTGTAGAAGTTACCCGCCAAAAAGCTCCTGAAAACGCACGAAGAAAAACCTTTTAAGGGTCTTAGTGCGACTACATGCGGACGCATCCGAACACAAGGTGCAGCAGTGGAGAAAATTCCTTTTGAATCCAAAGAATAAAAAGGCCTTCACAGAGTTTGTGGTAAAGGGGTGGAAACGGGATTAATACAGAACAAAGTCGACAAGCAAGGTCACTTTTCGTGCGAACGTGACTGTTACGAGATTACCTCACAAGCTGCCAATATAGTTGAAGAGCTCAACTCCACACAGGAAGAAGCTGATACCAGGCTTATTGCCAGGCTGATACCAGGCCTACCAAGAAATGCAGCTCATGCAGCTAAATCACGCTACAAGGTGGTGGTTGTGGCATCAGAAGATACAGACGTATTCTTACTTTGCCTGTCGTTTAATTGCTTTATTCGGCATCCATGTATGTCAAGTGTGGAGCGCAGACAAGAACTAGATATGTCAGTATCTCCAGTGTGGTGGCAGCCGTAGGAGAAGAACTTTGCAAATGCCCAATTGGTATGCATACTTTCATTGGGTGTGACACAGTGAGTGCCTTCGCTGGAAGAGAAAAGATAAGAGCCCTACGACTTGTCAAGCAACAGACATCTTACCAAGAAATGTTTAAGCAGCTGGGGATGAAATGGGTTATATCAGATATGCTTTTTCAGAGCCTTCAAGAATATACATGTAAGCTTTACTGATAACAGAATGATACTGATAACATTAATGAGCTCGAGTTGGAGACAAAAAGCGGCGATATGGAAAAATGGGAATATATACCTACTGATAGATAGCATCACTTCCTCTGAAGCGTTTGCAGCTATCAACTCTGCCAACCATCTCGTACATACGCTGTCACCTACGAGCTTTTCACAGCAATCTGCTCTTTATCTTCGCTCTCATATACTAGTAATGCTATACGTAATCAACCTAACAATACACTTGAAACACTTGTTTCGTTTTCTTCCCTTTTGTACCATCTTCATTGTTTTTTTTTTCTTTTTATTGTAAGGTGTTAGATTTATTTTTGTGGATTAAAAGGTGCTGTAAACACTATTAGTGTGAACATTGTAAGTATAGTATTGTAAGAATAATAAGTTTCGTCTAGTACAATAGTTAATGTCAGCTCTGTAAGTAGTTATTCCCAAGTAGCATCTAATACTGTAATCATTTAAAAAAAAAAACATTAATGAGCTGAGGTACAGGTTATTCTGCACCAAGAAGGGTAACATCGACTCCTCTCAATTACCACCTTGCGTCGACTGCTTGTTCAAGCATGCGGTTCGCGCAAACTTCCAAGCAGTCATTTGGAAGCGAAGTCTGCAAAACTGCCAAGGGACGCGAACCCCATTGGTTTTGGCTGGCGCGAAGACGGTCATCACTTTGTCATTGACTGGTGATGAGCGGTGACCCAGCCCCTACAACCGTGCTAAAACTACTGTCTTGCTCGTGTACAAGGTCATGTCAACTTGCTACCTGCAGTTGCCTGGCAAATGGTTTGAAGTGCACGGATGTGTGCAAGCTATTAGACTGTGACAACAGATGTTAAGATTCTATCGAGGAGTTTGTCTCAGATGACAACGAAGAAGACGAAGAAATCTAACTTTAATTATCAATGTAACACGTGTACAAGCAGTTTCTTATATCCTGAATAATTATTCATATTTAACATTTGGCAAGTTTAGCCATGGAAACCATCCAGGAACAATTTCTTTAAGTTAAAAATAAGTTGTTGACATAAGCTCTGAAAACGTTTGAGATTTTCAATAACTAAAAACCAGTGTATGTAACATGATTGTATTTGCATTTGCTTGTATTTGACCGTAGTAATCACATTTGTACCAGTTCTATCTGTTCAGCCCAACCGAGTCATTTGCAATTGATCACGTGATAAGCCTGGAATAGCTACTCATTTGACATGGCTATCATATACCAAACGAAACAAGAGGAGTCAATGTAGTTTAGGACGAGCGTTCGAAGGTAACCACTGCAATTTACACGGGCACTTTCTTTTTTTTTCACATTTTCCGTCTTATTGTTCAGATTTATAATTTGACAAGTGTTGCCATGGAAACCATTTAGGGATAATTCCTATAAGTCATATATAAGTTATTGGAATTAGGTCTGAAAGCTGCGTTTGAAGTTTGCAATAACCAAAAATCAATGTATGTAACAATTTCAGGTTTGCATTTAACTATTATTAGGCATCTTTTTATCAATTCTGCTTATTCAGCCAAACCGAGTGACGTCATTTAATCACGTGATAATCCTAGTAAAGCTACTCCTTTGGCATGGTTATCATACACCAAAATAACCTAGAGGAATCAAAGTTGTTAAAAATAAGTGTTAGAATTTGTCCCTCGTTTTGGTACCAAATGGCTCTTTCCAGGGTCCTGGCCCATGGACTATTAGTTTTATTGCAAAATCGATCTCAAAGAAATTACTCATCAAGTTCTCAAACCCCTTCTTGGAAAATTGAGGATATATTATCTGTTCCATGTAATGTTTGTCACTAAGACTCGGACGCACACAGCGACATCTTGAATTCGTTTATTCAACAACACCACTCGTCACGCGCAACATAATGTATTCTAATTTATGCAAGCTTAAACATGACATCTTCCTTTCCAATAAAAAATAAATAAATAAACAAAACCGAAAACAAAAGAAAACAAAGGAATAACAAAGTAGGTCAACAAGTTATGTGACAACAATTCACACAAAATTGCTAAAAATGTCTGTTCCACACTGTTGTCACTATTAACTGGAACTTCCCCATAACCAACAATAACACAGCCTAGTAGTAAGCAAATAAAAAAAAAACAAAACAGTCTGATTCAATGTCTGGTTACTGAGTGTGGACAGTTCAGTTCATAACATAGTCCTCTCTGAATCTTGCTGGTAATCTGACAGTTCGGCCGCTGGAAGTACGCTGTGTCTGTTGAGGACTGCAATGGCTGGATGAGTTTAGGGAGGGCATGGCAGCATCAGGTGGTGGGACGGCAACTGGCGGTTCGGCTACTACAGGCACGCCTGGCCCATCAATAGCTGGTCCTGCGATCAGTGGAGGCGACTCGACTGTTGGGAGCAGGTGATGACGGTTTCGTCGGTAGGTGGTACCATCAGGTGTTGCAACTATGTAGGATCTTGGAGCACTATGTTGTGCAGTAACGATGGCAGGCTCCTAAGTCTTTCCTTTTCTTATTCTAGCTGTTTCACCCTCCTTAATACTCGGCAGCTGCTTAGCATTCCGGTCATAGTGCATCTTCTGCTTATCACTCCGCTGTTGCAGCTTCTGTTGGGGGCTATCAACCACTTGAGGTTTCAAGAGAGACTCCACAGTAGGTAGTTTGGACTTCAACATGCGACTCATTAACAGCTGAGCAGGTGACTCCTTAAGTCCAGAGATGGGTGTGTTCCTGTACTCCAGTAGAGCAATGTAGAGGTCATTTCCGTCTGCACAAGCCTTTCTAAGTAAATTCTTGATGGTCTGGATTGCTCTTTCACTCATCCCATTGGACTGTGGGTATCTGGGACTTGATGTGGAGATTTCAAATCCCCAATCACTTGCAAAATTACGGAAAGCCTTGCTTGAGAAGGGCATGTTGTCAGCAACAACTTCATCTGGAATACCATGTCTGGCATAAATTGATTTCATGCTAGTTATAACAGAGCTAGCTGTCTTGTCTTTCATAAGACAAAGTTCCGGATATTTAGAGTAGTAGTCAACCACAACTAAATAAGAGTTAGTGTTCAGTTCAAATATGTCTGCACCAAGCTTCTGCCATGGTCTCTGGGGAACTTCATGAGGCAGGAGAGGCTCTTTCTGGTTCTCTCTTTGATACTTGAGAAAAACTGGGCATTTAGCCACCAGTCTCTCAATTGCAGTAGACATGCCTGGCCAATAGACTACAGCTCTAGCCCTTGACTTACACTTTTCAATACCAAGGTGACTCTCATGGATACAATTCAGGACAGCTTGTCTCATATCTTGTGGGATTATGAGCCTCTGGCCAAGGAACAACAGGCCTTCTACTTCATGAATTTCACTACGAAGACTCCAGTAATGGGCAATTGATGCAGGCAATTGGCTTCTGTGGGAAGGCCAACCATTCTTAACAACTGTACATAATTTCTGAAGGTCTTCATCTTGTGCTGTTGCAGACTTCATTTGTGCCAATTTCTCCTGGGTCATGGGAAGATTTGTAGTGAGGCTATGGACCATCACCTCCATGTCATCGTTCAAATCATCATCTGTAGGCCGCTCATTCAGAAAGGCTCTTGAGAGTGTATCTGCTACATACATGTATTTGCCTGGAACATAAGAGATGTTGACTTCATACTTCTGAAGTCTCAGAAGCAGGCGTTGAAGCCTTGGAGAAGAATTAACCAGTGGCTTCTTTGTGATTGATACCAGCGGTTTATGGTCTGACATAACATCTACTGGTCTACCATAAACATAATGATTGAATCTCTCGCAGCCAAATACCACTGCAAGAAGTTCTTTCTCTATTTGGGCGTAGTTTACTTCTGCTTGGGTGAGAGATCTTGATGCGTAGGCAATTGGGTGGCCATCCTGGAGAATGCATGCTCCTAGACCTGACTTAGAGGCATCCACTTGCAAATTGACTGGCTTAGAAGGATCAAAGAACTTTAAAACAGGCTGACTTGACAGGATCTCCTTTAGATGCTCCACTGCCTGTGTGTGCTCATGTGACCAGATCCAAACTACATCTTTCTTCAACAGGCTTCGCAAGGGGGCAGTAGCTTCTGACTGATTAGGAATAAACTGAGAAAAATAGTTCACCATTCCCAAGAATCTCCGCAGCTCTTCTCTGTTCTGGGGTAATGGCATTTGAACTATGGCTCGCACTTTCTCAACATCTGGCTTCAATCCTGATTCAGACACAATGTTCCCCATGTACTTGACTTCACTGACTTTGTACTGGAGCTTTGCTGGGTTGAACTTAACTTTCGCTTCTCGTGCCCTTAGCAAAAGCTTTCTCATGAGTGTATCATGCTCAAACTCATCTTTAGCAGCGATAATTATGTCATCAAATATGACTTCCACACCATCAATGTCTCCAAATATGGATTCATTCTTTTTCTGAAAAACCTCTGGTGCTGAACTTATACCAAATGGCATTCTTTTAAAGCGATAACGGCCATACGGAGTGTTGAATGTGCAGAGGTGAGAACTTTCATCATCTAGACACACTTGCCAGAAACCATCCTTTTCATCCACTGTGGAGAAACCTTTCTTGCCACTTAGACGACTTGCTATATCTTCTGCAGTTGGAATCCTGTGGTGCTCTCGGCGAATTGCCTTGTTAAGATCTCTGGGGTCTAAACACAGGCGTAGGGACCCATCACGTTTCTCCACAATGACGAGACTGTTAACCCACGGGGTGGGTCTGTCCACTTTCTGAATAACATCTTTCTCTTCTAGCTCCTGGAGTTTTTCTTTCAGCTTCTCAAGCAGACTATATGGCACTCGCCGTGGTGGGTGAATGACAGGCTCAACTGTATCATCCAATTCAATGTGATAACTGCCTTCCATACAGCCCAGTCCAGTAAAGACGTCAGGAAACTCATCCAAAATTTCTTCCTTTGTGAGTGGCGCCTGGGCAACACTCTCTACTCTTCTGACCAAATTTAATTTTTGGCAAGCTGAAAGTCCCAAAATCGGTGGTGACTCAACAGCGGCGACAAAAAATGGCAGGTTTTCTTTCATTCCACGAGCTTCACAGTGTAAGTTTAGTGTGCCTTCAGGTTTAACCTTGAAGTCTCCATAAGATGAGAGAATGACGCTGGTTTCCGAAAGCGGTGACTTATTTCTGAGTTTCAAGTACACACTGAGTGGCAACACATTCGCTTCGGCTCCTGTGTCTAGTTTGAATTTAATCGGTGTTCCGCCGACACGTAAATTCGTAAACCAAGCCGAGTCTTCGACAGGCGGTGCACTAGTCACTGTTCCGATAAATAATTCTTGATCTCCATTATCTGATTGAACTTCTAATTCGCCTCCACCAATGGCGCCTTGATCGCTGGGAGTGACTACGTGTACGGGAGATTTCATTTGCGGACAAACTTTGGCGAAATGATCTTTTCCTTTACAAACGAGACAAAGCTTTCCAAACGCAGGACATGACTTTGGTAGATGCTTAGTACCACACTTCGAACAGTTGAACGGTAATTTAGGACGCGGCGGTTTTGGACGCCTTAAATTGAACTTGTTTCCGACCCAATGAACTGGAACGCTCTTGTCAGAATCTTCCAATTCCTTTATTTGACTCGAGCTTGCTTCGCCGGCTCTGCAAACACTTGCCGCTTTTTCTAGGGTAAGGTCTGACGATTCACGGAGCAGTCGTTCTTTCAGTCGGGTATCTCTCACACCAAACACAATTCGGTCGCGGATCATGAGGTCATGCTGATCGCCAAATTCACAGGACTTTGCACGTGTTTTCAGCTCGGTGATAAACTGATCAATTGTCTCGCCTTCTTGCTGTTTGCATTCCCAAAATCGATATCTTTCAAACACAGTGTTCTTTCTCGGGTTGACATACTCCTCAAACTTCTTCTTAAGATGAGCAATCTTGTTTGGATCCTCACCAGTAGCAAACTTAAAGGTATTATAAATTTCCAGCGCTTCTTCACCGATCACGTGAAGCAGGATCGCGCACTGAACTTTCTCGTCTTCTTTTATTTTGCCAGACGCCGTCAGATAAAGGTCGAATCGTTGGACCCATCTTCTCCAATTTTCACTTGGATTTCCTTGAAGCGACAAAGCTTCCGGAGGCTTGAACGAATCCATTTTACTCCTGGTACCATGTAATGTTTGTCACTAAGACTCGGACGCACACAGCGACATCTTGAATTCGTTTATTCAACAACACCACTCGTCACGTGCAACATAATGTATTCTAATTTATGCAAGCTTAAACATGACATTCCATATTTGTGTACTTCGGGAAAATACGCACTACATACTCGGTCGCTCGATTTCCACTTGTAATTCTTGAATCGTAAACTCAGAGCTCTTATGCATTTTTGGTTAATTATTCTTATGACCGCAGCCCGCAATAGCACAGCTAAAGGGCATCAGAGCCCGCTGGGACTCTGCGGCTCACCGCTATCTTGTTTGTTTCAGGTATAATGGTAGGTGAATTTTCACGAAAAATGCGAAAAATATTTTTTGTTGTTGTTCAAAATTGAGAAGACTGGGATAAATATTTTGCAAAAAGAATGTTAAGAAAAGCTTTTATTTTTTAAGATAAAGAGAAAAACTATTGTTGAATCTCATTAACCCCCTACAGCGCGTTGACACGTCTAAATAACATCGACCGCCAGTTGTCACGTGTAAAGCGAACTGCGGTGTGATATTTCATTTGTGCACGCGAACTGAATCGATCTGGTTCTTTCATCGCAAGAATCAGGACGAAACCCGAGAAAACTTCCTGCCCATTTTCCTCTTCGAAGAGACCGGAGAGGCGAAAATCTGGTGGAACCCACAGGTTCAGCGTCGAACAAGATCCGTTGGCTCAGAGCGACCCACGGTCTGTAACAAAAAGAATGGTTGAAGGAACTCGAGGACACAAGTCCCACCAAGGAAGCTGAAGGACAAACTACAACAAGTACTAGTCGCACGAAATTGCTGGAGAACGGACGCGATTCCGAAACTTCCACAACGAGAGAGTCAAGCGCACATGTAGACGTCGAGATTTCCTCTTTTGGCTTCACCAGGCATGGTTTTAAAAATGTCCGGAGAACGAAGAAGCCTAAACTTGAGCAACATAATGCCAATGCCGCCGACGAAATCTTCTAAGTGAAAGAACTCACGGCAGTTTAAATACAAACCTGTATAAAGCTCTTGTCATTTTCTCGCTTCTCGGACGATTTCACTGCGACGGGGAATTGTAGACGTCTGATTATTTCAAGTTGTCATAAGCCGTTGTTGTGGCACACTGACCCATGCCGACATCGGTCAGTGCGGAGGGGATTTTTAACACCTAATCATACCAATCTCATAAAAGGTTTTTAGTCTTTTTCTCAATAAAATAAAACTGCATTTAAGGATGAACATTTTTAATTCGTTCACGGGCGTCTTCCGACGGAATTGGCTGAAAATCGGCAGGTATGTTCCAGGATACCTCCTTCAAAAAACGGTGTCGGGCTTCGTTTAATTTCGCTTCCCTTTCAAAGTTATGGCCTCTTTAGTGGAAGGAAACGTCCGCATTGAAAATATCAAACTTTAGGAGGGTGTAGAAAAAAAACAACCCACATCTGGAAAATCGTAGACACCCTTTTAGAGGGTGATGTGTGAGAAAACATTTCCGATGTTAATCGCGCCGCTCTGATAATTCACGCGCGGATGCGAACCAGATTAAGCGAAGCAGCGTTTCTGGGCATTTCTTTTAATTTCACCTCGACAATAACTGTTTAAAAAATTTCAAAGATATGATTGTATTGTATAACTATTAAGCTTTCAGAAAATGTATAGGTTGATAGGGTTTTCTTTCAAAGCGCCAGCGTAAGAGCGCGATTTCCAAACACTGTCAATCCACCTACCGTGATACCATAAGTATGTTAATTTGGTACATTTACCTAAAATGCACTGCGTAGCGCCGTTTTTTTGCTTAAGGAGGATTAGACCTGAGTGGATAAACCAATCAAATGGGAGCATTGGTGGCCCATTGGGTTTGAAACTGACAAGCTGAACACCTCAGCTTCGTTATATAGGCTCGCTCCATGTTTAACGGGCTTCTAGCCGTTTTGGGGGATCAGAATGGTGAATGAAACACATAGTCCGGGTGCCCGTGACCGACTATGGCCGTCCCGTTTACTTGGAAAGCTGGCAAATTTTAACTTTACTAGAATTATTCATTGGACCTTAGTAGTTAATACTAGGGTGGCAGTGGAACTCTCGAGTGGGCAGTTTGTAGTTACATGTCTGAAAACATTTGCAACGCTAATGTGGGGACTGGGAGTAACTCTGTACCACTAGTTGTATATAGATTATGCTAAGAATCAAACATATTTTGAGAATAGCTCCTTTCCTCGTATGCTCACGTTTTCTAGGGTTGTGAGAGTTGTCTAGGAGATGTGAGAGGTGTAAAATTGAAATATACACGTGGAAATAAGTAATAGTTCATAAGGGATGTTCCCCCGGAAATTGCACTTAATGAAGCAGCTCACTGTATTTAATTTTCAGAGGGGCTGCATCAATGTTTAACCGAATATTTGCCAAATTAAGGAAGTACAAAGAAAAACTGGTAACTTCCTTCCTGGTTAATTTCCAAATTGTGTATTTCCATAGCAACCCTATTAAGGAAATATTATTTTTCCTGTGATGCTATGACATTAAGACTAACTTGCATATATTTTATAAATGTATTATATTTTTGAAGAAAAGATACGTATTGATGTTCTTATTTAAAATAAGGGATTAAAAACACGATATTATTCTTGTTCCACTTCATTTTCCCGTCTATCTATTCCTATTACAAACTTTATTTCCCATTATACCTTTCGGTATCATGTTCTCTCAGACTACGCTTAGTACTTGCAGTTTGTCTCATTGTGGGAACATGGTGGTCATTATTTCGTCCTACAAGGTAATTTGTCACAAAAAAGTTAACTGTTTTTATTCTTTTATAATTTACCTCGTAATTTGCTTGTTCTCTTGATGCTAACGTTATTTGAATCAGCCTGTTGGCTCGCATCTCAAAACTGAGTTTCAAAATGGAAGGTGAAGTCATAAAAGAAGTATAAAAAAAAAAAACACATCTGGCGTGCGAAGAAACCACGGTACTTGTTTCTAATAAATAGATACAAAAGCACATGATATAGAATCCGATACAATTAGTTTAATTTTAAATGAATAATACTGGGGGACGATTTCAGTAATTGACGAAGGACTGTTTGAGGTATAGTGTAAATTTTAACGGTAGGGCTCTCTTTACACACTTCGTAATAGCAAACAATTTCAACAATTGAGATTCCAAAACCAAACGGGGAACTGTCGGAGTTACTGACATGGAGGGAACACGAGATAGGTGCGCACTCACAGCTCATATGATGGCAGCAGCAACAGCCTCTTTGAAAGTTATGAGTGGGACTTCGGCAGGCTCAAGCTTCCGTAAATATATGTTATTGGCCGGCTGGGAGGTCCGTATAGGGAAAAACTGTGACCGAGGTCACAGTTTTTCACTATACGGACCGATCCTAAGCCGGACAATGACATGTTTATCTTTTTTCTTGCGGCAAATTGGCTTACAAGTGGGTTTGTTTACGCAACTTTGCATCGAATTGGCTTACGCGCCGTGCACAAACCAATCCTAAAAAAATCTAACTAGCGAACGAGCGAGTAACTCAGATACTAGATAAGGTAAGATGTATTAAAGAACAGATTTATTTCGAACTACGTTATGTTAGTGGGATTTAGTTCACCAGTTAAGTTCTCCGGAAGTGTTTTTCCGGTGTGAAATTTCGTCCAAAGATTGAAGTTGTATTACAAAAACAATTTATGTCAGTCGTTGCGAATCACTCGAAATCAGAGGTTTCTACCGTAAATTGAGTAGCAGATAGCGAGGAAATTCGTTAAGTGTATTCCACAGAAATTCTCTCAAACACAGCAACGATCAGAGAGGTAAACTCGACTGAAATTGAGTCATTTTTAATTAAACTTGTATAGAGAGAGACACGCAGGATTACGCGCCATTACAGCGCCGAGCTACAAACAGCCAAACAAACTCTCACAACTTCAAAAAACTCAATTGAATTTACTTACAGTGACCTTCCTTGCCATTTAAAGGTGAATAGAGATAAACTTGCCTTGATTAATCGTCGATGGAAGTGTAAAAAGGGCGAAAGATTGACGATTACCGCTAATTCGTTCACGAAAATAGATCAACTCGACGGATTCCGCCCGCTGTGGCGGTCCGGATGAGAAAATCTCGCCCGCTCCCGGAACCAATCAGATTGCAGGATTTGTTGAATTCGGCCCCTCTCACGAGGTGAGAAAAAGATAAAGAACTTGGATCACAAAGAATTGAAAGAGATGAAAATGGCGTTAATAATATCATTCAGTGCATTGACACGAAATTGGTAAATCCATTCGATATCGGTCAGTACGAAGGAGAAAAGATGCCACTGATCAATATCGCCACTGGAACAATTACATCATCTGAAGTTTTGGAATTTTTACTCAGTGTTAAGGAGCAAGGCGAAAAGGCAATGGGAGAGTTTGTGCAAGCCGGGCTAATATCTGACAAGGAGAATTTCTGGGATCCTTTGAAGAAAATCAACATCGAAACCTTTCAAAGTCTGAACGAACCTGTTGAGCCGAGTAAGGGAAAACAGGCTCTGAAGACAATCAACCTCGACAGGCAGGTGTATAGTAGACTTCTTGTTGTGTCCAAAGACGGTGACATTGATCTAGAAGAAGTGCCGTCGTATGATCTTGCATCTGTTCCCCTTGCATTAGCCAACATGGATGGGTCTGAGGAAACCAACCAAGAGTACAACTAGAAATGGACAGTCTTGCCAGGAGCAAACTTCCTGCCCATAGTCTTCATCAAACAACATACAAAGTTGACCTTCTGGCAGTAATTCAGATGTTTTCAAAAGGAAAGATGCATTCGGAGAGCTATATGACACAATTGCAGCAACTATTACTACGATACGATAAGATACGATACGATACTTTGTCTAACGCGCGTGGAGTTAACGATTAGCTAATCGGCTAGTTTACATGCAATCCACGGCCCCAGCATATTCTAAAAATTAAAACTTAAAAAGTACAATAATTGATCGTATAAAACTATAAACGCAGAGAACTAAAAATCTAGAGAATCAAATCACAATAAATTCCGATATCAGTCAGATTTTGTTGTTCACTTCATTAGTGCCTACTCTAGTTCCAATATCACTTTTTTGTTGGCTCGTTCCATTTCTTTGCAGCGAAATATCTTCATGATATGAGACCATATTTAGTCGCGTTAATTTTCGGCAAAGATAGGATATAGTCATGTTGACAATTATCCTTGCATGAGTGTAAGGTGATAAGATCCCTAATTCCGGATGGAACTTTGTCCGATATACAATTACTTATTGTCAATAGCATGCCCTGGATTCTTCGAGTTTCCATGGATGGGAGTCTGATTCTTCGCAAGAGATCTTGATGAGATGCACTTTTATTTTTGATGATGTACCTTAAAGCCCTTTGGTTGACTTTCTCGATTTTAGCAGTGTTTCTTTTTCCGCAGTGGTGCCAGACTTGGTTACAATAGTTAAAATATGGCAGTATAAATGCGCGGTATAGCGATTTCTTAGTTTTAGGTGGTAAAATATTCTTCAGTCTGCAAGTTGCTAAATTCCAGTTCGCCAGTCAAGTCCATATTGTCGGGAGAATCTCAGTGGACGGCCATAGAAAAATAGATTCAGAGCAGAGAAACGAAGTTACCTGCGCGCCATGCAGTTTCAAGCTTTGTTTGTCCAGTGGAAAAACCAAATCTAATTTGTTGACGTTTCTACTCTCTGATTGGTGTGAGAGCCTTCCCGGACGACTCAAGGATGATCAAACACTCATTCTAGCATCACAGGATGGGTCAGCAGTGAAAGTGACCAAGACGTTGAACAGAGAAGATATAATTCCTCTCTATACCGACCACCAGGAAGCGACACTAGGATGTTTGTGCATTGCGAATATATAACAAACCAGTCATCAGACGGCAACAATTCTTCCAAGAGGATCATCGTTTTTTCTCCAGACACAGATGTAGCAGTTTTATGTTGGTATCACTTCAGCCAACTGTCCATTCAAGGGCATTGGTTCCACACAGGTACTGGAGGAAAGAGAAGGTTCATTCCCTTGCACGAGGCTGTGGGTCCAGATGTGTGCAATCTTTTGCCGGCCATGCATGCTTTGACAGGATGCGATTCCACGAGTAACCTAAACGGCATAGGCAGAAAGGGAGGGTTCACTACAATGAAGAAACATAAAGATTACCCTGTTGGACTGAAGAACCTGGGTACAGACTGCACAGCCATAAGCGATGAAACGTTAACTGTTTCTTTCAAATTTATCGGTGTTCTATATGGAGAAGCTACTTCAAATTTGAACCATCTCAGGTTCAAGGAACACCTGGAGAGCAGCAAACTTCCACCTACTGAAGATAGTGCATCATGTCAAAAGGGCCAACTATCAATGCTTCATTTGGAAACATGCCCGAGACAGGAGGCTTTCAGTAGCATCACCAGATGGAAATGGGTGGACTAAGGATGAGCGGGGACATCTTGTTCCAAATTGATGGAGAAAGATCCAGCTCCAGAGAATCTCTTGGAACTGATTGTGTGCAGGTGTAGAAGGGATGCAAAGCAAGATGGTCTTGGCGGAAAGTTGGACTCTCCTGCACGGCCGATTGCACTTGTGAAAATGAATGCAGCAACCTCCAAGAAAATGACGAAGACGAGGAACTTTAATCCTTTGTATTATTTGAATTGTGATGTCATTCACGTGTGCAATAACGACATGATTGAAAAGCGCTAATTACTTAAGTAAACTATTTTGAATGATTTACTTGCCATATAAATTTGATTACTCTTAAGTAGATATTTTGGAGGATACGTGGGTAGGTAGGGGCACAATGAGCGACCCCTCATGTTCACGAACGAGGCTGAAGCACAGGTTAAATGATTACTAAATGGGTGCAGTGACCATCTAGCAGAGTAAACTTTTATTTTTCCCTGAGATAGACGTAGATAGCTTATAAGCCTGTTTTTAAGTTTAGAGACGGGACTTCCCAATGCTACATGTAACTTAAGTTTCAATAATTAGATTTTTATTTTATTTTGGATGTAAAATGCCTCGTACCTTCTGTCTAAATTGTGATATTTTTCTCAATAGTTTTTAACTGATAAGTGAAAGGAACTTTATACAAAAATAAGAACAAATGTAAAATGCCCTCTCCAAAAGACGTTTAAGATTGCGTGTACAGATAAAATGTACTCCGCAATATTGACTCTCTCCGTTGTTGACAATTTTATGACGTCATAATGTGATTACCTGACTTATTATAAACATATTCATGTTATCCATGGCATGAACTCTACCTTGTGAAAATTTTGTGTTGTTAGACAAAATCTGTTGATGGCTACAGCTCATAAACTATTTCACCCCTCGTCCCAGATTGTTGTGAAAAAAAAACAGATAGATACTCAGGAGGGGTGTACTTTGTGGTACTGTAAATTGCCATGGCCCACTTTGCCAGCTCCACTGCCACCCCATCATTTTTCCCTAAGGCCTAAAGAACATTGCTGGGTGAGTCAAAGTCTGCCAGCTCGTCGAGTAAACGAAATCATTTTTTTAACCCTCTTTCCCAGCGTGGGTACCCGGACTAACAGGTATTAAGAACTCTGTTCAGCCACTTAAGGTGGTAAGGTGGTGTGAACAGTTTTCTACACTCTTCAGCAGTTAGCCTTTGATGGATCAATCAAGGTGCATGTTTTGCAAAATCTACAAAGATCTTGTTGGCATCTCTTTACCAGCAGAGATATCACCCATAAGAGCTTCACGTCTTTCTAACTGCGCCCTATTCATCCAACTTTGCACGTTGAATGATACGTTTAAATTCTCTTTTTACGTCCGGTCAATTAGGATTTAAAACAATTTAACATTACCTGTAATTCTTGATTCACTAAATGGTTTCAAAGCTTTTATTTCAGAGATGTAGAAATAAACACTGTATATAAATGTAAATATTAACTTTTAATTTATGACATCTTACTTTTTGAGTTATTTATTTGTAAAGTTCTAGTATAGCAAAGATCAATACTACATGTACCACTGTGTATCAAGTGATACACAGCCTCCACTATTGTCTGGTTCCAGCCCAATACTAAGAACTCAGTATAGTCTATTGGAATATTTGCGTTCACGTCGTGTTACCCAATAATCCAGTTTGTATTGAGAATTTTTCAGACGGATTTGTTTGCGGAAATGCCCCCCCTCCCCCCCACTCAGCAGGGGCAAATTACATCATGAGCGCATACACGCAGTTACTTTATATTCTACATGTATTTTGACCCGCTAGCCTTTGACAACAAGTAACTAAAGCCTGCGTCATCAGGAAAGAATGTTTTGTAGCTCTGCGACGGCAAATGGCCATGAGTTGTGGTAAGAAAACAACTCGTCCGTGTAGCTCGGCAAATGGCCATGATGACCCTCAGATCTGTGGTCAGAAAATAAATTTTCCGATTTGTAGCTCCGCAAATACTTTGTGGCGATAATTCAAATTGGTTGGCAGAAAACAAACTTTCTGTGTTGTGTAACTCGCCAAAAGCCGTGTTTTGTGGTCACAATGGTGAATTCACCTTTTTCAATTGTGAAAACAAGATGTAAATTCGAGCAATGTCAACAAATACAAAACATTCGGCGACGCGCTGTCTTGTAGGGTCGCTAGTCAAAACGTTATTTTCTCAAGAAATATGTTACCAACGTTGGCGATCTGAAATTGAATTCTAAGTGTCGCCAACAGTTAAATGCCTTTCCTGGAAAATATTTTGTCCAGTAAAGTTAATACTTAATTAATTAACACGTTTTTACCGCAGGTTTCAACTTCACGTGCAGATCGTTATCTGTCATTCCCTGGTCCCAGAGGTTTTTCTTGATTTTTCCCCACATGAGAGAGCTGCGAGAAAGCCGCGAAGCGGTGAAAACACGAGTTAACCACTTCGCGAAAAGAAGAAAAATCAAGAAAAACCTCTGGGACCAGGGCATCATTCGATCAGCATTCGATCAAACTTAGTTTCGAATGCCACCAAAGTAGACCAAACATGCAAAGTACGTGCGTTAACGCACTGCTCTAATCTTTCATTACTACTAGTTAATATTTTGACAATATGTCAATCGACATCTTATGTGTTTGTAATCTCACACTAAATTAAGCGACATCTTATGTGTTTGTAATCTCACACTAAATTATTATCTAATAGGGCGTGTGTTTAAAACACGAAACGGCACTACCGTTAACCTAAATAGCGCTCTGGTTGGCCTAAATAGCGCTCAATTTAGCCTAAATATCACTGATTAGACGGTGGTTAGCTCTCAATAATAGTAAGGGCTACCCTTATAAACACCAGCCCATATCCCACATTGACTCTTACTCGTAGTGCCATTTCGTAATTTCGCCATTTCGTGTTTTAAACGCGCCCTATCTAATTAAGACTATTTTACTAGATATAAAACCTACATAATTCTTTCAAAGGCTGTTGTAACTTTGGGTGAAGTAAACTTCCTCCCAGATCAGATAGCTTTTTTACGGCATGTAATATAGCCATAATTCGGCTCTGCATAGGAGAAATATTCCCCTCAAGCTTTTCCGTTAACATGATAATTACAGAAATTCCAACAAATGATCTGTAAAAATGACTAAACAAATTTTTGTTAACATTGTAGTTAATCAACAAAAGACTTTCAAGGAAAAAAATACACTCCTCTAACTGCTTATTCAGTAATTCAATAATTTCTGTCCGGTTTCGTTGAAGCTTTAATAGAGCATATCCATTATTCACTTCTATTCCTGTTTTAACAGTTTTCCAGGTGACATCTATCACAATTAAGTCTTCATTGTAAATATTTACAGGTCCTTTCTCAAAAAGACGATCCACATCGGAAATGCCATCTTCCTGACCAGGATTACAGCTACAGAGCATGTCACCCCATATCCACTTCAACATCCACAATATGCATTGGACAGGTTCTCGCTCAATATACAGGAACCAGACACAGAACATGGCATTCTCTAGCGTCAGAGGAGGTACGACAGAAAAGTTCCCAAACGTCAAGGCGGAAACTACAATAATCAGATGAAATAACGTTTTGAATCAAGCATTGATAACTTTTTAGGATGTTTTCTTTCTCATTAGACTGTATTGTGTGGCTGTGTCTTGCAAGGACTTGGAACTACCAAATTCACAAATTTGATTGGCTGAAATCGACATTGACCGCGGTCTAGACCGGTTACCGGTTACCGTTTTGCAAAGAAAAAGTTGCAAACTAAAATACAAACATATTGACTATTTTCTTCTACAAATGTTAGTTCCAGAAAAAATTCACATTATGGAAGTGTCAAAAAGCCTGATGAGAAAAAAAAAGTAAAGTGGACGAGCAAACTTTGGCAGATTTATGTTCAGCTCATCGCCGTTTGCAAGCAGAATGTCAGCTAGAATTAAAGATTTATTGTTTTTGCCACATAGTAAAGATCTTATTAACTGAGCTTAGTCGGTCTGTATGGGAGAATGTTGACCTCGGTCGCGTACACAGACCTCACTGTGTTTGCTCTGTACCCACGACCTCAGTCAAGATTCTCCCATACATACCTCCTTCTCGGTTAATAACAACTAAATTTCAACCATACTACTCATTTACACTTACAGTGGAACCCCGTTAAAACGGTCACCAACGGGCCATGAAAATTTGGCCGTATTAACGGGGTAGGGTCAAATTTTGTGATTGGTCTAAATTGAGTAACGTCTTAACAGGTATATCACAATTGCACTTCCAAACAACTTTTCTTTAATAAGCATAGAAATGCAGATATATTTTTTACAAAAAACTGAGACTCCAATCAGTACATACAGTATTAACAACGGGACGATAAACATAATTGGTTTGAGTTGCCGTTTAAACGGGGTAGAATTATTTCACAATTATTCCCTGAACGTTCATTGTATATGAGATAGTAGATAGCCAACAAGGCGCGTAGCGCCGACTTGGCTATAATCATCTCTCATAATCCATCAAATATTTTCGTTCCCTCGCGATTGGTCTAAACGCGTCACGTGACTGAATATTCCCCAGTTGCAAAATCGCGCGTGTTGCAAAAAGTATTTGAAGGAAAATAAACACAATAGCTACGCTCTCAGAAAACTGTTTGCTTCTCGGAACAGATAATGTCCACGGACAAATATCCGAGCATATTTCCGCGCAAATGGAGGCTATTGTTTATATATCCAAATAGCGCGAGTGGAATAATTGTTTTATTAAAAATGCCAACTAAAATAAAAATAAAAATGCCCCCCCTTCAAAAAAAAATGCGTAAACTTACTATATTTGTAGAGCATGGTATAATGGCTCATAACCCATAATGGCTAAGCCAATGAAAACTCTCGAAATGCATTATACAATGACGCATTTTTTGAACAAAAAGTATTATAGCGGAGCTTCAGCGCGCAAAGCGCGCCAGCGAAGCACCATGGGTAAGGAAAATTGGTAACCCATGAAGCCGAGAAGATCTGGTTATGACGGCAGCGTAGGAGCGAGCGAACGTCCGTCCGTACAGACTCTGGGGGAAGGGGAGGGGCGTCTCGAGATAGCCCTCACGGGGAAGCTAAGGAATGCCATCTTTCGGGATTCTTCAGAAAAGTCAGAAAAAAACCTCATTTTTACCTGTTTATTCAACAAAGGATAGGAGAGGTTGATCTGACGTTTTCAAGATAGGGTTTACCTGAAGCGGAACGTTAAAGAGAACGGCAGAGAGTAAGGATTCCCAGCCAAAGAAGTGGCGAGGAAGATCGTGAAAGAGCGGGCCAGGGCTAGAAAGGAGGCGAGATAGTACTGAACAATGCTGTGAATTAGTTCGAGTCAGCGCTAAGGAAAGGAGATGAAAGAATACTGAACTAGCCATGAGGCAGAGCGAACGAGGGCTATAGAAAAGAGCTAAAATACCCGAAAAACTGACTCGGAAGACTACAGAATTTCGCGCGTCGAGATGTGCAGCCGTGCAAGAAGTGACATGATTTCATCAGGTGATCAATAAAAGAAATCAACTGTGTTTCGTGTGTTTAGAGGAAAAAACAGCGGGAAAAAGTGGTTGATTCGTTGATCTATCGAAAACATCAGTTCAGTTCCGTCTTCGCAACATTTCCTGGACGTTTCTGCCTATAGGATTTAAACTGAAGTGAGCTGCCAAATCCTCCGTAGGAAAAAAGATGGCGGCTGTACATTTTACCACAATACCATGCGAGCCTAATACAGCCCTTAAGGTACAAGGAAAGGCAGATTTTTGCAGTATTTGTCCCTGTGCTATCGACATTGTGTATGTTAGGATTGAAGGTTTAAGAACGTTTCTGTACATTTTTATCAGCGTTGTTTTAGTTTCCGTGCACTAAGAGTTATGGGTAAATGTACCAGTCGCCATCTTTTTTCCTACGGCCGATTGTGGTAAGCGACTTTGTTACATAGAAACTTTCGTGTTTTCCATAAAAATTAGCTAGTTGCTTCCTCGAAATAAGCTTACGGCCACACACGCCCTCCCTAAATCTACTGCTTAGCCCTTACAAGTTAAGCTTATATCTTCAATAGGAGTTTTAAAGTCTCCCTAGTTATCTGATTTGGAACCATACTGGTAGAAATTGGATGAATTTCAAACAATAAGAATAGAGTCGTTGTTGAACATAAAGTTGCCTATTGTAAACAAACAAGCTTAATTTTCTGTCGTTTTTCGCCGTATACCGATAACCTCACATCTAAAGTTAATGAAACTGTATTTGTACGTAAATACTGCCAGGCGAGTAAGTAGGGACAGCCGCTTCATAGACTGCTATAATTTCTTCTGTTTACCGTTGGAAGAAGCAAAACCATCGATTTGCTATCTTTGGCAGCTTTTGACGTTCGTATGTTGTCATGCATACTGCGTTTACAAATTATGGAGACTCCCTCGTTTCGTTTGTTTAATTTATTGGGTTTAGTGAAATGCTTGGCTGAATTTCTTTTAAGGTTATTGGTAAAAGACTGGTAAAGCTACGGCCGAAAAAAGGACTGCAAATCCGTCGGCAAAAATCATATTCAAATTCAGTTACGCTTTAGCGCAATTAATTATTATAAACTTGATCACCGCAAGTCTGAGATTTTGACATTTTCTGGCTTCTCTGAAATGCATTTCTTGGCTTTACTGCATCAGTCAATTCCAACAGTGCCCATTCCCCCCCCCCCCCCAGGCTAACCCCCAGGCATTAACATTTTTTTAAAAAATGGGCAAATTACCCGGGGTGGGGACACTTAAGCTGTCTAAATGCCCCGGGGTGGGGACAAAGAAAGAGGACAAATGCCCCACCCCCGGGATCGTTGCCTTCCCACACCTCCGCAGTTTTTTAATTAATCAGTGAATAAAACGGTCAACTGCTCAGTATTTTAATGCAACGGTAAGACTTCAAGGACGACAGCACGTGTTAGTTGATTCTGATTATA
Source organism: Orbicella faveolata (assembly GCF_042242905.1). Taxonomy (NCBI): domain Eukaryota; kingdom Metazoa; phylum Cnidaria; class Anthozoa; order Scleractinia; family Merulinidae; genus Orbicella; species Orbicella faveolata. Next base: position 24,043,745 of record NW_028301552.1, read on the forward strand.
TTTATTTCTTTATAATTATTTGTTTTTAACAGTTTGCTAGAGGATAGCTGGGATTGCGGCGGACGTGCCCCCAGCCGCGAGCGATGATAGGCGTCTGTATTCGCAGGCTACTTTTTCTGTGAAGAATCAAGACATTTTGAATGATGATGCATTGCATTTTAAACTCCCAAGATCTGTCTTGAAGATCGCATCATTTGAATTCGCAAACCTTAAGTATTTTAACTCCACTTTCATGAATTTAAATGCTAGGCTAGTTTTGAATGCGAAATTCGAAATAGTCCTGTTCAAGTCAGTGATTGTTTTGTGACAAACAAAATATAGTTCACCTTGTCGCTTATATTTATATGCAAGTAATGAAGAAATATCTAAAATTGAGAAAACATACCTTTAAAAACATCTACAAGTTCCTCTAGTCCCTGACGGACAAGCCATTGTTCGACAAACGCCTCGTCTTTCCCGATGGACTCATCCATGGCACTTTCCAAAACACGTGTGTCGAATGCCCGGGGGCTCGCCCTGGGGTACGCAAATGCCCAGCCCCCGGGCCGCGATAAAATTGCCAATGCCCCAGCCCCAGGACTAACAACATGAGTAAATGCCCTGCGTTTGCCCCGGGGGGGGGGGGGGATGGGCACTGCTGGAATTGACTGATGCATAAGTGGAATGATAATCAGTCTTAAACAAATTTTCTGTACCATTTCTGTCATCCTTCGTTTGATCCAGGTGTAGTGATATGTAGATTGTGTTTAGGTAGTTTTCCTCAGTTTTGTTGTTGTTGTTGTTGAAATGTCGTGTAGATGATAAGTATTGCGCTAGACTCACTGATGCAGCAAGTATGGAATATAATTTACCAAAATACTAAATCCACACACTCTTCTGAAACCTGGTAAATTGCTACTAGCACCTCCATGTCCCCCTTTTGCACATGAACATGAACTATTTTTTCTACATCAATCAGTGACCCTGCATGCAACGAAAGCTCTACATTGAGTTTGATTCCATTAGTGCCACTACATTTGGTCGGGGATACATGAACCTTTTTTTAGATTTTTTTGGGGGTTTACGTGTTCAGCTTTGGTGCATGTAGGATATATGTTTTATCAATTTAGCTGTTATGTTACTGACGTGTTAATTAAACATGTCTTGGCTTGGCTGACCAAATGCACATATGCATCAAAACCTCCAAGTGTGTTCAGTCGTCTACATGTAATGAAGGCAAAATATGTGTAGATAGTATAACTTACTTATAGCTTACTTATTAATTTTTGACATAATTTAATAACAAAATTTTATAATTAATGGGTTCACCCAGTAGTTAACAGTCCCTGTAGCCCACAATCTTAGAGGAGAAAAAAAAATTATTGACGTTGAATTATAAAATTATTATTGGAAACCTAAATATAAGTATTCATCAGCAAAGTGTTATTTTTACCATTTATGCCAGAGTGATTTTGTCATTGTGAATGTTGCAATTTTGTGGTGGGGAATGTATCTCATTATATTCCTGTATGCTGTTCTTAATACTGTACAGCTGTCATACCTTTAACTGTATCTTTTTACAGTCACTTTTGGGAAGTGTCCTAAGGCTGTGTAGAATTCCAGTAATTTTAAAAAGGCAGTATTAATAGCATATTAATAGCATATTAATAACATATCATATTATCATATTTTGTTACTGCACACTTACATAACATGTCAGACACATCACAAACTGGATAGGGACAATGCTCTTATCTCAGATACGCCACTATTTTCATACTGCGCGCTGGACTGTTTTGGCCTGTGGTACGGTAGGAAAGGCAGGAAAGAAGTGAAAAGATACGGAACCTTATTCACTTGCATGGCTAGTCGGGTGATACACATTGAAGTAGCACACGCCATGGAAACAGATTCATTCTTGCAAGCACTAGGGCGCATTATCGCTCAAAGAGGACCAATACAAGAACTTCGTAGTGATCAGTGGACCAACTTTGTTGGAGCTGAAAACGAGTTAAACAGGGCCCTCCAAGAAATGGACGATGAGAAGATAAAGGTAGAATTGCTTAAGCACAACAACGATTGCATCAGAAACCCTGCTACACTTTGGAGGTGCTTGGGAGTGACAGATCTGATCAGTACGGAACATCATGGGAGTGCTTATGAAGCAACATGGTTACAGCTTAGAGGACGAATCGTTGCGAACTCTGTTATGTAAAGCTGAAGTGGTTGTAAACAGTCGCCCTCTTACTACTGAGACCTTAAGTGACCCACTGTCTCTGTTGCCACTAATGCCAAGTACACTTCTTACCGGCAAGACCAAGCTTATTCTTCCTCCTCCAGGGAAGTTTCAAAGAGAAGATGTTTATTGCAAGCGAGTACAGCATATTGCAAACGAGCTGTGGAGGAGGTGGAGCAAAGAATATTTACAGAGCCTACAAGCGAGACAAAAGTGGACACGCCAGAGAAGAAACTACACGGAAGGTGATATCGTTCTTTTGAAGGACAACAACACTTGCAGAAACAAGTGGCCCATGGCTAGGGTTATTGCTGCACGTCGAGATGACCAAGGCCAAGTCAGATTGGTAACAGTTCAATCTGCAACCGGGTCAGTGTTGAGTCGACCGGTTAACAAACTTGTGCTGCTACTAGAGTCACCCAAGGATAGACCGGGAATCCCCAACGAGGAGCCAGAGGATAATTTCTGAATCAGGAACATGATATGCGAAGTACCTTGTTAAGCTAAGTACAGTGAACAATTAGAGAAAGTACGTTTTAGTTAAAATGATGAACATTTTAGGGGAGCCATGTAAATGCCAGTTTCATTTGTTGGTTATCCTGTGTAATCGGACTAGTCTGTCCAAGCATTTAGGACATGTGATTTGATCGGGGTTCATTCCGGTTTAGGTCAAACCTCGGCACTACACGTTTTCATTGATTGCAATGTTATTTCCCTTGTGTATGGTCAAAGGAACACTAACCGGACTGTCATTTTGTTAAGGAACTTATGGAGTATCAAAGGGATCGAACATTGCGAACACTCGTGAATCAAGGTTAAGGTAACAAAAATTTTCGTACTGTAAACAGAACAGGTCGAGCATTTCCCTCGTTGATCTAGACGAAAAAACGATGGATTTTACAGCTGTTACAAACCCTAAAGCCTAACTTAATCTGCACATGCGTTTTGAGCAAGTTGCTGTTGTTCTTAAGAGAATAGCACCACAAGGATAGCAAGAGATTTGCCAAAAAAAAAAATAGTTTTGTCATGTTTTCAAGAAACCAATGTAAGTAGGACACATTTGCGTAGTGCACTCAGGTACCTACCCCACCTAGCCCTCGCTTCCTGCAAGGCTAATTGATTAATTGAAATTAATTAATTTAAAAAACATTATTAAAGTTTACACCTTAGGGCTGGTAAGGGGTCTCAGCGGAGCATGCTGGTGCCATCAGGTACGCTTCAAAAATGCTGAGAAATGCCCACCGTTTCTAAAGGCTCTGCCAGCAAATCAGATGCCACACGTCCTCGCCGTAACCCTGGAAATGTAGCACTTAGTGCTACAGCTGAGTGGCAATGGTGACAGGTGAGACTCCGGTGCCTTACTAACCGGAACCTATGGCTAAGGGAAAAAAACCCTAACAGAAAATACACTGGCCCTCCAAGTCTGGGGGTTTAGCATGGGGTTAACAACCCCACCTAGTAAAAACTATATTGTTACAGAAACACAGAAGCACCAAACACACATCCGCTGTCCTGTAGGAAGAGGTTCATCTGAACGTATGACGCCGAGCAGGGAAAGCCAGCAGCAATGGGAACCTGCCCGACCGATCCTTCTTTCTCCAAGACAGCACACGCTAATTACAACCTGGAATGTAAGAACAATGTACGAACAAGGAAAGACGTCCATGATAGCGATGGAAATGAGGAGGTATAACCTCAGCGTACTGGGGATTGCAGAAACAAGATGGACTCAAACGGGTCAATTCCGTCTTGCCACGGGAGAGCTCATATTGTACTCTGGCCATACTTATGATGGGCACCACATACTGAAGGAGTGGGATTTATGCTATCCAAGCAGGCAGAGAAAGCCCTGGTAAGCTGGGAACCAATAAGTTCCAGACTAATTACAGCCACATTTAGAACTAAGCAGACCAGGATTCTTGCTAGATTTATAATGGGGTATGCACCTACCAATGATGCAGCTGACGAGACAAAAGACCATTTTTATGATCGGCTTAGAAAGGTGATGAGCAACAACTGACCACAAAGGGAACTGACCATCTTAATGGGAGATATGAACGTGAAGATTGGATGTTGTAATGTTGGCTATGAAGAAGTTATGGGTACGCATGTACTAGGTGAAATGAACAACAACGGGGAGAGATTTGCAGACTTATGTGCAGAGCATGAACTGGTCACAGGAGGGTCCGTGTTTCCACACAAACGAGTGCATAAAGCTACTTGGGTCTTGCCTAACTATAGAACAGAAAATCAGATAGACCACCTCTGCATATCTAGGAAGTTTAGAAGAACATTACTAGATGTAAGAGCAATGAGGGGAGCAGATGCCAGCTTAGATCACCATCTCCTAGCGGGTAAATTGCAGCTTAAATTAAAAAGATCAGTTAGAGGCACAGTAAGCAGGGTGAAGTATGACACCAACCTTCTGAAAGACCCACTCATTTCGCAGCAATTTTCCATTACAATCAGGAATAAATATCAGATCCTCCAAGACATGCAAGAACCCAAAGACCCAATAGATGAAAGCTGGGAGAAGTTGAAGAAGGCGTGGAAGGAAACAAGCATAGAAACACTTGGTCGAAGGAAACAACAAAATAAAGCATGGATGTCTCATCATACTATCTCTAAGATCACCCTAAAAAGAAAGAAAAAGGAGAACCTAAATAAAGCGCGTACAAGATCGCAAAAAGTGAGAGCCCATGCTAAGTATGCAGAAGCAAATAAGGATGTCAAACGAAGCGTGAGAAACGACAAGAGGAAGTATATCGAAGACCTAGCAAAAGAGGCAGAGACGGCGGCCAGTCAACACAATATGAAAACACTTTATGATACAACAAAGCAAATGTCAAGTAGGTTCAAGGCATCTAACCACCAGATCAAAGATCTAAATGGACGCCTGTTAACAACAGAGGATCAGAACAAGTGATGGGTCGAGCACTTTCAACAGCTTCTTAATAGACCCCCTCCAGCAAACCCTCCAACATTACCACCTTCGGATCAAGAACTAGACATAAACTGCGAACCTCCAACTGAAACAGAAATTAAAAAGACAATTAAATCACTAAAGAACAACAAGGCAGCAGGCCCAGACGACATCCCGGCAGAGTTACTGAAAGCTGATATTGACACCTCAGTGCACATGCTGCACGGCCTCATAGGAAAGATCTGGGATCAGGAATCTATACCATCAGAGTGGAAGGAGGGTCTTTTGGTGAAGTTACCTAAGAAAGGTGACCTAAGCTTGAGTAAGAACTATAGAGGAATCATGCTTTTGTCAACAGCAGGAAAAGTCCTAAATCGCATTATCCTGGAAGGCATGAGGGAAGCGGTGGATGAGAATCAACACCGATAAGACAAAGATCATGAGGGTGAATAGCAAGTCAAATGAGCACATCAGTATAGCAAACCGTGACATAGATGTAACATCCTTCACATATTTAGGTAGTGTCATAAATATCACTGGAGGAACAGACGAGGATGTACTGGCAAGAATAGGGAAAGCACGTAGCGCATTTAATATCCTAGGGAACATCTGGAGATAGAGGGAAATAACAACAGCCACTAAAATTAGAATATTCAATTCAAATGTTAAGCCCGTACTACTCTATGGTTCAGAAACATGGAGAATGACAGAGAAGACCGTGTCAAAACTACAGACCTTCATAAACAGATGCCTGTGCAGAATCCTCCAGATTTACTGGCCAGATACTATCAGCAATGCTACCTTGTGGGAGACTACAGGTCAACTACCCATCAAAGAACAAATTAAGAAAAGAAAGTGGACATGGATCGGACATATACTTAGGAGATCAAACACCTGCATAGCCCGACAAGCACTGGGCTGGAACCCCCAGGGAAGTAGATGGAGAGGAAGACCACGAAACACCTGGAAAAGGGACACAGAAAGGATCATCCAGTTAAAAGGCTAAACCTGGAATCAGATTGAACAGATGGCCAGAGACAGAGGAGGGTGAGGCGCTTTATCTGTGGCCTCTGCTCCGAGACGGAGTAATAAAAGGCATCATCATCATCACACCTTAGGGCGTTATAGAATTAGTGCCTTAGTGAAAAGCAACCTCCTAAACCACCCCAATAGTGCACTCTTCACTAAAAAGGTGGCCCTAATGACAAGGTGACCGTATTAACAAGGTGACCATAAGGTGGGGTTCCACTGTATTTACTCATTTTTTTTAAATATCTTGTTTCTGTATACGTGTTTCAGAGAAGGGACATGTTTTCTGAGGAGAGCATGAGAAAATGACTGTGTCATAGCTTTGGGATGGGCACTATAAAGAACAAGAACAAGAGGTAGGTTGCAAACAAACTTGACAAGAACAGCAGAGAACTTAAACAAAACATGGCAGGTTGGAAATGCAGGAATACAGTACAGGCAGCAATATGTCTATTCATTTTTACAAAAAGAAATGAACGGTCCAGACAACAGTTTTCAAAGGAAGCTTAACACAATGGATACAAATAGATTCTTGTACCTTAAGTTGAAATTTAGCACTGGCATCATCTAAAATACTAAGGCAATTAGGAGAGGGTGGCCTTATGTCCCAGCCAGGATGAAGAGGATAAATAAGTGAACTAGTGAAGTAAGTAATAACATGTAGGAGAATACAAAATACAACAGTTTTGGAATCTTGATCATCCCAGAGAAATGCACTATAAGCTAATACAGTAACATTTAAAGGGTCAAATCCTTTTCTAAGGTATATGCTAGAATACAGACATATGCAACATAATTTGGGAACTTTGTTGGGAACAGAACTGGACGGATTACCCATTTGTGACTGGTTGTTACATTTGTGCCTTCAACCCTTGAATTGCGTTCTAGGTAAATACCACATTAAATATGCCTCTCAAACAAAAGGGTGGGAAAAAATTGTTTTTTAAAATGTTCATACGTTTCTTACTATCTTCATTAGACTCCCAACTACATGCAGATATTACTGATCTTGCCAAGCGTTTCAACAAGTGTTCTGATGACGACTCAGCTCACAGATGCCTGAAGTACACAAGATCCACTTCAGGTTGTGAAATTGAATCATTATGATACATGTACATGTACATGTACATCTGAAAATGAAGCTCCAACTTGGTGTTGGATTAATTTGTTTCCTCTCCAGTCTCTGTTAGATCAAAACTAAGATGCACATTCAATTATGCTCAGAATATACATGTGTCCATCACAGTTCAAGTAATGTACTCCCTGATGTGAACTCATTTCATGGTAAGCTAAGTTTTATTCAATCTAACGTGAATGTGGTAAAAGATGGCAGGTTCTGTTTACTCACCTAGTGCGGAATTGTGGATACCGTTCAACCAAGTTGAAAATGCTTCAACCATCTGTTCTCTAATCAAAGGTTCCTCATCCTGAAGGAGCTTTATTACCACAGACCACAAAAGAAAATGTACAGCACCTTAAAAAAGAGCAAAGTCTTAAAAATGACAGTCTGTTATTTCTCTGCATAATTTTATGGTTTGCATTAATTTGATTTAGAGCTCTGCCAGTTTCCCCCAACAGGTGCTTTCTTTGTAACAGCACAGCACAGTATGCAAAGTACAAATTATACAAAAGAACAGTGAAAACTATTAATGCAAAGTTCATTTGTTAGATGTAGTGAAATATCCCACGAATGACTTGATTTTCACTATCAACACATTCACCTTTAAGCAAACAAAATCAAAATCAAGTCATTGGTGAAGTGTTCATCCCATGTGACTATAATATTTTGCATGACTATTTTGTCCTGTCCTTGTTCTGAAGGCATAACAGGTATTAGAGAAATAATTTACAAGCGTACACCTTTGACTGAATAAATCCCAATCCTTGTTATATTTTGCTGAACTAGAAATAGTTAATTTTCTGAGTCAAAAAGATTGGTCACATGACCCTGATTTCTTTATCAGGGAACATATCTGTTTTCACATCAGTTTAGAACCCCTGATTAGTTAGGGAGTGCTTTTCAGTTACTTTCTGTGACTGTTTCATCGTGGTTCAGTAAGTTTACATTTTCAGTCCTCCTGCTCATGATTATGCAGCATTGCAGGGTCATTGCATGGAGGTCACGAGATAGATAACAACGACAATCTTGGAAAATTTCATGACAGCTTCAAATCTTCCCCAGAGCCACATGCATAAGGTGCCAGCCAACACTGTAGTAAGTCTTCAATGCTTGTTGGTCTGATTAGTGGAGATTAAGGAGGTCAAACACTGCAAGCAAGCGACAAAGCTAGACTGATCTTTAAGCCCTGTGAAAAGTGGAACACCAACTTAAGCAGAACATTCACTCACGGAATTTGACTGCCTGAATGGAATCTGTGGTTACTGGAAACACCCTTCAGCTTTTGTTGACGAGAAACCACTTACAGGCTAACCGCCTCTTACATGTGAGGGTTTCTGAAGTAATAGATTGACTTGCCCGGTCTTCTAGTTCATTCAACAAGAAGGGTACTCGAGGTATCAGTTTGAAGTCTGAGAAGACCAATAAATTGACTAGTCAAAGTATTGTCCCACATTTGTGGCCTCATAGTCACCTCAATCTTGCTTACAATGCTACAGATCAAAATTATGACAAGCTAACTCACAGAATGTACCCTCACCCACCGGCTATTTTGCCTGACACTATCACTTTGCAGTTTTCATGTATCACCCAGTACACCTGGTCTGCAGTACAAGAATTCCATGTAGTAGTTCTCTTTGTAATAGAATGTACTTGTTGGGTAGATCCCTCTGCTCATTTAGAATCTCATGTTTATCCAACACCTAAGCCCCCTTTAAATTCAGCACTGCCAGTAAATCAAGTGCAGTTCTACTTGGGATTCCCAGAGCAGCAAGTGTATGCAAGGCAAAGATCACTATGGGATGATCAGAAATGAAAGAAAATGACCACAAACATATTTGCACATATTTGCTTGACCTTTAAACTTCAAATGTGGATGCCTCTCCTGTCACGGTGTCCTGAATTTTGCCTGATAATTTTGCTGAGGCGGTTCCCGATTTACGAGTTTTATCCTACGATTTAAGGCGTGTTACCTCCTAGTTGGGTGTAATGCTGTAGAGAATATAATGGTCTTCCTGTATTCTGACTTAAAATGAGTGATTCCACAAGATATCCATATTGCACCATGATCATCCAAGCCCCCTGAGGAATTTCTGCTTTTTCTCCAACTGATTTGAAAAGCTGTGTCCAACTTCCAAACATTTTTATTAAGGAGAAGTTCATCATTTCATTCCTTTGACAAACGTTCATTGACTGTTCTCATCCCAGGGAACGAAATACATGTACCGAATCAAACAACGTTGAAAAGGAAACATTTATTTTCAATTTGGACTGAAGCTCAATGACACATAAAAGTAGGACCCAAATTTTCATGCCAGAGGGAATGTTCTCAAAAACTGAGAAAGTATCCTTGAAGTAGGCACAGCTGAAAGTGAGAGATTTAACAGATTATGAGGGGTGGTGAATGGTCCTTCAAAAACCATGGGTCTCGCAAAATTTTTGCTGAATTTCACGGGTCTTGCAGTCTAATTTTTTTAGTGATTATGTGTGACTGGCAGTCTCACTTTTTTTCAAGCTTAAGAAAGTCGTGAAGTACCATTTTGTTTATTTTTTTTATAAAAGCTTAAATGACATCTGAACATGACATGCAGAGGTCGGTCATTTGTTATGTTTTTGCTGGCGTAGCACGTGCAGGTCTGTGAACCGTTAGAAAGTCGTCACTCAGTTGGCTTTTCAAAAACTGATGAAGGCCAAAGTTGTTTGGTCGAAGTTTTATTAACATTGTTTCTAACGTTAACAAGAGTCAGTGTCAAGCACAAATACTAATTCTGACATCTGAACATCTTATAACGCTTTGAAGTCTCGGTCTCGTAATTGAAAAAGTCAAAATGTCTCGGGCTCACAAAGAAAAACACTAGTTTCCCCCTCTCGCTAAGTCTTGCATTTACCATTCAGCACCCCTATGAGGCAATTACATGCCGAATTACAGTGTTCACCTGCACGGAAAAGATGGTGTTAAAATTGCCAAATTGGAACTAGATTTACATTAATAGAAGTTGATTATACATATTATTGTTGATTATTGCCTGGGGTGTTTGTAGGAATAGCTGAAAGACTCTGCAAGTAACAGTTTAATGCGTGCTGCTCATACTAATCCCTGTAGGGAGACAGGAGATTAATCAAAGTAGTGGATTCAGCTGTGCAGTGCTCTTCCATAGAAATAGCTAGTGAATTGCACAAAATTTTCATTTTCGTTCATTGCATATGTTGTTTGACTTGTGCATAAATCAAAGGCTCTTGTGAGCCAGCTCAAGGATGAATTGGATTAGTCTAGAAAAAGTAGTCAAACAAAAAATAGGAATTGCTGGATTGGGAGTATTGGAAGTTATTTGGAACATTAAATAATCCATGACAAGGCAAAATATAGGTCCGCAGAGCATACATGTGCCTGCCTACATTTACTCAATATACTTAGTTTATCGTTGATAATATTTGAAATAACTTTTTGAAAGCACAAGAAGTACATGTACAGTGTAACTAGGTAAGTATACAAAAATTAAATTACAGGCTGTTTATACAGCCTGCTTATAAATTTTATAATGGAATATATTATTTTGATTGGCACTGGAACATTGTTATTGTACATGTCATCATAGTTCCCAGCTCTCCTCTGGGAGAACAGTATCAAATAACTTCTACAGTCTGTTGCACAGTGAAGCCACTAAATGGGAATTCACCATATTCACCAGTCCCAAATTGACACCCAGTCAGAGGAGTTGGTTATAATATGTATAATATTCGTGAGTCAGCAGTGCATTTTGGGTCAAGGTAATTTGGTTGAGGTCCTTGTTCAGTTAACATTCAAGTGTTGCATTATGAAACAGCTACATTGCAATTATGCAGAAAGTATGTAACACGGTTTTGACAGTCATAATTTTAAGGCAATCATTTTAAGAATACCAAGAATATTTTGCACAATTCTACTTTGGTGGGACATGGATATTGCCAAACTCTTGTTTATTTCATGCCATGGCAAATGTAAACAATTTTATTTCAACTAGCTGGTAAATGGAAAAGAGAGGAAGGTATTTCTTGAAATATTACAAGAATCATTTCAGATAGTTTTCAGCATCCTTCCTAGAAAGGGCTACTTGAAAACATTTAGCTGAAAATAATACTCTGCCATGAAAACCCCCTGCTAAATCTTGTACCAAAAATGTTCAATTTTGTTTCGACTTTGAACCTTAAGTGAAGGGCATGTTTTTATTTACAATATAAATTTTCTTGATATAATTAACTATGCCCAGGGGGAGAGGGAACAGACTTAACAAAGTTTCATACAAGGATGCCCTGCCCCAAGGTGCAAATCCTTTCCCATTTTGTATAGTGTTTTTTTTCCAGAAAATGTTACCCTGTCACATACATGTAGCTTCCAGCTTTAAACCCCTTTCACATACCTACAGAAGACCCACCACTTCTCTTTTCATGGATAAAGCAATAAATGTTTGAAATCCCTGTCTTTTTATCACACCTCCCACCTGATAAAAAGTACCTTTAGCAAACTACAGTAACAAAATTAAAAAGGGTAGTGCAGATCGTAATATAGACAACAAAAGTAACCATGATTTTCTTTCTTGGAAATGGAAACCACAGTATTTTATTCCTATCTTGGCAATTGTTTGTGTCAATTTCACTAGCAAGCAGATATATTCAAAAGGATTGTTGACAGGTACAATTTATATTTTTTTCAAGTTTTGATTCAGATGTTTACATATCTTGTCTCTAGAAGCAAAATAAAACTCTACATACATTACCAGCCACCATGCTTGTTTGATATAACTTGTGTTTGACATGATTGGACAGTAAATCTCTAAAGTAGATCTACACAGTCTCCTGGATGTTAATTTGTCTATACATCACTCAAATTTTAGAGTATACTTACTTGATTGTGGAAGCTGACTTCTATACCGTCTGTGAAGTAATGTTCACTCCGGTCTAACTGCATAGAATACAGAAGAGGGTAACCTGAAAACACTGACCCCCGGTTGGTGGACCCCCACTGCGGACCGGGTCCACTGACTACCCTACAGATGGGTCCACGGACTACCCCTATGGACCCCCTCTACGGACCACCCCAAAAATAGAATAAAAGTAATAACTAAAAATTTCACTTACAGGCTGTCTAACAGATTACTCGTGTCGGTGAAATTTCTGATGTTATATTGTGCAAATGTAACAGACTTGGGTTCAGGCTCAGGCACAAGTTGTATCATTACACATTGCTATTTCCTTTGCTGTGGCTATATATGAAAGACTGGGAAGCCTCTGGGAAGCCTCAGAATTTGTGCTCCTTGCCCTCTGCCATTTTGTTCAGCTGTACAGAGCCGCAAATGTTCCCCAAATTGTACTGCAAATGTTCCCCGGACTGAAACTGATTCTATTGAAAAACATTTGGAATGGCGTAGACTCCATGAAAAGTCTATGGATGGATACATATTTTCTTATTATCCTGGGTGAAGAAAAGACAAGTACCTCAGGCACAAAAACACGTGTCTACTGCATAAATGTTTCGTTTAGGAAACATTTTGCAAAAAGAAACATGGATCTTCGAAGATGCCTGTCATCTAATTAACCACTTAGAACTTTTCCCTGTACACTTCTTACACTTGTGTCCTAGATAGCCACGGGCTCCCAGGAAAGTACCTCAGATTTCTTCATGCTAGGCAAAGAGTGAATCAAGGGTGTCTCAAAATAACTTTACAGATTGAGACAGAGATACGTGTAATGTTCATTTGCATATTGTGTATTGCTAAGGAATATGGGATGATCTTATCAGCCAGCATGGCGGTCTATGTCACTGGTGACTGAGAACGCATTAAAATCTGTAGTTTGTCTTGTGCATCTTGAGTTAACACTGAAGGAAAACCTTACAATGGCGACGAGGATGGGATCACTGTAATTGCAGACGAAAATCTTTGTGTTTGAAGCACTGAACCAACCAAGAAAACACATCACCAATTGACTGTGTTTTTGATGTCTTCGTATGAATTGGATCCTCCATTGACCTCAGCACCTTCACAGTCTTCAGGAACCCCTACTTACACTATGGCTACAGTGATTAACCTACCAACCTTTCCTGAGTTTGAGCTTCAACCGAGAGACACAGCACCTACCCGTTTTGAGAAGTATGTTAAGCGTTTGAACAACATGCTAAGCGTTTGACTTTGATGGTCTAAAAGAGAAGCCTCAACTGACGGAGACAAATGTCAAAGTGTACCTGTATATGTCCAGTAAGCCTCTAAACCTATGTGGCAAACTCAGTCAGTGTAGCTAGTGATCACCTTTCATCAGAAGAGACATTCTACATGGCAGAGGGCTCTTCAGGATCCATCCTTAGCTGGATAACATCACAAAAGTTGAATCTCATCAAAGCTGTAAGCACAGTTAAACAACCTCCTGCGAACCTGCCACCTGGTGTCCCAGGCTTCCTCAAGGACTTCCCCCATTTGCCTAATGGTATGGGTGAATACAAAGGTGAAACAGTTCGCATACATGTAGATGAATCTGTTAGACCAGTGGCAAAGCCGCACCGCCACATCCCGTTCCATGTAAGAAAGCAAGTAGAAGACAAGTTAAGAACTCTGGAAAATGAGGACATCATTGAACGCGCTGAGGGCCCGACGCCTTGGGTCTCGCCAATTGTAGTTGTGCCCAAACCATCAAAGCCGTATGAAATCAGAATCTGTGTTGACATGCGGTCCCTCAACCAAGCTACCATCAGAAAGCAGCACGTCATTCCTACCATTGACAATGTGGTGTCAGACCTCAATGGGTGCAAAGTCTTAAGTAAGATTGATCTTAATCAAGGGTACCACCAGATCCTGCTCCACTCTGATTCGAGACAATTCATGACAATCTCCATTCATGTTGGGCTGTTTCGCTACAAGCGGCTGAACTTTGGTCTCTTGTGTGCTGCGGAAGTCTTCCAAAAGAAAGTGAGTGACACCATCAATGGTATTCCTTGTGTTAAATACATCAGCAATGACATCTATGTTGGTCGCACAGACAAGGACACTCATGACCAACATCTGAAACAAATGTTCCATCAACTCCATGACAATGGACTGACAATCAACCTACCCTACCCTTTGGTCATGTGTTCTCCAAAAAGGGTATATCACCTGACCCGAAGAAGGTTGAGGCTCTACAAAATGTTGTTCCACCAAGCAATGCCTCTGAAGTATGAAGCCTTCTTAGCTCTACTGCATTCTGCTCTCGGTTCATCAATGACTTTGCATTAATCAGCAGACCTCTTTGACAGCTGACCTGTGATGGAGCAAGGTGGCAATGGATGCAAGAGGAACAGTTATCCTTTGAACACCTGAAAGCAATGTTATCGACCAAGACCACTTTGGAATAATTTGACCCAAAGAAACCTACTTCCATCTTTGTCGATGGTAGCCCTATCAGTCTAGGCACCGTCCTAACCCAAGAGGAAGAGTCGAGCAAGGAAGTGACACCACTGCACTATGCAAGTTGCCCGCTTACTCCCACTCAGGCGAGCTATCCCCAAATTGATCGTGAAGCTCTTTCAATTTACTGGGCAGTCAAGCACTTTAACCTGTTTGTGTATGGCAAAGAGTTCAAGGTCATCACTGACCATAAGCCCTTGGTGTCTTTGTTCAACAAACTGTCTTCCAAACAATCTGCCAAGATAGAATGCTGGCTCTTGGAGCTACAGCAGTATCGTTTCACTGTGGAGTACCACCCCAGTGCCTCCAACCCAGCCGACTATGTGTTGAGACACCCGGTGGGAGATCCTGAATCTCACAGCTATGATAAAGAATCTGAGGAACACATTTCATTTGTCACAAGGAATGCTGCACCAAAAGCAGTGATATTGTCTGAGATAGAGTCTGCTAAAGCAAAGGATCCTGTAACAAACCCAAGTAGGTAGCACGTGGTGCACGTTGAGATTGTTGAGCATCAACCGCATGATGCAGAACAATTGGACAGGCTTTACTTGATCAGCATTTATTAAGGTCGACTTGCCCAAATATTATACATATGCGGTGAAAACTACAGCGTAGATTACAATACATAATTAAAAGAGAGCTAAAATTTACAAGATCTACAAAGGCGAGGTAAAAGGAAAAAGGAGAAGGTGAATATAAACGGTAGAACTTACGCCTGGTACTGTGTTAACGGCTGAAAAAGAAAAGGCAACTCCAATGCTCCAATGGTACTCTGATAGTTACCTGTAAGGACTGACTACTAATAAACTCTGATGACCTCTTTCTCCTATAACGTAACTCTGACTGGCTAAAATCAAAAGTGGCGTTCCTTATCATGTGGGAAACGACGGGCGTTCAATGGTGGAATGTTGCCAAACAGGAAGCATATGGCTAACAGGTGTTCTATCCAAGAAAAAAGAATTGACTGATAATTGAAAGGAAACTCAGGTGATTAAAAGGCCGACCACGATGGCCTAAACAAAACTGGCAAAGACTGATCTCCTAATGATCTAAATAAAGGACTATTTATGACAGTTTATATAGCGTTTGTGACATTCCTTGCCAAAAGATTCTAATCTTTGCTACTCCTCTATTTTAAATCTTCGTATTAACGTCACTCCTGGTTTGGTTCGGCTCCATCTTCAGGCAGAAGTAGTATAAGCTCCTTAATAGGTCGTAGATACGCCTTCCTCTCTCCGTCTTTGATGATTTCTACCCTGACTTTCCTACCTCCGTCGTCCTTGCTTCGTATCACATCTCCTACTCTTCCCAATGGCTAGTTGTTTCGATGCTGCTGCTCGTCTTGCACGAGCACTACGTCCCCCACGCGTAAATCTCGTCTCGTCTTGGTCCACTTCTGTCAAGGCTGCAGGCTTTGCAAGTACTCTCGTCGCCATCAGCTAGAAACTGGACCTTTCTCTAGTGATGGCATGCATAGATGTCGGCACGTAGGAACTGGCCTGGTGGAGGTCCAGCTGGAGTGTTTTCATCGTGAGTAGCATTGCAGGGGACAGAGGCTGTGGATCATCAGTGTCGGATGGCAGTGCAGATATCAGTCTCACATTGACTATGGCTACCACTTCGGCCATTGGCATGACCAGTAGTTCGTGCGTAAGTTGGGTTTTGCCTAGCTCGGCGAACATAGCATCCAGTACATGTTGTATGGTGCCAATTTGTCTCTCCCATATGCCACTGAAATGCGATGCACGGGGAGGGTTGAACTCCCATTTGCATCCGTGCTCCGTAGCGAATTTTCCCACCTTCTTCTCATTGAACTCTGACGCCACTTCTTGTAGCTCCGTGTTTGCTCCAACGAAGTTAGTACCACGGTCACATCTAAGGAGTTTGCCATGACCACGGAAAGCGAAGAATCTCCTTAGCATGCAGATAAATGCGCTGGCATCCATGGCCTCCAGTACCACTATGTGGATGGCTCTGCTGTTGAGGCATGTAAACACTAGGCCCCACCTCTTAGCATTTGCAGCTCCTCCTCTTGTTTTCCGTGTTTGCACCATCCAGGGGCCAAAGACGTCGAAGCCCACGTTAGTGAAGGGGGGCAGACCTCGGTTCTATCAGGTGGGAGGTCTGCCATGTGCTGAACCAGGGGTTGTTTTCTTAGCTTTTTGCAAGGAATGCAGGCTCCAATGATCTTCGTCACAGTATTGTGACCTCCAATAAGCCAGAATCCTGCTTGTCGAATCACTCCTCCAGTAATTTGCCTCCCTGGGTGTTGAACTCTGAGGTGGTAATGTTTCGCTACTAGCTATGAGACATGGTTATTCTTCAGTAACACGATCGAGTGTTTCTCTTCATACTCCATTTCTGCTCTTCTTAGTCTGCCTCCGACGTGCAGAATTCCGTGGCCATCAAGGAACGGGAGGAGACGGTACATTTGCTATCCCTTGAGAGCTTTCTTGGCACTACTTTCAGCTTCCCTCGGTAGCTCAGGCTCAATTCTTGCAGTTGTAATAACTCACCAAATACTGCTTTCTGCGTAGTGCTAATTACAATACGCAGGGCTTGATTGTATTCTTCCAAGGTCAGTGGTCTGAGTTTTCCTTGTATTTTATCTGGTTTACTCCTCGGTTTGGCTGATGTCGCTTTGTCATCTCTCCAGCGCTTAAATTCTCTGACTACAACAATTAGATTCATGATCGCTCGTCACAGAGATTTCAACGACCTCCTTTCTTTAGTTGTCTTCACTTTGGCACTGAACACTCATTTGCAGACTTCAGGGTCACTTGCGCTGAGTTTGAATGTTTCATCTACTTGAGGGGTACTCTCTGGTTTTCTGAGGAATTCCGGGCCAGTAAGCCAGCTCGTTTCCATTAGCTTACTAGGGGTCATGCCGTGCATCGCTAAGACAATGGACAGGACTCCTCTCCTGGTGGACGGCTTTTCCGGCAGGGTCACTTTAAAGGTGAAGGCGTCCATCTCCAGATTCCAGAAGACTCAGAGTGATTGCTGCGCTGGAAGACTGTCATGATGCAGATCTAGGTCACGCACGTCCTTAGCTTGATCTTTGGTGGGAAAAGCCTCCATGACCTCTACTAAATTCGAGACAACTTTGTGAAGACGTAGGTTAGCGGTGGCTAGTGAGGCCTGTGCATTTTTCACTAACTCTATTGCTTGTTGAGTGTTAAGGAAGCTAAGCCATCATCGACGTAGAAGTTGCGGTGAATAAATCTCTTGGCCTCCTCACCGTTTTTCATCAGTGAAACCCCTTCAAACTCGCTACCGGAATTGAACACCACTTGGATAGTGTGCTTTGTGTTATATGTTGCAAAATGCGGTAAATACCAGGAACGGCCAGGGGGAGGTGGGGCTTCAACACATGGAATCTGGGAGGCGTGGCCCCTCTCAATAATCTTTCCCATGAACTTTAGGTAATCTACTCTCATTTTTGGTTTCCTGGTGAACATCTTCAGAAGCCCTTATAAGCATTGCACTGCTTGGATGTGGTTGTTCGGCATGGTTTGGAGCTCATCACAAAATGGTAGTGGCATGTCCCAGTTACCACTCTTGTTCTTGTGTATTCCTGCCTCTATGATCTCCAGAAACAAATGGTCTTCGCAAGAGAGACTAGGTTCATTGTTGCTTTGTGTAGTCTTGAAGATGCTGTCGGTAACACGCTCCAGGATTGGGTCCTCGACCTTGAATTGATTTGGACAGGGAACCAGCTCGTAGTTCTTGTCTCCAGTCTCTTGGATTCTCTCTGCAGCAGTGGACAAGCTGGTGAGGCAGGTGAGGACATGAGCAGGCCCGCTTGGGAAATTGAGGCACATCTGACCGCTGATAGTCCATCCGAGAGCCAGTCGTTGCACCCAGGGGGCTCTTCTAGGGCTGTTTCTAAATTCTCGGACTTTCAAGAGCTCGGGTGCGTCCCGACCAATCAGCAGCTGAACCTTTGCAGACTCGTCTAGGGAAGGTATCTCATGTACTATGTCGATTAGATGCGGGAAACTCTTTGCCATGTCCGGAGTGGGAATTTCGCTCTTGTCTTGAGGGATTGTGTCGCACTCAGTGAGAGTTGGCAATGGGAACTCTGGTCCGCTGAGTGAGCGCACTGTAATCCCTGGTACCCGCCAACCGTGCTTCTCCTTTTTCTCCCTGCTGCATGTGGACAGGAAGTATTTCTCTGGGGGTCCACTTGCTCCAAGGTGGTTGGCTAACTCGCCAATGACGAGGGAACTGTTGCTCTGCTCGTCGATTATGGCGTAAACCCGTTTAGAGAGGTGAGGGCTACTCTTGCTATATACTTCTACTAACAGGGTTTTACTGCAGGACACACATCCCGCCGGTCCACAGAGCGTGGTGCATTTCGGGTTGACTGCATCGTTCTCTGATTTAGGCTCCAATTTAAGGGGTAGTTGCCTCTCCTTATGCAGTAATGCATTATGGCACCTGTCTCCACAAATAGTACACCTTAGGGGGATGTTACAACAGCTTGAGATATCGGCGGGGCTGAAACATCGAAAGCACAAGCGCGCGTCCTTTATCCACTGTGTGCGTTCCTCTAGAGTTTTAGCTGCAAATGCCTTACACCCCGATAGGTCATGTCCAGTCCTGTTGTGGAACTGGCAGTGCTTGTTTCTTCTGCAACGGCCTTCCCACTTCTCGTTTCCAGAGTCTCCCTTTTTCTCATCAGGGGGGCTGCAAGTCCGTTTTCAGTGTTTTCTTCTCCCTGCGTGGTCTTGCCTCTTTATTGGCTAGGAGGTTCGGGTTTTTCTTGATCTTTGCCTGTTCTTTTACTATTTTGGAAAACCCGGAGAAGGGGGGTACGTTCCTCCGTTGCAGTCGGAATAATGAGCAATTTCTTTCTCCCATTTGGCACAGATGAACTGTGGTAATTTCTCCTTTACAGGTTGAATGGGGCTTGGATAATTGAGGCATGCAAGTCCTGGGAGGTAGGTCAATTGACTCTCGATGTCCGCGCAAAGATCTGTGAAATGCTGCAAGTTCTCATTATCATACTTGTTGCACGTAGCTGAGTTGCACAAGTGCTCCAGCAGTATATTGCTAATAACTGCAGTGCTCCCAAAATGCCTCTCCAGTTCTTCTTACAAATCCCTTAGTAATGCAACGGGGTCACGCATTTGTCGCTTCCTGTAATTATCTACAAAGCGCTGTGGTGTTCCACTAGTGAAGCTCCTCATGTAATTAATTTCCTGTGTTGGGGAAACGTCAGTGTCAATTAGCATGGATTTGAACGCGGATTTCCAAGGGTTAAAGAGAGTAAGGTCTTCAGAGAACACATCTGGTTGGCATTTCAGCAGGTTTTGTCTAGCTAGCCCAGCGACAATTTGTTGATTTACGACTCAAGGGGGTCGAAGAGGTAAGTGGTTGTTGATTGAGGGCGGCATTTTGTTGTTCTCCGTGACTGTCATTTAATTTATGGTCTGAATTAGGATGCGGGCTAAGAGTGTAAGATTGACCTGTTTCTTCCAACGTTTTAGGTTTGTGGGGTGGAGATGACGGAGGCTTTGTTCGCTTCGATACAATTTGCAGTTTAGGTGCAGTTTCTGGGCGTGACAGATTTCCTGTGGGCGAGAGGTCAAGCAAGGGAGCAGAATGGACCCATTGTGAGGTGTGCTCCTCCGTCTTAATTTGGGGATCTTTAAACTCTTGCAATTCAAAATCCTCTTCCAAAAGTGCCTCTTTGAAGACCTAAAGTTTAGTGTTTGCTATGGCTGCCCTTTTGTCCACTCCCAAGATCGCCATCTCCTTTTTGAACTGCACTCTCTCTCGTTGCCGAATTCTTTCCGTTTCTGTGTCGCATGTTTTGCACTCAAGTTCCTTTTCCGGTATTAGGTGCGTGTATCGAGCTACTTCTTTGGCCGCTTTTGCATCGGCTAGCGCTTGAGACAGATTTCGTCTTGAACAACTTGTTGGATTGTCTACTCATTTTATTTTTTAGTTTCTCTATAACTGAGAAAGCTCGTTTTAAGGTGTCGTATTCTTCTTCGAGTCGAGGCTCCTCCACGAAATCACCGTACGAATCTTGCTCGTACAGTTCAGACAAGTTCTGTAGCAGCTCTCTGAACTCCCCTGAAGCAGCTGTGAGGTCTCGTGCTAAGGGCACAATTTTGCTGTCATCTCTTAAGCCATCTACTAATTGCATTACACTAAGGAGCCTCCTACGTGATTTGAGAAATTCTTTATGTCTGTTGTCTATTGTGTTCTGCAGGGCTTTCCGTGTTCTTTTACTCCTAGCTCCGCTCTCCGTGGTTCCTCCAGCGCTCAGCTGTGCTCTTACTTGACTCATAGTTTTCGATGGCTCCATGTTTACACATTAAGATATGGCTTACCTGCCTTTGTGGATATCCATGGACTTTTCACTGTAATGAACCTAAGTAGCTGGCATGTGGTGTACATTGAGATCGTCGAGCGTCAACCGCACAATGTAGAGCAATTGGACAGGCTTTACTTCATTAGCGTTTATTACGGTCGCCTTGCCCAAATATTATACATATGCAGTGTAAACTACAGAGTAGACTACAATACATAATTAAAAGAGAGCTAAAATTTACAAGATCTACAAATGCGTGGTAAAAGGAAAAACGAGAAGGTGAATATAAACGGGTAGAACTTTCACCCAGTACTGTGTTAAAGGCTGAAAAAGAAAAGGTAACTCCAATGCTCCAATGGTACTCCGATAGTTACGTGTAAGGACTGACTACTGATAAACTCCGATGACTTCTTTCTCCTATGACAACGTAGCTCTGACTGGCTAAAATCAAAAGTCGCATTCCTTATCATGTGGGAAACGAAGGGCGTTCAATGGTGGAATGTCACCAAACAGGAAGCATATGGCTAACAAGTATTCTATCCAAGAAAAGAGAATTGACTGATAATTGAAACGAAACTAAGGTAATTAAAAGGCTGACCGCAATGGCCTAAACAAAACTGTTATGATATGGCTAGTCACCAGTTTCCTTGCTACTTATGGACCACACGGTCTCCGCGCATGTCAGACTGAATGCCTCCATCTTGGATTACTGTACGAGTAAAGTTGTGTTTAGTAATCCTTGTTGAATCCTGGCTCATCCCTTAAATAGCTATTACATCTCTTTACATGGTGGCAGCGGTGGGATGGACAACCACGGCCAGCACTGTTTTGAGCAGATAGAACATTGAATAAACCCGATGGACACGGATTTTGACATCTACTGTTTATAGCGTGCAGCTGGTTTGCAAGACCGAGTACCTTGATATCTTCAACCAGTCATCACTTCACTTACAAATATGGGCGAGTTATCTGGAATAAAACCGCCTCATATGGATTGGAATGACACCGACTTGCCAACAGCGTTTAAAACTTTCAAACAGTATGCCAGCTCATTTTTAACGGGCCCTTAAACAAGAAAGAAGAGAAAGAGAAGGCCACATATATCCTACTCTGGATCGGCGAAGAAGGCCTTAAAGTCTTCAACTCCTTCGAACTGAGTGATGAAGACAAAGTGAAAACTGATACGATTTTCGACAAGTTTACGAAGTATCTGGAGCCCAAGTCGAATTTTCGAATTGCTCGTTTCCAATTGCAAGGCTTCAGACAAACAAAGGATGAGTCTGTCGATTCATTCATGGCTAGGTGCAAGCTACAAGCTCAGAAATGCCGGTTCACTGAAGCCGAGATGGAAGAACGTTTAATTCAACAGTTAATTATTGGTACTCGAGAGCGGAAAGTACAAGAGAACCACCTTGGAAAGGATGAGAAACTAAAGCTTGACAAGGCAATGGACATTGCTCGAACAAAGAGAAGCAGAGCAAGGTACATATGGTAGAAGAAACAAATTCTGACTTTGAGGAGTTGTTATTTGAGAACATCAAAATTGATAGCACTGGTGCTGATGTAGAGAGAAATTAAGCTTTTGCCCATATTAAAGTGAAACTGCCAAATCTTGGCAATCCAAATGCTTTGCTGAAAGTGAAAGTAGATACTGGAGCACAAGGAAACATTCTGCTGTTGAGAATTTATGGAAAAATGTTTCCAGACTGCCTGGACGAAAATGGCCTTCCGAAAGATACAACACTGAGCAAAACCAAACTGACTGCCTACAATGGTACATCGATACCCCGGCATGGTATATGTTCTGTCCAATGTTCATGATTCCAATGAAACTGAGGCCAAGTTTTATGTTGCTGATGTTGATGGCCCTGCTATTTGTGGCCTGCCCACTTCATGCAAGCTCAAACTAGTGGAGTTACACTGTGAGATAAACACAAGCAATAACAGTGTGCACTGCCCAGTTCCTGCAATCCACAGCATACATGACCTCCAGAAGCTCTATCCAGATCGTTTCAATGGTATTGGCAAATTTGAAGGAGAGTATCACATTGTTGTTGACCCTGATGTACTGCCTGTGGTACATGCACCAAGGAAGTGTCCCATTCACATCAAGGACAACATAAGAAAGGAACTTGATGAAATGATTGGTCTTGGTGTGATTAAACCAGTGACTGAACCCACCGACTGGGTTTCAAGTGTTGCCTACTCCCAAAAATCAAATGGGAGATGGAGGGTGTGCTTAGATCCCAAAGATCTCAACCAGGCTGTTGAGAGAAGTCATCACCATACCCAACTCTAGAGGAAATCACGCACAAGTTTAAAGGCAGCTCAGTATTCTCAAAGTTGGATGCCCGTCATGGTTACTGGTCTGTAGTACTAGATGAAGAGTCTTCCTTACTCACAACCTTCAAGAGTCCATTCGGCAGATTCCGATTTACTCGTCTCCCCTTTGGATTATGTGTGAGTCAAGATATCTTTCAACAGAAGATGGATTTCATTCTTGAGAAATGTCCCAGAACTGTCAGTATTGCCGACGACATCGCAGTGCATGGCCCTACCACAGAGGAACATGATGCCAATTTGCACAATCTCATGCTAGTAGCAAGACAGCACGGTCTTGTCTTCAACCTGGACAAATGCAGTATCAGTCAGCCAAAGATTACATTCTTCGGCATGTCGTTTAATGCAGAAGGGGTCCACCCGGATCCCAAGAAAATTGAAGCCATCAGGGCCATTCAGGAGCCACAGGATGCCCAGGAACTCCAGACCTTCCTCGGCATAGCAACCTACATGGCCCCTTTTATTCCAAATTTGTCTGCAATGTCAGAGCCTTTGAGAAACCTACTCAAGAAAGACACTGATTTCCAATGGTCCTTGTCTCACAGTACAGCTTTTGAAAGCATCAAGCAAGCAATTTGCCAGGAAGTATCACTTACGTACTTTGATCCTGAAAAGGAAACAGTCATCCACGTTGACGCATCCCTGTGGGGCCTTGGAAGTGCCCTCATACAAGATGGCAAAGTTGTTGCCTTTGCATCCAGAGCACTCACTGACACAGAGAGACGGTATGCAGATATCGAGCGTGAGATGCTTGCAGTTGTTGTGGCTTGTGAGAAATTCCATTCTTATCTGTTTGGAAAGAAGTTCATTGTGGAATCTGATCATAAGCCCCTCGAAATGATCCACTTGAAGAATTTAACAGCTGCCCCTCCCAGGCTTCAGAGAATGCTGCTCAGATTGCAAGGTTATGACATGGCAATCAAGTACAAACCAGGCACAGAAATGCGTTTGGCTGACCCTTTATCAAGACTGAATCCCCTACCCAGTGAAGGCACAGTTGATCTACACAAGGTGTGCCTAGTCCAGTTCACTGACAAGAGGTTGGACTCGCTCAAGCAAGACACCGCTGCAGATCCTGAACTATCAGGCCTGAAAGAACTCATCTACTCTAGCTGGCCAGACCAGCAGAAACAGGTTCCAGTGCACTTGAGGAAGTATTGGGTTTACCAAGACGAACTTTCTGTTGAAAATGGGCTAATCTTAAAAGGGGAAAGAGTCATTATCCCAGAGTCAAAAAGGAGTGATGTCATAGAGAGAATTCATCAGGCTCACCAAGGTTTTGAGAAATGTAGGCTGCGAGCTAAGTCCAGAGTCCAGACATGTGAAATATGTCAAGAAAGTCAAAATTCACAAGCTAAAGAAACATTGGAACCTCATGAAGTACCCACAAGACCTTGGTAGGTCATTGGAACCGATCTGTTCTTCTGGAAAGGAGATGAATATCTGCTAATATGTGATTATTACTCCAAATTTCCCATCATCAGGAAAATCCCAAGTGGACAGTCCACAGGAAAAACTGTCGTAGGTCTCACCAAAGACATACTGTCGGAACAAGGAGTACCCGAGGTCATTATCTCGGACAATGGGCCACAATATGACTGTCAAAGTTACAAACAGTTCGCCAAGGATTGGGGTTTCCAGCACATAACTTCCAGCCCAAGATACCCAAAGTCCAATGGGTTCATTGAACGTCAAGTTCAGACTGTCAAAAACACCCTCAACAAAGCTGAGAAATCTGGAAAAGACCTCACTATGGCAATGCTCTGTCTAAGATCTACTCCTAGTGACTCACAGCTCCCAGCTCCTGCTGAACTGCTCTATCAGCGAAAGCTCAAATCAAATCTTCCCATCAGAATAGAGAATCAAATGCCAAATAGAGACCAGATTTCCCAGAGGCTAATAGAACGGCAACAAAGCATGAAATATTACCATGATAGGAATGCGCAAGATCTTAGTCCCCTGGCAACTGGACAACATGTATGCATACAGGACCAACGTACCAAGAAATGGTTTCCAGGGACTGTAAGTTGCAAGAGACCAGAACCCCGCTCATATGAGGTACAGACACAGAATGGTTCAATATTGCGACGCAACAGGTGCCACCTTCGCCCCGCCAGTGCACAACACATCGAAATGGGCCCCACAGATGAGAACACAGTTTCAGAAGCTCACCCAAGTGTTCCTGAATCTGCAGAAACATTACATACCACTCCTACACCCAGTCCGCCAAGTGGTGCTACTGCTGCTTCTGTGAGACCGACACAGACCCCCATGGAGACCACCCGTTCCAATGCCAATCAGAGCCCTGAGCCTTACCGAACCAGAAGTGGATGCACAGTGACCAGACCCGCTCGTTTTGCTGAATAACATTTATTCAACTAGATTCATGTTCCTGTTTGTTTTCCAGAAAGTATAGTTTAAGTTTCACAAGTGACTTTGCATTGCATATGGTCTGAACACTGTTCTAAATGGACAATATTCAAGGCATCTAGTTCACAGAACATTGCTGAACAGTTTTATTTTATTTGTTATTCAATCTTGTATTATAAGGAGGATGTTATGATATGGCTAGTCACCAGTTTCCTTGCTACTTATGGACCACATGGTCTCCGCGCATGTCAGACTGAATGCCTCTATCTTGGATTACTGTACGAGTAAAGTTGTGTTTAGTAATCCTTGTTGAATCCTGGCTCATCCCTTAAATAGTTATTACATCTCTTTACAAAAACTGGCAAAGACTGATCTCCTAATGATCTAAATAAAGGACTGTTTATGACAGTTTATATAGCATTCGTGACAGACCCAATGCCTCAAGCTGTCATGTTTGCCATCAAATCCGGCTGCTGGCACAAAGCCCCTCCTGATGTATCATTATCTGAACTGCCACGTTATGAGCAAGTGAAAAAGCAGTTAACATGTAAAGACACTGTTTTGTTGAAATCTGTGGTACCTGCTACATTGTAAGAACGAATTGTTGACATTACTTATGAAGGCCATCTGGGCATAGTAAAGACCAAGGCTCTTCTGTGAGAGAAGGTACGGTTCCCATGCATGGACAAGATGGTAGAAACGAAGATCAAGGCTTGCTTACCATGTCAAGTGGTTACCCCAGTTTACACAAGAGAACCGCTTCAGATGTCAGTATTACCTGACAGCTCTTTTGATGAAGTCAGTGTGGACTTTGCGCATGTGGATGGTCAGACCTTACTCCTAGTGGTTGATGACTACTCGACATTTCCGTTTGTTGAACCAGTGTCATCTACGTCTGCTAGTGGTGTCATCCCCAAGTTGGATCAGCTATTTTCCGCATTTGGAGCTCCCCGTGTAGTCAAATCTGATAATGGCCCACCGTTTAACAGAGAAGAATTTATTACAATTGACAATTTCGTATGTGCTTGGTTTTAAGCATTGAAAGGTTACTTCCCTCTGGCCAAGGGCTAAAGAAGTCAAGAGATCTGTGAAAAAGTTAAAGAAATGCATCAAAGCAGCCAAAGTAGAAGGGAGAAATTGGAGAAAGGAGCTGCAAGCCATTTTGCGTAACTATCACACTACGCCTCATGCAACCACTGGTGTTGCTCCTGCTGTACTGTTGCTGAAATGGCCTGTTCAAAACAAGCTATCACAAGCTAATCACATTGACCCTGTAGCTGAGATCGTATGCAAACCTGACTCCTCACAAAAGCTCAAGATGAAAGCTCATACTGAAAACAAGGCCTATGTAAAACCTTGCAACACCTCCCCTGGCAAGGCTGTGCTGGTCAAGAGACCATTTTCAGTATCAAAAGGAGGAACTGTGTATGATCCTACCCCCATGACAGTTGTGAGGAAGAAGGGCAGTACAGTACCAAGAAATTTGTCATTTTTCAAGAATGTGTATCAACCGGCTGTTAGCCATAAAAATGATGAGTCTCAGAACAGTGGCTTTGGCTCTTCAGCGGACAAGGAGTGTATTCTGGAGCCGCCACCCACTCTTGAAAGTTCGACTGTTCCTGGTCCAAATCTATCAAACCCTCCGAACATCCCGGACGCCAAAGCAGATTTACCAAGTTCAAGCAACCTTGTACCTGTTCCAGGGAGTACTACTTTGGCTGCTTTGATGCATTTCTTCAACGGCTGTTCATGATCATCTGCGAGCAGCACAGGGTTGAATTTTGGCTGAAAATGGCAAGTTTTGTTTTTGAAGGCATGAACACGCTGATTGTCCTTGATGACTGCGCAGCCTCCAGAGATGTGAAAGGATGCACTGGCGAGCTCGTTAAACTCGGCTTTTCCGCCCGCCACGCGAACATCAGTGCATGGGTGTTGACCCAGCAGCTCTCCAGCATTGCAAAGCCTTTCCGTGAAAATGTGGCAGCCATCATGCTGTTCTACACCCCTTTTGCGAAGACCACGAAGGTGATTTTTGAAGAATACACGGGAGAACTTTCGCAAGATGACCTCAAGCAGCTGATTGCGAGGTTGAAAGAGAGAAAGTTCTCACACCTTGTTTTCTCTCTTCACCACCCATACGAGATTAAATTTTCGAATTAAAAAAGAAGAGCGATAACTAAATGGCAGATCTTACGGCTGAGGATATGAAAGTTATGGAAGAAGTCTCTCAGATGCTCGAAACCGAGCCAACAGGTGGTGGCAACTCTGCTCGGCCAGACATCCCGGTCCTCCGTGAACAGCTTGCAATTCTGGTTTCTACAGGCAAAGCAATGGAAGCCATCGGAGTGCAGCTGACACAAGAGCATGTTAAGCACTTGGAAGCTAAAGATGCTGAAAAGTACTACAAAACGTACGAGACTTATGTGGGTGACAAGACCACCGAAACCTTTCTTGAAAGCTTTATCTTGTTGTACACTTGGGGGGGTGGGATGTTTTTGCCAATTAATGACATTGAAGCTCTGCAGAACGATCTCAAAAAAGATTATGTGATCACCAAAGAGTTGTCCACACTTGTTGGAAGTCTTGCTTTGAAATGTGGGCGGCTGCTCATGGTAGCCAACACAGCGCTGATCACAACTAAACATATCTATTTCAGTCCTGCTAAGGATTGCCAAGAAGTTGTTGAGCAAAATGCTGAATAATTAGTAAGCATTGCTCAGCAATTTCTCAATTAGATATTTTTTGTTGAATAAAATAATGGCAGATTCAGAAACCACACCTGACACATGAGAGCAGGTAACTTCAAAAACAACAAGTACTGCACCTGTGAAAGAGAAAAACCCGAGCCAGGTGGCTGCAGGCAAAGCCGTCACTGCAAAAACAAAACAGGCTCATGAAGAACAAAAAAAAGCCCTTGAAGAACAAAAAAAGCCACAGAAGACGCCTTAGCTGTGGTGCATCAAGCACAAAAAAAAGCCGAAGCCACCTTAGCTGCAGGACGTGTTGATTCGATCGATGAGACACCCAAGGAGGACAAAACACGTTGATAAGGCACCCAAAGAAGACACAGAAAACGTTTTAAGTATGACTCAGTGGATTGGTATAATCAGCATTGTGGTTTCCGTCATTGGAATTTACTACAAATGCAATGAGATAAAAAAGGTTTTCAATCAACAGTCTGCTATGCCTCATCCAGCTGCCGAGATGCAAGCCCCTGTTGATACACAGCTGCCTCGAATGGTCCAAAGAAGACAGCTCCGGCATATGGATTGATATTTGAAAATAAAAAAGATGCACATTATACGATGTCAGACAACAAGCTCGTTAATACGTTCATGGATGTGGCTGTTCTCACTGGCTTAACCGCTGGCATTGGCTGGATTACGAAAAAGGTGGTGAAAGAGAACTTTACTTCTAACCCCAGCAGCAGCATCATGAACTATGCAAAATTCACAGCTGTCCTGGCAGGTAGCATCGCACTGAAAAACTACCTTGAAGACCAACTTTTCTTCCAACTTTGGTTTAGAAAAAAAGAAACATTGTCATAATACCAATGGCACATTCTTATTTTTTCCTCAAAGCCCTCTCAACGGTTGCATTGTTATATTTTTCAATGACGATATCTTATTATACCGCTGATGCCATAAAATTTGTTTGGTTGGATGTTATTGAAGATTCCGATTATGAAGACTCTGATTTTGAGGATCTTGATACTGAACACTTTCCATTACCGGAGAAATGCCCTACACCTCCTTCGTACGAACCCCCACCGCCATACGATAATTAAAAATACATTTTTACAACATATACAATGGCGAGCATTGCGATGATGATGGCGGGCGCAATTCTTAATGCGGCTGCTTTCACTGGTGGCAACTACCTTGCCAAATATCTTTCTGGTTACAGCGGGAAGATTGCGTTGGCAGAGAAAATGCAACACAACAAAGCCCTTGAAGCTTATCAAGCTGCTATGGCCAAATACACGCACGATGGCACCGTGCTTCTTGATTGGATCAAAACCAACAGAGAAATAAAAGAACAGGCGAAACAGAACTTCACGAACACTGATTACACATTCAAACTCTATAACCAGGCCCACCCAGACAAGCAGATCACAGTCAAAGAGCCCTGCTTCGCTGACTTTTATCAGCCCAGTGAGCAGCAAAAACAACGCGAGCTTCTTTTTGTGGGCGGCAGCATGCTTGCTCTTGGCTACACAGCTTTCCCTTTTCTTTAAATAAACTCGATGGTATAATAAATGGACACTAAGCTTGCCAAAGTCTGCTACAGCCCCCAGGGCTACTGGAGAGGCATCACTGCCATCAAAAAATTAGCGGACACCACAAAAGTCCCTGAAGAAACCACCAAGCAGTGGCTCATCAAACAAGCCCTTTGGCAGATCTATATCCCTGTGCCGCGATACACTCCATGGCCCAAATTCGACGTATTGTCGCCTATTGCGGTCCACCAGGCGGACCTTCTTTTTCTGCCTCATGACAAGCCCCCTCGTGGGCATAAAGTTTACAAATATGCGTTGACTGTTGTCTACATCACCAGCCATTACAAAGAGGCAGAGCCTCTGACCTCCAAAGACTCTGCGAAGGTTAATACTTCAAATAGCTCCCCAACGTTGTTGCCGCTCTTAACAATGAGGTCACTAGTCTTATCGGAAAAAAAACAGCTGTAGCTATCAAAGAGAAATCTGTCACTTCAAAACCTATAAAGTATTCCAGATCTGTTGGTTTGAAAGAAAAAGAACTCCCCCCACTTATCAATGTATGATATTTGTATCAGCCCAGCAAACTTGAAGGCAGGACTAAAAGAGCTACAGACCTAGTTTGGTCTTTCAAAGTATACCATCTTGAAAGAGCCACAACTAAAAACCAAATTAACCTGTTGTCTATTATTTGTGTGACAGGCCTAAGCATGGTTTTGTTTGTGAAGAGCTATTGGCTGTGCTTCCGAAGCTTCCTCCCGAACAAGTCCGTGCCTGATTTTTTTGTGCCCATATCCCAGCATGTGCACGCCATCGTCTTCTATCCACCGCTTCGTGTTGAATGCCGACAGTGAGACCTTGTCCATGTGCATGCTGTAGATCTCGTGGCCCTCGCTTCCCAAGATGTTCATCCCATCCCAAAACTGCTTTCTCTCAAACAACGCCTCTTTGTACTGCTCATGCTGGATCTCTTTTTTTACTACATTTTTTTCACGCCTTTCACTTTTTTGTTTTCTTTTTCTTCTATGATCGAGTACATTTTTGGCCGTATCGCCACTGCTTCAGCGATCACCCTTCCCGTGCACTTGTCTTTCATTTTGCCCAATACTTTTTTGTTTTGGCCGCTGCAGAGCGGACACTCTTTGGGGTAGTTGATGGTGTCGTACAGCACGAGGTCTTCTGCCATGTCTCTGTATATATCATCCCTCTTGATCTCCATGAGCAGGCTGTCAGTGTCCGTGTAGATCAGCTCGCATTTCTGGCCGTACCGCACCTTTAACTGGTTGTAGAAGAAGTCGTACATCAGGATCTTGCTGTTCTCAAGGATCATCATGCCTGTGTAGATCGCCTTGTCCAAGTACAACCGCGTTTTGTACGTGTGGATGCCCGCCAGGTCATCTCCAAATATCTCATGCCTTGCGTATGAGGGGCTGGCCACCAGCTTTTGGATCTTGTCGGCCTCCCAGCTCCAGACGATTTTTATGTCGACGCAGTTGCGCAGGTTTTCCATTGTTTTGCCAAACACTGAGGTGTTCATCAGCTTGTAGAAGTTTGTTTCGAAGTTGCTCTTCGCCTCTTTCCGGAACTCTGTGTTCATCCTTATGTATGGCTCCATCCACTGCTCCTGGTCAAACTCAAGTACCCGGTGGACCTTTTTCAGGCACCTCCCCTGTTTCAAGTATAGCTGCAGGTTCCTGTAATGGACTATGTACTTTTCTTTGTTCTCCAGCGTCAGGAGCAGTTTCTCGCTTTTCGGAAAGTCTAACCCCAGATCGGGCATCATTCTTTTTTGGTATCCTGACATCTTTTCCGCCCCAATGGACTTCTTCTCTGGCGTGAGTGGGTAGCCGTTCTGGGCTTAGTGGAGCTCTCCCGGGTACTCCAGGGTCCACCTCCAAGATCCACCCGATATGCAATCCTTATTTCATCTTCATTATCTGCTCTACGGTGGGCATCACTTGCCTCCACTTGAAACCTCCTTTGGGCAGTGGAAGGCTCATCGCCCAAGCTGTGGAGGTTTTTCGCGTGATATATTTGTTTGGCTTGGTTGGTCGTAGTTGGCGGCCCGCAGTTTGTTTGCCTTCACATACTGCTTGCTCACCATCGAGATGCTGCCCTGCATGCCTTTTTCGATGAACAAGTGCATGTCCAGTCTCCAGTCTTTTTCAGCAGTGCATCCCAGCTCAGACTGGGGGCTGTGTAATAATGCACCAGGTCAAGGGCGTACTTTCCCATGCATACTTTCCAGAAGTTTTCGAATACGTCTGCCAGCAGTACGACGTCGGTCTGCACGTACAGGTCGTGGTAGTCGCTGAGGGTCTTGCACCCAAACTCGGTCCAGACCTTTTGCATGTGGGTACTCTTCGTTGGTTATCTCTTTTCCAGACAATTTCAAGAAGAACTCTTCTTTGGCAGGGAGCACTATCTTGGCAAACCTTTCAAAGCTCTCCAAGTACTTGTACAGGTAGATTCCTTTCTTCAAGAGCAGCTTTCTCTTTTCTCCGTCTTTACACAGCTTTTCTATTATTTTCATATCCTCTGGTATGCTTCCCATTACCAGCGTGTCAAGACTGCTCATCATGAAGTTTAAGCTGTCGATGAACCCAGGTTTCCCAGCGAAAATGAGACATATTTCTCTGTGTTGTTTGGGATGCAGCTTATTTCTCCCTGCACCTGTGACATTGGTTTTGGCACCGCTTTGGGCTTTATGGGGAGCTTCAAGTTGCAGTCATTGTGTGCAGCCCCCTGGTATTTTCCTGTTATGTGGCAGTGGTCTTTCACCGCATCTCTGTAGTTGTTTACCAGCAGCGGCTTTCCGCAAAATATGCAGGCTTCGGTGTCAGGGCCTTTGGGCTATCTCTCTCTTCTTGGTCCAATGAATCCCCTCATCACACTATAATAACAACTTTTGTGGCCTTGACCGCAATATTCGCCTATGTCGAGGTCATACATGTCAAATGCGTCTTTGAAGCCAGCCTTTACCAGGCTTTCATTGCAGATGTGACATTCTGTTGTGGTGTTGAACTTTATCCAGTTCTCTTTTGTCATTACGATTGGCTTCTTGTCGGCTAACTCCGACCTCATAAATTCTGCATGCTACTACAGACTTGCCAAAAACTGGTACACTGCGTCTCCTCCGCGATACACGTGAGGTCCGCGCGTCTGTCCGTCACTTTTCATGATTAGATATGAAAAGCCACAGGGTTCATGGACTGTGGTTTTTATCGTTGCCTGTCCTTTTTGGGCACAGCCGCGGATCTTCCTTATCAAAGACTCAAAGTCAGCGTACACCACAAACGGCGCTTTCATCTGCCCTTGGTGGTTCTTGAACTTTACCTTGTTTTCACCCACTTTGGGCAACTCTGTCCTTATGGGACGTTTCAGCTGCCCCATGTATTCTGGTCTGCGTCTTTCCAGCAGCTCCTTTCTTTGGTATCCGTGCAAGCAGCGTTCGCAGAAATGTTTGCTGTTGTTGTGCTGTTTTGGTCATACAGCAGTGCACTGAGCCTTTTCACATAGGTATAGTGCGATTTTTCTTTGTCTTGTATAAGTATCAAGTTGATTCTCGGGTGGCTTCCGTCTTTTTCACTGAGCCTATGCATGATAACACACTTGTCTTCCCATCCGAAGACATTTATCGCCAGGTTTGGGTTTTGTTTTTGTAGCTTTTTTATCTGTGATACAGGTGTTGGGAAGTCTATTCCTGTAAAATTCAACCTGTCTTCTGTGAGGTATCTTAACGGCCTTAATACGTTCATTCCGTCTATCGGTGGAAATAACGCCATGTGCAGTGCCGATCTCAAACACTGATTGTCTCAGTTTTGGGCGTTTATGATTGCTTTTTTGTTTTGTAGCCTTTTAGGCAGAGGCATGTAGCTGCCTTCACGAAAGGGTTGGTATTGGGTGACATTAACAAAGGCATCCAAAACTATTTACTGTTGCCATGTTGTTTCTGTTAAAAATCGCTGACTCTCTGTTTAAAATAATATTTCATTTGTTCTTTTACAGCATTCCTAGTTATCAAAAAGCTAACGTTAAGGGCGAACTGTATTTTCACGCTTTTCAGGGTTTTAATTTCATTCTCTATCACTTCTTTGAATCTTGCTTTTGTTTTTTGCGCACATTTCAGAAGGTCTGCTTTGAATTTCTAAGCTACTGGAACTGTCATTCTCGATACACGAAGCCATTCGTCTAATTTGGTTCTTACCAATCGAAAATCTAAATCCCTTCTGGGCCTTAAAGGTAGTTGAAGCCTCTCATTCTCTTCTCTCGAAATAGGGCCGTAAAACAGCTCAATCACGTCAGAAGAAAACCTTGACACGGCCATGGTTGCTTTATACTAAGACAGGCTCCTTCTTCAATTAAACAATAAATCTATATCAACAATCTCAGGCAGCTAACACACATGTATAAGGGGGTTCTGGACTCAAGGCGGGTTGCTTCTAATCACAGCGAGCGAACTAAGACGCGAAATGAGCAGCTACCCACTCTTGATCCAGAACCCCCCTTATACATGTGTGGACAACGCACACACCTTAAACTTGGAGAGCTGTCTTCTTTATTTATCTTCTATAATATCACAATTTCTTGGCTTTATCCACTGACTAGTTTTTGATTTTATTTTTTACTGTGTTACAGTGAAAAGGCTCTATTGAAACTCGAGTTTCAACAGTGGTCTTCAATGCTTCTTATTTCTAGTAACTTTTGCAAAATCCCTAATTTTTGATGGGCCCAGACAATGACTTATTTTTCAGGGGTATTAGTTTCACTTTTCATAGGAACCTGTGAAACAAACGACAACATTTCTAGAGTCATGCATGGCGCAAGCAAGAATTTGTTAACAAAATTGTCACTAAATGCCTCAAAATGATAAAAATAGTATTCTGAAGGTGGTTTTAGGTCATTCCATGTTTTAGTATTTATGCAATCAATCAATGGTTTCAACCAAACTGTTATGAATAAACAGCTGTATTTCCTCATTACTAATAGACTTTTACAGGGTGGCACAGTGGTAAGGTTTCAATCTGGGAGTTGGAAGTTAGAATCAAGGGTTGGCAGTTCGAATCCTTGTGTGGGGAGCATTTTTTCCTCCAAGCTACTAAGGGATGGTTTGCGTTTATAAACAAAAAAAAGTTCAAGCAATAAAAGTAGAGTAACAATACAAAACAAATGAGACGACATAGATATTTGAAATAATTCTTTGCGGAAGTGAAACCCTCACACGATTTTTGGAAAAGTTTCAGTTAAAAGCCGATGTCAAAGCTATCAATGGATCGAATTAAACAACCTTTATTGCATACTAAATAGTCTTTAATTTTGGGGCACTTTTTTGACTCCAAATGTGAAAGATCAGTTTATTGCTTTGGTAGCCAAATATTTCTTGGCCCTTTTGCAAAATGCCATGGTCAGTGGAATTACCACCCAAAAATTGTTTATGACCTATCGACTGACTGATGGACCAAGCAAGTGAATTATTTCTTTCCCAACCAATTGCTATAACTCATTCTAGCTACACTATGCTAGCTATCACTCGTTAAAAACTAACATAAGATCTAAGACTTAACATGGTAAATGGTTTGAACCCAGGAGTACCAGTAGTTCCTATAGTGTAATCATCCTGGTGAGGGCAGTTCTGAAAAGAACTGTTGTTGGTGACTGACGTTTCGACAACGCAAGCGGAAGTTATCTTAGAATAGTGTTTGTTAGTCAATGACGTTGCAAGTCTGGTCCGTTGATTGTAATTGGTCAGTTTAGCCATGATGGTATTGGCTGAAAGACTTGTGTAAAGTTTGTCATCAGTCATTGGTTGGTTTCGATCCATCCATTGTTGGTCGTCAAATTGGTCGGTGTTTGGTCTGTCTATTGTTAGTCAAATTAAGTTGGTCTGTTAGAAGTCCATTTGTTGGTTTCTTTTCTGTCATGGATAAGTCGTTTTAAGACCTAAGTCCTAAGACCCCCTCCAAATCTCAAAAATAAGACATAAGGTGTTAGGTTTTGAGACACCCATCAAGTGGGATACCATACAAAGCCCTTGCTTACCTGCAATTGTGACTCACCCAATCATAAAATGGCTAATTAGAGTATAGAGATACTTAAAGAGAAAGTTCAATTCTCACTTACCCAACCTTACTTGCAAATCAATCATCACATCAGTAACTGATGTATGCCCCAAGACCTGTGCAGTACAAAGCCTCACTTCAACACTTTCGGTAGGTGAACTTGTTTGAAGGGTTATATTTGCAAACTCTATCACTGCCTGTAAAGATTCTAAAGCAATGTTTGTGTCCTACAAAGAAGAGTAAAACAGGGTTAAGAATGATGACAATCATATGACTATGCTATTCTGCTGCCTGTACAATCAAACTCATTAATAATTCATCAAGTTTAAACAAAGGAAATCATGACCATGACAGAGTTTCAATGTCTGATCTTAATAAGCATAGATTTTTACTCTCCTACTTCTCCATTTTCTCATTAGTTTTAGTTTTGAGGAGATATATCAAACACTCTAGACAGTGTTTGACCACATCTCCAAACACCTTGAAGTTCATCAAAAATACCCTGCTATGTGTTGTATGTCAAACTCTCTTCTCTGTGTTTGGAACTATGGTCAAACGTGGTCTTTTGTGTTTG
Source organism: Orbicella faveolata (assembly GCF_042242905.1). Classification (NCBI taxonomy): domain Eukaryota; kingdom Metazoa; phylum Cnidaria; class Anthozoa; order Scleractinia; family Merulinidae; genus Orbicella; species Orbicella faveolata. Next base: position 24,080,331 of record NW_028301552.1, read on the forward strand.
ATATATTACACATTACACATCTCATTCCCTCATATTCCTACCAATAATCAAAAATTACTCCGTGCACCTACAATGGATACAAGGTGATAAATAACTGAGGCATGGAGCACCAACTTTGAAATAATTTTTTCTTAAGTTCTTCAATCCTCTGCATGATGTGGATTTCATTTAGATCTAGGTAAATAAAGTGTGGGTATCAAAAAGTGGCAGAGGTTTTCGCAAATTGATCACTTTTTGAGTTAAATAAGATTTCTGGAAAGTGAGCAAGACAGCTGTCTTCTAAAAGATTCTTTTTATAATCACCTCCAAAGGTGTCTATATTGTGGCAAATTGTGACAACAAAAGAACCTTTAAGGGAAGATCATAAGTAGTGGTGTTAATGAAAATAGAATGCCTAGTGCAACTGAAATAAATTGAGCATTTACTTCGTTATACAACTGTAGAGATCAAGACTTCACACTGTTGAGTATAAAAGGACAAGACCCAAATGTAAGGCAACAAACTCTACTGGAGAGCAATGCTTAATTTCATGCCAAAAATATGTTTTGACAAAAGGCAGGTATAAAAGTTGGACTGGATCAACTTGGACTGCAGTTCAGGTCAGATCAACTCAGATTGACTCAGATCAACTCGGAATGACTTGGATCAACTCAGATCATAACAAATAAAATTAGAGGAAATTGAAACTTTTACCTACTTGAAAGTCAATAAAATTCCCCACAAAAATAGGCTAAATCGAGAAAGACTCACTGCACTTCTCTGTGTTATAGAGCCGCCCTTTGGTATTTTTAGTGCCAGTTCCTACTGGATCAAGTTGCGAACTCATTTTCACCCATCCATTCAATCTCCATCAATCATGACTACCCAGCGTGTAGATCTCATCTGGTTCTCAACAAACAGCATAATCTAACGATTTTAGGCTTTGTTTCCACAGAAGAAATAACTACTCAATACTCCCCACCTTAGAAGGCTGGACCATTTGACTTGAGAGGTAGTGTGGATGATTTGCTATAGGCATGAATTCTTTTTCACTCTTTCATGCTCAAGGAGTTTTTCTTCTGTGTATGATAGATATATATGTATGATATTCTGTGTATGCAGGATATTTTTTTCCCCATGGAACATGATTTTTTGGCTCACAGATTGTGTGTGAAATTTTTTTTCAACAGTTGTCAAGTGCATGAATTTTTTGGGGGTACAAGTATGCTTGCCTCCCCTTGGTGGTGTGCCTTGTCGTGGCGGGGAGGCTTGTGTGACCTTGCAACCCCCAGGGCTATGCTGGCAGGAGCCTTGTGCTCCTGGCAGGTCTAACCATGCCGGATTGGTCTGCGCGGTGAGGGTCCAGACTAAAGCAGCACCGGCTGGGGAGCCATATAAACCCCCTAAGGGAAGAAAAACCCTGACAGAAAACCACTAGCCCTCCAGGTCATGGGGGTTGGGCGGTAGGCCAATCACCTGCCCCCGAAAATCCAGAAGATTACCGAAACTGTAACTTATCAAGAACAAATTAGCAATGGCAAAGCTGTGGCCGTGGATGGAGGAACAGCCGGACACACCATGATGTCAATGGGTAAAAGCCTACGGGAAGCTCGCAGACCGACAAGGTCATTGGCAACGCCAAAATCTACCACTGGCGTTAAACAAGGATGTGTCATGTCAGGCTTCCTGTTCCTGCTTACTGTTGACTGGAAAGAGATGGTCCAGCTGGGCGGAGGTCAGGGGTGCAGCGCAAGACAGGGCTAGTTGCCAAGAGACAGTTACAGCCTTATGCGCCTCATGGCGTGAAGAGAAATAACTATAACATAACAAGTATGCTTGCAGGAATTTTTTTAAAATCACTCCCACTGCCTCAAAAGTCAAATGGTTGTCCAACACAAGCAAGCGCTGGACATGAAGAAACAGACGGAGAAACCTTTAGATGGGTAAAAGTTTAAATTTCCTCTAATTTTATTTTTTTATGATCTGACTTGATTCCAGTCAATCCAAGTTGATCAGAGTTGATCTGACCCAGACTGGTGGTCTGAGTTCACTACCAACTGTAGTTTCTTAAAAGTCCCATGAAATACTCATGAAATACTCATGAAATACTCGTGAATCTTTGTTCAGGGCCATGAATATTGCAATTTCCTATTTTTATGGCATCATTGAAACCTGTTAATTTTTTATGAAAATTCTTTCATGGTTCATGAAAATCTTTTTCATGGTCTTGAAAAAATCGCCACCGGTGCAGAACTGAAATTAATGGGTTATTAAAATCTGTTTTCATAAATAATTGCCATGAAATTTATGAATGAATCAAAGTTCAATTTAATGGGTCATGAAACATAAAACTAGATTCCATGACACATGAAATTGGCATGGAAGTCAGAAACTGATCAGGCCTGAAATTAATTGGTCATGAAAATGTGTTCATGACCATGAAAAGTCAGAAATATCAACCCAAATAAAATTTAATGGGTCATAAAAATTTTGGTTAACTTTTAATCCTGGGCTAGTGTTAACCAGCCTCCAAACAACCTGGGCCTGATTACAACAAGTTAACCTGGCTTGAGCCCATGATTCACTAAAAAAATCAACACTTGGTTACCAAAAAACTTCAAAAATACATGTGTGTTATTATATTCAAAACACAAACACCATGTTGGATCAAAACTCTAGTCGAGCTTTGTTTTTGCCTTTGTTTTTCCTCCAAGGTGGTTTCACATCTTTTACTGCTGCTTCTGCTTGTCCATTTGCTGCTTGGTGCTTTGGGCTCACTATGACATGTTCAAAGTTGTAGCTTTTGGCAAAGTTCTCAAATTCTTTGCTTATGCATCGAGCACCACAGTCAGTAACTAAATCTTTCTTTGGAGCTTTAATGGTTTCCTGGGATGTGAGGTATTTCAATTTGGCTACTTTAATGTATTTGGAGCAATAATTGACTAGTACCAGGTGATGCTCCCTTCAAAGGTGAGTATGTCTGATGCAGCCATTGCTGCATCAGACATTCATTGACATAGACATTAAATCTCGAAAGACATACAAAGCTGCTGTGAAAAAATGCCTTCATAGCCTTAATTGAAGTATTGTTTTCATATCATGACATCTAAGTGGTGTTTTTGTAAGAATATGCAATATTATTGCATAATCTTATATAGTCATTGGCCCATGTTGAAGGTTTGAGGATTTTATGAAACCTGAGAAACTCTCCCCTGATGTGAGTTAATAGTTAATGAAGATAACTAAAACTCAAGACGAAATCAGATTGTTGCATTTACAAAGTGGCAGACAAGATGATATTTGAAATGTAAACTGCCTGTGCTTAGTCAGATCCCCTCTAAACGGGTTACTAACAGTGTATTTATTTTGTAAACGATTATGTTATTGCTGATACAGTGTTCAGGTTCCCTGTGCTTTGGGTGAGTGAGAAAATTTCATGAACGCAAATTGAATGGGAGCTTTAAAGATGCCTGCAGGCCAAAATTAAAGCTTCTTCTCTTGTTTTTTAAGCAGTGATGTAGTGATCTCAAACCCTTTGGTGATTTTTGTGTTTTTCACACTGTGGTGTTCATTAAAGTAAAGTAATTTGTGGTGTTGTGGTTTCTTGTTTGACCTTTCTCAGACCTTAATTTAGCATCCAAACTTCATTAATCCGTGCTAATTTATGACAAGCATGTACGATTGTTTTTAACAAAACACAGACCAACACTGTCTAGTTAAACTTCAATATGCTTCAGCTGCCAATCCGATGCTGTTTTCATTAGGAAGTAAACTTTACCTCTGCCATGATGTACCCAGAGCTGGACTGAATTTATTATTGACTGTGTAGCTTTTTTAGCTGATTTCCAGGAAAGACAGGCAATGACAAGGGTTGTGATGTGTTCATTTCCTGAAAAATTGTTGGTGCTGCCCAAGACAATGCAATGTTAGCCAAGGTTAAAGTTCGATTTACCCTGTGATCAACCATGGTCGGCGTCAACAAAACCAGAATCGGACCGGATCAGATCATGGATCAGATCAAGGAGCGGATCACGGATCAGATCACAGAAAAAAAAGTTTTAAAGAAAAAAATCCAAAAAATCAAATCAGTTATAAGATACTAATAAATAAAAACAAAAGTGGGAAACTAAAATATGTTAAATGAAAATAAGAATCCAAGTTTGACGCAAGTAATGACATGTTAATTACGGAGAATGACAAGAGGTCATTTAAAGAGCCACATAAGCACCTAATTTACGATGAATTTAAATTGTAATAAACAGGCAGATGGAGTTATATTTGAACGTTAGTTGGCTTGAAGCTTGTGTGAACTCCCATTCTCATTTTTGAAATTGTTGTTAGTGTCAGTAGCAAATTCTCGGCTACATTTTCGTGTCATATGTGAGTGTTACAGTTGGCATTACAGTTAATGAGAAAACTTACGAACGAAAGCTCAAGGACATGACTTGCTTTAAAGGGGCTACCTCACAGTTCACGCATCTTGAAAAAACTAGCCTAGTTTTTTCAAGTTCATCATTTGCTGTCCTTGTTAATCTTTGCCATCCTTAATGATTCTCATTTCGTTTTGATTTGTTCTGCCTCTTAAGTGTTTTCTACCCTAGAACACAATCATTTCAAGGTTTTATTCTATTTAAAGGCAACTCTTAACAACCCTAGAAATAACTCTAAAAATCATGACGTAATTCCTGAAATGTTGTTTATTCTCGGGTTGTGTTATCGCTCAGACTATCGATGTTATTCCTAGAATTTTTCCTAAAACAGCTATATTTCTTTGAAATACAAATGGTTTGTTTCATTTTATTCCAGCACAAAATATCGTATTCTAAACTCACATCTTGTAAAAGTATAGACTTGTCTGAAAAACGGAAATTGTTTGAAATCATCAGGTGTTTAATTTGTTTAGTGTGTTTTTGGTTTTTGTGTTTTGATTCATACCTTCGTCCTATTATTACCATGCTGACTCGTTTTATGACAGTTTGCCTTTGATATTATAAAGGAGTAACGGATTATCACACCTGAATTAAATAAAACGTTCTGCTCAGTAGTCACTCTAGTGTAATTTGTTCAGCAAAATTTTGCATTTTGAATCTTGAATTTTGAAGTTTTTCCTCGATCTGATCTGTGATCCGATCCGTGATCCATTCCATGATCCAATCCATGATCTGATCTGTGATCCGATATGTGATTTGATCTGTGATCCATTCTGTGATCTGATCCGTGATCTGCCGCAACCATGGTTTAGGTCAGTAACAACGGTTGAGATGACAGATATATCATGCGGTTGCATGGTATCTCAAAACCTGTGGTGTCCAGATTGCATCAATCTCATTTGGTTGCGTTTTCCACAACGTTTGATTTCATGGCAAAAAAGCCAAATCCAGACCAGCCACTGGAACATCATATTCAAACGTATGTCTAGATAGTCTGAAGTTCTCTATCCACCAGTTTGGAATGAAATTTCCATGCAAAATGGTTTCAAACCAGTGTACCAAACTTGGGGGTACACTCAAGGTCACCCAGCTTAATGCAAATCCAGTTTTTAAACTCGTGGATACGCGAAGCAGTTCATATATGAATTATTTCATATAAACTTCACATCATTTCACTCCTCACGGGAAGATATGAACTCGATTAATTGACCTCGCTCCCAATGTGTGGCTTCATAGCTCAGTTGGTAGAGCATCGCACCGGTATCGCGGAGGTCACGGGTTCGAATCCCGTTGAAGCCCTAATTTTTTTTCAGGCTTCTTCTTTCCAATTGCTTAAATTGGAAAATTAACTGCGATGATCATTCTTCACTTTCATCCACAACCGCAGTTCATATATGAATTATTTCATATAAACTTCACATCATTTCACTCCTCACGGGAAGATATGAACTCGATTAATTGACCTTGCTCCCAATGTGTGGCTTCATAGCTCAGTTGGTAGAGCATCGCACCGGTATCGCAGAGGTCACGGGTTCGAATCCCGTTGAAGCCCTGATTTTTTTTCAGGCTTCTTCTTTCCAATTGCTTAAATTGGAAAATTAACTGCGATGATCATTCTTCACTTTCATCCACAACTGCAGTTCATATATGAATTATTTCATATAAACTTCACATCAATACTAAATACATTGACACTTCAATAAAGCTGTTATCATTATTGTTGGAACACACATTTATGGGTTGACAGATTTTTTGGATCAAGACTGAAAATGCTTGCAAAAGTGTCTACCTATTTTGATGTATTTTACATGCAATATATATAGAGACAAGCAGTTCCACATTGGAAAAGAAGTGCTGTCTCATAAGAAACCTTACCTATAACCTTGAATGAAATGCAATAACAAACGTTTGTGAGCTCATACGACTTGTATACATGCAAATTTTTCCAGCATGCAGATCAACATCACAATCTGAGTGTGAGGGAAGAGGGGGGAGGAGGGGGGAAGAGTACTCTATGATTTGTTGGGCAGGAGTGTCCTCTGTGACCCGAGAACCCTTAGCCTTTACCACTCCATGTTCTGCTGCAATTTTGCCACCCTATCTATTCTGGGCATATGTCTTTGTAATATGTGTGCAAAAAAAGCCTACACTTTGTGAGTTAAGTGTTACCTTGCACAGTACAAACCCGGCTTGTTTTAACAGCACTAATAATAAGCCAGTAATTGCAAGTTCACCAATATGTTTCATCTCTAGATTAGTTAATCCACGAGTTTGGCCATAGGTCTCCTTTGATTATTACTTTGCTCTCTTAGCATTGTACAACTCCTCCTGAATCTCATGTGCAGTGCAATTTTCTCTTTTTTCTTAAAACTCTCCAATTACAACTGTCAGTCTGTCGATTATACAATGTCATGTCCAGTCACAAATAGTCACACAATTTCTGGTCACCAGAATTGGTTAGCAAAGTCATTAAAAGCGCTTCCTTTCTCAGCGATTTCTAAAAGTCGTACAGTTTTGGAATTTTGAATTGCCTGGTTAGCGGGTTAAATGAATGGAAACAATTTACATTTAACTAGAAAATGTTGGTCTATATACAAACACCTAGAAAGAATTTTCAGCTGGTTTATTGGCCTATTGAATTACTGTTTATTTATTTTACATGAATGTAAATGATTATGTTGTTCAGGTCCCCTGTGGTCTCAGTTCATTGACAGCAAATTTTGATGCAGAGCCTGGAGTATGAAATTTTGCAAACCAAAGCGAATTTCCCTTTGGGCGAGCGAGAAGATTTTCATGAGCGCAAATCCAAAGGGAGCTTTAAAATTGAATACAGGCAAAAATGTAAGCTTGTTCTTTTGTTTACGTTTGAATTCATGCTGAGTTAACGTCAAAACTTGACATAACAGTCATGCAAATGTATCAAATCAAGAAATCGACAAAAAGAAATGTATTCTGTAACTTCTCTGATCTACTCGGTAATGGCTGCCTTTGCTGTGCAAACTTCAAGGGACTTTTCACGTTGAATTCCTTTGTTGTCCCGAGTCACATTAGAAGTAGGTCACCTGTGTCGATCGCGTGTGGTTGATTCTTCACTCAAATTTGTGGCCATACCATAAATCCTCAAATTAGGGCCGGGGCACTTATTTCAAATTTAGGAGAAGATGGGGGCGCTTATTCGAGGGGGGCCCTTATTTAATTTTTCCCAAATGGTGGCCTGACATGATCAGTTTTTTTAATACATCATCTGCACATTAAAGGGGCAGTCTCACCAAGAGTTAGTACTTCTTGAAAATCCAATGAAGGTGTTGGTATTAATTGGATATCCACTAGTACACATGTAGTTGCTGGCCTAACCTTGCTAAAATGTACCGTACTAGTCACGAAAGTTGTTTACAACTGTTGTGGCTAAGGACGAGTAGGAAAGAAGTGGTCTAAAACTTGAAAACGTCGGGCCGATGTTTTCAAGTTCGACAATGTTACTTGGAGGAAAATCACTAAAAATCATTGACCTCTTAGGGATTTAATTTTATGCCTTTTGGTCTTATAAAGGTTATTTTGTTGATCAGTGAGTGCACTTTTATAATCCTAGCATAGTTTGCACAAAAAACTTAGGAGACCTCTTGTGATACTGCCCCTTTAACAACAACATAAGCTGTTTATCAACATAAAAAGCTGATCCTAAAGTATAAATTGTGGCACCATTGGTACTTAGCGTGTTCACAAACTGAAACAATGTTCAAATTTAACGCTACATGACGGAAACCATACATCCTTTGTTGTCTCAGTAATCGTCCACAAAATGGGACGAGGGGAGGGGGCGCTTATTTAAAGGGGGTGCTTATTTTAAATTTTGGCCAAGGGGAGAGGTGCTTATTTGAGGGGGGTGCTTATTCAAGGGGGGTGCTAATTCAAGGATTTACAGTAATTTCCTTTCAGTTCAGCATTGGTAAACTTGAGCAGCGGTTATCTTCAAACTAATGTACACATCAGACCAAGAGGTGATTTGAAAAAGAAATTGCTCACTTTGATTTGGAGGTAATTTTCAGAACCCATCTGGTCGAATCATGTGTTCAACTAAAAAGCAAAAGGTTGCAATAATTCTAAGAAAAGGTAACAAACAGAATCAAAAAGATAAAGACAAACAACTTACAGATATTTCCTCCTATTGATATGAACTGGTAGATTGAAGTAACTGATAAACTTAACTGAAACTTGACACAATTGACATGATTGCTGCATGACATAACACGTACTGAACAAAAATCTTTCGCAATGAATCACATGTATTTTACATGAATATATTTTAATTACATTATTTTAATGTAGTAGTACACACGACCCCACAAGCTTTGTAGCTTTGATTCTTGTTGTGTTGAAATAAAGGTTTTATGTTTATATGTTTAAGTTATGATCTACGAGTTAAATTTTAAATCAGGTGTAACGCATGTAGGGGAAAAGTCACGCAAGTTTGAATCCTACTACTGGTCCCTTAATGCAAACTGAAAGCATTTAAACTTAGTTGAGTGATTCAAACAGAAAAAACTTCAGTAATATATTGTCACTAAATCCATTCAAAATGGTTCATCGCAATCAAGTCAATAAAGAAACAACTGTTCTCTGTTGTTAAAAGCAAACTTCTTGGTTGAGGACATAGACTGCGAGCAGTCTCTCTTTTGCTCTAAAATCCATGGGGAAGAACGCAAAGAAGAATTCAACACAAGTGAGTGGTGGCTCGTGAGCGTGCGAGCATGATATGCAAAACCGTGAGCTGCTGCGCTGCTTGAGGCTTTGCTGCTCACCACTCACATTTCACACTTGCAATCACACTTGTTTTGCTTCATTGCGTTCTTCCCCATGGATTTCCGAACAAAAGAGATACTGCTCACAGTCTATCAAGGACATCAAGATCAAGAATGTTTAGCTGCTCTCGTGACATCTAGGAGCCTATAAAAGAACGATCTTGTCGATGGGTCATTCCAGGACCATGGACTTGGTTTTTAGCCTGACTCTCCTCACAAGCTAGTCTCTTCTTTGAGGATGCCACCAAGGGGCCACAAGTTTTCTACCACAAGTACAATGTCTCCAGTTTCAAAATGACAGCTTTATCTTTGCAGTGATTGCCTTCTCACTTATAGCAATTAAACTCCCAAATACTGACTTAAAAAAAACAAACTCCAACTGAATAGAATAACACTAAGCATAAGCTGACAAGTACGCATTGCAGACAAGATGTCATCGTTCTGTTTAGTTCACGTTGTTCAGTTAAATTGGCCAAAGAGGGGTTTTGAATTTGTTTGGAACCACTTTAGTCAACTGCATATGTTTAACTATGAAGAAATTCGATGTGGAATCCAAAAGCAGCTTAATCAGCACATCGTGTTGTGCTGTACATGATCCAGTGGTAGGAGAAAGTTTTCGTTGTGTGTTCTGTGGGAAGTCGAAAATAGCTCATTTCTTGCTCATTTGTAGATAAAAAAATATAGGTATTGTGAAACTAAAGGGTGCAGACTGACTTGTGCTTATTTCTCACAACTCTGGCTTTTTACAAGAAGTTCTATGTCCACTCATATCAGATGCAAAACACGAACTTTGTGCGCTAACTTTTACAGTTTTTGCTGACTGTCAAATTTGGGTCAAATTTACCAGAAAAACTGGAACTCAAGGGGGTGATGGAGAGTGGATCTGGTATCTCCTATACCAAAACACTTGAAGAGCAAACTTTAGTATATTTATCCAATAGTCCACCTAACCTATCTATCCTGTTATTATGGAATAATTTGGCCGACCCGCATCTTTCAGCTTTTTCAGATTTTTCCTGGTTTCTCAGACAATGACTCTTAAAACTAACAACTGAGATTTGAACAAACTATGCATTTATCCAAAGTAGCATCTGCAGATATTGCTTGATGGATCAGGATTCCCCTGTCCTCTAAGAGAATGAATCATGGGAAAATTGGTCACATCTTGTACACTGATGCCCCTACCCAGGGGTGGGGTGCACGTCTAAATGACACCACAACTGGGGGACAGTGGTCTACAGGCTTTTAGTCAGGGTTTGAAAAGTGGCCTTCCAAAATGTGGCATAGCCTGCTCAAATGAGCAATTTATAATGCAACATGTGAAAAATAAAATAATTTTCTATAGAAAATGGCTGTTCACAGGATGCCTGGACACCCATCTGGCTAAAAGCCTGCCAGTCTAGCTCAGAAGAAAACCACCATATCAATTACTTGGAGCTCAAGACAATTCTCTTGGGTTTGCAGTCCCTTTGTACAGAGGTGAACCATCATCACAACAATGTTATGACTAATAATACCACTGCTGTGGCATATTATGTAACAGGGGGATTCTCATTCCCACCCATGTAATGACATTGCCAGACAACTATGGGAGTAGTGTATCCCAAGAGACCTATGGCTTTCTTTTACTCATTTTCCAGGGGAAATCAATGTTATTGCAGACCACACATCCAGGGTTTTTGATGACTTAACTGAATGGAAGCCTAACGTTGATGCTTTCAACAGGATGGTAAACACCCTGGGAGCACCCGACATTGATATTCTTACTTCAAGGTTAAACTATCAATTGACACCCTATGTCTCATAGCTTTCAGACCCACAAGCTATGGCAATTAATGATTTCACTCTGGACTGGACTAAATTTTTATATTCCTTTTCCCACTTTAGCATCCTAGGACAATTTTTGCAGAAACTGGAAATGGATCAAGCCCAGGCAATCCTGATTTGTCCCAACTGGTCAACACAGCCATGGTACCCCAAAAAGCCACTCCTCTTACCAAAGCACCTGAGCAAAGCAAAAGCATCTACCATTCAACCCAGAACAGCACCACCACCCTGGGAAGACACCTTTGTCTGATGGCCTGCCTCTTATGTGGAAATCTCTATAGAGTAAAAGAATTTCACAAACAACTCACAACAAAATCCTCAACTCCTGGTGATGGGTACCCAAAAACCGCACCATGTCCACCTTGAAAAGAGGCCGTCAGTTGCAGATAGGAGGGCTGTGGATCCCCTTCACCCACCTGTAAATGATGTGTTGGAGTTTCTACAAGAACGCTATGAAAGGGGTTTAAGGAACAGCTGTCTTAATACTGCAAGAAGTGTCCTGTCTTCCTTCATAGTTCTCAAAGGCCACACTACTGTTGGGAACCACCCACTTGTTCAACAGTTCTCAAAAGGAATTTTCCAAACTAGGCCAGCTTTTCCTTGTTATATAAGATGATTCCCATTGGAGAGTTATTTGCACTCCAACAAGCATCCAAGACTGCAATCCAGGCAGCACATTTCCCACATCTTCAATGGTAACCCTAAATCTTAATTCACATGCCATATTAGTGAAGCTTGTGTAAAAGTTTGATGATCACATCTTTCAAAATAAATATTTCACAGTTTTTAAGGATTTTAGCACTCGAGAATTTTATTAAATTCTAAATTAAGGGTTTTTTTAGGCAATTTCAGCACTGATCAAATGGTCATAGAATTGACTAAAATAACACAAAAACGGCTCAAAACTATAGAAGATCTTAAACAAAACACGGAAAAGCCAAGAAGGGACATGGATGGACAGATGGATTGCATTTGGGTAAATTTGAAAAACGTCGGCCCACCTTTTTTCAGATTTATATCAGTTTATACCAAAATGTCATTTACACAGCTGGAAAATCATTCTCAGTTGTCATGTGGCCGTGCTTTTGCAAATAAAAGACTTTTTGCTCTGCCAATTTGACGTTTAGAGCTCATAATTACCAAAATTAAACAAAATTACCTAAAATAGTGTGACCTAGCTCATTTAAATCAAATCCTGGCAGAGCAATTAGTGTTTTTCAAATTTTATCCAAATTAGGCTTGAGCCATGCCTTAACATGCTTGAGTCAATGAGCCAGGAAAGTGTTTTACTGGCCACACATAAATGCTAGGTTAAAAGATTTCTTTCTCAAGTGTTATATCTGCAATTTGTACAGGCCAACACAGCCTCAAGAACCGCTTATGCCCCATGAAATCCCATAGTCGTATGGGCACCTTCGGACTTGGCGGGCAGTGACCTTATTGCCCGAAAAAAATTACACCATGCCTGAAAGCATGAGTGTTGTTGAAATGCACTCAAATCGCAGTAACAACAAAAATGTTCAAAATTCTCATGTGTAATGAAACTGATATAATTCCAAAAATAGTTATTTTGAAACCACGCATGCTCTATTTACCTTGATGGACAGCTGGAAAAAAGAAAGAGTTAATTCTTCCTTGTACGAAAAGTTCAAGAAAAATGTTAAAACTGCTCTTAATGTGCCATTCAAAAAGGCTCTTTTCAGTGCCACCACAAAACAAAAGTCTTGGTCTTCATTTGCTTTGATTCTTTCCTCATTGTTTTGTTGATGGAAGTAATTGATAATATCTATATCCTGGATTTCCATGATAAACAGTTAAATGATATGTGGCTTTTCCAAATCAGAATACATGGATCCTTATATCATTTCACTCTAACTCCATTTTGACGAGGCAAACGTCAGAGAAAGTAGCCTACAAGCCTGGCCTAGACTACCTTTTAGAATGTTTTCTCCCGAGTACCTTTGCCTGAATCATCAGCATTTTCCCCAAAAATCTTCAAAACTTTTTCAAAGTGGGGGAGCTGCAGCACCCCCCTCATCCCCTTGGCCTGTACGCCCATGTGAAATCTTATCAAAGGTTAGCACAGATCTGTTCTTGTTTGACCAGTGCCACTACCTGATTACTGTTAATTATTATTCTTCTCTCTTCAGGGTGGATTAGCTTAACATGACAAATTCCAGAACTGTTATTGAGAAGTTGAAAATGCAGTTTAGCCACCCTGGAATTCTGGAAATAGTCATTTCTGACAATGAAATGCAATATGCTTGTATAGAGTTTACAAAGTTTGCAAGTGACTGGCACTTTCAACTCATCAATTCCTCTCTACCAAATCTCCAAAGTAATGTAAGGACTATTGTAACACGCCTAAAGAAATTGGTTCATCCACAGTTCAAAGGCTGTTCAGCAGGAGAACATGCAATTTGTTACTGCTGTCAAGTAAATGACTAGAACCTAAGTCAGTTCCCCTCCAGGACGTGCAAGAAAAGCTGATTAACCCTAAGCAGAAGCATTTCTACTACAACCTGAAAGGTACAGCATTACCTGAGTTGCAACCTGGACATACTGTCAGGATGAAGAGGTCATAAGAATCTACCTGGAGGGAAGCTGGTTGTAAGAAAGTGATTCGCCCACATTACTATGTGGTTTTATTGGGTGGTCAAACCTACTGACAAAATTGCCGACAGCTGTAAATGGTGCCACAATCCAGTCCTTTTCCTGTTGTGAAACAAGCAGCTGAGCCCCTTCAATCAGTCCTACAGTCAGATTTTCACTCTGTTGCAAAACTAGCAGCTGAGCCCACAATCAGTGCTACAAACAGACGCCCATCTGCTGTGAAACCTGTTGCTGAACATGTGGAAGTTGCTTTCCCTCCTAGTGTTACAAGGAGTGGTTGTATTGTCAAACCACCAGCCCGTTTTCAGAACTGCGACTTAGACTATACTTTGTTGAAAACTTTATTTTGAACACTGTTGTTTATTTTGCTAAGGAACTCAGTCACGGTTTGCAAGAACTCAGTCGCAATACTTGCTTTAAAAAGGGGAAGATGTTGCGATACTGCAAAAATTAACATGTATTTCTTAATCACATGACTTATTGTTATGTAATCAGATCCTCATGGTCTTTGCTTACCACCATTAAAGTTGTCGAGTTGTGTTTATGCTTGGTGTCCTTACATTGACAGTAATATCCATAGTAACCAATGATGAAACAGAATACCAAAATTAAACAAGGCTTACCTGTAAGGTGAAGTTCTCCAAGTCATTGGTCGGGAGCGAAGAAGTCATGTGTCCACCTGTGTGTTGTTTGCTCAACCATAATTGGCTGCAAATGCTCACATCTGTTAATGACTGATCTTCCCAGACTACTGCACTTCCTCACATGACTACTTCATTCCTGACCAATAACTCATGGAACCTAAATCAAACTACACCTTACTGGTAAGCCTTGTTTAATTTTGGTATTTTTCTCACTGGAGATAAGAATTAGTCCTATGCTTTAGATACTGGACAATTTTACAAAATAGCTGTGATTCAGAAAAAAGAACCAAGCACACGGCTCTTCTTCTGAGCAGTGTATTATAATGGATGTTAACATACAAAATCTCCCCCATGTATCCTACCTTGTGGAGGTGGGGTGGCTTGCGTGCCTCTGTGACCTGGATAGCTATGCGAGCTGGAGCTTAGGCTCCTGGTAAGGTCTCCCTTGCTGGACAAGTCAATGGGTAGAGGCCTGACAAACAGGATCACCTCTCCTCACGGTAAAGAGGTTGGCATAGGCCTAACAACCCTATCTATAAAAACAGTTGTTACAGAAACATCGACAACTTCAAGGCAGCAAGACTTGGGAGAGGAGGGGCCTTTGGACCAAGGATATATATGATGCGGGACAGTGAAAGTTGTCAAGAAGCTGTAATGGTAACTCCCCTTCTAACCTCCAGGAGGACTACTAATATAGCCACCTGGAACATCAGGACCATGTTTCAAGCAAGGAAAGCAGCACAGGTGGCACAGGAAATGGAGAACTACAGAATATTGCTCCTAGGACTATGGGAGACGCAGTGGAAGCAGTCAGGTCAGCTACAACTACTTTCAAGTCAGACAATATTATATTCGGGTCACAAGAATGAATGCGTACCACACACAGAGGACGTGGCTATCATGCTTTCCAAGGAAGCACAGCGAGTGCCCATCAGCTGGGAAGCAGTCAGTCCACAGATTGTCACAGCCAGTTTCACCACAAAAAAGAAGAACATCAATATTACTGTTATACAGTGCTATGCCCCTATGAATGATGCTTTGGATGATAAGAAGGAAGAATTCTATGATCAACTGCAGACTGCAGTCAACAGACAAAGTGATAAGGATATTACCTTACTCATGGGAGATCTTAATGCAGACAGGAGATGTCAACACTGGATATGAGCAGGTTATGGGCATACATGGGCTTGGAAGGAGGAATGAAAACAAAAACCTGTTTGCAGATTTCTGTGCACAAAACAGTCTGGCTATTGGGGGCAGTGTGTTCGAACACCGGTGCATTCATAAAGCAATGTGGAGATCGCCTGATCATGTGACAGAAAATCAGAGCGACCATGTGTGTATATGTCAGAGGTTCAGGCAGTCTCTACAGGATGTAAGAGTAAAATGAGGAACTGATGCTGCATCAGACCACCATATGGTTTTGGCAAACACTAAAGCTATGCCTGAAGCACTGCAAATCACCCACTAATGCCACTAGAACAATGTATAATCTGGACCTATTGAGTGACGAGGAGACAGCAGACAAGTTTAAGATCAACCTCACCGATGGGTACCAGGTGCTGCAGCAGTTTTATGATGAAAACATTCAGCTTGAGGAAAAATGGAAGCAGACAGAGAAGATGTGGACTGAGCTATGCAAAGAGACAGTTGATAGGAAGAGGGCCCAAAATAACGACTGGATGTTGGCTGAAACTCTATGAAAGAAACAAGAGAGACGGAAGAAGAAGGCCATATTGGACATGTGTAGAACAAGAGCACGTAAGGCAGAGGCACAGCAGCAGTACACAAGGGCCCACAGAGAGGTGAGGAGTAGGAGACAAGAGGAGCCATACACACAATCTGGTCAAGCACACAGAGGAAGCAGCAGCACAAGGGAACATGAGAGAGCTTTACAACACTACTAAGAAGCTCTCAGCACGATAACTATTAAAAGACACACCAATCAAAGACAAGGAAGGAAAAACATTGACAACAGCAGAGGAACAGCTAAAGAGAAAGGTGGAGCACTTCAGTGAACTCCTGAACAGTCCTGCCCCAGAAGACCCCCAGATATACCACCAGCAGAGATAGAGCTGCCCATTAATTGTGGTAAACCAACAAGACAAGAGATAAGAAAGGCAGTCCAGTCTTTGAAGAATGGTAGGGCAACTGGGCCAGATGATGTTCCTGCAGAAGCCCTCAAGGTAAGCATTGGCACCTCTACTGAAGCTCTCTTCAGACTATTTGAGACTGGAATGGGGCTCATCTCTCTACATCAACTTTATTGACTATGGAAAGGCCTTTGACAGTGTGGAGAGCCACACTCTGGAAACTTCTGAAGCACTATGGTATCCCTGAAAAGATCATTACAATCATTCAGCAATCTTATGAGGGAATGTCATGCAGAGTGGTACACAGAGACCAGCTTCCAGATTGCTTCAATGTCACCACTGGCCTTCGACAAGGATACTTGTTAATACCTTTCATGTTTGTTCTTGTTAGACTGGATTTTGATGACCACCACCGAGGGAACAAAGAATGGAATTTAGTGGACCCTTTGGTCACAGCTGGAGGACTTAGACTTTGCTGATGACCTGGCCCTTCTTTTACATAGCCATGAACAGATGCAAAGCAAGACCACTGGACTGGCACCAGCATCAAAAAGAACAGGACTGAAGATCAATAGGGGTAAATCAATGGTCATGAGGATAAACACCATCAATGAACATCCAGTTACAGTGGAAGGAAAGCGGCTGGAGGAGGTAAACTCTTTCACATACTTTGGCAGTGTTATAGACAAACAAGAAGGTTCAGATGTAGACGTGGCAGCAAGAATTGGTAAGGTGAGGGTAGCATTTAACATGCTCAAAAACATCTGGACATTGAAAGAAATCAGGACACAAACAAAGCTACGCATCTTCAATGCCAATGTAAAATTAGTTCTCCTCTATGGATCTGAGACGTGGAGGTGGACAAGAAAGGCACTCCAGAAGATCCAGACTTTCATAAATGGTTGCCTGAGATGCAACTTTAACATTTGGTGGCCTGAGAAAATTCGCAATGAGGAGCTTTGCCAGCGAGGGGAACAACAACCGACAGGTGAACAGATTTTGAGAAGGAAATGGGGCTGGATTGGTCACACCCTGCAGAAAGCACTGAACAACATCACCCAGCAAGGTTAATAAAAGAGAAAGAGGAGACACCCCAGAAACGAATGTCAGGACACTGATGCAGAACTGAAGTTGATAGGATACAACTGGAAAGAAGCTGAACGAAAAGCCCAAGTGCAAGTTCGCTGGTGAGGGGTTGTTGATGGGCTATGCTCCACCTGGAGCGATGGGCCTAAGTAAGTAAGTAAGAACATACAAAATGGTAACAACATTTACTCAAATGCAACATCAGCAGTAGTAAAATTTTGCAAAAATCACACAGTCAAATTGTACATTGCACACCTATCTTCAAACACAACTGTTTGTACCATATAAGCAAGAAAATGCAAAGAATTACTATACAGTCGAACCTCGATTATCTGGACCTCGATTATCCGGACTATTCGATTATCCGGACTTTTTTCTCTGGTCCCAATTTTTTCATGAATATTAATTAGTTGTGATCTTGAAAACTCAAAGTCGCAAAAAGCCCAATAGTCCTTTCAAAAGACTGTTGAAACAGCGTATTATCCTGTGCGCTTTTCAAAATTCGCAAGTGCGACGAGACGAAGAGATAGTCTGATGCGTTCAGCTGATATCTGATTGGCTCAGTTGTTTTGTTACCAAGGGAATTTCATGCTTGATTAGTTCCTTCCGCGTGGGTTATGTAAACACACTAGCGATCGATCGTAAACTCAAATCAAAAGCATGTCTACGAAGCGAAAGCGAGCCGTTCTATCGATTAAAGATAAGCAGATAATTATTTCACATTTGGATAAAGGAGAGAAAGGAACAAATTTAGCTCAAGAATTTGGCATCAGCATGCAGCAGATCTGTCATACGGAAGAACAAAGACAAGATCCTAAAATTTACTGACAGCATCGAGACAACCGAAGGATTAAAACGAAAGTCCCTGATCAAGCTACAAGTCTTTGAAGCAAACAAACATGCATTTGTAAATACCTGAACTGAAAGTTTTTATTTGTAAATACATACAGGCTGTGTAGATTTCACCATTAAAATGATGTTTTCTTTGCTGTATACCTTTTGTCTACATTTCTCTCTCATTAATAAACATGTTTTCGATTATCCGGACTCTCGATTATCTGGACTATTTACCGAGGTCCTGACGAGTCCGGATAATCGAGGTTCGACTGTATAAGGTGACAGGAATCATGTTCTGTTTTTTTCAAATAATATTTGCTTTTAACAAGCTGGTCTGAAGAAGTGGCTAAACTACTACTGATGTTATAGGTGTTCTATCTATGCTGTTAAAACATCTTCCAGACTTATTTTGATAAATACAATAAAGAGGGATAGTTGTTTATATCTGTAAAAAGAGGTATCAAGAAACGTGATTGTAGGCCCAGCACTTAAGTCAGGAAAACTACTATGATCTGCCACATTGTCGGCTGCCAAGGTCACTCCAAATCTGCCTCTTTAATATCTTCCAAAGTAAAAAGAATTGGAACTTTTTAATATCCATTTGTTAGTTAGGGTGAGAGGTGCAGTGCCCTCATGGTTCGCATGCTTGTCTTCAGATGAGGTGGTCTGAGTTCAAGCCCTGGCCAGGGACATTGTGTTGTGTTCTTGGGCAAGACACTTTACTCTCACAATGCCTCTCTCCACCCAGGTGTATAAATGGGTACTGGTGAATTTAATGCTGGGGGTAACCCTGCAATGGACTAGCATCCCATCCCGGGGGGAGTAGAAATACTCCTAATCACCTCATGCTACAGAAACCAGAGATGAGTACAAGCCTGATGGACCACTTGGCTGGTATGTAGACTTTAGCTACCTACCTCATAGTTTGGACCCTAAAACAAGACTGCCTGACAAATTTCAGCACTTTAGTTTGGGGAAAATTGGCTAGAGACCCGGAACTACCATGCAAAAATCAAGTTCCAGTTGATGTTTACGCCACTCCCCCACAGTCAATTGCATGCATGTTCATTTCCCATTGTTTTCTTTGTTACTTATACCACACTTGTCTTGATGATATTCCAACCTATTCTGTGCTCGATTTTCCATAAAAAACCCCCTTGCACTACCAATCAAAGGAAAAGAGAGTTCTAAATCTGCAATGCATCTGTAATCTTGGAAATTCTAGGTGAGCTAAATTGTTAATGAACTTGAATCTGTCCCATTGATGGTTCTGGGCATTATTTTCTTTTTTCATTGATTTTATATAGAGTCAGTATGGGGTCAGTGTTTAGTCAAAACCCCTGCACAAGGCCTTACACAAGTGAACCATCTTGGTAGACATTTTTCTGAGGATTGTTAGATGAAAAACTACATTTGCATTTCTTATTAGCTTCTTGTTAAAGAAGAGCTACAACCAAGACTGGCAATCACCTAAAGGCTCATATACCAGTCTAATTAACTACTGAACAAAGAATTTACCTTGTTGCTGATCATTCCATGCATCAGAGAAACCATACGTGATAAAAAACACAACAGTGCACACTTCAGGCTGTCTCTGAGAGAGAAATAACAGCTGCATTATATTTCTCTTTTTATGTTATAAATTTCTATTGGGGTAGACATTTGGGGGGCAAGTTTCTAATTAACCAGAGTAGGAATATTAGTTTTGGATGACTTCATGACCAAAGTGTGGGTTGTAAGTAAAATGTAGTGGATCCTCATTAATTTGCAGATAAAACAGGTAGTTTATTAACACCAAAAGGTGATTGATTGTTACTGATCTATTTTGTTTGCAAAATAAAAGTCTACTTAAAAAAGAATCATATCATTGTATTTTCCCTTTTTCTATCTGTATATTAACTTTATTTGTTTTCTACACAACTATTACTTACATTTCCCTTGTATATCACTTCCCCTATTTCACTTTCTGATTTGTTTCCTGCTCTAACATTATACATTATACTTTTGCATTCGCCACTTAAACATTACTTATCTTATGTTTATTACGTATTCAATAATAAAATTGTTACATTACTAACACCTTATTCATGCATTACTTGACTATTTGACAAACATTACATTACTTACATTTATCTTACATATTACTTAACCTATTCCATTTAAGGCATTGCAAACTTATACTCATCACTTCAAGTAATTTCGGAGTGGTGTCTATAAAATGAGGACTGATAACCAAAACCGAAGAGTTTGTTAATTTTAGGCCTCTCAAACTAGTTTCTACTTTAATGCTTTGTCACATGCAAAGAGTCAACAAATTGACAGGGTCTTCATTTTGTAGAGAAGGCGACCCCAAAACTACAAATGAAGACCTATCAGTCATTTACTTATGATGCAAAAAGTATAATTTGAAATACTTTTATGATTTATTCAAATTAAACACAGAGTTTTCTAATTCCTGTATATTTAATTTACCATACACTATTGTTTAAGGCATTAGTATTAGCTTTTTCATATCACATCTGGTTTATGCAAAATGTACCAATTTTCGACGTTTTAGTTTATCATTTCCATGGAAATGTGGGTGTCTTGAAAACAAAGACCCCCTAAGACCCCTAAGAACCCCCTAAGGCCCCAAAACTTGAACACAAAGACCCTCCATTTTTTTGCATATTTTTTGGGCACTCCTCTCGGCAGTACCCTCTAGAAAAATTGCATTTTTTCTAAGGGGAGGGGACGCTGTGTGATCTGTAGGTACACGAGATACTCTGCATAAGATACTTTGACAAAACGACAGCAACTGAAGATGACACAGAATGCTGGCTCAAACAGTTTGTGAGTATGTCAACCTCATGCTCTTCACAGGAGATTAGAGACTGGAGGGAGGGAGGGAAGGGAGGGGAGAGAGGGAGAAAGAGAGGGAGAAAGAGAGGGGGGAAGCGAGCAAGGCCCTCAGGCACAGGCTCCTGTTGAATTTAATCTGGCTATTCACCACAGTGATAAACCATTTGTAGTATGCAAAATGACATAGGATCCACTTGTGAAAAAAAGATCTGGACATGGCTCGACAATTTCCGGGGACATGGTTTAGTCAATGTTTAAGTCTATTTACAAATTCCCTCGCCCTCCTCGCAAAAGACAAGTTTTTTAGGGCGGGTGGAAGGAAAGAGGGGGAAGTAATGGGGTGAGGTGGATTATAGTACAGTTGTCAGCTTATTAACCTCATGCTCTCCATGGAAGATTAAAGAGCAGAGAATGGTACAAATCTGAAAACTCCACCCCTTCACCTCGGAAAAAGACAATTTTGGGGGGAAGTGACAAAAACAAGAGAGAGTACAAACAGAAGACTTAAACTTTATTTAAACTTATTTAAACTGTTCTAATTATTGTACAAAATGGCATCCCCTCCCCTTCCCTCTGAAAAAGGTTTCCAGTGGCGACATTTCTGGGGGTACTAAGAAGAGGAGTAGCCCAGCCCCCCTTAAAAAATGTTAAAAATGGGGGGTCTTTACTTTCAAGTTTTGGGGTCTTAAGGGGTTTAAGGGTCTTTAGGGTCCTAGGGAGTCTGTTTTCAAGACACCCTGGAAATATTGATTACCATGAGAAAGACCAAATTAAACACAAACTAAACAAACCATTTCCAATTCCTGGTCTAATTTTCATATCGATCAGGTTAGGGAAGACTGCTAGAAAGCTGATTGACAATGCTTGGCATGGTCCAGAAAAAAACTGTATTGAGACACCTTAAAAGCTATTGTCACATGCCAAGAGACAAGAAATCAACCACATGGCCTTGTAATGGTGAACAACACTGCAATCTACAAGGTTGCCAAAATTAACTTCTGGTTGATGTATACCATGTGTGTCAATGGTAGTTACTTGTACGCATGTTCATTTACCAGTGTTTCTTTCATTGTTTAATTTTCGAAGGGGTACAATTACGATAGTTTCTGTTGATGATATCCCTACTTGTTCTGTGCTGGACTTTCTGCAAATTACAATTTAAGGAGAAGAAAGTCAGAAATCTGCAATGTGTCTGCCATTTTGAAAATTTCTGGTAAGCTAAATTTATTAACTAACTTTAATAAGAGCCATTTCTAGTACTAGCTCTGGGCTTTTTTATTTTCTTTCTTCTGTTCATTTTATAGGATCAGTAGAGGTAGGTACAAAAGTAGGACCAGATCACTCGCAGTTGGATCAACTCAGATCAACTCGAATTAACTTGGATCATTTCAGAGTACAAAAAATAATAAATTTGAGGAAACTGAAACTTTTACCCATTTGAAGGTTAAAATTCTTCTCAAAAATAGGCCAAATGAAGAAAAACTTGCCACATTTCTTTGTATTTTCAAGCTGCCATTTTGTATTTCTAGTGCTCTGTAATTTCTATGGTAGTCTCTAAGTATTGGCTTTCAAGGGACAAAGTTTGAAATATTCCGTGAACATAATATATTGCTTACTTGCATTCTATGTATTTTGAGTACAGTATCTTGCTTCTTATCACAGATATCATATTTATTTGCTCCGGTTTTAGCTTTACTTTGAGAAAGCTGTCTGTTTTGTTTCTTGCATCAATTTGGTCGATTTTATGTCTCTCAAGCTCAATGTTTATACTGCGGTTTATACCATTTGTTCTGGTTCCACATTATTCAAATGTAACTGTTTATGTGGAAGTCTGTCGTTGACTGTTTTGTGTGTTGTATATACCACTGTTTGGCTTAGTTCAGGCAAGGCCATGGTTTTGACCCTCCATGTGGATCTCGTCAGTTGCCAGGGTTTGGTACACTATACACCTGAAGCTGGTAGTAGAACTGATACATATGTGAGAATGTTAGACATTCTGTGGCTTGGTGCAAACTTTTTGTAGTGTGTACCCTTGAGGTGGAAAGAAAATACTTGGTTTCTATTGGCACACCTAGCCAATGGTGTAATGTACTTTTCGATCCTTGATTTTCCTTCGTCGGATGGATGGATGGCAGGATGGATGGTGACAACAAAGGGAAACGTAACAAGTCGTTCTCGATTTGGCCTATTTTTGAGAGGAATTTTATCCTTAAAATGGGTAAAAGTTTTAATTTCCTCTAATTTCATTTTTTTTCTGAGTTGATCTGAGTTGATGTGAGATGATCCAAACCCGACTAGCAGACCGAGTTGATCCAGTCTGCAACTGGAAACCAGGCAGACCTATGAACTCTAAAAATTTAATTGCTGTAGCACAGTCTAACGGCTCCACTCTACAAAAATATACCTCCTAATAACATGACAGAGACTGCCCTTCAGAAACTCGTGTGAAACAAAGGTTGAAAGACTGAAAAGAGAACTGCAAATGTACAAACGTCACCAACATTGTTCCCAGGCTCTTTCTGCTCTCCCTTGAGAGAAAACCTGGGAACGTGGTTTTTGATCCAAGAGGAACTGGTACCAAAAATACAAAATGGTGGCTAGAAAACAGGAAGAAATGTGGCAAGTCTCTTGATTTGGCCTATTTTTGAGAGGAATTTTAACCTTCAAATTGGTAAAAATTTCAGTTTCCTCAAATCTATTATTATTTTTTTATGATCTGAGTTGATCAGAGTTGATCCAACCTGGACTGGCAATGCGAGTGATCCGGTTCAACTTCTGTACCTGCCTGATCAGTAGGGGGTCAGTAAGGGGTCAGTGTTTCGTCAAAACCCTCTCGCAGGTAAACTGTATCCTGGTGTGGTGTGGCTTATCTGCCGTGGTTTAAGTAAATGCCACAATCAAAAAATATTGCAAATTTCACAAGTGCAATTCCGACTGGGGGCTGCCTAGCGAAGAATTTAAGTGAGATGTTTGAAATAGTATTTGAAGTGTTATTGTGTTATGAGTAGATGCTTGGTAATACATTTTTGCACTTATTGTTCGAAGTTGAGCAAAATCTGTCCTGAATGTAGGCTTAGTTTCTGACCTTCTCTCGAGTCTGATCTTTGCCCCTCATTGAGTGTACTATTAACTGTTCCTATAACGAAAATGAAACTTAATACATAAAATAGCATACAATAAATTCTCTGATCCCATAATGCTTGTTCAGAATTCAAATGATACATCAGATACGTCACAAAACTCCTCCATTGGAGATTAATCACTGTTCAAACTGCCATACAAAAAATATTGAGGGACCAAAACAATACCTCGATGTCAAATTATAGTACATAACATTTTTTCACAGCTCAGTTTTGATTTTGTGAGTTGTCACCAGTTCTCTCTCTACTGCCATGCTCATGTGTTCTGCATGTTTTCTTCAACATGGCAATTTTGGCCTACCATTTTGCAATGGATGTGATTATTTGGCAAACCATGCACAAAGAAATGAGACGTTCAACTTCCCTTGTGTCAGAAAGAGTGGCTTCTTTGGAAGTGGAATTGTCAGACTCGGCTACGACAGGAATCCTGTTCATTTTCATCACAAACAGTGAGCCACCTATCTGGGCTACTGAATCGTAAAAGGAATAACAACGACAACAGCTCAAACAAAAAATGCAAACTTGTCAAGGAACACAGAATACAGGTGAGATGGTTTCATTATGATGAAAAGAAGAAAGAATTTATCACTGTTTGACAAAAGAATGGTGGTGGAAATCGCTTTATTCCATACACTGATGAAGAACAACTTAGGTTGGAAACCCTAACTGAGAAGGCGTGTGCATTGTTTTTCCTTGATGGTGTGAATAATTTTCCTGGTGTATACAGGAAATGAACAAGTGGATGCGTAACGCAAGCAGAGTGGCAACTTTTGATTTTGCCAATGAAGGAGCTGTGGATTACCTGAAGAGAAATGGTCTGTACCTTTCCTCTACCTATTTTTCCTTTGTACACAGCCTCGACATCTTTTGGGAAATAAATTCAAAAGCAGTGAGCCTACTGGAGCAGAAAGCTTGCCAACATCTGAAGAAAGGTCTTCCATAGCATTCTTGACAGTTTTAGGACCAACCTCCACAGTTAGTGACAGGGAAGTGTGCAAAGTGTGTGGTTGTTCCTTTAAGAATGATGAAACATGTCTCTGATGTGCGCAAAACCACGAATACCAACAGAGTCCATTGGCTGATTGTGTTAAAAGAGCTACAGGCAAAGAATTGGAGTTGGAAGAAGAAGAATTGCACAGTGAGAACTTTGTTTCACCAGTATCTCTTCATGTCATGAAGAGCTGCATATGGCCCATTTTCAGGATGCCATTGGTAGTCAAACTGTGCAAGACAGTGTTGCTGCATCAGGTTTATTATGTGATGAGGGAAACTCTTTTACCAGTAACGAAGTTATCTGCTCAAGAGACTGCTACTCCATCTAGTGTTTTGCATGAAGAGGGCAACTCCTGCCCAGGACCTTCCAGAATGCAAAAAGACTGTGGTGTAATGTCATTAACAGTGCACTGTTCAGTAATTTGCAGTGACATGATTGAGCATTTTAGAGACACAAGAGTAATGCATTCTTTATTATTATTCACAATAATCAATGAAAGAGGTAATAAAGAAGAAGGGGTGGGTGTTGGTGTAGAGAGAGGTGTATTCATTGTTTTGGAAACAATTTGCCAACTTGATGACAATCAGAGAATGACAAAGAGTTACTTTCATAAGGCATGATCACTTCATCAAGGAATGGGAAGCAGTTGGCAGAATACTTATCAAAGGATACCAATCAGTCTCATATTTCCCTTTGTTCCTATCAAAAGCATTCATCTGCTATTCTTTGTTTGATGCTGAAGTTCCTGAAAGTATCCTTTTGGAATCCATCATGAAGTATTTGTCACCTGTGCAAGAAGACTAGTAAAAGAGTATCAAGAGAAAGCTTGCCTCCCAGATGATAATGACGAGTTGCTTGAGTTTTTTGAGAGATTAAATTGTAGATCAGCAGTTTCGGATTCAGAAGCCTCACGTTATGGTTTCCACTTGGCAGCCTAGAGTTCAAGGGCTGAAGCAGTATTCACAGTTTCAGAGCAGCTCTGGTATTGAAGGCGCCTACGATACATTAAAACCAACAACCCAAAACGTTCTTGAAATATTGGAGCAGAGACAAACACAGAGGTAGAGCGAGATCCCTTCAAGTTTCTGTAGCGTTGCATAAGAGGCTTAGACAATACCAAAGTAATCCACTTCTTGAGATTCATGACTGCATCAGATATCTTGATCACCAGTAAGTTGGAGCTGGCCTTCACCAAACTCGAGGGTGTGGGCTGTAGGCCCATTGCATGCACATGTGGACCTGTCTTAGAACTCCCTTCCACTTACACCAATTTAGTTCAACTGAAGGAGCAGTTTAACAACATTTTCGACAAAGATACCCCAGAAATCAACATTATGTAAGTGCTTTTCTCTGATAACCATTGCTGTGGCTTACAGGGTTTTGTTTTGAAAAATTTCAGACAAGTTTGATTTTGATTTTTCATTTTTTTTTTATAGTTTGTTATTTTCCATAACACAAAAATAATCAAACTGACATGAAATGTTTAAAACAGAAAGGGAACTAGTCATTAAACCAAAGCAATTTCACCTCGAACATCAAAGATTTCTTATTCTTTATTATAAAAGGTTAATACCTTGCATGTACGTAATCCTATACCTAACAGTTGCTCACACTCTACTGTGGGTGGGAGGTAGTTACATCATTACTTCCCAGCTGGTAGGCAACAAAGACTATTGAGGGAGGCAGCCACAGTGCACGTTTGTTAAAAAATGTGTCTTAACCCATCGAAATCAGAGTTTCTTTGCATGAAAGTTTTTGTCATTTTATTTTGTTTTGCTCTCTGTGTGAGGGCAAGATGTTTAATTTGGTGAAATTTGGCCCCACCTATTAGGTGTGCAGGATAACAAATTTTCTTTTAGCCTATTAAGTTGCATGAAAGGGTATTGGATTAAACAAGGCCTAAAGATTAGAGCATTTCTGTGATGTTAGGGATGCCTCATTAAAACAAGTAAATCAGATACAAACTCTATTGATTTTTCATCCAAGCTCGTAAATGCATGACATCTATTTGTAGTAAGCTACTGGTAATTGCTCCTTATATTCTTTAATAGCTTAAACCTACATTTGCCAAAGGTTTTTCAAGATGAACATTGCAATATTCATGTATCTGCTATGATTTGGTTTTGTGGAGCAACTACCTCCCACCCACAGTAGAGTGTGAGCAACTGTTAGGTATAGAATTACATACATGCAAGGTATTAACCTGTGACAAGTTAGAGTAGGTAGTATTACTAAGAGTCAAATTCTGTCAGGGATAATTGGCTAAAAATGAGCAGTCATAATCTTAAAGAGGCTTTATCAGTTTTAGGTTTATTGTTCTTTTTTTCCTGATGAAGATTTATTTCAGGAAGAAATTAAAAAAATGGCAACACTGCAAAAAAAAAATTATTGAGAAGCCTGAGTCATGCCTGAGCTATGGTTTCCTATGCTTTATGATCTTGGCTGCTTTTTATCCTTGATGATGCAAGGGCCAATTCAATAAAACTCTTACAAGAGTAATTTATAACTGTGGCTATTGTTTTGAGCCTCTGAAACAAGAGGCACACTTGTAAATTACAATTGTGAAAGCTTTTGAATTATGATTCCAAGGTTTTCCTGCATGTAGACCACAGACAAAACAATTTAGTTTGTTATAGTGAAGCCTTGGAGCTGATGACTCATAGCTGCCGGAGCTTATCCCAGTTTCTGTAGCATAAAGCGGCTAGGAGTATTTCTACTCCCCCTGGATGGTGTGCTAGTCCATCGCAGGTCACTCCCCGCAATTTGTTAGGTTTCCCCAACAATTTGCTGGTACCCATTTATACTCCTGGGTGGAGAGACACTGTGAGAGCTAAGTGTCTTGCCCAAGAACATAACACCGTGTTCCTGGCCAGAGCTCAAACCTGGACTGCTTGCTCCGGGGACAAGCGCACTAACCATGAGGCCACCATGCCTCCTGCTTAGTTTGTTATAGATGTTGAAAAACCTCATTTTGTCAAAGTCATATTTGCAATCAGTCAGTTTGCTACCTGCATTACACATTGTTGTGTTTACTTATTTAGAAAACCTTGTATGACACAAGCCAAGGTAAAGTGTTCTGTTTGTTCAGGCTTGTAGGATTGTAGGCTTGTAGTAACATGGGTAGAGATGATCTTTGGAATGATTAAGTTTCTATACAGCTTACTGGGTAATGGCACACTTTTTTTAATGAATCTAGTTTCATATGCAAGTTTTTTTATTCAATTCCATTATTAGGTCATCTCCCCAATAGAAAAGTGGAGCCTTGGTTTTCTGCTACTTAAGTCCACTAAAGGGATGATATTTACTGAAATACTTTCTGATCTTGTGTTTAGTTTGGCTATAATATCACAGAAGAAAAAAGAAGATTAACATATAATGCATCATGTAAGTTGCTTTTATATGAAAGGAATTACAAAGAAATTGTTCCTTGGTTTTATTAATAGTATTTCAATCAATCAATCAATGAATCAATTATTTTTTATCTATACTTTACAGTTCGACTGGCCCATGGATAGCTAATGCTAGTCTAGGTGGGCCAGTCTATCAAGATATGGTTACAAATGTTTTCTATAGTAAATAGAAAAATAGAAAGTTAGGAGAAAGTTACCTGTGAACCTTGTCCCCAGGGTCTCTCTCTCTGTTTTCCCACCTCTGAGCTTGAGAGTGGGAAGAGTTAGACCCTGTGACACGCAGTTCTGCATGTTGGAGCTGTAGGATTTAGAAATTAGCTAGAGGCCTGGCAGTAAGCTTCAGAGAATAAATGTGATACCAAGTAAATGCACTGTGTCTATAATACAGGAAACAAATGCAAGGAATTGTTCATGCACTCGTAATATTTTGATATAATTCTATATCATCTTCAGACTGCGGTGACAACTTGGTAGCAGAAATTTAGATACTGCAAGATGGTACATTAGCATTAGCACGTCAAAATACAAAACAAAGAAGATACTATCAAGAGAAGGCATAGTTCCCTATTGGCTTTTAAACTGGTGTTCAAATATGGTGCTGAATGCTTGATATGATAAGCTTCTTTATATAGTAATAGATTCCAATTATCATTGCTGTCTATTATGTTTGAGTTACCATGCACGGTTTGGGTGAGAAATTCTTTGTTCACTGCCATAGAAGGTGGGTTGTTCTCATTGATAAAAATGTCCAGTAAGTTGTATAAACCTTGTATGTGTTTGATCTGATCACAATAGCACATATGTTTATATATAGTGCTTTCTTTGTCTGTGAGCACATGTTTTTTTGTCTGTGGACAAGCAGAGTTCTGTTTGTTTTGCCATATGAAGAATTGCCACCAAGGCAAATGAATTCATATACAACATTTGATTGGCTTAATGGTGGCGTTTTGTCTTTAGTCCTTGTAAAGAAACATAATTTTGTGGTCTTCTGTTTTATTCGGATGTCCACATTTGGGTCGCTGAGACATCTCTGAAGCTTATGCTTAAGCTTCTTAATGAGCTGTGTTGTTAGGTCACTAATGAATGGTATGGTAAGCCAGATAGTTGAATGCTGGTTGTTGTGGGAGGTGTTGTTGGTAATATGTGACCTCTCACACAAAAATGTACACTATGGCTATCCGTTTGAACGCTTAAAAACCGTGCACTTCCCATCTGGCGTCCATTCGTGATCAATGGGATGCCATTCAAACGGACTGGATCATCCGTTCAGAAAAAATTCTAGTCGTTCGAATGGCTGCTGCTATCCATTCGAAAAAATCTTCATCAATTCGAATTTCTGAGGTTATGCGCTCAAAAAAATCATCTTTTCGAACGGCTGAGGTTATCCGTTCCAAAAAATTGTCATTCATTTAAACGGCTGAGGTTATCCATTCGAAAAAAAAACTGCAGCTGTTCGAACAGCTGATGTTATCCACTTGAAAGGAACTGCGGTGGTTTGAACAGCTAATGTCGGCCGTTTGGGAAAATAGTATTCAGCTGTTTGAACAGCTGCTGCTATTTGTTCACACAAAACTGATCAGTTGTTCGATTGGCCAGTGGTATCTGATGGGATTCAGGCTTTTGAAGGGCTGAAATTATCTGTTTAGAAGGAACTTTATAAAGCCGCCCAAATGGCTGTGTTCGTTTAAAACAAACATTCAACCTTTCCAATTCAAACGGTCACGTTTGGCCATTCTGAGAGAAAAACTTTATTTAAAATCACAGTTCAAGAAATAAATACTTTGAACAGATGTCATAACGGCTCATGTTATGCTGTGTTACGATTGTTTCAAGCGGATTGTCAAGGAAACTTTAAACGATAGCAATTAAACCCGCACAACACGAAAGCCCGCTCACAATTTTCACTTTAACAGTGAAAAAAGTTATTTTGAAAAAGAGACGAAATGTTTTCTTTCTGAATTTATGTTTGATGGGACTACCAATGTTGACAAAGGAAATTATGCAACAACCACTGTGACAGGTAACGCAACACGATAACAACAGCCAATCCATATCAATCGCTAGGACAGAACATTACGTTGTCGTGGCAACTACACAATAATTATTTCGCATATTACTTCTATAAGGTATTCCATAATTATCATAATTATCAAACTCGCGCGACCTTCAGCATGACGGATTGCGATTTTTGGAATTAGTCAACAGTGGGGGGATTGAAGTGAAGGTTAAGGTTTCTAGAAGATGGCTGTGGGTGTTCTCGAGGAGCGAATGGTGGCTACTGCTCTCAGTATTTTCAGGAGGAAGCTGTACTGTCTAATTTAAACAACTGCCTGGAACCATCCAGTGGAGAACTCGACCTGGTTATATTGGCATCCATCCAAGTGTTCACCAGGATCAACATCATTGGCAAAAAAAGAAAGCGAAATGCAAGATGCAGTTTCCTTTACCTAAACTGTCCTATGTGCAAAGAAATGTTCTTAAACCTTTATGGGATAAGCTATTCATGTTTTCGCATATTAAAAGAACATTACGAAGAACACGGAATATGTCAAAGGGTCCATGGAAACAGCAAAATATTACCTCACAACACTTTGCCACAAGCTGTAACTGCAAATTTCCGCACATTATTGCGAAGAGACAGATTCAGGTCTGTGATGGAAAACAATTATTGCCGGTTCTATTCTGTTAAAAGCTTTTGGTGTCCATTTCTAAGTTTTGTCAAGTTTTGAAAGCAGAAATGAAGAAGTGTGTAATAAGAATTAAAGCTATAGACCTACGAAAGGGGAGCAAAAACTTGTCCTTTATCAAAACATAAAGATCTCTGGCATTTTCACCATTTGTTCAAGATGAACCCTTTTCTTCGGCCCTTCTAATGCCTGGAATAATATGTTCCAAATATTTCTCTAGCCATTCGAATGGGTGGCATCATTCATTCAAAATTTTTTGTCAGCCGTTTGAATGGCTGGCATCATCCGTTTGAAATTTTTCGTTAGCTCTTTGAACAGCTGGCATCACCCATTCAAAATTTTTTGTTTGCTGTTCAAATGGCTGGCGTCATCCATTTGAAATTTTTCCAGTGCCGTTCGAATGTTAATAGCATCTGTTCAAAATTTTTCTTTGGCTGTTTGAATGGTACTTAAAATCATTGTGAACGGCTAGAACATCTGTTTGCTATCCGTTTGTTAGCCGTTCGTTTTGACCGTTTCACAGATATCCATTAGTGAAGTTTTCTCGTGAGAAGTCACATATGATCTGGAGCCCCGTTCTGTGCATTTGTAGTAAAGCGATCAATTAATAAGTTTGCAACATGTTTAGGAAAACTGTTCCACAATAAAAACTTTCTTATTAGCTTGAGCTCCGTTTTAATATTGTTGGGAGTGCAGATTCGGTGTACGCAGTCAGTCAGTGCTCTAACCCAAGAAATCTTGTGTCGCCAAGGGACAAAACCTTCAAAATTAGTGTACTGTGTGGTAAAAGTATCTTTTCCATAGATGCCAAGGCCATCACTAGTGATGTTGATGTCCAGAAAGTGCAGAGTGGTAATTTGTGAAGCATCTCTTCCTCCAGTTTCTCATCCCATTCTTTCTCTGAGGCCCACAATAATTCTTGAAGGAAGAGTTTTCCTTGAAGAGTTGCAGGAGTAAAGAATCCCAATGGGTTGAAAACTGCAGTGATGGAATTTAGCACTTCTCTTTTCAAGGAATATTCTGTTGGTGCAGGATCTTTGACAAGCAGTTGACTTTGACAGTGTTCCACAGTATTCCAAGGACTATGGTTAGAGTTTCCTTTACTCTGTCCTGCTCTGGAATTGACTTCAGAATTTCCTTTGAGTTCAACCCCCATTCTCTTAGATTCATGGATGCACGTTGAACTGCTTCCTTTGATTCTGAATAAAATGCTTTTGTTTCTTTACCTGAGTTGACACCAGTCAAAAGATTGTCCACATACAAGCATTTCATAATCTTCTTAGATTAAGTAGGAGTTCCAACTTGTTCCAAGTTCTGTAGACTGATGGCTCCAAGCAGAAAGGGACTTGAGATCACTCCAAATGGGGCCCTTGTAAAGCGATAAATTTGGCTTAGTGGAATCTTTGAGCCACAGGAATCTAGTGACGTCTCGATCTGCAGACTGGAGGCCTACTTGCAGGAGGGCCTTTTCAATGCCTGCTGTTAAGGAAACTTTGTGAGTCCTTAATCGTATGAAAAGGCCACTATTCCACTTTTTGCAGTGGAAGAGTAAATTTAAAGTAAAATGTAAATGTGATTTTATCCTTGGTGATATTAACCTCGCTCTACTACCACCTGTCGCTGAGGATGATATAACATTTTACATTTCAACTCTAAATTTACTATTCCACAGCAAAAAGTTAAAGAAAAAGTTCAATGTTCGTTTGTTTTGGCCACGTTTTTGGTTCCTTAGTAGCCCTGCCTGAAGCTTAGGAATGGGGTTGAGTTCACTCTTTGTACGTTTTCGTCATTTGGGTTAGTTCATAACTGTTTTCACATTGTTGTTTAGAGCACTGATATCTCTCGCTGTTCAAATTACTATCCAGTAGTTTCATGATGGTAATAAAAGTTGTTGGAATTTTGAAGTTTGTGTCTTCCTCTTTTCAGATAAAAACTATGATAACTTTTCTACTCCTTTAATTAGTGTTACATGGACATCAAGTGTTTCATTTACACCATTAGGTGGGTGCAATCCTAGTGCATTCATAACAGTCAGGGCAAATTCTTTGAACTCTTCACTACAATCTGCCAGGCACATGGTTGATTCATCAATGAATTCCTCAAGTTCTAACAGGTACTTTGTAGTCTTCAAAGTTGTATACAGTAGGTGGGGAAAAAAACACGGAGTCTGGTCTTCCTCTTGGGCTGCTGCTATTCCAAACATGCTTGAAGCTATAGGATGTTGGTCCAACATCTCAGCCACTTGATGAAGCTCATTTCTGAAAATTTGCATGAAACAAAACCGAATACATTCCAAGTGCACTAGGTCTGAGCTGATAAAGAAACCTAGGTCTGACAAATCTTTAAAAACGAAATCCACCAACTAGGACCATCCTTTACAAATTGTGACCAACAGGATTTCATTCTTCGATTTGCAGTAGATGTGCCAATAGTGAAACATCCCAGGCCACCATTTTCATCATTGTGGGATGACCTGAGGAATGTAGGAAGTGCCTCAATTGTGCTGTTTTCAGTCCCATCATCAGATCTAATTTTCCTGGGTACACAACCTAAATTGCTTCACAGCATCAAGGTTGTACTAAGCAATCACTTCTGGGTTCTTATTTGTGGGGCGCACCTCCAAGCACAGAAGTCTTCTTGAAAGCCTGTCGATACAGCCATGCACACTGAACCCAAAAGGCTTTAATTTGTCATGGCCATCAGTATGCCATATAAAATTTGGCCTTTTTGCATGATATGCTCTGCAACGTAATCTCTTCTTTTGCCTGCCTTCTACGCCATCAGGATCAAGTTCCCTGAGAAAACTCATGACCCTTGCTCTTTTGACAATAATTCCCTTAATTCTGAGCTGTGCCAACAGCTTGCTGTATCGCACAAAACAACCACTTCTACCAAGTTCCTTCTAGATGGCACTTCTCAATTCATCATCAGGGACAAAATTTCTTCTTAATAATCCTAAAGAGGTAAGCCTTCCCTTTAGAGTCGAGAAGCCAATGTTTATGCCATGGAGCTTCAAAATATTCAGGTATTTCAAGGTGGTTGTAGCCATGTTTGAAAAATGGAGATACAAACTCCAAGGAATCCATGTATACACTGGCAAAGGCACGTTCTACTTTGTAAATTCAGTTGCACACAAAATGGCTGTGTTAAAATTCCTGCCTTTTTATCAATCTGAGAGAGACTGGTGATGTCTCACAAAATTGAAACTGAACTGTGAAAAATTAAAAATGGACTGCGAAGAGAATAAAACTAGACTGCAAAAACTGGACTGTGGATAGAATAAAACTACAAAATTAAACTGGACTGTGAGAAATTAAAGCTGGACTGTAAAGAATTAAAACTGGATTGTGAAAAATTAAAACTCGACTGTGAGTCTTCTGGGCCATCATAATTGAACGGGTGAGTGCAAAACCATGCTAAGTGACAATTTTGGGTGAATTTTTTATCTTAAAAGTGCTTGGCCTTCAATGTAGTAGAAAAACATGGTCCTGTATTTTTGCCTCTGTTTTGGCTTCACTTTCAAGATACAATGTATGCAAAAAATACTCAACTTCAAACACAGTGAAATGTTGATTTCACGAAAATGCATAAGCTCAAAGATGTTGATTTTACTTCAAACACAACAAAATGTTGATTTCACAAGAATGCATAAACTCAAAGATGTTGATTTCACAAGAACGTGTAAACTCAAGGATGTTGATTTCACGAGACTGCATAAGCTCAAAGATGTCGCTTTCACTTTAAACACAGGAAAACGTTGATTTCAAAAGAATGCAAAAACTCAAAGATGTTGATTTCATGAGAACGTATTAACTCAAAGTTGCTGATTTTACAAGAACGCCCAAGCTCAGATGTTGATTTCACTTCAAAAACACTAAAATGTTGAATTCAGGAGAACACATGAGCCCAAAGAGATGTTCATTTCACTTAAAGAAAACAGTTAAATGTTGATTTCATGAGAATGTGTAACCACAGAGATGCTCATTTCACTTTAAAAACACTTCTATCTTGATTTCATGTCAACGGGAAAGCTCAGAAATGTTGATCGCAATACATGCCGGGAAGGTTCTCTACAACTCACACCCAGGAAGCATGGATCTCGATGCAAGACATATTTTATCACACTAAAATCAGTTCTCGCTTTCCAAACTTTGACGACAGCAATGCTTCGCAAATGGGCCACAACTCATGAGAGGATTGCTTTCTTAGGCAAGACTTGCTCTTTGACTTTGCTGTCTGGATCAGGCTGACTTCAAACACCGATACATTGATTGTATCAGTTTGTTCAAACATCAGAAAGCACATTTTGGTTTTTTAAAAAAACATGCTGGTGACTTACGGGTTGTAGTGTATTGAGCCAGCGGTTGACATTATGAGCATGCGCACTTATGCGCATTCTGTTCCATGTGCTTCGATTGAAATAAACCAAATACATGACAGTGGCGACGAGGATGAAGTCGTAGGAAAACGTTGAAAATATGACTGCTATCGGGAAGATAGAGAGTTTTGATGAGACACAAGAGAAATGGGAAACTTATGCGGAATGTGTAGAACAGTTTTTCTTAGCAAATAACATCGATGAGGACCGCCAAGTGCCAACCTTGTTAAGCTTGATCGGCAGCAAAACGTACACATTGTTGAGGGACCTTCTTTCACCGGATTAACCAGCCACGAAGAGCTTCCAAGAAATCGTCACGACCCTTCAGCAACACTTAAGTCCTAAACCATTGGAAATAGCAGAACGCTTTCGTTTTTACAAACGAAATCAGCGAGAAGGAGAAACCGTGTTGGCCTACGTAGCAGAACTGAAGAAACTAGCGACTCACTGCAATTTTGGCACGAACCTTAACGAAGCTTTACAGGATAAATTGGTCTGTGGCCTTCAAAATATGCAGATACAAAGGCATTTGCTTTCAGAAGCAAAACTGAAATATTCCAAGGCTTTGGAGATAGCCGTAGCGATGGAAACTGCCGTTCGTGATGCTTCGGAATTGCACAGTGAGCTGCATGCAGAACCTCGAGTTGACAAGATCTCAGATAATAGCAAACCACCGCCACCGCTGCCGCCGCCGCCGCCGAACCTCACGCCTAAGGGTTGCTATCGATGCGGAGGAGACTCGCACGCATCACACAATTGCAGATTCAAGGACCAGACATGTTATCATTGTGGGAAGGTGGGCCATATTTCCAGAGTTTGTAACTCGAGACGACAAGGTAAGCCAAAGCAACCACTCAAAACACCACAAAACACTCAAGTCCATACTGTTCAGTACAGTGAAAGTGATGAATTTGAAGATGTGTTAGGAAGCATGAAGATACACAATGTGAGGAAACCGAGCAGTAATGTAATCTGGGTAGATCTGAAAGTAGAAGGGAAACCGTTGAAAATGGAACTGGACACAGGCTCGGCTGTGTCGATCATTCCACATGATTTGTACGAGGAGAAATTTAACGACAAACCCTTGCATAAAACTGAACTAATGTTGAAAACCTACACGGGGGAAAGCATTGTTCCACTGGGAGTGCTTAAGGCAAATGTTGAGTACAAAAGTCAGCAACCTTTACTGTTGGATCTGTATGTGGTTAAGAATAAGGGCCCTGTGTTGATGGGAAGGGATTGGCTCTACAAGATATGCCTGGATTGGTATGCTATTAAATCACTGAAAGCTTCACAAACCCCACCAATTGCTAACGAACGTCTGCAGACCATGCTAGACAAATACTCTGATGTTTTTGAAGATAAACTGGGAACATTCAAATCAGCTAAGGCAAGGCTAACCCTCAAAGAAGATAGCCAAGCTCATTTCTGCAAAGCTCGTGCCGTACCTTACGCCTTGAGGCCCAAGGTTGAAGAAGAACTGAGAAGACTTCAGAATGAAGGTATTCTCACGAAAGTTGAGTGGAGCGACTGGGCAACGCCCATTGTACCTGTCCCAAAGAAAGATGGGTCTGTCAGAATTTGTGGTGATTACAAAGGCACAGTGAACCCAGAACTACAAGCTGAGCAGTATCCTTTACCCCGCATTGAAGATATCTTTGCAAAGCTTAGTGGTGGGCAGAAATTCTCAAAGATTGACCTTCGTCAGGCATACCACCAACTAGAGATGGAAGAAGATTCCAAGAAATACCTCACCATCAACACACACATGGGCCTGTTTCAGTACAACAGACTGGTGTTTGGCATCACATCAGCACCTGCAATCTGGCAGCGCACCATTGATCAAGTGCTGGAAGGAACATCTGGCACAAGCTGTATCCTTGATGATATGATCATTACTGGCAAGGATGACGCAGAACACCTGGCTAACTTAGAAGAAGTTCTACGACGGCTTCAGCTTCATGGGTTGAGAGCAAACAAGGCAAAATGTGAGTTTTTCAAGGAGAAGATGACTTATTGTGGACATGACATCGACAAAGATGGCCTACACAAGTCAGCAGAGAAAGTAGAAGCAGTATTGAATGCGCCACGTCCAAACAATGTAGTTGAAGTGAGATCTTTTCTCGGGCTAATCAATTACTATCACAGGTTCTTGCCTAACCTGTCGACAGTAGTACATCCCCTGACACAACTTTTGGAGAAGAATCATCAGTGGAAATGGACAGAACAGTGCGAGATAGCATTCCACAAAGTGAAAGAAATGATCACGTCAGAGCAAGTTTTAACGCATTATGATCCCAGCCTACCACTAAGGCTTGCTTGTGATGCATCCCCTGTCGGTATTGGAGCGGTGCTATCTCACGTGATGCACGATGGTACCGAGCGACCCATAGCTTTTGCTTCAAGGACACTCACCAAAACTGAGCAAAAGTATGCACAGATTGACAAAGAAGCCTTGTCAATAATCTGGGGGGTAAAGAAGTTCCATATGTATTTGTTTGGCCGCTCTTTCACATTGTACACAGATCATCAGCCCTTAACGTCAATCTTTCATCCGCGGAAAAGCATCCCTGTAGTCACTGCAGCTCGACTGCAACGTTATACCTTGTTCCTGGCGGGCTATGATTACACAATTGAATACAAGAACACTAAAGTTCACAGTAATGCCGATGGTCTTTCCCGCCTTCCACTCGTAAAGGAATCCAGAGATGAAGAAGTTGTCGACCCTGTGGGTGTATTTAATTTGATGCAGTTTGATCCACTGCCAGTCACAGTGGATAACGTGAGATGAGAAACACAGAGAGATCCTGTTTTGGCTCAAGTGTATGAGATGACCAGCAAAGGTTGGCCACACAACACTGCTCCTGCACTCAACCCCTATTTTGTTCGCAAAGATGAGATCACATTACAATCAGGCTGTCTGATGTGGGGAATAAGAGTTGTAGTACCTCCAAAGTTGCGCCCTCAAGTTCTCGAGGAACTGCATCAGGGACATATGGGGGTCGTGACGATGAAGGCCCTCGCCCGAAGTTACATCTGGTGGCCTGGAATCGACAAGGAAATTGAACTGACGGTTAAGTCCTGCTCAGGTTGCCAACTAACACAGAGAGAGCCCAGTGCAGTACCAGTACACGCATGGGAGTGGCCTTCGTCCCCCTGGCAACAAATTCACATTGATTTTGCAGGTCCGTTCCTCAACAGCATGTTCTTGGTGGTAGTGGATGCACATTCAAGATGGCTAGAAATAGAGAGAATGACTAGTACAACCTCAGAGAAGACCATTGAAGTCCTTCAGAAATTATTTGCCAGATATGGAATACCAGCCCAGTTGGTAAGCGATAACGGATCGCAATTTACATCAGAAGAGTTTCAGCAATTCCTTAAGAGAAACGGAATCAAACACATCACGTCAGAACCTTACCACCCTGCCACCAACGGGTTGGCGGAACGTGGTGTGGGGAGCTTCAAAAGTGCGATGAAGAGCGAAACTGAAGTGAAATCCTTGAATCTTAAGTTGGCAAGATTTTTGCTGGCTTATCGGAACACTCCCCACTCAACCACTGGAGAGCCACCATCCCAGTTGTTCTTGGGAAGAAGATTACGCACTCGACTGGACCTTTTAAAACCAGATCTCAGCGTCCAGGTAAACAACCGTCAGATAGACCAGTCTGTCGCCAAGGGTGGTTCTGTAACGCGGCATTTTTCCATTGGCCAGAGAGTAATAGCACGAAATTACAATGGAAAATCAAAGTGGGTACCAGGTATTGTGCATGCACAACTAGGACCCCTGTCTTATGAAGTGGAGATTGGGCCTAACTTAGTTTGGCGTCGACACACAGACCAAATCAAAGATTCCAATGTTACTGTTGCAGACAACCATACACCAGTTATCCAGCCGTTGCTCTTCCCGCCCCCAGTTGAATGCCACGGTGACCAAGTAGCTGAGCCGCCTGAGCAGACAGAAACCGTCCCATGGGAAACGTGTTTTCAGCCATCCAATCCAGGGGCTAAACCTTCAGTTAGCAGCCTGCCGAGCCAGATTGAACATGTTCCTGTTAGAAGATACCCTACCAGAGAGAGGAAGCCCCCAGCTTGACTGGACCTTTGAACATTGAACTGCCCATTTCTAAGGCTCTGACTTTATTTTAAGAATAGCATGTTGTGTTGAACTTTTGGGGTACGAGACTGGCTTAAGGGGGAGGAGTTGTAGTGTATTGAGCCAGCGGTTGACATTATGAGCATGCGCACTTATGCGCATTCTGTTCCATGTGCTTCGATCGAAATAAACCAAATACATGACACGGGTTTATCAAGGCTCTATGATGCTTCTCAACCAGGCAGGCAGGCATGCAAATATGTACTTTAAAAGAACACTTCAATTGTTACTTGACGGAGCTCTAAAGCATCCCATCTCTTTTCTGTTCCACATCACAATAACCGATCTAAACAATGTTTCCCAGATTCCTGCTTTTTATGCTATTCTTCAACTTCCAAGGAAGATAGCTAACTGATACTGCAGGATTTGATTTTGACTTCAAACACTATAAACAAAAGCTGCATTTACACATCATATTAATAAGACACCACCTTCATTGCTCCAGAGAAAGCTATTTTGTCACAGGGAGACTTTCTTCCAACGATGTGCAAACGAGTGAGAAAAGTCCAGGTCAGTCAATTTACTGAGAATGAGGCCCTTCATTTGAGATTTGTTCAACAAATAAACTCCTAAAGACGCAGCTAAGAAAAGCCAAGTGTTTTTGCATATGTTATAGCTTAAAAACAAAGCAAAAACCAGCAACAAAAATACACAACAATTTTCTTCTATTACATTGATGACCATATGCAAAAATTTAGGCACTTTTGACCAAAAAAAATTCACCCGCATCGTCACTTAGCATGGTTTTTACCAACCCTTCAATTATGCTTGATGAGGATAAAAAACTTTGGTGGCTCTTTTAATGATGTCATATGAAAATGCTTTAAAGGATTACAATCAAGCACCAAAGAAAAACGTTTTTAGCACTGTTGACTTTGTCCTTGAGGAGTTAAGGTCAGCTGAGTTGTTGGACCAAAAAGAAGTTAATTACCTTGGTACAAAAAACTACAAATCATCTCTGTTTCCTGATTACATCTTTCTTCTGAGAGTTATTTGTTTAGTGCATCACTCCAGCATCAAACTATAATGATTCTAAAATTATTGCGCACTAAACAAAAGTGACACTATTAATGAAAATTATATTTGGTATTTCTATCTGTTGATTATCACCATTATAATTTCACTTGTTTGCTGTTATTTTTTACAATCAGTAGTTTTTATCCTACAGTACAATGATTGATCCTGCTTTAGTATCTCTTAATTCATATGTTCAATTTTACTCTAATACTGCTAGGTACCCTTTGAGACAAAAAGATAGACTTACTTTAAAGAAGAACAATGCTTGAACAAACACTTTTCAGCATAGTTTTTTAATTGTATTGTAGACATGTGGAATTTGCCACCATTTATAGTTAGATCAGTGCTTAGTATTTCAAGTTTTGAGCATGGTGTAATGAGCTTCTTAATGAATACCAACTGAACTGGTTAGCTTATATAATATATTAATTTTAATTTTTTTTCATATATTTATAATGTAGGTGGACTGTCTGAGTGTGGGGTGTATGACTCCTTTAAGGACTACCCTTATTGGATCTCTGTTTTTGTTGATTTGATGTGATTAAATTGTAATAAATAAATAAATAAAGAAAGAAAGAAATAAGTATACACTATAACCAATGAAATCATGCTATGCCTATACAAATAATTTGTTAATTTGTTACACACAGTTATGACAGTTATAATAAGTTGCAAACTGATGAATTCTATTTAACACCATTATTATAACTTCTGTTGAAGCCACAAAGAGAGTGATAAATCTCTAATACTGAAGAAGACATTTTTACATCTCTTTGAGACTTGAGCTTCCTACTTTATAAATAATGCAGATATCATCATCATTCCAATAATTAGGGACCTTAATATATCAGGACAGGACAAGCTAGTGTAGGATAGGTACAGGAAGTAAATTTACACAACCAGGCCTGTGCAAGAGAACTCTCAACTCATCTCTCTGCCATCCTCTTCTCATCAAGGATGCCATACCAAGCACTTAGCCATGGTATCAAGAATGTAAGTATTTCACTCTTGTTTTGGTTTAACAACTGTTCCAATCCATGTTATTGTCAGTTATGTTGACGAAAATGTTTATTAAGTTTGCTTTTTTTTGTGACTGTAGAGTAAAAATAATATGGTGGAAAATGTGATACTATATTCCTTGTCTGCTCATGTTTCTGTCACCAATGGATGTAATTGTGGAAGAGCAAAAGAAAATATGCATCAAGAATAAATCAGTGTTAAGTACAGTTTAGATAATTTTGCACAAGTGTCTTGAAAGCATCTATTGAGTGAAACAAACAAACTGGACCCAATTGAATTCAATCCATGAAATTGTGTTTGAGCAAGTTTGACAACTGAACCTAATTGAACACATTCCAATGGATTGTGTTCGATTGTTTGGTGAATAAATTCCCTTGAACAAAGGTCATTTTATGTGGTCTGAGAAACACCACAAACACATGTTATACTGAGGGTATTTCAGCCTCCTAAAATGTTTTACTGCTTTTCAACACCAGTTTTACAAAAATCAAGAGTTTGCAAATCACGCACTAGATTGAGTTCAATTGTCCAATTTTGTGTATTCAACTTCGTTTGATTGCCGAACTCAATCCATGGATTCAGATTGATTGAAATTCACTTCAAATGGGTTTGATTGACTAAGCTGGGAATATTATATGTACACCTAAAGTCAGGATTCTCAAATGCTCTGGTGGCAAAAAGCCATCTGACACAGGTTTATCAGATCATTTGCATGTATACATGTAATTTCTTCATAAAGATATTCTAGATTCATTATTGAATACTGACAGAGACATTTGCCTCATATACATAAAGAAGAATAAATTCAGGGTCATCTCTTTACCATCAATAAGGCTTAAAAAGATAAGATTTCTACCATCTATAGAGGATGTCATCATTGGTTGTGTGAAAAGCTTTTGCTATTGATTTCGCTGTCCTATATGAAAATACACATCTTAAGCAT
This sequence comes from Orbicella faveolata, assembly GCF_042242905.1. NCBI lineage: Eukaryota > Metazoa > Cnidaria > Anthozoa > Scleractinia > Merulinidae > Orbicella > Orbicella faveolata. Next base: position 24,123,225 of record NW_028301552.1, read on the forward strand.
GTAGTCTTTGGTTACAAGACAGATCCTGCAAAAGTTTCCCACATCCACTGCTTTTCCTGTCCTTGTATCTTAAGGTCCTTACTACTATTGCCGTTACTGTAATTACCTCTGATATGGTGAATTCATAAGATTTGTCACAAATTTCCAGCACTAAAAGAAATGAAACAAAGAAACAATTGAGCTGCTTCCACAGTGACCCTTAATGTGTGATTAAAGTAAAGCTGTCTGTCTAAAGAAACATTATTTTATGAGTACAGAGAAGTTCATATTTGTTCCATTTTGTTCCAGGCAGATCATAAATACCTATCATCATGTACCTGCTCTCTGGTCTTTGATACATTCTCTTTCGTTTCACATGTCATCACCCCCACTACATCAACACTCATCCAAACCATGTGTATCGAAAATTTATTAGCCCTTAGTTTTGGAGCTTCAGACAGGGAATTAGGTCTGATTTTGTTTATACACCCTCTGCACCACATGTTTTCCACAAAAATCCAGGAACATTGGTTTGAATTTTTTCCTGGGAAAACATTGCTCCATTTTCTAGCATCTTATATATCTCAATATGTGACCGTCGGTAAGTTCCAAGAGATCATACCCACGGCTTGTAAACGAACTGCCACATCTTTAATTTTGCTACATCTGATACACAAGTCTTCCATACCTTCCTTGCCTTAAGACTTCCGGCGTGTAGTTCAGAATTATCACAGTCTTTGACGAAAGAACCGAGGTGAAAATAGTACCTTTACAAACTGCCAAGGTTCGACCTTGTTCGGAACAGCAAAACTCATGTGCTTTTTTGTCACGTGACTCTACATCAAGGGAAAACTGGTGCCTAGTGCGCAATACCACTGTTCAACTCAATGCAGTAGCATTTATATGGCTCCTCTAAAATGTTCGTCATTTTAAACAAAACAGTCCTTCATCCTATTCTATGTCTCTGTATCTAGATCTTACAGTGTCTCTGCTAAATGTTTATACTTCAATTCACTCTGTAATCTCGTATGGCTCCTCGTCAGGGATTCCCAGTCTCTCTTGTGATGACTCTAGCAGAAGAACCAGCTTGTTAATAGGTCAATCCAGTGTGGATCCCTTTGAAGTTCGGACAGTTACTGATCTGACCTGACCTTGATCGTCTTGATGAGTAGTGAGCACTTTAACCAAAGACCACTGGTTTCTGCATGTGTTGTTGTCCTTCAGCAATACAACATCACCTTCGGTAAAATTTCTATGTTGTCTTGTCCATTTGTTTCTTACTTGTAGGCTCTGTAATGATCTTTGCTCCATCGGACCCAAAACTCATTACCAATGTGTTGCACACGCCTCCAATGTCGCTAACAATAGACATCTTCTGTTTGAAACTTTCCAGGAGGTGGAAGAATGAGCTTCGATTTGCCAGTTAGAAGGGTGTTTGGGGTAAGCGGTTGTGGTGAAAGTGGATCACTCAAGGTGTCAACCGTAAGGGGGCGACTGTTCACAACCGCTTCGGCCTCGCACATTAAGGTTCTCAACGCTTCATTGTCCAGACTGTGGCTGTGTTCTCTCATGAGTGCCACCATAATGTTTCGCACAGACAGAATTTGCCTTTCCCACACTCCTCCAAAGTTGCTTGCTGTGGCGGGGTTCCTAACCCAGTCAATGTCATCCTTTAGAAGCTCTCCCTTAATCTGATCATCATCCATTTCTTGGAGCGCCCTCTCCAACTCGTTGTCTGCTCCCACAAAATTAGTTCCTTGGTCACTGCAGAGCTCTCTTGTGGGCCCTCTTCAGCTAATGAAACGCTGTAAAGCTTGTAGAAATGAATCTGTTTCCATTGAGTGTGCTACTTCAATGTGGATAGAACGACTAGCCATACATGTGAATAAGGCTCCATACCTTTTGACTTCTTTCCTGCCTTCCTTAACATGCCATGGTCAAAAATAGTCTACTGCACAGTATGTAAATGGGGGCGCAGGCTCAAGACGTGACTTTGGAAGATTGGCCATTTTCTGTTCTCCAGTACTTCCACGAAGATAGCGACAACTGACACATTTTGAGATGAAATGCTGGACAGCTGCATTCCCATTAATGATCCAATAACCGTTTGTGCATAGCTCATTCAACGTGACACCTCGTACACTATGTTGGGTCTTCTCATGAACATGACGGATTATCAGTGTTGTGACATGGCCAGCTTTCCGCAAGATGATAGGGGTTTTGATCCGTCCTCCAACTCTTAGAACCCCATTGCTATCCAAAAATGGATCCAGTGTATGCAGACTGCTGGTTCTCTTCATTGCAACATTTTTATCTTTATCCTCCTGTTGACATTCACGCTTTCCATCAGCTTGAAGGCCCTTTAAGACTGTAATTTCTTTTTCAAAGGCGTCAGCTTGCACTAACTTGATAACTTTTATTTCGGCCTGTTCCAAGTCGTTCACCATAACAGGTACAACAACAGAACAACTTGTATAATCGCTATTTCGATCACTGTTCTGAGAGGTTTTTTTCGCTGAAGATCCACTAATTGCTTTGCTTATGCTCACTTTCAGCCGCTGTTTGTACATCATGCATAAAGCGATCGCTGTCTTCAACCTTTGCCAATTGGAAAATCTTTCTAACCTGCTCAGCATGTCTTTCCTCTCTTCTACGATGGTAGAATTGGCAGTGGTCTTTCTCACTTCTGGACTGCTGGGGTCAATTTCATCTTCATATGAACTTTGCTTTGGCCAGTGATTTTCACTTTGCCACAAGAAACCTGGACCATTGATCCATTGTGATTTCTGCAGAAAATCACTTGCATTCAGACCTCGTGAACCTTCATCTGCTGGGTTTGATGCCGACTCTACGTATCGCAATTGTGCTGGTGAAGTGTAATCTCGTATCAACTGCACTCTATTTGCTACATAGACATGGAATCTTCGAGACTCATTGTTGATGAACCCAAGAACCACCTTACTGCCCGTCCAATGAAACTCTTCTATTCTCTCATAATCCAACTCGTTCTTGAGCACATCAGCCACTCTTACTGAGACAGCAGCAGCAGCTGCTAGTTCTAGCCAGGGAATGCTGACTGTTTTCCTTGGTGCAACGTGTGCCTTGCCCATGACAAAAGAGCAATGTACCTGATTGTTGTCATCAACTAAGCGTAGATACGAGCATTGCCCATATCCAGTTTCTGAGGTATCTGACATATGCAGTTGCGCTGAGACAATCTGAGCAAAGTCAGGGGGCTTGAAGCTCCTTGGAATGCTGAGTTACTCTAGGGGGGGCATTTGACTTCTCCACCTGTCCCAACGGGCAAGAACATCACCTTGGACTGGGTCATCCCAACTGTTGCTGTGACAAATTTCTTGCAATATCTGCTTTCCAACGAGGATGACAGGTGCTATGAATCCCAAAGGATCATAGACTGAGCTGACTGTTGACAGCATTCCCCTACGAGTACAATGCTGATCTTTCAACTCTATCCTGAACTTAAACGCATCTGATTCAATGCACCATTGCACGCCCAAAGCTCTCTCTATGGGAAGCCTGTCTTGACCTAAGTCTAGGCCCTTAATTTCCTTTGCACTATCTTCGGGCGATACTGACATAATCACCCTTCAACTGTTGCTGACAAACTTCGTGAGGTTGAATCCTCCCTTTGCGCACATCTTCTTAACGTTATGAACAAGTTCTATGGCATCTTCCTTGGTCGGCACTGATTTCAATATGTCATTGACGTAAAAGTTCTTAAGCGTTTCTGCAGCCTTCACACCAAACTCCGCTTCACTATCACCTGCAGTACACTTGAGCGCAAAGTTTGAGCAGCCCAGTGAAGATCCACCACCGAACAGATGCACTGTCATACAGTATTCTTCAGGCTCCACTGCCAAGTCTCCGTTGGGCCACCACAGGAAACGAAGAAAATCCTGATCTTCTTCCTTCACCTTAACCCGGTAGAACATCTTTTCAACATCCGCCATAAAGGCAACTTTCTCTTGTCTGAATCTTGTTAACATGCCAGTTAGTTTGCTGGTCAAGTCAGAACCCTGTAAAAGGTGGTCATTGAGTGATTCTCCCTGATAGCGTGCTGAACAGTCAAACACCAGACAGATGCTACTTGGTTTTTTCGGGTGATAAATGCCATGGTGAGGTAGATACCACACCTTACCCTTCTGGGTTACTAACTTCCCAGAGTCTACCTTACGAGCATGTCCCTTGTCTATTGTGTCAGCCATAAAGTTAACATAATCAGCATGGTACTTGTCATTTGCTTGCAGCCTCTTCTTCAAACCAGCAAGTCGCTGAACTGCTTGAGGGCAGTTATCTGGGAGCTGGATATTCTCTTCTCTGAATGGGAGTGGCATCTCATATTGTAAGTCCTCACGGTGATGAATTCCCTCCTCAGCCTTCCTTAGAAATTCACGATCTTCTTGAGACATAGCTGTTCTGTTTTCCCTTTCAGAAAAGTCCAGTTCAAACATTTGTACAACTCGAGGCGTTATCTGTTCCTTGACGCTTCTCTCAGCTACTATGTAGCCACTAACATCCTAAGCAGCACTGGTCTTGTGGATCTGGATTCTGTTACAATGCACCACACCGTTGCCTTTGCATTCAATTGGCCCATTAATGTGCCATCCCAAAAGTGACCGTACAGCATATGGATCGTTCTGTTCTCCATGAATGATATCCCTTGGCCATACTGCACTAGGGCAGCTAAGTCCAATCAGGAGCCCTATCTCTACATCTTCCATATACAGTGGTATGTGCTCGACGACTTTTTGCAAACGTGGCCATCCACTAGCTGTCTCTGGTCTAGGGATTTCATCTCGGTCTGCTGGAATGTGTTGCTTAACATAGGCTCTGGGAGTGTTTAGATGTACATCATTTTCACTAAAGTGAGCTGCCACCAATCCGTCAACTACCTTGGTGTCAATTTCTTGTATGCCATGCATGGTGGTTAGCAATAATTTAGTCTCAGTTCCCTTAACGCCAAGCTTTTCCAACGACTCTTCTTTAATGAAAGTTCCACCACTTGCATTGTCAAGAATAGCACAGACTCTTATTTTGCGTTTGGGACTGTCCTTATGGTACAGCCAGATAGGGACTATGCCCATGCTCACAGGAATATCACCAGCCTCTGTCACATTACAAATGGTGTTACAAGCATTAGTGATTTGGCCACCATCTTTCTTTCCATCAATCTCCTGTACTTTACCTTCACCACTCTGAGCTTCAATTGTCACTGCTTCTTGTTTCCAGTCGGGATCATGAAGTGATGTCGGATGTTTCTTACTACAAGTCTGACAGGACTTTCTACTCTTGCAGAGCTTGGCAATGTGCTCAGAGCTGTAACATCCAAAACATAAACCTTTCTCTTTAACAAAGTTCCTTCGCTCTGTTAAAGGTTTCTTCAGAAACTCAGCACATTCGTCTAGATCATGTGCCTTGGAACATAAGGTGCAGCTGCGGGAATGAGGGTCTCGCGTGCCACCATCTGGTTTCGAGATATTTGTCCCAAACCATGAACCTTTACCTCTCTTGAATCTTTGATCTCCTGGTTTACGGAATTTCTCATCTGTCTCCCTTGATTTGCTGACCACCTCTTCTGAATAAATGGGATCTGTAGCCAAATCAGCTTGCTCTGACACAAACTGACAAAAGTCACCGAAATTAGCCATCCGTTCCTTGGTACTTCTAATTTTCCTAACTCTTTCAGTCCATTTACTGCGCAGGTGTCGTGGTAACCTCTCCCACAATTGACGAAGAACATTTGCAGTGTTCAAGTCATTCATGTAAGCCATGCCTGTCATAGCATTCCTTGCTTGCTCAAGAACAATGGAAAATTCCTGCAACCCTGATCCATCATTTGGCTTCACAGAAGGCCAGTTAGATATTTTGAAAATGTATGCCCTTGCAATTTTGTACAGGTCTCCAAAATGCTTCTTCAGTAGTCGTCTAGCTTCTCGGTATGAATCTTCACTTTTCATTTGCAAACAACCCTTCATCAGTTCCTTTGCTTTGCAACTGGTATACTGATCTAAATAATACAATACCGCTCAATAGAATTTTCAACCTTAGATTCTATGAGTCTCAAAGGCTGTTATGAATGCTGGGTATGCCATGACATCTCTGGAGAATGTAGGTGGTTTATGTGAGGGCAATTGACTTCTAGCTTGTTGTGCAACAATCATCTCTGACAGTTCTGTTTGTTTCTTTTGGACCTTTAGAAACTCTTGACATTACTGTCATTAACAATAGAACTTGAATCTCTTCTTGATAAGTGTTCACTTTCTTGCTTGTCATGTGACTGCTCAGCAACAATGGGTATTTCAGGTTGTTCTACTTCTGTAAATAGGTTTCCAGGAACGAAGGGTTGTGCGGATGGATTCATAGCACAAGTTGTAAATACAGCACTAGTTGTGATAGGAGTGGTGGAGGGAGTAACCATGGAAATTGTATTAACTGAATTCACAACAGCTGGCACTTGCAGTTTTCCAGCAGTAACAGTACTTATTCATACAACTGGTAAAGTAGCTTGATTACAAGAAATGGCTTGAGACGAAATGGGAGTTGAGGTGTATTTCACTTTCATGGTTTCCAAATAATCATTCATGCCATCAATGCATTGTTCCATTTCAAATTGCTTGTAAACATTTTCTTCTAAGAATGCTGCCTTAATCTCCAAGGCGGCAGCCTTAGCCTTAGCTTCCATTAACTTTGACTTTGAAGAAGATGAGGAAGTGAGAGAACGCTTAGAACGACCAGACAATCGTAATTTTATTGAGCCAATTTCATCATCATGTTGCTTCTTTGCCTGGTTTAGGAATGCAATCACACTGCTTGAAGATAAACACGTCTTTATCGTGTGTATCAAACCATTCTTGGGCCACTTTGATCTCATGATCATCAGTCAAAGCATTAGTATATCGCTCACGCACTTCTTGTAGCCTTGAAAACACTTGATCTAACACCTGCGATTCTATGCTCACTTGTTCAACATTCGTCAAACTTAATAATAATGGTCGCACTTTGTTCATTTGTTCAGTTAAATTCAACAAAGCATTTCTTCGACTATCTTTTAATCTTCGAACTTCAAATTCCCTACCCTTTCCTGTGGGAATCCTTCGGCAGATGGCAGCTCCAGCCAACATGTTTTCTGCACCTTCGAGCTCTTCAATATCGTTCAGCGGTGATATCGCGTGTGGTGAACATTCTGGTGACGTCTCGAAAGGCAGTGACTCCAAGTCTTCTTGTTCCTTTTCCATTTCAAATTTGCCCAAAATATGTTCCTTTTCTTGATCCTCTTCGAATGTAACACTCTTTCACCGTAAATTGGTGTCCATAACCAATGTTTACCATTTGTAAGGTCGAACTGTGACCGTCGGTAAGTACCAAGAGATCATACTCACGGCTTGTAAACGAACTGCCATATCTTTAATTTCGCTACATCTGATACACAAGTCTTCCATACCTTCCTTGCCTTAAGACTTCCGGTGCGTAGTTCAGAATAATCACAATCTTTGACGAAAGAACTGAGGCGAAAATAGTACATTTACAAACTGCCGAGGTTCGGCCTTGTTCGGAACAGCAAAACTCATGTGCTTTTTTGTCACGTGACTCTACATTGAGGGAAAACTGGCGCCTAGTGCGCAATACCGCTGTTCAACTCAATGCGGTAGCATTTACACAATACTATGCTATGCACAATACTTAACAGGAAATTACACAGTTACCAAATTGGTCAACGAATTATCAGGACAATCTGTCCTATTAAAAAAGCCACCAGGATCTTAGCTGGTACCTGGAGGTATTTTCACCTATAAGTTGGGTGCTGGAAATCCCACTACAATAGAAATTTTGGTGAGATCCTTGCAAGGAATCATGTACCTTCCAAGAATCTTGCCACAATCGTGGAGAGATTTTGACCACCATGAGTCCTCAAAGTGGGAATCTTTCCATTAATTTGCTGAGAATCTCACTGAGAAGTATTCTCAGAAGAGAGAATGTTCCTCCCGAGAAAATTGCTGCTAAATGTGATAACACACTCACAGCATGCACTTCCACTTGAAAAAAACAACTTATTCTCGCTAGCTTTAGCACATTAAGTTAATTGTCTCATTAGCTTTTTGTTTTGATGGACATGCCTAACACAATAAAAAGTGAGAAATCCAACACATCAAACAGTGAAGCATGCAAATAGCAAGTGACCCAACAAGTGCTTTTAAATATCTTAATGGTAACAAAATTGCTCATTGGTCAATTTTTTTGCCTAAATCTCAGCCATATTGCTGAGATTGGTGAAATCTTTACAAGATGGGTGAGATCTCACCAAGATCTTGCCATGATGTTTGGGTCTTTCTAAATCTCAGCGAGATTGTGGCAAGGTTGCCTATATCTTGCCAAGAATGTTGAGATCTTGCCATGCTTGAGAGATTGCTGCGATCTTGCCATGATGTGTGTCTTTCTAAATCTTGGTAAGATCTTGCCAAGAGTTGGAAAGACACAAACCAGAATGGCAGGATCTTCCAAGACTTGTTGAAGTGACCTTTGACTGAACTGTGTACACTGAACAATTATTAGCAAAGTGCAAAACTTGACCAGTGGATAAAGATAAACCTTTTTATAACATTTGCTCTGGGATGAAGCTGTACCCAAGCCAAACAAATTTACAAATATAGTTAAGTAAATCAGGTTAATTATTATTATTGTTTGCTTGAGTAAAGAATCGGATATTGACCTAGGGATAAAGGTTAGTTCTCCTGTATTTCTATTTCAGCATAATAACAATTTTCCTTTCATAAAATGTGAACTGAAGGTGAAAGCATTTGATACTATATAAGCTTTTCGTGACAATCTTTTCTGTAAATAAATCTGATTGTTTTTGATACAGTGGAGTCATATTTCAATGTGCTTACTTTGTCTGCTAGAATTTCTCTCAACATTGACATTGTGTTAACTTTCCTAAATTTTGTAAATTTATGATTACTGGATCTGCAAGATCTCTATGAGATTCTTGGCAAGTTTTTTGTTTTAACATTGATATTCTCAGGAAGAAATTTTTTAGCCAAGAAATCTCCGAGATTCCAGGCAAGTGTTTGGCCTCAGAGATTTTGACATCTTGTTGAGAATCTCAGCGAGGTTTTGAGATCTCGCCAGCCAAAAATTTGCAGAGAATCTCAGCAAGATCTCAGTCAAAGTTTTGCACAAGTTTTCATCAACAACTACCATTGACCCAATTAACAGCCATGCATTACAGCAAAAGCAAACCAGCATTAAAGGAAATTGCTGCAGCTGCTGCACTGAATTCACCTAAGCTGTCTTAAAAATGTCATGGTTCTATAAATGATGCAGAAGATGGTGCTACACTATACTTCATCTGACTTCAATGAAGTCTACTTTGGCTGAAACTACAAAGAAAAACCATACAGTCTAGAAATAGTCAAATAGAGGCCGAGAAAGTATTTTGTGATACTGTTTTTTAAGATGATGGCATCCTTGGGGATGAAGAGAAGACTGACCTAAAATAATAATAATAATATTTATATTGTGCAAATTCCAAACAATGTTCAAGTGTGCATAACAGTTTTAATCCAGGTGACTATGAGCCACTTAACTTGGAAAATGGATTGTCAGTAAACAGTGGCAATTTGGATGGCACTGATGAACTGAGTTTGAAATCCGTATGTCATACATATGCGAGTGGAGTGGAGCCCTGAGTGAGTGGAGTCCCATACCTTAGAATATTTGGTAACCCATCAAGTTGAGAAAATTTGGTTATGACATCACTGTATGAACAAACGTCCATCCATACAGACTCTGGGGGAGGAGGAGGGAATCTCAAGGTAACCCTAATGGGGGAACACAACAATGTAATCTTCTCTTGGTGGAATGTGAGAAAAGAAAACTCATTTCTATTTGTTATGTCATCAAACAATAGTGAAGGTTGATCTACCATTTTCGAGATAGGCTTTAACTGAAGCAGAACATGAAAGTAAACGGCAGAGAGCAAGAGTGAACAGGCATGGTAAAAAAGGTTGCAAAAGAGAGCAGGCCAGGGCTAGGGAAAGCAGGCGAAACAGTACTAGACAATGCCATGTATTATGGTGAATCAGCCTGATAGAGACTGGAGTTGATATAATACTGAACAATGCCGTGAAGCAGAGCAAATGAGGGCTACAGAAAGGAGGCACAATACCCAAAAAATTCACTCAGAAGACTGCCGAACTTCCCAAGTTAATTTGAGCTTCGGAATGTGCAAGAAAAGTCACAATTCATAAGGTGATCAACAAGGGAAATCAAATGTGTTTGGTGAGGTTAGAGAAATTGCAAAACGGTTCACACAGCGGTAAAAAGTGGTTGATTCGTCTTCACAACTTTTGCAGCATGTTTCTGCCTAGAGGATTCACACTGAAGTGAACTGTTTAATTGCAGTAACCATTTTGTTACACTTTAGATACTTTCGCATATATTTTTTACCCATTTAGCTGTAATATTGCTGATGTGTTTAATAATTAAACATATCTTGGCTTGGCTGACCAAATGCACTTATTCATCAAAACATCCTAGTGTGTTTGATTGTCTACATGTAGTGAAGACGATTTTTTGGCATAATTTAATAACAAAATTTCATAATTAAGAGGACATGTCCACTAACATAGCACCAGTTATGGCACATTATGAAAAATCAAAATTCTTAAAATTTCTCCCAGACATAGCCTACGATAAGCCTTCAAACCTGGTGGGATTTTTTTCTCAAAGTAGTTTTTAAAACCTGCCAAAAAAATCACAGATTAGTTACAACCCCAAGTGTGGTGAAAAACAAGCCAAACGTAGTGACTTATACCTTATCATAAACTTTGGTCTGCTCAATCCGCGTCACAATAAGACTCCATTTTCAGCCTGTAAATTTATTGTTGAGAGATTTACAAGTCTTTTGAGGCCAATATTACTTCTGTGGGTTTGGACCAGGCACTTAAAATCATTAAAATTTGCTTTCTCAAAATTCTTAATTATGCACACAATTTTTTATTAGAAACTGTAAAGATTAGAGAACCTTTTCAAGACTTTCGATGAAATTTTCACAGAGTGATCAATTCTACTGTAATTTCAAATCTGTTAAAATTTCTTTTCTAGGATTACCCATATTTTCACACATCACTATTGTAAATAACGTAATTTGTTTTAATTGTAAATAAAGTAATTTAACAGAGAAGGGCTACCTCGTGGATCTGTTAAACCATTATTATTATTATTATTATTATTATTATTGTTGTTGTTGTTGCATTTGATTTCCTTGGTATTTCGACTTAAACTGTGGCAGAAAAGTCATGTTTAGGTCACCTCATGTAAGGTATTGCATTCAAATCAGTGGTGGATCCTGACCTTGAGCTAAGGGGGAAACCCATTTTTTTTTTGTTTGCCCTGCCGGCTTTTCTTCCTTAGGTGATTTTCTTGTAACCCAAAATAAGGGGATGCCAGGGTTATGGTTAGGGTTAGGGTCCCCCAGACGCCTCCCCTAGAACTGCCACTACACATATTAAGTACTGGTGTACTCAGAATCCACTTTTGTTGTCAAATATTCTGATGTGTGGAGTACAAATCTGCCAAATACATCATCTCCTTTTTGACATTCAACTTATGTCTCCAAGATAATCAACCTCATGCCTATCCCTTGTTCTAATCAAGTAATAAGTAGTGAAGCATTCCAGCATGAAGCATTCCAGCATCAGATCCTTGCTTGCTAAACCAAAATCCTTATGTTCTGTTCTCCACGCTCATGCTGAAATGTAGTGGCGTCCAATGTCGATTAAATTCTCTGTCACACAGCAGTCACTTCTTAGGATTTTGTCACGTGTTGCCAAAAATGGGTGAGAGAATCCAGGGAGGGGACTCTGATATAAAAGGTACGGGGGTGCTCATCTTACCTTTTAGGGGTTAAAAAGTGGATATGCTACCTCTTAGGGTGTTCAACATCAAAAGGTCCTACAGCAGGAGCTTTTGCAGTACCTTTGTACTGACACAAAAAATGTTGGTGTCAGTTAGTGTTGCTTTAGAATTGGTACTTCTTAAGGGTGAAAAAAAATTCAAGCCACACCCAGAAATCAGGGTCTTGGTACCTCTTAGGAGTTTTTTTCAAATATTCCAATGAGCACCCCTGTCCTTTTTATATGGGAGTCCACCCCAGGAAGAGAATAACAAATTGAAAGATTACATAACACTTTTCAAACACATAATTTTAATTTCAAAGCTCTCTGAACATACTTTGTAACATACTTCAAGCGAAATAGGATATGGAAACATTTAAATCCAAATGTGACCCATAAAATATTGCACAGAAATTTCCCTGGCAAAGGAACTGCATTTAAATGTATTTTGGGCTCAGAAGGGAGAGGGGGAGGGGATAACTCCCCAATATGGGGTGTCCAAGGTACGTGCAGCCCAAAAGGGTATGGTGTTTGAGTTGTTTATGTCTGAAATAGGGTGTGTTTTTCGTTCTGGCTTGGCATTGGGTATTTTGGTTACAAGGAACCAAATATTATTTCCGCAGCAACATTGGCAAATTTGAAGACCCTCTCAAATGTTTACATGGAGGGGCCTTTTCTGGTTAGCGGTGGTCATATATTAGAGCTGTGTACTAATTTCATAGGTCTGAAAACTGGGTATCGATTTTTGGCAGAGATCTGAAATTGGATATGGAAAAGCACAGATTTTGGAAGGGTTTCAAGGTTTTGGCCATACACCCACACCAAAACTTTGGGGAGTACCCCACCTGGGGAGGGGATTTAGGAGTTGTATGACGTCTTGTATCTAACTATTTCATGTGAGAGATCAACGCCAAATGATATATACTCTCTTGGAAAAGGCACCCACCTCCCTTTGAGAGTTGGTATAGCCATTATATTTGCTTCTAACAAAGTTTTGCAGCCTGTGGTAATACCACAGGTCACCCAAGCTCGCAACACATAGATTAGTTCTCAGGTTTTGCAGCAATCAAAATATAGGGAGTATGGGGTCTGTGAATGGTTATATTCTAAAGCCTTAAAGAGATGAAGAATTATGAATAAAAATAAACCTACCATGCTTCAAGTATGTTTTCTTTTTTCTCATGAGGTTTCTAGGCCAATTTATGGTCATTTAGGTGGTTTTTAGCCTCATTGCTTTGTCTTCCATCTTTTCCCAAGGTAGGGCACTGCATGACCCCGGCTCAATGGGTCCATTAAACAAAAAAGGCTGTAAATTCGCTTCAAATGCTCCGATCGCCTCGAAATTTCAAATACATCATGGATGATGGTTTTCTGGAGCATTTGGAGCGAATTAACAGCCATTTTCATTCAGTGGACTCGTTAAGTTGGATTCACCCAGTGCCCAAGCTTGGGAAAAGACATAAATACTATGTGGGCCTGTCCCGATTGTGCTGGGTATTTTTTTGGCACTTTTTCGAATTTGGAGTACTATTTAACATTTCCAGCACTCTTGAGCACTTAACTGACTTTTGAACAGAAATCGAGCATTTTTTGGCTTTTTAGGAAACATCTCAGCAGATTTTTCACAATTTTTCATACGTTAAATGCAATATTTTGTCCTTGAAATGTTTTCAGTAAAGCCGAGTAATTCTGTTATCATGAGTTATGAATAATTCCACCTTGTCACCTGACTGGCTGACTGTTGTCATGGAAATGCATGAGCTATGATCCTTTTAACCGTGGGTTTGTGACTTCGTGTTTCTCAGAACTTTTAGCGCTCTTTTCTGTTCAGTGCAGGTGCTGACGAAAGCATTGTTTGTGTTGTATAGCACTGTTTCTAAACCAGTCAAATAGTATAAAGATAGAAGCAACAAATCAGCTCAGCGAGTCTGAAGACGAAAACATAATTGACCCAGTTACGGTAGCAGTAAATTCTGGAGCATTGTTAAGTGCACCACAAGCCACATCAATAGCATGGAATTGAAAATTGCCTACCAACAAAGGAATTAATTAGCAGAGCGGAAGCGCTAAAACCACTAATGTGAGTGCATGGGAGTGTCTGAAAGAGTACCGAGGTCAACACTTTGCTGTAGTGGGAGGAGAACTTAGATGTAATGCCTGCAGAGAAAATCTCAGAGACAAGAAGAGTTCTATTGAGAGGCACACAAAATCTAAGAAGCACGAGCTGGGCTTGGCTAATATTACAAGAAATACGGCAAAAAGTTAGTCAATTTTTGTTCCTCAAATGTTGTTATACTTTATGGTCACCTCAGTATATTAGAAAATTGAGAGTTAAAAGTTTGATAAAAACAGGAGTATGTATAAACATTTGCTAGGAAATAAACAAAACACAATTGTGAGCAACTTTCATGCACTATTTCTAAATTTCAAGCACTTTTTATAGAAATCTAGCACTATTTGAGCACTTTTTTGTCGTGTTTTGAGCACTTTTTGGCAATTTTTTCAGCACAATCGGGACAGGCCTAGTACTATGCATACATAAGTACTATGTCATGGAGAAAAACCATTTTCAAAAAGTTGAAAGATTAAATTCATGCTATGAAATCTCTCCGTCTTGTAAATGTGACCTTTCATGTGAAAATGTGCTTTAACGACTTTCCGTTACACGGGTGAAACGAAGAGCCATTGAACGGGTTACAAACGGGTCACCAAGCCATTGGAAACGGGTTTCAACGAGTGTTTGAACGGGTGATTAAGTATTCCGAACAGGTAGCCTAGCCGTTTGAACGGCTCAGGAAAAATTGCGAACAGAGAGCCTAACCGTTTCAATGGCTCATAACACTTTCCCAATGGGTAATGAAACTGTTGGAAGGGCTCATAAAAAATTCCGAACAGGTAACCAGACCATTTGAACAGCTCATAAAAAATTCCAAACGGGTATCTAAACCATTCGAATGGCTCATAAAAGAATTTTGAATGGGTGATCTAAACATTCGAACAGCTCATGAAATCTTCAAATGAACAGTCACTAACGGCTTATAAACTTGATGATTATAATTCGTTTTGTTTATTTTGAATGGTGCTGTGCCACTACACATCTCACTTAAAAATAATTTCAAATGGATGGCTTTTAATCATTGAAACTGCTCCTGTTACTACTTAATTTCACCACTGAAAGCTAAAGAAAGTAAACTTGAAAAGCAGAGAACATTCGTAACTGAGTTTGCTGAAGCAGATCAAAAAAGCTGAATTCTTATATACACAGTCGTTTATGGGAGTCCTTGTCAATTCTTTGTCTTTCAGTACAGCCCAAAAATAATGCACATGCAAGAACTTCTTTTTGCCTCCGCAAGCTGACCACTTCTTGCGGCTTCTCCATAAAAAGTCTAAACCTTGTTGAAGTCATTCTTGCTGAGAGTTTTCATTCACGAATAAATCATTTGGTAGATTTTTATAACTGATGGTGGAAGATTTTGGTCAAGTGCAAGCAACGTGTGAATCAAGAATGTCTCAAAATAACTTTTCAGATTGAGACAGAGATAAGGCCTTTAGCAACAACAGTTTGGCAACAGTACATTTTCGTCTCCTGGGTTCACTTAGTTTTCTTTTTCGATGACATGGAGGAAATTTCACTGTTTACAATTATTATTGCGATGTGTCCTAGAGTCCCAGACCTGCGGTGTGGTAGTGGTGTGAAATCCCACATGAAATGAGCTTGTTTGAAATGGCTTTTTCTGTTCGGAGTGTCCCTTGTGGCAAAGGTTAAAGAAACAACATATTTACTGGGAAGTGTAACCCAAATTTTAAAACAAGCAAGCTTCTCAGTCGACGAAAACAAGCACAGGACTATGCATGCATGGCAAAAGCGTGACTCAGTTTTCACGCATCAGTGATGTTTTAAACTCGATGCAAATTCAGTGTGTCACAACAACATGATCTTACCTATTCAAGCTCAGTGCATGCTGCTGTCCTCAAGTTTTTATTCAGTGGATTCTCTTCAAAATAAGAGGAATGCACAAGGCAGACTGATGAGATTTCAGTGTTCAGAAAATCATTTACAGTGTCTGTGCTTATCACAACCATAGTTATACTGGTAATGTTTATTAAACTGCATTGTAAACAGGGTAGAATTTAGGAAGTTCAGCTTCTATAGGTGACTTTCAAGATTCCTTGATTACCGTATGTTTAGAAATGCAAAATATAATTATTTTCTGCAAGAGCTCTTCACCTCTAACAATAACTTTGTGAGAAGTTTTTAAAGAAATTGACAACATCGTAGTTCTCATTTGTTTACACAAGCAGTGGTTCAGTGTGTGCTTTGAACAAAAATTGTCTTCTCTCGCAGATCACGTAAGACCCAGGTTGTTTGAACGAATGCAAATTTCTTTCAAATGGCTTCTAAACAGAATTCCGTTTGAAAACGTAAAGCCGTTAAAGCACGTTTTTTTCGGCAATGAAATGATGTAAAAAGATATTTGTTTTTTTTGTACATTCAACACGTGACAATTTTTATCACCTCTTATGTGGCATGGTCACAAAGCACGTAATCAGTAATTTGCTTTACACAGCTAGGTAACAAAAATAAGGTTTTATACTGAGAGAAATGTGTTCGTGGTGCGCAGTTTTAGCATATGGATTACATCACATCAGTCTTTTTTAATTGTTTTAAATCATTGCATCAAGGTTTGTTATGTCTGGGGGTTGGGGGTCAATTTGGCAGTTTCTTGACCTGCAAGGACGTAACGTCTTTGAACTGTGATGTTTTCTCAAAAGTCAAGCTCCCAGTCACAGTTGATGACATCCCTGCTTGAAGAGAAGTGGAAAGGTGTTTAAACCTGAAACCTTCTACCGATGCCGATATCGAATTGCTCATAGGCAATGTGCCCAAAGCTCTTGAGCCTCAAAAAAGCAGAGAAGTGAAGATGGTGATCCATATGCTGTGCAAACATTGCTAGGATGGACCATCAATGGCCCACTTGGTAGGCCAAGTAAGTCAAGCCATACTACAAATCGTATCCAGTTTCATGCCGTCTTCGTATGTTTCTGTGAAATGGAATTCAATGATTAGCAGTTCAGCATCGAGAAAGAAATGTTGCAAGACAGAATATTTTGCAGAATATTTTGACAAAGACACCATTCAGAGAGTGAGGAGAAATTTCTATGTTGATGATTGCTTGAAGTCTGCAGAAGATAACCAACAAGCAAGTTGACTGGTCAATCAGCTACGTCAGTGTAGTGTTTCTGTTGTGACGTGTCAGTCACATGATCACTGGTCTATTATGGGATGCGATTAACCGAAGCATGTGGTCGGAGAAATGGGAGCAGAAATAAATCTTGTTGTTGTTATTGTATAAGCTCTTTTGGTCTACTTGCGCCCGAACCACCACATTTGGCGACGAGGAAAACCGGATAAAAAGTGGATAACGAGTTTAAACAGTGGAAAACTCGCACAGATGGCCGTATCCTTGAGCGGACTGCCAGGTTTACAAACATTCAACGCTGTGGGCGAGCCAGCTACACTCGCACAACGATGGCTAACTTGGAAAGACGAATTCGAATTGTATGTGACTGCCTCGGGAATCAGCGACCCAACACAGAAGAAGGCGCTTCTACTTCACCTCGCCGGGCCCCAAGTCAGAGACGTTTTTAATAACTCAATTCCTGCCGACAAACGAGGCGAAGCGAAGGATTACGAGAAAGCTATGGACAGCCTATCCGAACATTTCAAACCGAGAAAAAACGCGCTGATGGCAAGACAGGCGTTTCTCGCAGCTCAACCAACCGCTGAAGAAACCATTAACAATTTCATCACACGCCTGCAGAAATTAGCCGAACATTGTGAATACGACGGTGAAAGGGACAACCAGGTGAGAGATCGTGCGATTTCTTTCATTCAAGACAAAAACCTCAAGGCTAAGTTGTATTGCGAAGAAACATTTACATTGAGCAAACTATTGGAAATCGTTAGTCAATACCATGACGAAGCCCTCGTTCTTATCCGTGATGGCCGAGTGAATAACATATCTCCAGACGCCAAACAAGGGGGAAAATGTTGGCGGTGCGATAAAGCGGGACACTTCGCGAAGGAATGTCTTCGTTCGCGTGACCACAAATGCGGGAAATGTGGCAACATGGGTCATTTCGAAGTGTGCTGTCACTCCAAACAGAGTAAAGGGCGAGATTCTAGTTGCAGTTCGAGTTGTGGTCGTGGAAACGAATACCGTGGAAACTCTGGAAGAAAGCAAAGCCGTGGATGAAGAGGAGGAAGTTCACAGGGCCAACGTGATGTACGCCAAGTAACCGAAGACGTGACTACTGGAAACTCCGCAAGGAAGGATGATTTCTACGTGTTCTACACTGGGGAGACAGATGACGGGAACACTCTGAAGCTGGAGATTGCAGATAAGACTATGAACGTTATTATAGACTCTGGTGCTAGTTGTAATTTAATGTCCGAAGAAGTATTTAACCTTGTAACGGGAGTAATGTTAAATTGTTGGAGTGCAACAAAAGAGTTTTTGCTTATGCATCTGAAGAGCCACTCCAAATCAAAGGAAAATGTAATCTTGATGTACGTGTGCCACAAACCCAAAAGTCCCTGAATGTTGAGTTTTATGTTATGCTTGGCAAAGCTGCGACGCTATTAGGCCGCGATGCATCTGAGTTGCTTGGTGTTTTAAGGGTTGGTATCCCTGTTAACAGCTGTGATGTTGAATCTGATGGTGCTAGTGACAATCCAAAACAAGCAGATAGAAAGGCCTCCCTAAGGGCAAAGTTTCCCAAAGTTTTCCAGGGCCTGGGGAAGCTCAAAGGGTACCAGCTCAAGTTACACATTGATGAAAAAGTACAACCAGTTGCTCAACCCTCACGCAGAATTCCTTTTAGTAGACGAGAAAAAGTCACGGAGAAATTGGAAGAGTTACTGAAGCTTGATGTTATCGAAAAAGTAGAGGGACCTACCAGCTGGGTCAACCCCTTAGTAGTGGTCGAGAAGCCTAACGGTGACATTAGAATCTGTCTAGACATGAGACAAGCGAACCAAGCCATTGTGCGGGAGAAACACCCAGTCCCCACCGTAGAGGAAACACTCCAAGAAGTCTCGAATGCCAAAGTTTTCTCTAAATTAGATTTAAATATGGCTTTTCACCAAATTGAGTTACACCCAGACTCAAGGGACATTACAACCTTTGCTGCACCTAATGGCCTTTACAGATACAAGCGCCTGCTTTTTGGTGTAAACATGGCCACGGAAAAATTCCAGCAAATTGTTTGGCAGATCATCCAAGACTGCCCAGGGGCATACAACCTGCACGATGACCTACGAGTTGTTGGCACAAATGATGAAGAGCATGACAAAAACTTAGAGAGGGTCATGCGCAAGCTTGAAGAAAGTGGGCTTACGCTTAACTATGATAAATGTGAAATTGGTGTTGGCAGCATGATCTACATGGGTGATGTACTCTCTGGGGAAGGGCTGAAAGTGTCTAGTCAACGTGTGAAAGCTATTGTTGAGGCACCAGCACCCCAAAACCCATCAGAAGTAAGAAGTTTTCTTGGCTCCGTGCAGTTCTGTTCAAAGTTCATTCCCAACTTTGCATCAATATCGAGTCCATTGTGGGACCTCACCGCAAAAGACATCAAGTGGAAGTGGGGAGTAAAGGAAGCAAAGTCATTCCAAGAGATAAAAGACCGGCTGACTCGTGCACCAGTGATGGCATATTTCAGACAGGGCGCAGAAACTCGTCTGACAACCGATGCATCACCAGTGGGAGTTGGGGCGATTCTGGAACAGAAGCAAAAAGATGGAAGCTACAGGCCAATATATTATGCCAGCAGAAAGCTGAGTAAGATTGAAATGAGGTACTCCCAATTTGAAAGAGAAGCTCTGGCTGTAAGGTGGGCTTGTGAAAAGTTCTACTTGTACCTCTATGGCATTAGCTTTGAAATCTGCACTGATCACAAGCCTCTTCTCATCGTACTCGGAGCAAAGTCAAAGCCCCCATCAGCACGAATAGAAAGATGGTTTCTCTACTTACAGCAGTTCCAATACAAGTTGACACATATACGGGGCAAGGACAATGCTGCAGACGTCCTGAGCCGCCTACCGGTGGGTACTACCCATGATCACGAAACTCAAGCTGCAGAAGAGTTTGCGTACAGCGTAGTAAGTGAGGCTGTACCAGCTGCGTTGGTGCCAAAGGAAGTTGAAATCGCTTCTGAAAAAGACCCAACGCTAAAGATGTTACGGCAGGCTGTAATGACAGATGATTGGAGCCAGTTACAAGGCACAATTTACAAAGCAGTTAAAGATGAACTGTGGGTGGTAGGACAGGTGGTGATGAGAGGAAGCCGTATCCTCATTCCACAGAGCCTTCAAAAGCGCACCATAATGTTGGCTCACGAAGGACACCAAGGTATGGTCCGAACTAAAGCCAGGTTGCGAGAGAAAGTATGGTGGCCACGAATGGACAAGCAAGTAGAGCAAGCAATACGAACATGTCACCCCTGCCAGCTTGTCGGACCCCGATCCAAACCAGAGCCGGTGAGATCAACCAGACTACCAGACTCCCTGTGGCAAGAAATCTCAGTTGACCTTCTCGAGATTACAAGTGGAGATCACCTCCTGGTAGTTGTAGACTACTATTCTCGCTGGATCGAAGCTGTCCTTCTCAAGAAAACAGATGCACAAAATGTAATCAAGTCCATGGAGGCTATTTTTAGAACACATGGTCTACCAGAGACTGTCCGTAGTGATAACGGACCTCCATTTGCATCCAAGGAATTCGAGGGATTCCTAGAGTATCTAGCAATTGAACACAAAAAGGGCGTGCCCTATTGGCCCCAAAGCAATGGAGAGGTGGAGCGTTGCAATGGGACCTTACTGAAAATCGTGAGAATCACGCGCCTAGAGGGTAAAGATTGGTGAAAAGCACTCGCAGACTTTCTATTCCAGTACAGAGTTACCCCTCATACTGTTACTGGGATATCACCAGCAGAACTACTGATGGGGAGGGAGCTACGTGACAAACTTCCAAAAGTCCAAATCCCCAAGGATCGAGCCACTGAAGCACAGTGGCAGCTGCTCTTAAAAGAGAGGGATGCTCATGCTAAACTTAGACAGAAGGAGTATGCAGACAGAACACGCGCTGCCAAATTCAGCGACATTGAAGAGGGTGATCAAGTCCTACTGAAACAGGTTCGAGAGAACAAACTCTCAGCCAATTATGAACCTGAGCCATACAAGGTCGTTCACAAAGATGGAAATGCCGTCATACTGGAAGATACCAATGGGAACAATAAAATGCGAAACATAGCCCACATGAAGAAATTTGTTGCACCTGAAACCACTGAAAAGGAAGACCAGGTACAGCCAGCACAACTACCCCAAGAGCCAGACCAGGTGGAACAAACGCATCCAATGACAATTGCAAGCCAGCCAGCAGAGGTGCAAGAGACTCCACCCAACCCTTTGCCGGGCGATTCAGTTGTTTTGCGACCTGCGCGCTCTAGACAACCACCCGCCTATTTAAAAGACTACGTATGCACTTAGTTTTAGAATGTGCAGGAGACATAAAGAGAGAGACTGTTTGTTTTAAGGACTATTAATTAGATTTGTAATACTGTTCATTTAGTTCTTCTCTAGTGCTGACATTTGTAATAACTTAGGGGGAGATGTAGTGTTTCTGTTGTGACGTGTCAGTCACATGATCACTGGTCTATTATGGGATGCGATTAACCGAAGCATGTGGTCGGAGAAATGGGAGCAGAAATAAATCTTGTTGTTGTTATTGTATAAGCTCTTTTGGTCTACTTGCGCCCGAACCACCACAGTCAGTTGTTACCCAAAGGAGGTTTTCATTTAACAAAATGGATTTCGAATGCCTATAATGTCATCCAGTCAGTCCTGGTGTCTGAGAGAGCTGGATCCATCAAAGAGCTCGGGAACTTACCTGTTGAGCGTGCCCTCGAAATTCAGTGGGATGTCCATTCAGATACACTCCATTTCAAGATTGTTGTGATGGACCGACCCCCAACAAGGAGGGGTATTTGGGCATTATGTAATGTGTCACATTATGTGACTGAGTGTGTGACATTATGACATCAACAAAATCACGTGATATGAGAGAGTCCGACCTCATGCGAGATATGTTTTTGTACTGTACTTTTACAGTCGGTCGATATATTGTATGACTGTAGGTGTTCATAGTCAGTTGGATTATTTACTAGTTCCAGCACAGTAAAGGACAATTCACCAATTAAAGCAGATAACATGTTGGCAACCCTGCCAGGATGGACAATTGTTTTGTGTGGAACCCGTTCTCAAGAACATGTGTTCAAAGAAATGCTGATCAGAGGAACGGAGGCAAATTACCGTGGTCTACATATCCTCTAATAAATGCAATAGGACACAAGTAGAGACAAGTGAGGCCTTACTGGAAGAAAGATGACAGATTCAGAGCTCGAAGAATTACAACTCCAAGTTGAGGGAGGAATTTGTAAATTCCCAATCTCGGAAATGGAGCAGTTAGTGGACCACATTGGTCTGGAATTGAAGGAATACAAAGGAAAGAGTAAGCTTGCCATGTTGAAAATTGTCTGTGTTAAAGTCAAGGATGAGCTTAGAAAAACAGAAAACAAGTTTGAATATCTTACAGAACTCCAGAATTTTATTACTGGGATGCTGCTGCCATTCGAAGATGTAAAAACTGCCCTGAGGAGAGATTTTAAGATTATGGGTGTTGTTGGAAAGAGAGGAACAAAAGGACTGATTGCCCTTCCTCAGTTTAATTCACCAAATAGATGCAGGGATGGAGAAAGGATACAAAGAACATGAAATAATTGATGCAGTTATTCGTGCTATCAGCCCCAGTTTAAAGTTGAGATCGCATTTAGAAATCATGAAAGAGCTTACATTGGCAAGCCTAAGGCAGATGTTACCAGCCTATTACCAGCAGAAGTCAGGCACTAAACTGTATCAAGAACTTACAACAATGTGCCAATCACCGAGGGAAACTCCCCAAGACTTCTTAATCAGGGCCCTTGATCTAAGGCAACAGGTCTTCTTGGTATCACAAGCTAAGGGTGGTATTGTTGAATAAAAGCCATCGCTGGTTCACCCCTTGTTTTTGCATGCTAGTGAAACTGGTCTTCAGGATGAAGCTGTCCGAAAGAAACTGCAGCTGCTCCTCCAAAAAGCAGAAGTCACAGATGAAGAGTTGATGGAACAAATCAATATGGTCGTATCTGAAGAGTCTGAGTGGAAAGGTAAGCTTGGAGCAACCTATCACAAAGATGTCAGGGTTAACTCCCTAGAAGTCAACGGTGATCAGGCTGAGCTAAGTGGTCAAACACAGCCGAAGAAGTCTGGGTCAAAGAACGAAATGAAGTCTGATAGGCCTGACAGGCTAATGGTCAATCTAGAGATGGTTCAATTGGATATTGCTGTTCTGAAAGAAGCTATGGCCTCCCAGAATGCCAGCAAAAGAGAGAGAGAGTCCAATACAGGTACCCATTCAAAAATCACAGGAGAAATGTCTGCCAATCATGCCAAAGAACAAACCAAGAGTTCTGTGACCATTGTTTCAGCTGCGGTTCAAGTGACCATTTTGCACGGGGATGTCAAAGGGGTGCAGCCAGTGTAAAGGTAAAGGTAAACTTTATTTAGCCAGGGTGGCCCATTCAGCAACAAGAGGGGCCCTGGACTAAAAATATCATACTTAAAAATACAAGACATCATGATAATCTAAAAATACAAGATAAAATTTAAAAAATACAAGAAAATACAAGTGTACCAAATCAGGGAAACTAATGGAGGCTACCAGTGCAGGACAGGGAGTAGCTGATCACCATGTGAAAAGGTGCCATGTTTGTGTTAAGTGTGGCAGGAAAGGAGTATCCCTAAAGCAGTGATCCAAGTTTCAGTCTGTATATTACTGTTCTCAGAAATGCCAAAGCACCTGTCTAACAAGGAGAAAAGGGGAAGAGATGCATGGGTCAGTGTGTTATGAACAATGTGGAGACCCAAGCTTTGCGGGACACTGGTGCCCAAGTTTTATTGTTTCTAGGGATTGGATTGCTGATAACCTGTCCACAGCTGGAGTTGTTGAATGGATGAACATCTTAATGACAAAGTACTTGATCTGAAAGCAGCTAACAGTACTGAAATCCCATATGAAGAATGGATTGAAGTTTCTTTCAAACTTGCAACCTCAGATGACAAACATGGTATGTCAGTGCCCTTCCTGGTTTCAATGGATACTCTGGATCACCCTATTGTCAGATACAACGTAATCAAAGGAATTGTGAAAACCCTGTCAATGATTCTCCAAATGATCATAAAGAGACATTAGTCAATGCCTTAAGCACAAGCCTTCCAAATGCAAAGAAGGAAAATGTTAAAGCCTTAATTGGTCTCATCAGGACAAACATCTCGAGAGAACTGTGTGGAGTAAAAGTAACAAAGAAGGATGTGGTAATTCCAAAGAGTGAGACAATGGTAGTTTCTTGCTCTGTAAATACTGGCCCAACTGAATCAAGACTTCCAGTATTGTTTGAACCAAACATTGAATCACCTTGGCCACCAGGGCTTGAGGTCCCTGAAACATTAGTAACTCTCAGAGGTGGTGCTTCGTCGCATATCAGAATTCAAGTCAAGAATACCACAGACCACGACATCACCTTGAAGAACAGGACAATGCTAGGCAAACTTGAATTAGTCAAATCTGTAACACCACTGGAAGTAAAAAAGAAAGAGAATGAAGAAAGGTCAACAGACTGCATTTGTCCTTTCAACAACTCATCTGAGGAGGGAGAGGAAGTCAGATTGCAATCAGATACACCTGTCATGAAGGAATGTCAAAGTGAGGCCAGCAATCCAACTCCAGATGTCTACTTGGGGGACCTAACAGAAGACCAGAACATTCCAGTAGAGACCATGCTTATAGAGAAAGCAGATTCCTTTTCGAAAGATGACAATGACGTAGGGTGTAGGGAAGGTATGTAACTCAAGATCAATTAATCAGATAATCGTTCAGTCCAGAAAAACTATACATCTATTCCAAAACCTCTATACTTTGAAGTGAAGCAGTGTGTTGAAGACTTACTCAATCACTGATGGGTACAGAAGTCACATTCAGCCTACTCATCACCAGTAGTTTGTGTGTGGAAAAGGGACAGCTCTCTGAGACTGTGTGGACTTTCGTGAGCTGAACAGGAGAACAGTACCCGACAGGCATCCACTCCCTTGGGTACAAACAACCATTGAGAATCTTGGTGG
This sequence comes from Orbicella faveolata, assembly GCF_042242905.1. NCBI lineage: Eukaryota > Metazoa > Cnidaria > Anthozoa > Scleractinia > Merulinidae > Orbicella > Orbicella faveolata. The sequence continues at coordinate 24,148,395 of NW_028301552.1, forward strand.
GAACAAGTGGTTTTCTCTTTTGGACCAAGGAAAAGCCTACCATCAGGGATTCGACAATCCTCAATGTCAACACGACTACATTTGTAACACTGTGGGACCTGTATGAGTGGGTGCGGATCCCAGTTGGTCTCTGGAATTCCCCAGGAGAATTTCAAAGATTTATGGAGGACTGTCTGGAAGGACTTAGAGATGAAATTTGCGTACCTTACCTAAATGATATGATCGTCTTCAGCAGAACCTTTGATGAGCACATCGAAAATGTACAGTGCTGAGGAGACTACGTGAGCACGGAATAAAGCTGAAAGCCAGAAAATGCAAGATGTTCAAGAAGGAGGCCAACTACCTAGGAAGAATTGTCTCTGCTGATGAATATCAGGTGGATACTTCAAATGTTAAGGCAGTCTTGGCACTCAAAGAGACTAACCCAAAGACCATTGGTGATGAGAGAAAACTCCTGGGTTTGTTAGGATATTAGGGAAAGTACATACAGGACTTCTCCAGAATTGCACAGCCTCTTTTCAAACTCTTGAAGGCACCCGTGGTTAAGATCAACGAGCGTCCTACTCAAACAGAAAGGCGTAGTCAGACAGGAAATGGGACGCAAGCACAATCCAGTCATGCTATTGTTTGGACACAGGGACATCAAGGAGACTTGGAAAAACTTGTTGACTGTTTAGGTAACCCTCCAATCCTCGGTTATCCAGATTATGGTCTCCCATTTGTCCTACACACAGATGCATCCAACAAAGGACTTGGAGCAGTACTTTATCAGCAGCAGTCTGGTAAAATGTGGGTTATAGGATATGGATCCAGAACCCTCACCCTTACCACCTTCATTCTGGAAAGTTAGAGTTCTTAGCTTTGAAGTGGGCCATCTGTGAGCAGTTTAGGGACTATCTGTACTATGCACCGTCACTCACAGTGTACACAGACAACAACCCCAGACATGGGTTTTATCAACAGCGAAACTCAATTCTATGGGACATCACTGGGTGTCCGAATTGGCCAATTTCAATTTTGAGATCAAGTACAGACCTGGTAAAGTGAATAAGGACGCTGACACTTTGTCCAGACTTCCTTTGCACATCAACCAGTACATTCCTTCCTGTACACAGGGAACTTCTTGGGATGTGATCAGTGCAGCTCTGTCCAGTATAATGGAACTCCAGAATAGCGATGCAGTTTGGATAACAGCAGTCAGTGGTGGAATGGAGGCATTGAACGTTGACTCTGATCTTCTTGATTCAAGAAATTACCATCAAATCTAGCCTCAAGTCATCCTGGCAGCTCAGAAACAAGATCCTGGTATTGGGAGAGTCCTAGTGAGCAAATTGGATAAACGGAAACCAGCAATATGCAAAATTACTAGAGAACTTCCGTATACAAGAAAGTTGCTGCCTGAATGGCCTAAGTTGGAAATTGGAAGCAATGGGCTGTTATGCCGAAAGAGTGGACAGAATTTACAGTTGGTATTACCAAAGAAGTTTCACCACTTGGTCTGCATGGAGCTACATCAAGAGATGGGCCACTTGGAAATAGACAGGGTACTACAGTTAGCCCGTGAAAGGTTTTACTGCTCCCACATGCACTGAGATATCACTCACTTCATGACTTGGGTGTGCAGTTGTCTGAAGCAAAGGCGACCAAATCTTCCAACAAGTGCCCCTCTTAAACCTATTGTGACTAATGCACACTCTGAGTTGATATCTATTGGCCAGTGTGCGTGCCCAAGGTTGTAAATGCCTACAACTGTACCAAGAGTGATACAACTGGGTATTTGCCATTTCACTTACTATTTGGAAAGGCACCACGTCTGCCAGTAGATCTGATATTTGGACCTTCACCAGAGGAAGCTAGTGTCACTCATACAGAATACGTAGACAAATGGAAGATTGCTATGAAGGAAGCATATTCACTGGCTCTAAAGAATACCTCCAAGTCTGCAACAGATGTGAAATGACAGTATGACCACAAGGTGAGATTTTCAAAGTTGCAACCCGGGGATAGGGTGCTGGTCAGAAATTGGTCTAAGCGTGGTGGACCAAGGAAACTCCGCTTGTATTTGGAACAGCAAATACTTATTGAAATTGAGCAGAAAGGGGACCTACCAATCTATAAGGTGAACACAGAAGGACAGTCAGGCAAGGCAAGAATACTATCCAGTAATCTCTTACTACCATGTGACTTCCTTGCTGCAGAAACTCAGGAGTCTGTGCCCCAGTCAATTTGAGAGAAGAGAATGCATGTACATACAAGACATGAGAGAGATTACCAACCTAACCCTAATGAGAGTGACAATGGAGAAGAGGAGGAGGATCTACCTGGCCTTTTGCCCAGCAATTTGGACACATTGCCCCTTCCATCATCAACGACAGGACAGTCAATGCACTGAAGATGAGGCAATGCTTGAGAGTATGGGGGAAGGTGAAGGACTAGGCCATGATAAAACTTCATCTAGTACCTCCAAACCAGAACAAGAGCTTGAGTTAGGACAAGATCCTGAACCAGAACAACAGCCAGAATTGGATGCTCAACCAAGCCAACAGCCAGAATTGGATCCTGAACTAGAACAACAGCCAGAATGGGAACAAGATCAGAAACCGATTAGGCCCCAACATGTTCATCACACACCAAAGTGTTTACATATTATACACTAGGACAGCCAACCATCTGCAGTGTTAAGACTGGTTCAAACCTTGTACCTCGATGGTGCTATCCACCTTTCCAGTCACCCAGGATGTTACCTATGCATCAGTACCATCTACCACCCTGTTATGGCTTGTTGGTGTATCCCCCCTATATGCAGATGATGTATGCCTGACGCATCCAGATTTACTTACTTTATTGGACTTTTGTTAACATTGTTGTTGAACGGATTATGATTTTATTAACAGTGGAATTTCCAGTCTCCTGTGCTGCCATGTCTTTCAAACAGGCAAAGTATTGATCTAGTTACCCTGAAACTATGACTATGCTATTTTCAGTTGAACAAGGACTTGATATGTATTTGACTGAGTTTTGTTTGTATACACTTGTGGAAGCTGGGCCTGATCAACCCACATAATGCAAGGAACTCAAGCAATAAGAGTGAGAAAACTATGACATAGCATGACTTTAGAGGGAGCCCAGAACTCCAGTGAACATTGCTGTAGCAAATGTCCCGGTGGACATTTTCAAAGTCGGGGAGTGTGTGGCATTATGTAATGTGTCACATTTTGTAAGCAAGTGTGACACGTGAGAGTCTGCCCTCATGCATGATATGTTCTTGTACTGTACTTTTACAGTCAGCCGATATATTGTATGATTGTAAGTGTCAATAGTCGGTCGGATTAATTACTGGTTCCAGCACAATAAAGGAAATTTGCTATTTAAAGCGGGCAACATATTCTTTCTGTCATAGGCTCAATTTATGACACTCTGGGTTGCGTTGGCCTGTTGATTCTGCATGTGAAAGCAATTCTGTGTGATCTGTACCAGAAAGGATTAGACTGGGATGACAGAATTCCACTTGAAGATTTAGTGCATTGGTAACATTGGTTGAAGGAACTTCCTAAACTTGAACAGTTCACGGTCCAACATTGTTTAAAACCCAAGAACCTTGGCTGCATAGTGTCTAGCCAACTTCACAATTTCTCAGATGCATTAGGGGAAGGATATGGTGCTGTTTTGTACCTTCGAGTCGTCAAAGAAACTAGAGATGTCCATTTTTGCCTTTTTTATGGGAAAGTTGAGGCAAACACCCCAGAAGTCAGTTACTATTCCTCATTTGGAGCTGTCAGCTGCTGTGGTTGCCAGTAGATTGAACAGGATGATGCAACATGAGTTGGATGTTGCAGTGGATGAAGAATTTTTTTGGACAGACAGCACATATGTGTTGAGCTATATTGTGAACAAGGGGAACATGTTTCAGACATTGCAAACAAAATTTCAACAGTCCATGAAGGATCACGACCAGACCAGTGGAACCATGTTGACACAGGTTCTAACCCTGCTGACAATACATCTAGGGGACTTCCCGCTGGAGAGCAAATCCACAAAAACCACTGGACCAATGGCCCTTCCTTTCTGTGGGAAGTGGAGAACTGCTGGCCTAAGCAACCTGACATTCCTGTGGAAATAAAAGATGATCCTGAGGTAAAGAAGGAAAAGAAAACTTTCTCAGTAGCGTCTACAGTTGAAGCTGACTTCTTGAACCGAATGGTGCAGTGTGTGGATCTTACATTACCCCTCTAATCTTCTGTGCGAGTGTCACAGACGAAAGGAAAGCACAGCTTAAGCACTCATCTCAAGAAAATCCAGTCCCATCAGTGTAGAAGAAATGCACTCTGCAGAGATAGAGGTTTTGAAGTATGTACAAAGGCAGCTCTAGAGAGGAGTTGGTGTGTCTGCAGTATAAAGAATCAGAAGTTGAGCTCAAGAAATCAGTCTGAGCCAGCTGCACACATTCTGTCAAGAAATAAAGCTCAATCGCCAAGTTGGATCCGAAGCTGCGCAATGGCCTGTTGTGAGTTGGGGGAAGATCGAGGCACACACCAATCGAACAAGAGCAAAGACATCCTGTAATACTGCCAAAGAAACATCACATTGTAGATCGGATCGTCAGGCATTACCATTTGCTTTCTGGACATTCTGGTCAAGAATATGTGCTCTCTTTGATCAGAAAGAGCTACTGGATTACAAAAGGAACAGTCGCAGTGAGGAGAGTTGTAACTCATTGTTTTAGTTGTAGGTGAAGTCAGGCTCTGTTTGGAGCTCAGAAGATGGCCGACCTTCCTGTTGACAGAGTCACACCTGACAAACCCCCATTCAGTTTTGTGGGCATTGATTGTTTTTGTCCGTTTAGGGTCAAGAGAGCCAGAAGTTAAGTTTAGCGTTATGGAGTCCTGTTCACATGTTTGGCTACCAGAGCCATACATTTGGAAGTCGCCCAAAGTATGGACACTGATTCATTTGCAAACTCCATGCGCCACTTCATCGCAAGGCGAGGTATCCCTGAAGTAATGAGGTCTGACAACCGTTCAACTTTTCTTGGCATAAACAAGGAACTCCAAGAAGCTATCTCTGAGTGGAATGAGAGTCAGATCCATGAGTTCCTCTTGCCAAGGAGTATCAAGTGGCAGTTAATCCACCATAAGGGTCCCACGTCGGTGGGGTATGGGAGCGATGTATTAGAACTGTCTGAAAGATTCTCGTTGTGCTTATGAAAGAGCAGCCACTTGATGATGAAGGGTTAACTACCCTCATCTGTGAAGTAGAGTCTGTTGTTAATGGGTGTTCCATAATGAAATCCTCAGATGACTCATTGGATTCTGAAGCCCTTATGCTGAATCATTTGCTGTTGCTAGAGTCAGGCCCAAGACTGAGACTGGCATGTTCAGGAAAGAGGATGGCTACTCCTGAAGAAGATGGCGGCAGGTTCAGTATTTAGTCGATGAATTTTGGTGGAAATGGATCAGAGAATATTGTGGCCATTGAAAGAGTACCAAGATCTTCTTGGCCTCTTGCTTGGATTACCAGTGTACGAACAGAATGAGCACTTTAGGAGTGTAACAGTGAAGACCAGAACCTCGCTGTATGATTGCCCTGATCGCCCAGATTGTTCTTCTGGAGTCAGTGGATTTTTCAGAGGGCATGAAGTATCGCTGAACTGAACTATGATCAAATTCTGTAGTTTTTTTTGGAGAACTGTTAGATATAACGTTTTGTTTGCATTAAGTTTCTTTTAAAATCTTTTGCTATTGCATCCCATTAAAGGGGCCAGAATGTAGGTTACAAAATATTCTTTGTGTACCTATTGCGTTTTTCCCATATTCAGTCTGCACAGCACTGGTAGAGAAGAGTTACATAATTTCAATATTATTGTAATATTATGTTCTGGACCATGTGCTCACTCGGAGATTTACAGGTCAAAGTTCTAGGTTGAGGTGTCTTTATTTTCACCTGGCCAGTTGCTTTCATGTTTTCCTGCAAGCCTGCAAATCTTGTGAGTATGTTGTCGCTGCAGTATTTTCAATTCGCTATGTTTGTTTTGTTTTTCACAGTCAAACCAGATCTTTGTAAATGAATCTTTGGTCTGACTCTCCATGGAAGAGAGTTGTTTGAGCATTCAATTCTACATTTGTGACAATACATGAATCTGGAGCCATAAGTGAACCAAAGAATTACAGGGGAATCTGTGTTTCAAGGTGTTTAGGAAAACTTTTCTGTCTTATCTTAAATTAAAGACTATATGAACGTATTAATACCCAAAACATATTATGTCAGTCTCAAATTGGTTTTTTGGTAAAAAAATTGCACAGCAGATGTTTTAACAGTCACAACATTAATACACAGTTATGTTCATGGCCATAATGAAAATATTTATGCCTGTTTTGTGGATTTCAAGAAAGCTTTCGATTCAGTTTGACATGTAGGCCTCCTATGTAAATTACTTAAAATACATGTAGAAGGACACTTTTATGACCTGATTAAAAGTTTATACTCAACCTTCGATTTCTGTCTGACAATTGGCCACTGTAAAACTCATTCCTTAAGATACTCAAGAGGTGTATGCCAAGGGTGCATTTGACGCCCCGTGCTTTTTAACTTATATCTAAACAATCTACCTTTCTCATTTCAAAACACTTTGTCCAACCCCTTTGATTCATCAAATGGTACAAAACTTAATTCTCTGTTATATGTTGCTGATCTCATTATTTTATCAAGATCCAAAACAGGATTACAAAATTGTTTAGAAACACTATCTTCATATTGCCATTCTTGGATGTTAGGCATTAATGTAAAAAAGACTAAGATTATGATATTCCAAAAACGTGCCAGAAAGTCTAATAACTGTAACTTTTTCATAGATACTGATAATATCAAGATTGTTCACAATTATACATTTTTAGGAACTTGAATCCCATCAACAGGTAATTTCAACTGAGCACTTGATCACTTGAAAGAAAAAGCCATGCACGCACTTTACAGTGTTAGAAGGCACACAGACTTTAGTGGATTAAAACCAAACCTAGCGTCAAAAATATGCCACACTATAATTCCCCCCATTCTTACTGATAATGATGAAGCTTGGGGCCTCTATACCAAGCAAGACTTTAAGACCTGGTATAGTTCCCCGATAGAAAAAGTTCTGCTACAATTTTGCAAATGTTATTTAGAAACAAATAATAAGGCTTCTAACTTGGCGAGTACCGGTAGAGCTGAACTTGGTCGATTTCCTCTCATTATTAATATCAATTAACACATTAACTATATTCTATGTCTCAAAAACAAAGATGACGAATCTCTATTGAAACAAATATTCCTAATGTCTGCAGATCTCCACTCAGTTGGAAAGAGAAGTTTTTACTCTAATCTAATGAATATAGTTGACTTTTAATCTAAATAATTTTAATCTTGACACTTTAGATGAAAATAAGATCTCTCGTTACAATAATCTTATGAAACAAAAGTATATTTCCTACTGGGAGAATGCTGTACAACACTCTAACAAGCTAGAATTTTACAACATTTTTAAGAATCAATATAAAACTTCCCACTATCTTGATCATACAAGTGAACAAACTGAAAGGAAAGCTCTGGTAAAATTAAGAATGGATAATCACAAACCGATGATCGAGATAGGCAGATATGAACAAATCCCTCATGAACAAAGAATATGCCCAGTATGCATGTCAACTAATCTTGTAGACAAAATTCACTTTCTCTTTCACTGCCTGAAATACTCAACATTGAGAGGAACCTTTTTTAATCACATTTACTTACAACTGCCTAATGTTTGACAAACCAACATTACAGAAACTATCAAAATATTAATAAATTCAACTAATTATTTAGTTAATCTACCATTGATTAAATTTATATCATCGTGTTTTGTATTACATGATAGGTTAATATCATCAAATCAAAATTCTTCAGCTTAATTGTATTCGTTATTTTCCACTTCATTATTGTTTTAGAATAAGCTTTTGCAACAACAAATCACTATGGTCATGCAAATAAAGCTACTGTTGTTGTTGCTGTTGACTTGACATCCCAGTTTGTGTAGAATTGTTTTAACCAGGACATTCAATATAGACTAAGGGCAACAAAAGAAAAGCCACTAAATGGAAGGCAAACAGTAAGACCTAAACAGAAGATCAAAGTGCTACTCCTCCTCATCCTACTCCTCCTATGCCAGTTGAAAAAGAAGATGCAGATGGAGTGTACAATGATCACCTGACAGGGAAAGAATGGCAGAACTTGTTTGGCGACAGCGATGATGAATAATTTACTGGATTTCAGTGCGCAGGTTCCCTGCTTGCTTCAAAAACAGCTCCTTTAGGAGCCACCAAATTGAGGAAATAACACAAAATCGAGTTTTGTCTTTTCCTAGAGACAATCAGTCCAACGTTTGTTATTTATACATCGGCAAAACAAAAAGATCGTTTAACACCAGAAGAAAAGAACATATCAGAAATCGGCAGGTCTAAACTACAGATCATATTCCACAGGTCAGAGTACAGGTCACTGTGCTACAGATAAATAAACAGCACCAAGATTCAGTCTCGTAGCCCTAATTAGCCCTAGCACTCTGTGAAAATGTTCTTTTAGATCAAGGGGAAACTTTTGGCATGGTTATTCATCAGTAGGGTAGGGATTTCTACTCTTGACCAGTGGAATGTGACCTGTGTTTTAGACCCAGCAATCAGAAATACAAACCAATCTGTTAAAGGTTCTAACATTGCAAAACATGCATGGACTTTTGGTCATGTAATTGACTTTGACAACCCCTGAATTATTGACAAAAAAAACCATTGCACCAGAAAGACACCTGAATCATAGCTAAAACTGTTGAGGCTGACAACAACTCATATCCACTCCTGAGACAAGATATCAATCTTTTAAACAAACCTCAATTTTAGCACTTTTAACATTCTTCCAAACATTCTTTATAAGGGCATTTTTAATTTATGCAAATTATTCTATATTCCAATTTTTAACGTTTCATTTTATCACAAATTTTAACCCTCAAATACAGTAGACTGGCTGTCGAAAGCTTATGTTTTTTCAAAATTTTTACCAAAGAATGGCATATTGAATTTTTTCATGATCAATCCTGGTAATGGATCCTCAATACTTTTATAGCTGCAATAGTTTCTATTTCTCTAAGTATGAGACTATTGGTATAACTGCCTTTTAAGTAAGCATCGTAACTTATATCAACCACAGGTATTTTATTAGCAAGATTTTGTCCTATATTGGAAAACAATGTACCAAATGTATTTGCAATTGTGTAGAAATCACCATCCTTAGAATTATTGCATAAAATTGTGTTGGATAATTATTGTTATCACCGCAGAACTGTAGTTTTCTATCTTTAAGCAGATTTGACATTATGTGGACATTATGTGAACTACAGAGTAGAAACTTTGTAACCCAGATGTGAGCACATGGTTTTGGTCGTGTAGAATTTTTGCTTTGTAAACAACTGGCTGGACTTGTGGAATAAATTATGGTAAAAAAAATACAAATATTGTTGAGTTGAAGTATCAGCAACAATTATCCTTTGTTTGTTTTTTTTGGTGAGAATACATTGTTTACACATGTAAAGCTTTTTTATAAGAAATAGGTGATTAAATGAGATCAAGTTACCTTGAGAATCTGTGGTCTTTTTGATGACCACATATATCAAGGGGATAGTTATCCATTGGGGAAGAGAAACTATCATGCAAAATTGACTTCCAGTTGATGTGTAAAATTTGCATGTCTGTGTCATCTGTGGTCACTCATGAGCATGCATCTTCATATTGCCAACATTTCTTTGTTACTTTCATTACTAAATTATCTAATGGATAGAAATACCATACAAAACCTGTTCTGGTCTGCACTTTCAATCAAAGGAGGAGAGAGTAAGTTAATTTATTTTAAAATGAAGTTGATTTGGTCTCATTGATAGTCCTGGGCTGTATTGTCTTTTTTCCCATTAATTTTATAGTGGGTCAGTGTATTGTCAAAACTCTTTATGGTGCACCATTTGTTTCAAATTACATCAAGATAGAAAAGGTAGAGATGGGGCAGAAATGGAAACCTAGAGCTGGAAAACCAGCAATTTTTGGGTGGTTAAGATACATTGTAAACCTTGGAGCCTAGGGAGAAAGCAAATAGGAAGAAGAGATATTGACAGCTGCCATGAGGCAATTTAGGTGAGATAAGACCATTTCTGTGTAATTTATGGAGCTTTATGTGCAGGCTGTTGGGCCAGTGAGTCACCTCCCTTTTATTTCTCTTTAGAGGAAGCAAACCACCAGAAACTAAATTGTTTTCTACATGTAGAATTTAGAGCAATTTTCGAAGCATTCTCGTACATTGTCTTATAAACAGCTAAAAGTGTAATGCAATCACCAACAGCATAATGTCATTTATTAATCGTATTCAACGTCTGAGCAGCCTGACAGTAAACTGATATCAAGGTAGAATTCATTTCACCAAAATAATAAATAGACATCGATAGATTTAGCCAAGCCTAAAGCGGAGCTCCCAATTGCAATAATTAACCATAAAGGAAAAAGAGGACTTTTTTCTTGTATCAGAAACTCAAAAAATAATCAATTGGGAGCAGGTAATTGTTCAGTGTGTGGCTTCACTATTTTTTTCAGTGAAATTTTAACAAACTATTCTGAATAAGCGTACCCAAGATTGTAGAAATTACTAAGAGACGATTGTGCAACGAATAGGTTGGAAGAAAAGTCAACAACATGCCAGGGGTTAATTTGTGCCCAAATTTTGACTTTGCATGTACTCCCTCCTTCTCCCCCAGAGTGATAACCAGACTTGAGCCCTTGATCCCATGAAAAACCAGTACCCTGTCAGCGGTCAACTTCAAAAAACACTCAACCTCGATGAGCTCTTAACCTGAGCCCATGATATGGTCATGTGATACTGGTCAGTGGATACTGTGTCAGCTGTCAATTAATCATAACATGGATGTTCAATATCAAAGAGGTACCTATGGTAATGGTGCTACTCTCTGGACAGATGGATGTATGGATAGTCACATGACAACCAAAATTTTTTAGATAGATTGGTTACATAATTTTCTAAGGTAGGAGGCTCCACTTGCACACCTTCAGCGCACAGGAGCTCCGTTATCAAGGTAGAAAACGTTTTGTTACAGTATTAAATTGATATAAAGGTAGAGTTTATTAGAATTAAATTCATCTATATCATCGAGGTAGAAAACTTACATCACGGTGGAATTTCTTCCGTCACAGCACCATTCGTCACCACACAAAAAAAAATTGACATTTTTCAGCAAACCTTTAGTCAACAAAATATATTTGACTTTGTCCCACGCTTGTGTCATGTTGATCAGTTCACTTTTCACATTTCATTACCATGCTTGCAATTCACCACCTTTATTCACTTATCACTACTCATGGTGACTTCGACAGTGTTTTAACCTACAATGTAGCAGTATGCAGGATGCCTGTCACATATCAATGCAGTTAAATGACCATGCTCTCCATGAGTTCTCATAGCTAATAGATAGGGCACCTGCCCTAAGTTCAGGAGGTCATGAGTTTGATTCATGCCTGGGACTCAGATTTTTCCTTCGTCCAACACTCATGTCATATTGATCAATTCACCTTTCATGTTTCATAACCTTAAAATTCACCATCTTTATTCAGTTATCAATATTTACCCACCTCAGAATATGAAACTTGATCTCCTGAAGAAAGCATCCAGGGGAAGGACATAACATCTGTAAGTCTGTACAGAACTTGAAACACCTGAAAAATAATGAACATGGCTAAGTAACAACACATTGAAGCAAGTTTTAACATTCCTTACATCTAGCTTCCAGACAACCAGAGGATATACATTTAAGTGCAATAGTAGGAAAATAGTCAAAGTTACCAAGCTCTGTTTTTCTTTTTCTGCTAAGCTTAAGTGAAACAAATAATGTATGCTGAGAGAATCAATCAAAAAAACAAAAATTAATTTGTATAATCATGGGAGATTTTAACATAGATCTTTAACATAGAAGGTAGACTCCTACCACCACTAATAGTTAATTAATATTCTGGGATCATACTTTTTCAAGCCCCATAAAAACTTTTCTGATGTCATTGTTTAGCAGCCATTGAAACTTCCTGGGCCAGCTCACAAGTGACATCACAATGGCTGGCATCATCCAGAGAGTGGATCTTATTTGCATGTTGGTACTCACCCCTCCTGGTTTTACAAATTTTCATTGGATGTGGATGTGGTGCTGTGAAGTAGTTGGTAGCCAGGAATATGAGAGGCTATGGGTTCAAATTTACTTTTTACTTACTTTTCTTCTTATTAACCCTTAAATCGGCAACCATACGTATACAGTGACCACTGAAGCCCAGGGCCCTCTTGTCATCATGACAATGGACCCCAGGGACCCATATATAGAAAACTTACCTAGAGGACCTTTCTTCCCATTGTGGGATAGTTTCTGAATAGTAAAAAGCAATTTATTCTTCGCTTTGTGTTCAGTGGCATTTTAATATGGCGGCAAAGTATTTATCTGCTGAAGAAGTGCTGAGAAGAGCCCTAAATGGCAATTCTGATGGGGACTATTCTGATGAAAGAGAAGCAGAAATTTCAGAAGAGGATAAAAAAAATGGCAGATCAGAACTTTAGGAAGGTCAAGAAAGTGAAACCAATGACATGCTTTCTGACAAAGAAAGTTGTGAAGAACCTGATAGTGTTTTTTTTATACTGAGTTTTAGATTTCATACGTAATCTACATGTGTTTACAAGTGTTTGCTAACAGAGAATTATGTAGCGTGAGAGAAAACTGATTGTATGCTAGCTTTATCCCAAAAGCTCATGTTTTAGCTAACTATTATTGTGAAACAATAAGGCTGACCTGTTTGTTTGTCTACATTGCCAGTACTGTTCTTTTTATGCTTTTCTGAAGTGCATGGAAGGCATGTTCCTGGCTATTTTTAATTCAAAAGAAAGCAAATTTCAAACATTGCCCCAAGAAATGTCATTTTCATTTATCTAATTGGAAAGTCCTGGGTCTGGTAACCATGAAAGAAGTCCTATTCAGCCAGAAGGACAAGCTAGAAGGTGAAGAGGAAGAGGTGGACAGAGAGGACCTAGGAGAGGAGCAAGACCTGGTCCAGAAAGACGTCATCATGACCTAGTTGAGCCACACATTGACTGGTCTGACCAATATACTCCAACACATATCCCTGACTTTAGAAAGCCACATTCAGGTCCAACATAAAGATTTCTAGATATGAACACTGCTTGTGAAGAAGTTTTTTTTGATTTGCTGTTCGCCAATGATATATGGGAGCTATTGGTTCAAGAGACCAATACGTTTTATCAACAGCAAAAGGAAGCTGACCCTAACAAACATAAAAGACCATGGGCTCCTGTTACAAGAGAGGAAATGGAAGCCTTCATTGGCATCATTATTCTGATGGGAATAGTCAAGTTGTCTTATTTCAAAATGTACTGGAGCCAGGATAAACTAATCCATCAGGAAAGTATTGCCAGCATGTCTCAAACAAGATTCCTTTAAATATGCAGATCTTTTCATTTAGCTGACATTGCAGTAGCTATCAAGAGCAGTGCTGATGGATTTGACAAGATCTATCATTATTCTCAGAAATATTTGAGATAAAAATAGACTGGAAAAGAATATTGCCATTGATGAGACAATGGTACCCCACAAGGGCAAGTTGGCATTCAAGCAGTACACAAAAAGCAGGGCAACTAAGCAGGGTATAACGTTGTGGGTCCTGAGTGAGGCAACATCTGGCTATGTTTACAGATTTCAAGTTTATCTTGGAAAGAACATGGGCAACAATCCGAAAAACACTCAGCTAGAAGAGTGGTACGAGATCTGACCATGACAGAAACTGGCAAAAGTCACTACATGGATAATTTTTACACTGACCCACACTTCTTCCTTGAGCTCTCTGGCAAGAAGAACTTGCATGTGGAACTGTATGCCAAAAAAGAAAACAGTTTTCTAAAGATTTGATTATCAGCACACAACTGCAAAATGAAATGGTTCATGGAGACTATTTGTGGAGAGCCTATAGGAGATTAGAAACAACAGCCTGGAATGACCGAAGGGTTGTTTATCATTTACCGACTATTCATACTCCAGATCTTGATGGTCAATCTGCCACTATCAAGAGAAAGTCAGCTCATGATGTAAATGCTGACATTAATTTTCCTTCAGCTCAACTTGACCATTAAAAAAAATATATGGGTTGAGTAGACCTTGCTGACCAGCTCATCAGGACATTCAGTGTGATTAGAAAATCCTGAAAATCCTGCAAGAAGTTGTTTGGCTATGACCCAGAAGTGTGTCTCCTGGACTCCTTTATTATTATTAAGAAATTGAAGCCCAGCAACGCAGAATTTCTAATTTATCACAAGGAAGTGACACAACAGCTCATTTCCAGAGGGTCATTTCATGGAAAGACTGGTTGCCCACCAATTTAACCACTAGCTGAAGTTGATTCTAAGAGGCTGGATGGAGCATACCATGAAATTGCAGACACTGATACAAGGAGGGACTGTGTTGTTTGCTCCAAGAGAGTCCAGATGAGATGGGAGTTACTGGTACAAGTCTACCATTAGTGTCAGATAGGATTGCCAAGGAAAAACGATGAAGACTTTCCCTTACAATCAAAACGAGGGGGAAGAACCTTGAAGTCTTTCCCTTACAATCACATGTACATGTAAGCTTAAATGCGACTTGTGTCCTGGTGTTACATTGGTCAATCATACAGGGTGCTACTTCCATTGAACAGCATTGAATTGGTTTCGAGCTAAAAAATTGGTCTGCAATGCATACTTGTTGGCTTATGCTTACTTTAATTCCATTCAGTTGAAGATTGTTTTAAATGTAAGTATCTGGGGGTTGAATTACTACAAGTGAGAAGGCAATCACTGTAAAGATAAAAGTGTAGAAATAGGTGAATTATGCAACAGACTTTTTTGGATTTCTGGTATTAACATAGACAAGTCGTTACAACTTTTAAGTGGGAAATTTACTGCAAAATATGGTTTACTTACTTACTTTATCCTCTGATAACAATTAGCTTCCCATCTTCAAGGGCACAAAAATGTTTTTTTTCTTTTAATCGTCACAATTTAAGTCAGTCATTTTGTGATAAAAATTAACATTTTGGCCTGTAGGCAATTTTAAAGCCCCCATTCGATTTGCGTTTATGAAAATCTTTTTGCTTGCCCAAAGGGAAATTCACTTTGGCTTGCAAAATTTCATAATTTAGGCTCAGCCTGTACCTCTCAATACTACCATCAATGCTAAGTTCTGCCTGCACTAGTTACTCATGTGCTGATTTCTAATGTTTCATTGAATGAAAAGCAGAACAAGCATAAAAACCTAACGCAAGTACAACACATTTAAGGACGTTCGTACCCAAAATGTTCTCACATACAGATTTTTTTTAAACTTGCCATGCAGAAAGGTAACGATCTCCTTTTGCCAAAAAGCCAAAAAAATGGGGGGTTACTGATTTCGTTCTGGAGAGAACATGCCTGGAAGAACACCCTAAATCTGAAAAAAAACAGGCTTTGTTAGCAAATAAGGCCACAGTGTCTGTAAGGCCAAAAATATTGCAATTAGATCATTGAAGTGAAATATTCTCTGCCAAATATTGTTTAAGTGGACCTATTAAGTGAATTTAGTCAACTGGTGAGGTTCACTAAAGAACAAGTTTGCATTTAGTGACCGTGGTTTCATGTGCCTTGCAGCTGCAAGATGGCAGGATTCGATGTCCTGTGGACAGAAGTCTTTTTTTAACTTCCCACATCGAGTTTTTGTTCATTTTTGGACAATAGGGAGATAATCGTAAATAAAATCTGTTTCTGGAAAGGAAAGTAGGGGTCACCGAATATCCAAGATCATTAAATCCAAGCAAAGCTATAGCAATGGCCATCTGCCCTATCATTGTTCATTTTATTACTTAGTGCGTGCTCATGCATGACGTGGCATGTGAATTTGTGTGCGCAGTAAGGATGCGCAGAAACAATTAGAGTGAAAATCCTTGAATAAAGCGTCATAAGCATCATGTATTCCAAAATTGTCCTTGAACAAGTGATCAGGCATCCTTGACTTTGACGAAATTGACGTGATGGCCAATACTGAACTGGTGTAGTTCAATTGATGTTTACCATTCAGTGTGTGGTGCAACCTGAACTGATAGTTCAAACCGAGAAATACTGGCTTGTGAAATACTTGTGAAATACTATTGAGATACTGCCTTGTGAAAGCTTGCATGGTGCAACCCACAACGAATTTCAAGCCAATGAATGTGGGCTTGCAAAAGCGTATTAACTTCAGTGCAAACTGCAGATGCCAAGTCCGGATATGATGGCTTGAGTGAGCAAAACAACTCCTGAATCACGGAGAAAACTTGCTCAGCAACACCTAAATGAAATAACCAAGAATAAATAAGGCATCTCGTAAGTTTTTCTCAAGGACAATGCAGTTAATTTCCAATAACAAAGCAGCATGACACAGCAATTGAAAAATGGAAAGTAACTTACCTTGAAAACTGCAATTAAATCCAGAGAAAAAGCAGGGCAAAGAATCCAAAAGAAGTTCTGACAACACTGTTGTGTTAGTCGTTGTAGCCTGGGTTCTAATTGGACTGTGAGTAACATTTCATTGCTCGTATATGAAGTACATAGATTGACCTCATGCTTGGAAACCATGTACTGAGCACAACCCAAGCTGAATTGTGTACCTGTTATTCCATGGTTTCTCCGTTTTGTTTGCTTGCTGTACTGAATTAAACACAACTAGAACATGGTGACCCCAACGTGTGAACAAAGCTTTTGAGGGAAGTCAATGCTTCCTCAGTGCTACAGACAATCAAAAGGACTTCAGCACCATCTCAATTCGATCTTCAATCAGATCACCTGCACCATAACATGGTGTTCTGTGGAAGAGACTCTCTGTAAGACTCTTCAGCAAAAGACACTTAGAACACTTCAGGCAAGTGTTTGTTGACAAATTTGCTTCAGTTGTGACTTTTCGTATTGCATCAAAGAAACTTTTGCATCTTCAATAACCAAATATTAAGTGTGTTATGTAACATTTGGAAATGGCCATGGCTGAAAGCAATTATGTTCCGCAAACAAAGGTCGACTGGACCTCCAGCAATGCTTCCTTGCGATTCAAATTGTGGAGAAAAGAGGTGGAGAGGGTCCTAGGCAGACCTCTACATTCCAGGTCAGACAGAGTAAAGATCAATTATGTTTATATATGGGCCAGTGCTCATGTATGTGCAGATGTGAAGCTGTGGAAGCCACCATGAAAAAGTTAGAAGACTCCAGTGAGGTGCATGTTGATGCCTCATACACACATGACCCATCCCTAAAGTCACAAGGGAATGGATTAAAGAAAAAGCAGTTTAAAGTGCCCATGAAGTAAAAAATAATTGCTACTTATTTGAAAGGCTTTTCAAAGTAAAGAAGAATGGCAATTCCCTTTTTGGAACATCTTTTTTCGTTCTAGAGATATTTACGTTTTTGTATTATGCAAATGAGGAAAGTGATGACGTCATAGGTGGTTCCACTTGAACAGTAGAACACTGAATCAAGAATATCTCAAGAAATATTGGAGCAGTGTTCTTTAAACTTGGCAAAAGAAACAGAATGACACCTTCTGTGTTGTTGCCATGGCAACACTTTTGGCTCCAGCCTCTTTCTGTGAAAAACCAAATATGCCAGTTTGCAACCCTTTGAAAAGGGACAGAGGGTCTTGCTCGGAACACACGTGATTCCGATATTGTCTTAACTCTCCCCATTAGATTGTTGGGAGTGGATGATCCCTGTTTAAGATAAAATCTGGTAATGTTAGTTTTAATTAAAACAGGACCAGTGGTTTAAATGTCGTTATGGCGTCTGCACGATGGGTGTCATTTTGTTTCTTTTGTGATGTACATTTCTGGTGCCAAGTTTAAAGAACACTACTGAAATATTTCTAGAGATATTCTTGATTGAGTGTTGAACTGTTTTACTGGAACCACCTATGACGTCATCAATTATGATACAAAAACGTGAATATCTCTAAAACGAAAAAAGGTATTCCAAAAAGGAAAACATCATTCTTCTTTACTTTGAAAAGCCTTTCAAATCAGCAGCAATTATTTTTTACTTCATAGGTTCTTTAAACCTAAGCCAAATACAGACAGCTAGACAGATGGAAAGAAATCCTGTGTCTGGTGTGAGGAAGATGTTCATTCTCGTGACAAGTGCCCAGCTAATGGTGCAACCTGTAAATTCTGCAGCAAGCAAGGACATTTTGAGTGGGCATGCCTCAAGAGAAAAGGGACATACAAAGACAAGAAGTCCAAACACCAACATGCTGTAGACATTGAATCTGATTTGGAAAGCAGTGAACATGATGACTTTGACCTAAGTGCTGTGTCAATCCACTCCGCTAAAAATCATGAGTCACGTGAGGTGTTTGCTCCTGTGAGATTACAGGCAAGGTTCACACCGGTGCTATGGTATCCTCCATGCTTCCAAAGATCGAGCGGTCCAAGAAAGACCTGAAGCCCAGTGATGCTATCATCCACGGTATGTCTAGTGCAGATCTTCAGAACTGTGGAACTGTGGATATTAAGGTCACCTGTATAACATCCTGTCATGGCAAGGTTCTACATCACCAAACAGGCACGTGCTTTCATTTTTGGTCTTGAATTCTGCAAAGAGTTCAAACTTGTGTCTATCGCACCTGTGTGCATACAGCAAAACATATCCATGGAGCCCAACCAAGTAGAGGCTGTACACATCACCAGCAGCTGACTATCTTGATCTTAAAAATTAGTGGAAGGAGCAGTTACCATTTGGCAGGGCAACAGGTGATCCTCTGGAGGACCTGAAGCAGATCTTCCCAGAGACCTCTGATGGCCAGGTCGGTCTCTTTGAAGACAAGGTGAGCCTCAAACTCACACCAAATGCAAAACCAATTTAGCTACCTTCATGTGCTGTACCACAAAGCATAATGCCACAGCTAAAGAAGGAGCTAAACAAGATGGAGCAGGAAGGAATCATTACAGCTTGTCCAGAAACTACCAACTGGGTACACAATCTGGTAACTGCTGTCAAAGAGAATGGAACCTTATGTCTGTGCCTCAATCCAAGAAATCTAAACAAGTACCTGATCTGTAATGTTCACTACACTGCATCCTGGGAGCATGTTCAACATAGATTCAGGGATGGTCAGGATTTCTCCACACTGGATGCCAAGAGCGGGTACTGGACCAAACAACTCGATGAGCAGAGCCAGCTTCTTACTGTGTTGAACACACCATTCAAAAAGTACTGCTTCATGCGCTTACCCTTTGGATCGTCAGTATCATCTGAAATCTTCTGCAAGCACATGGATCGAGTCCTAACTAGCATTCCTAGGACATTCCCATGTGCAGATGATGTCAAAGTACAAGCACGACAGAAGAGCACCACGATATCCACCTATTGGAAACAGTACAGAAAGCTCGCCAAGTGGGCCTTAAGTTCAACCCAGAAAAGTGTTTCATCAAGAAACAGGAAATTGAGTACTTCGGACGTGTGATCACTCTGCAAGGTATCCAACCTTGTCCAAAGAAGGTGAAAGCCATCACCACGCTTGCTGCTCTATCTGACAAGCAAGAGCTGCAAAGCTTACTTGTGACAGTGAACTTTATGTCTACATTCACCCCCAATTTGACAAAGAAAATGTATCTCATGCGCAGTTTGCTGAAACGTGACGTACATTTTGTATGGACCAGTGATGTGCAGAAAGAACTGGACACCATCAAGCAAGACATCGCCAATGCTGTTAAGCTCATTCACTATGATCCAAGCAAGCCAACAGTCATTGAGACAGATGCATCCTTGAAAGGGCTTGGTGCAGTCCTGATTGAAGATGGCAAACCTGTGCGCTTTCTCAGCAAAGCACTTACACCTCCTGAAGCTAACTATTCTAACATAGAGCAAGAACTGTTGGCTGTCTTGTGTGCTTGGGAAAAGCTGCACAGATACACATTTAGGAGGAAAATCACTGTGCATACTGACCACGAGCCCCTACAGTCAATCTTTAAAAAACCAATCAGCTTGGCTCCAGCCCGATTGCAGAGAATGTTGTTGCGTCTCTCTAAATATGACATTCAAGTGAAGTACATGGGATCTAAGAGGGTGCTAATCGCTGACACTCTCTCTCATCTCATTAAACCAGGCAGTGCCAGAGAGATTCCTCGTCTAGACATCAACATTGCACAAGTCCCAAAAGTAGAGACGACAAAACTCAAATCCTTACAAGAAGAGACAAAAGCAGACTCCACTTTGGCTGCATTAACAGATCTCATCATCACTGGTTGGCCAGATAACATGGAAGATTTACCAGAGCATCTGCATCCATATTGGTGCTTCCGATATGAATTGACAATCCTTGACAAATTTGTCATGATGGGGAACAGAGTTGTCATTCCTTCAGGTATGAGACCTGGAACCCTTGATCGTCTGCATGACGCACATCAAGGTCTTAACTCAGTGCTCCAACATGCAAGATGCACTGTGTATTAGCCAAAGCTACAGGATGACATCACGGAGATTGTCCAAAAGTGCAGTGGTTGATTTTCCAAAAGTGCAATGGAAATTCTGAGCATGGATTTGGTGGACTTCCAGGGCCAGCATGCCCTGGTCACATTCGACTACTTCTCTGGTTTTCTCACCTATGACATCCTTGACGGTGAGACAACCGACACTGTCACAAAAGTGCTGACCAACATCTTCAGGAAAACTGGACTTGCCAAGAAGATCATCTCTGACAATGGCCCATGCTTCAGATCTGACAAATTCCGGTGCTTTTGTGATCAGCTTGACATTGGGCATATTACATCAAGCCCATACTACCATCAAACTAGTGGTCGAACAGATCCTAAAGAAAAGCACAAGTGACATTGATATTACCAAAGCCCTGACAACATATCTTGACACTCCAGTCAGTGACACCTTATGATTGCCTGCTGAACTATTCCTCAACAGACAAATAAACACCTGTCTCAGCATGGCCATGACACCAGTTCCATTGACTGATCAGCAGAAGACTCACCTCAGTGACAAACGCTCAGCACATTTGAAGCCATCAAAGCAGGACAGCAACATCTACCTGCCCAATCAACCCATCTGGCTTACTGATGACAATTTAGATGAGTGGAAACCAGGATACATCGAGTCCAAAGATACCTCACCAGATTCATACTGGATCATCAACGACAAGAGCAACAGATGGCTTAGACGAAACAAGCATGACATCAAACCTCATTATACCAGTATTGCACAGAAGCGACCCCTGTCACAGGTTCCTACAAGATGTCCAGCAAACCTGTCAAATGATTTTCCAGCAGCAATTGCTCTAATACCACCACTGTCATCAATTCCAGAAGTGCATGAGCCACCGTTTTCAGTAAGCCCTTCAGCAGACACACCATCCACTATGGAAAAATCATCACTTGCTAATAGCAGTACGGAAAAGACAGAGCAGAAGATGACCAACAATGACATGACCAGAGCCGAACCAGTAGAATCGACACCAGTGCTGACAAGGTTGCGTTCTGGATGTGTTACCAAACCACCTAGAAATCCAGACTTTGTATATGACAGTGTTTAAATTTTAAGGACTGTGATATCTGGCTGATTAGGAACACCATGATGTTTTCAAGTTGATATTTAAAGACGATGTGCCATTGTTAGCATATTAATAGTTTGATTCTAAAATAATCTCAAAAGGGGACATGTTAGTCATTGTAGCCTGGGTTCTGATTGGACCATCAGTGACAGTTCATTGCTCATACATGAAGTACATAGATCAACCTCGCACTCGGGAGCCATGTACTGAACACAACCTAAGTTGAATTGTGTACCTATTATTCCATGGTTTCTTTGTTTTATGTTTGCTTGCTGCACTGAATTAAACACAACTAAAACAAACACAATATGACTAGGTCTAGCAATGACTAGGCACAACAAAGGTAGCAATGGCCACCTTTACTTGAAAACAGTCACACGAAATACTAGTATCCAGTGTACTTATCAGACTACTCATGCTCACAAAGATCTGTCACATGACATCATATTTGCAAACCTTCAAGATATGCACCGACTATATGGGATTATGCAATATCGCATTATCCCACAAAAACGTACTCTGTTGACCGTGTAGAAATGATCCACGAATAGGAAACATTGCCACTGAGATAAATCAGTTGGTGAATACATATTTACTGACTTGGGTGCAAGCGACTGCGAACATTTTATATACTGGTCAGCGGATTTAGAAAAAGTTAACAGGAATCGAAGGAAGGAAGGTGTGCCATGTTCGATCTATACCTACATCTCGGATTAATGACTATGTCATTATCTGAGTTGTATCCGAGTTGTAAGGATGGTATATGTTAAGATTGGTAGTAAAACAGTGAGAAAGACATATTCAATCACTAACAAAAACTGGCTGGAAAAAGATTTCCAGTTCCAGCAAGAGAACAAATGACTTTCCACATGCCAGTTAGATGCTCCACCAATGTGCTACACTCTAATAAATACTTATGGCAGCTGGGCTCATTAGTTATGAAGTACTCCTATTTTTTTTCAAATATCAATTACCTTTACTAAACATTCTGTATGATGCTCCACTTTCACTGCTAATGTAAACAGTTGGCTTTTTAATTTTTCTTCAAGTGTCTCAAATATCCAAGAATCTGCACTGTTGCTTGATGTATCCTGCTCAACTATAGCTTTACTACTCAAGCTGGTGTGCTTCTCAGAAGGTAAGCGAGAGACAATAAATTCAAGAACAGCCAATCGCACTTCACGTTCTGAGGACTGCAATAGAGCTTGGATCACCTCAAAACAATTCACAGTGGTTTCCAAAATTTCTTTGGAACCCTGGAAATCAGATGGAATCTGTTTGAAAATTGTTAGATGGGATTGGCTGGTTAGGGAAGATGGCAAGTCTTCACAAGCTCTGAGAAAAGACTTTGCTAGTGTTCTTTTGAGAAACACATCTCCAATGAGATTAGAAGGTTCTTGTTTGGTAATAATTTCTTGAATTGTAACACTGTTAAACCACTGCTTCAGGGTGTGCAAACCACTCTTTGCCACATCAGGCATATCTGAAAGAAAGAAACATTACACTGTTAACCATTTAAGTCATTCCTTGCTTTAATGACTATACAGCACTGTTCCAAGTATAGCCTGATTCAGTAGAAGTGTTTGGTCAATTTTAACGTGACATTACTGAGCAACATTACATCAGGTCTGCAAGTAAAACTTCCAGACAATTTCGCTTAGGGAAAATGTAAGTGAGGCAATCTCAGATAATGTAAAGTTCAATGTAAAGCACTGACACATGGTAGTCACAGGCCCCCAATCCTGCTCACTCCTAGTTTGTATCAACTAGGAATTGACACTTTTAGATTTTCCCCTTATTCATGTAAAAAATGTTCCAAGTGCAGTTTTTCAACATGTGAAAGTGTAGCTAGAGTGAGTTACAGCAGTTAGTTGGGGAAGAAATAACTCATTTGCTTGGTCAGTCAGTCATTTGATGGGTTGTAAACAATTCTTTGGCGGTAATTCTGCTAACTAAGGTATTTCATCAGAGGGTTGACCATTGTGAACTGAATGGGTGGCAAAGCAATAAACTGATCTTTTGCATTTGGAGTCTAACAAGTGCTCCCAAATCAAAGACTATTGTACACAACAAAGGTGGCTGTATAATTTGATCCATCAATAAATTTGACAGCAACTTTTAACCGAAACTTTGCCAAAAATCATGTGTGAGGGTATCATGCTCAAGAAGATGGTGTTTTTCTTCTCCAAATTATATGTTTGCATTGATTTATTTTTTTGGATTTTCACAAATATGTTTTCCATAAAGTTGCAGTGCAATATAAACAATTTAAAAGCTAAATATCTTGTTAAATCAAATATCCAAATGTATTGATGCTCTTTTTGGACCTTTATTGCTTTATCATATGAGCCATGCAGTTAACAAACACTCAGTTTTCTCCATGTGAAATAAAAAAAATATATAAAACCTCTGAAAAAAAAGAACCTATTCAGCCTGAATTGTGAAAAATTACCCTAACATATAAGAACCTGTTCAGCCTGACCTTGAAAATTCTAGGTTCTCATAAGCTGGTTTTCACCGTAATACGCTGAAGCAGACAACATGACAATTTCAAAGAAAAGGTTGTTGTTATTCATCGTGGTAGATGCAATAATAAAGTGTATCATCGTTTGTCACACTATGTAGCCACTTTAGATGTAGATCATGACGTTTCGACTGCTTAATGCTAGTCTTCTTCAGGCGATAAGGTCGACTGATTGCACGGTATCATTTATATCACAAAGGTCGGCTGTGATTGGTGCATTTCAATCCTCCTATTGTTTCATTCTTCCGATGAGTAGCTGTTCCCTCAGTGGTCCGCTGTTGTACCATTCTCCTGTTGTGTTTTTTGATCATGAGCATCCATGCTTCAGGAATTTCAATTCCACTATCCCTGTTGATGTTATTAGGGTGAAGTCTTATGTAAATAGCTTCCTTGACCCACTTTAGATGTAGATCGCGACGTTTCGACTGCTTACTGCTAGTCTTCTTCACGCGATAAGGTTGACAGAATGGACACATATCAGAGACGGTTTATAATAAGATCACACCCCGACACAAACAACCACCTAGGATCTATGGTTTGCCGAAGATCCACAAGGCTGACACACCGCTTAGGCCAATTGTGTCGTGTGTCAACACCTTAGCATACGACCTGTCTGCTTTCTTGGCTAACGTAGTATCTCCTCTTGCAAGTAACTCGAACTTCACAGTGAAAAACTCAACTGACTTTGTCTCCACCATCGCCAGTGAAGAGATCCAGGACCACAAGATCACAACACCTCGGTCACACTTAGTGCAACCAAAGGACACCATCAACCCGGCTAAACAAGATGGTGTTGTCTATAGGATTCCCTGTGAGTGCGGCAAAGTCTACATCAGAGAAACAGGGAGACCTATTCAGGAGAGGATCAAAGAACATGACAGGCACATATGACTCACCCGTACCCAGACCTCCGCCGTTTCTGAACACACCC
This sequence comes from Orbicella faveolata, assembly GCF_042242905.1. Classification (NCBI taxonomy): domain Eukaryota; kingdom Metazoa; phylum Cnidaria; class Anthozoa; order Scleractinia; family Merulinidae; genus Orbicella; species Orbicella faveolata. Next base: position 24,173,538 of record NW_028301552.1, read on the forward strand.
ACAAGACCGGCCACTACCCTATCTGGAGTGAGGTCAAGTTTATTGATCAAGATCCTCACTGGTACACACGTAGGGTCAAGGAAGCTATTCACATAAGACTTCACCCTAATAACATCAACAGGGATAGTGGAATTGAAATTCCTGAAGCATGGATGCCCATGATCAAAAATACACAACAGGAGAACGGTACAACAGCAGACCACGGAGAGAACAGCTACTCGTTGGAACAATGGAACAATAGGAGGATCGAAATGCACCAATCACAGCCGACCTTTGTGATATAAATGATACCGTGCAATCAGTCGACCTTATCGCCTGAAGAAGACTAGCAGTAAGCAGTCGAAACGTCGTGATCTACATCTAAAGTGACTACATCGTGTGACAAACGATAATACACTTTATTAAAGTGACAATTTCACTTTTTAACTTCGTAACTTGATGCTTTTTTCCTTGAGTAGGTATGCAATTTAATCCAGCCTTTGTTTTCTTCAAAACACACAGAGGATGCTGTTTTTTTGCTGCTCAAGATAAATACAAGAAAGTTAAATATCTATTCAAAATATGGGGATTTCCCAACTGGAATTTTCCTTGGTTTTTAAGCCCTTGTAAGTGACCACTCAGAGTCTTTAGCATATAAATCAACACTTGAATGAAACTGCACACTGTGCTAATGGTTCTTGACCAGTTAAAAATTGAACGTAAAGTTTAGCCATGTCTATATCAGATATAAAGACACTCATGAAACAAGAATTTCTTTTGTTTATTAATGAGTTTCTGAAGCTCTCGTCAGCGACCACCCTCTATTGCTTTACCATGCAGTTGCTTATAAGAACTCATTCTTGTAGGCGACCAGCTCTAATTACGATCACTTTTTCCAATTTCCATGGTGGTAGCTTAGTAGAGCTTCGACTGTAGTTGTTAACTTCTTCTAGTTTGTCACATTTTCTTTCTCTGGAAAAAAACAACAGTAACTGTATCCTATATAACAATGATACATAATTTCTCCTCAGTTCAAAGAGAGGAAAGGATTAGGAATCTGGTAAACAAGATCAGAAAAAGTGGAAGCAAGGATGGGATACAGAAATCTCATGTGGCTTGTGTCCAAGTGGCAAAGAAAACAGTGAAGCAACGAAAGATGTTTTCTTCCCCGAAGAAGTGTCAAAGTTTGGTGCCATAGACGATATGTGTTTACATTTGGGTAACTACGCACAGGAAAGGATAACAGTATTTACCGACACTGATGGAAAAACATGTCCTTTTCAAGAATATCTAAAATCCCAGGGCCTTTATGCAAGCAGATTTCATGTTTACTTGATGTCGACATCCACAGGAAACGAAGCGGAAAGGTCACAGATTGGCGATTCCCAAGATGAAGTGTGCAGAAATCTGTCAGGAAATGTGAATATTTTGCTTTTGCAAATACTTTCATGTCAGCTCTAATCAAATTGAACCTGTTTGATATTTTCATGACTCAATGTGCAACTATGGCAAACTTTACATTTCTTGCTGCCTTTCACCCCCAGTTGGTCATGGAGTCCAAAAAATAATTGTCATGTCATTTGGGCCAATAAAAATTCAAAGTGTGGTTCTGATAGTGTGGACTGTGCTTGAGAAACTGATAATTCAAACTGTGCCACCAAATATTCAAAGTTTATTTCTAAAAATATGACATAGCCTGTAATAGGTCTAATAGCAATTACAAAATACTCCATAGGTTTTCAGAGAACTTTAATTGGGCATTTGGTACAATTCAAACAACAGACGGTTTGTGTTTTTCTTCAGAGTGGGTGGGAATCTGGTTTCTTTTGCCAGAATTATTGCTTATTTTTACCAAAATTCATCAAATTCATCAAATCTTTGTTTGCATTACTTTTGAAAAGTACTGTTTTGTGGGGTCTAAAAGTACTTTACAGTCTGCAAGAAGAGTATCACTTAGCTCAGGAGCGTGGAGATGTCTGAAAGGATGTAAATAATATATGATTAAGAGCGCATGTCATGCCTACTCAATTAAATCAATACCTGCAAATTCAAGCCATTGCCAGTCCAGAACAAATTGGAAAACAATGTCCAAGAAAACTGATCGTGACAGTGCACAGGGGTTGGACCTGCGAATGACAGCATATGTAAACAGAAAAACAAAGTAAAATTCAACTGGAAATTTAGCAACACATTTGTCTTTTCTCTTGCACTGAGGTACAAATTAAGAATTAAATTTTGTACTCCTATAGTTACTACACTATTATCCCGCACCGAAGAGAGAATTAAGAATTAAATTTTGTACTCCTAGTTACTACACTATTATCCTGTTTAAGTAAAATTTCCAGAGGTGAATTAAAGAATCAGATGGTTCTGATTTTTGGTTTAAAGTGTTGATTAGTTAGGGCACATAACTGTTATCAATGTTTATTTGGATCAAAAGGAAATTGAAAATGTGGTGGGAGGATGCCATATTAACAAATAGAAACTGAAATGTTATGGTAATTGTCTTGTTGTCCAATTTAAAACTGTGAAGTATAGTTTAAAAGTGATGTATAGTTTAAAAGGTAAAATAAATAGTAACACAGGTCATGTGACACATTTTTTCTTTTAATATCTTCTGAAAAAAATAAATTTGAAAATTTTGGGCAAAGATAGTAACTTTGAACAAATGCAAAGAATAACTGGTATCCTATACTTCACTTAAGTTAACCATTCTCACCCCATATCTCATTGAGCCAGGTACTCAAGCCCAGGATCATTCTACTGTAACCAAGATCATTGAAGGGGCCCATGTTTGTAAATCTCCTGGAAGTACCTAGCCACCCTAGTTGAATCTCTTAAGGTAAGCTGGTAGGTTTCTTTTGAGGGTCACAGGTCACGCCCAGCAAACAAAAAATATGCCAAAATGTCATAAAGCTCAATTAAACAGATGAACAGAAGTGTGCCCCAAGTGTTACTATAACAGCTCTTTTCCGGGAAAATTTTTTTGAAGACAACCGTGGCCTTGGAGCATAGCATTCACCATGATATGCAGCATAAGGGAAATCAACTGTAGCACTGAAATAAAAAGAAATTGATCCAAGGAAAGCAAAGACTTATTTGTGTTTAAAACATAAATTCTTTGTAGCCTTTCAATGTGATATGAAAACGAAAGAGGCTTACACTGATGCTGCACTTTGATATTGACTGGTTTCCGCCCAGGCAATACTGACCGGGCCTATTAAAACTGGAAATTTCAAAGATTTTTACATGAGGTAAAAACTGTCCTCCAACATGCGCTCAAGATGGCAGCGCTATGCAAGGTAAGCTTGAATTTATGAGTTAGTTTATTTCACCATAAGTACCATTTGTCTGGTTTTTTTATTGGATAACCCATTTCAGACAAGGGAAAATCAGGTAGCTGTAAGATTTAGAACTGTGGGAGTAAAATTTCAAAGAATTAATAACAAGTTATTCCTTAGTGTTACATAACACTTGTACCCACCAAAACCTGGCAGTATTTTACGTCACTATACTGCACATTTTTTTTGGAAGACTTTAATGATATTTGGACAGTGAATATGTGGCATTGATCCTGGAAGATTCTCCAATGTTCTTTTTGATGTCAACTCACTAATTCCTCATGCATTTTTGCAATTTTCTGCGCTCAAAACTTGACTTGAAACTAAGCACCTTGCATAGTCAGTAGCAGGTTTACTACCATCCATGGTATGTTTACTACCGTCCACTTCGTTCATGTGTTCCAGGAAAAGGAAAGATATGGGATGAACTATTCACTAAACTGAGGTTCAATGAGAAGCACAAAGATCTCCTGTGGAGAGAGTTTTGGACTCTGCTAAACCAATACCCTGAACTTCCTCACAGCCAGAAATTACGGACGTTGCCACATATTTAAGCCTATTCTCCATATGACTTTCAGATCAATCTGGACAATCATATGGAATTCAGGTTTTAACCTGACCTTTTTCTACTTAACATGCAAGGTTTAAATTCAAAATAGTTTTTACGAAATAAAAACAAAATATTAAATGATTTAATAATAAATCGTTTAATATCTTTTGTAATAAGAAAATAACATTACGTAAAATAAATTAAAAGTGTGAGTGTCACGTCAAGTCCAATCCTGTTTTAATGATGTTTGCTCAAACCTCTAATATTCTGACAATTCTCTAGTTTTTCGTACAGTTTCAGTACAGTGATAATGTAGTTAGTCCTATCACTAATACATAGACGGGGCAAATGCTCACTCTCAAGTGACGAGAATATGTATTTGCTTCTTTCGAACTTTGTCCATTCTTTTGTAGATGCCACTATCTTCTGATCAAAGTATGCTTATACGGTGAGATATAGTGCCATCATGTAACAAAATGACAAAAATCATTTAAGAATTTCACATGAAAAATGCATTAAGTCGTTGCGGTTTTTGAGCATCAACGTTGTGGGATTATTGAAGTTCACACACAGTCAGTAAGGAAGTGGTCTTGTTAGGGATCGCTTGATTTCCATAAATCACGCAGTGCTAACAGCCATCATTTTAATCAAAGGAAACTATAAAGAAGTCGTGGATACATTGCTTACAAAATGAAGAAGTCTCCTTTGATCAGCTACTATATGCTTGACCGGGTTTTGAAGATAACAAGGTCATGAACAAAGTCAAAATAACTCGGCCCTTGAAGCACAATATATACAGGATTTTGTTTGTTACAATTTAAACGTTTATCCCACTCCAAAAATTAAAATAATGAACTATTTCTGCTTAACACCTGTGTGGTCTTTACAAATTTTGGGGAACACCTTGACCTTTGGGATTTTTGCGTTATGGTAGATAATTTTGTTAATATCCAGTTTTGTAACTGCTTTTCTTACTGTTTGCTGCAAGAAAGTTTTGGTTGGATACTATGGACTTATATGTTGTCCTACTTATGTTTCCAATTGGTTTGTTTTGTTTAGTTTTGGTAGGATTGATTCATAATTTTGCTGATATAGTGCTAGCCTGAGAATGCTAGAAAGTTTGCTCATAGTTTCACTCATAAGATTCAATCACAAATTAAGGCTTGCTATCTAGCCAGATGGAAGTTATAAACTCCCTTTGACCTTAGAGGATTGACGAGCCAATGTCTCAGTAAGTTCAAAGACTCTTTGCAGTCAATATCTACACACAAGGTTAAACCTTAATTCTTTCAAACAGCTACAAGCAATGACTCTGTCAAACCTGGCGAGGGAGAAGGGACCTAACAAAGTTTTACACAAGGAGGCTCTGCCTGAAGGTCCAAATCCTTTCCCTTTTGTATAGTGTTTTTTTTCCAGAAAAGGTTACTCTTTCATACACATGTAGCTTGCAGCTTGAAACCCCTTTCACATACCTACAGTAGACCCATTACATCTCTTTTTGTGGATAAATTAGCAATGAATGTTTAAAATCCCTGCCTCTTTGTCACACCTCCCACCTGATAAAAAACTGCACCTTAAGTCAACTATTGGGAGTTCCCCCAGCGTGATGCTATACAAAATAAGAAGTGTATGGCAGATTGTAATGTAGACAGTAAAATAACAATAGTTTTCTTTCTTGGAAATGGAAATCACAGTATTATTTTCCTATCTTGGCAATTGTTTGTGTTAATTTCACTAGCAGTGCAGAAATATTCAAAATGATTGTTGAGAGGTACAATTAATATTTATTTAAGTTTTGATTCCAGTTGTTTACATATCTCGTTTCTAGAAGATTAATAAAATTATACGTACATCACCAGCCACTATGTCTGTTTGACATGGCTTGTGTTTGACATGATTGGACAGCAATCTCTCTCACAAAAAGTAGATCTACGCAGTCTCTCAAATGGTAATTTTTCTAATATCTGTCACTTAAATTTTAGGGCATATTTACTAGATTGTGGATGCTGACTTGTATATCATTCATGAAGAAATGTTCACTCTGGTCAAACTGCATAGAGTGACAAAATGTGGTGTGAAGAACAACAAAATTAAAAGATAAAGCAATATGAATTTTTTGCTGGACGTAAGCTTATTTTTAAATACAAATGAAATCACGGGTTTCAAATTTAAGATACGAGCACTGAGTGCTTTTTGATTTTGATGTGACCTGTGACCTGCAAAAGAAACCTGCCATAAGGTAGGCAGCTATGTTTACTTAAGGTATCAGTACATCCCAAATAACCATCATTCGTTAGTGCTGCTTTAGTCAGACGATTGATGCAAACCCCTGTAAAGTATATATTTTCTGAAACCTTAAGAATTGTAGATTGTGTGCTTTCTACCCCCTAGGGAGGATCACAGAAATTCTGAGGGGTAAGGGGTCTGAAAGAGGTAAATTTCCGAAGGAGATGTAACAATGTTAATTAATGCACGTTCAGTTAATTTATAGTTTAGGTTACATCCGGGATCTTAGATGTGTTTGCTCGCTTCACTTGATGTACACTCAGCTTACAAGATCAAACATTGTGTTTAGATGTTCTGGTGCTTCGTTGTCTGTCCTAGAGAATACGTTACATGGTGTCAGAAGTGAAAACCGGTTTCTACATTTGTTGCCATTGAGGAATTACCGCTCAGTGTACGGGAAAGCGTTCTGGAAAGAGATTTGTTCGTACACACGTGGTTGAGCAACTCTGATCTGCAAACTGTTATTCCAGAGGATAGTCTCTGATCTCTACTGTTTTCTGCAATAGCCACTCGACAACTTCTTCACAAAGAATAGTGGAAGACAACGGTGAGTGGAATTTTCTTGTGTTTTCAGAAGGAACTCTCTGCTGAAAAAATCTAGCTAACTTCAAAATACTAAGCACGCCATCGAAACCCGAGGGTAGCGGCGCATCTGTGCAAGTACAAGAAGCCTTCGCACAACCACATCTGGTACAAATCCCGATAAACATCCCATTGCCCTCAAAACTAGAGCTCACAGGAGATTTGGCGATGAACTGGAAGAAATTCCACCGTGCTTGGAACAACTACGAAATAGCTGCACATCTAAAAGATCCTGAAAACCCTACTGTAAATAAATTGCTGAGAACCGCCACACTATTAACCTGTATTGGCTCAGATGCTCTAGATGTGTGCAAAGGCTTAGAATTTGAGAATGAAGACAATAAGAAGGACATTGATATTGTTCTCCAAAAGCTACAGCATTATTGCATCGGAGAGACAAATGAAATCTATGAGAGAAATCGATTTAACAAGAGAGACCAAGAGCCAAACGAATCTCTGGATGCTTACGTCACGGCACTGCACATGCTGGCCAAGACATGTAACTTCGGAGTGTTAGAGAACAGTCTAATTAGAGACAGGACTGTCATTGGAGTAAGAGACAATCACGCACGCAAGAAGCTCCTACAAGTCTCCAAACTCACACTGAAGGAATGCATTGATATCTGTAGATCATATGAGACCTCAAGCCAACAGTTGAAAGAGATCAATCAGGAGGAAGTCAGCACCATTAGTCAGTCCAATGAAAAGAAACCTCTGCCCCCCAGAGGAGAGAGAGAAATCCCCTGCAAGTTCTATGCCAAAACGCATGTCTGGAACAAGCTTAAATGTCTTGCAAAGACTTGCTCTAACTGTGGAATTCAAAACCACTTTGCTGTGGCCTGCAAAACCAAACCGCCTCTGTCATGAACATTTATGATCTATCAATAACTTATGTTACATCACAGATTGCTAAGTAACTGATTACTACATTATCATTGTACAGTTCAGTCTTGTTGACAATAAAATAAGTTGGTCACCCAGTTCAGCCACATCCTCTAAACCTCCCACAGCGAGACATGTCCGCAAGCCAGTGCATGCAGTGGAGGATTCCGACTTTGATGAATACGTTGCTTGTGTCGACGTCAAGGAACAAGTCTGTGCTGTCGAAAATCCTGATCGTAAAGACAAACTGTTTGCGGTAATGCTATTAGATGGTCATCAAGGCCCATTCCAACTGGACACTGGTGCAACAGTGAACATCTTACCTGAAGAGTCTTTCAAAGAAGTATATGGTGAAGGCAGTCTATCCCTGCTGGACAATACAGAAGTGACTCTGAGCTGAGGAGAAGCCGATTGGCAAGAAACGCGTTCAAGTTGTGAACCCCAGACACGGAAGAAAATACAATGTGGAATTCGTAGTTGCAAAAGGCAAAGGCAAGCCTCTGCTTGGTTTATGAGCCAGTGAGCAAATGCAACTCATCTCTGGGGTCCAACAAAACATTGTGGCTATTCAATCTGAAGAAGCATCACTGAGCAAAACACCACTTACAACAGAATCTATACTCAAAGAATATGCTGATGTCTTCAGAGGAGAAGGAAAGTTAGAAGGTGATCTCCACCTAGAAATTGACCTAAACGTACCACCAGTTCAACTCCCAACAAGAAAGGTGCAGATCAGCATTAAAGAAAAGCTAAAAGAGGAACTGGATCATTTGGAAGGCCTTTACATTATCACACCAGTAAATGCTCCTACCTCCTGGATATCAGCAACTGTCATCACCTTGAAGAAAAATGGCAATGTTCGACTGTGTGTGGACACCAAACCACTTAACCAAGCTCTTAAACACAATTACTACCCACTGCCGACAATCAAAGATGTCCTTCCTGCACCACTATGTTATTTACATTGTACCCAGCAGCTGTTAGTGCTCCGCACGCGTGCCTGGACTATGTCTCTTCCATGTGCTCGCCATTGACTCAAGTTGTTGTATATTAAACCTTCGAGTTAATGCAGTATTCCCTCCTTATTGGTGTAGTGGCAGCTGTTAACTCACACCCCAAATTCCTTAAAACAAGCGTGGACTTTGGATTCTGTGACATCTACTCCATAACAAGGTGACAAAGCCATTATTTCAGGCGAGCAATTTCTGAACTTCCCAACATGGCTGCCTCGCCTTGAGCACCCAAACAATGGCAATTAACAAAGATAAAGACGATTACTTTGTACGAAAGTTGGCGGCAGAACTTGGTCTATGTCTTTTCACTGGGCAAGAACTTTGTTCCCTTCCTTGATGCAACTTGGCAGAAACAAAGTGCCGCCAATCCACCCTTACCAATGATGGCACTGCGGTTCCTGAAGCTCAGCGACTCACTGCCACCCAAAAGAACATCCATCTAGACTTACTACTCGGCCAAATGGCCAACGTCTCTCCGGTAATCTCTAGGAATTCTATCATCAAACACTCAACTTCCCTGAACGACATGTGGCAGAAAATCTGTCAACATTATGGTTTCCAGTCCACCGGAGCACACTTTCTTGACTTGGCTAGCATACACCTACAGCCAGATGAGAGACCGGAGGACCCGTTTCAGCGTCTTATGGCTTTATTTGAGGATAACCTCCTTTCTGTTCACGGCAGCTTAACACACCAGGGAGATCAGGTAACTGCCGATGAAGACCTCTCCCCACACTAGAGAACACTGTCGTCATCCTCTGGCTCCAGATGGTACACCCAGGCTTACCTCTCTTAGCAAAACAAAAATACAGTTCTGAATTATGCAATCAGACCCTGGCTTCACTAAAACCTGAGATCTCTCTATCTCTCGGATCTCTCCTTGATGCGTTACGTAGCATTGAAGATACCAAAGCCATGTGTATCGGCAGGACCACACCAAGGTGCTACCATAATAGTGGTCAAGGCCAACCTCGACGACACCCCTTCTTGTCCTGCATCCTCTGCAAAACCACCCATTGCCCAAATAACACTGTAACCTGATGAATTGTCGTTACCTACCTGACCATGACCATTGACCATGGCCTCGGTCATGCATGGTGATGGATGACCCTGACGACCTTGGATGAGAGCATTGACCTCGTAGTCCGACCAGTCCAGGGTGAAGAGCCAGCAGCCCTTCGTGTCAGCATAGTCCAATCACCTGTCCTTAACACCATCTATCACAAACACCCCATGCAGTTGACCCTGGACACTGGTGCAACTTCCAACATGGTTCCCGACTCCTCCGGCAAACTTTATGGTTTCCCCATAATCCTGGCCTCCCAAATGGCTCGTCAGGCTGATGGAGTTACCCCAATGGATGTCATTGGCAAAGTCCACTGCTCCCTAACCCCTGGACAGTGGACATTTGAATTAGATGCCCTCGTCATTTGTCAGCTAGACGTTGATATCCTGGCTGGTAACCCTTCATGGTGCGCAACGACATTGGTGTTTGCCCTGCCAAACATCAGATTGAGATAGGTGGCACTGAGGTTATCAGCTACAGCTCACCCTCCAGGCATACACATCAACCTAATGTGTGGTGTACACAATCCTTCCTGCTATGCAACTCAAACCGTACAGTTGTCATGCCAGGGGAGTATGTCCAGTTCAGTACCCCTTCTGATGCTGACTCTGACACCTTGTGGGCCCTCGAGCTGTGGCTAGACTGCCCTTCTAACATGCCATGTAAACCAGAAGATGCATGGCCTCCACCCCAGCAAATTCAATCTGTAGATTATGCGTATGCATCTCCAACACAACTGACTCCCCCATTCTTCTGAAGAGCGGTGAGCAGTTATGCCAGGTTTGGCACATTTTACCCGTCGAAGCCTCCACCTCCACTCCACCTTTCACCACATGTATATGTAGTGCTGCCTCTCCTTCTCTGGCAACCTGCGAGCCCTTTTCACCCTGTGTGATCCTTGATCCTGATGGGTGCCTAGATCAGGACACTCATGACAAATTCATAGCTCTCAATCTGGAGTTTGATAATGTGTTCAACCCCTCCATATCTAAATACAATGGTGCAAGTGGCAAAATTGAGGCCGTTGTCAACATTGGCCCACCCTTCCTCCTCAACGCAAAGGCAGGCTTCCACAGTGCAACAGGAACACCCTTGAGGAACTACAAGACAACTTTGATGAGCTCGAAGCTGCTGGCATCTTTGCAAAACCTGAGCAGTCAACGTCCATGTGGAGTACCTGAACACCTCGTTTCTCGTAAAGAAACCCAACAGTGGTTGCAGGCTCGTGACATCCTTCGGAGAAGTTGCCCAGTACAGCAAGCCTCAACCCTCCTTAATGCCAGATGTTGATGGCGTGCTGCATGAAATGGGGAAGTGGAAGTACATGGTTATCGCTGATTTGCTGAAGTCTTTCTATCAGATTCCCCTGGCCATTTCATCTATGAAATACTGTGGTGTTGTGACACCATTTAAAGGCATCCGTGTTTACACCCGTTCTGCCATGGGAATGCCTGGGTCTGAAACTTGCCTCAAAGAACTGATGTCCCGAGTTCTGGGAGACCTCATTCAAGAGGGTTGTGTTGCCAAAATCGCTGACAACCTGTACGTTGGGGGAAACAGCCCCACTGAGTTCCTTGACAATTGGAGAAGAGTTCTTACCCTACTCCAAAAGAACAATCTTCGCTTATCTGCAGTCAAAACTATCATCCGCCCAATGTGCATTGGAAGACAACCGGAGCATCACAATCCCCCAGCTTCAAGATGCCTTATGGATAGTGACTGACGGCTGCGTCAAGAATAGAGGCAGTGCAGCCACATTATATGTGCACCAAAATGGGTCGCTGCTCTTAGCTGGTTTCTTCAGTGCCAAGCTTTGTAAGCATCGAGTGACTTGCTTGCCTTGTGAGATTAAAGCCTTGGCTGTTGGCACAGCAATTAGACACTTTGCCCCCTATATCATGCAATCCCCGCACACAAGTGAGGTACTCACTGACAGCAGACCTTGTGTTCAAGCTTACGAAAAGCTCAAGAGAGGAGAATTTTCAGCCAGTTCTAGAGTCACCACCCTGTCAACAGTCAGCTGCTATTCTGTCCACATAAGTCATATTGCCGGAGTTGAGAACCTACCCCCCGATTATGCAAGCTGAAACCCAAAGGAATGTTTGTATTCTAGCTCCCAAATTTGCAAATTCATCGTCAAACTTGAAGATTCTGTTGTTTGCAGCCTCTCTGTTAGTGATGTCCTTCAAGGCTCTGTCAAGATACCCATCACTAGCCGTGCTGCCTAGCAGGCTACCCAGCTGGAGTGCCCTTGCCTCTGGAGAACACATTCTCACCTTAGCCAAGGTACCCGACCATCTAAGAAAGCAACCAAAACTATTGATGTGAAACACTACCTTAAGGATGTCATAATCACTGCTGACAGCCTTCTCATCGTGAGACCATCAATCCTTCCAACCCCCTTGTGGGTGCCTGGTTGTTCCTCGCTCCATCTTAGACAGACTATTAACAGCTCTTCACATCCGGTTTAGTCATCCATCAAAGTAGCAAACAAAGTGTCTCTTCAGCCAATATTTCTTCCCTCTAGATGTTGACAAAGCAATCTACCTTGCATCTTCCTCCTGTCACACCTGTGAATCTGTGAAATCAATCCTAAACACTTCCAGCCCCAGTCGAGCGAGGAAGCTCCTTGGCCCATTGGCGTTTCATTCGCTGCTGATGTTGCCCGATGTCACCGACAAATAATCCTCATACTGAGACTGTCTCCTCATACACTTTGACCACCCTTATCAAGACTGAGAAACATGAGGATCCCCACAACACCCTCATAGTCTTCTGTTCCCAGCTTCATTCCTTACATGATGGCAGTGCGACAGTTCATGTTGATCCTGCCCCTGGTTGTGCACTTGTCACCGACCCAATCCTCCTCTCCCACGGCATTACCCTGGAGATCGGCCAGGTCAAGAATCCCAACAAGAATCCTGTCGCAGAACGTGCCATTGAAGAGCTTGGTGTAGAGCTCCTAAACTTGTCCCCTGAGGAAGGACCTGTGTCTGACGTCACTCTTGCACTAGCAACGGCAAATACAAACACCTGCATAGGGTGCAATGGCCTTTCGGCGCAGGAGGTCTGGACTCAACATGACCAGCTAACTGGTCTACAGCTACCCATAGTTGACAGATGACTCATCCTTAGTCAGAAGCACTCCCACCAGCAGAATCACACATCCAGTGCAAAGTCTAAGGCTCGTAGCCATACCTACCTACCCTAAGCTGCCGTCTGTTGGCGACTTAGTCTTGTTGAAATGTGACAGAGACAAATTGAAAGCCCGTGAGAAATACCTTGTGGTCAGCATTTGCGAGGACCTCTCCTGTCAGCTCCGGAAGTTCACCACCTCCCAGTTTCGCAGCAAACTGTACTTGGTTCCTATGTCCGAACGTTATCTAGTGGGTCCGATGGTTTTGACTCAGTCCCTGCAGGGCCCCATTCGTGGCCTTCACAAGCCCTCCCTATTTGACTCTGATGATGATGCCGACCCCGTTATTCTACCACCAAGACACTCCAATGTCCCTGCCCCTTCTCTAGTAGTTACACAGCCTCCTGCCTATCAACAACTCGTGGTTCCACAACCTGTGCACCACGTTGTCCCTGTTCAGGAACTTCCTCCAGTACCTGCAGCCATTGTCCCACCACCCTGCAGTGCAGCCTCTTCTCCAGACTGCTCGGTTCTTTCAGGTGCACCACCTGAGTCTGCTGCTGTCATTCCTCCCAGGAGCTCTGACCGCCAACGAAGCTCCCCATTTTGGCAAAAATCAGGACTGAGACTTAAAGTAGTGTGCTAGGCTTTTGCATTCTTCCTGGTAACACTAATCCGTGTCCTTTCACCTTCAGTAGTAACTTTATTTTACTCGCAACATTTATAAGGACAAATCTAAGGGACCAGAGACTGCACCCATTGTGCGTATATCCGTTTAGTTTCAGGTTTGCTTTTGTTGTTGTTGTTCTAGTTCAGCCTCTGTATGTTTCTATATTTAGTTGTTTATTTCGCATGCATATTCAGTTTACTTCTGTGCCTGGGTGCTAGAGAGAGAGAGTTAGGAGGCAACCACGCCATTATGTTATTTACATTGTACCCAGCCGTGGTTAGCGCTGCACACGCATGCCTGGAATATGTCTGTCCCATGAGCTCGCCATTGATTCAAGTTGTCATATATTAACCCTTCAAGTTAATGCAGTATTCCCTCCCTATTGGCGCTAAGCTCTCAAATGGAAGATGCTTTACTGTGTTAGATGCCAAAAATGGGTTTTGGCATGTGTCCTTGGATGAGGAAGGTAGCTACACAACTACATTCGGCACTCCATGGGGAAGATACAGATCACTTCGAATGCCACTCGGCATCTCACCGGCCCCGAAGAATTCCAGCGAAGACTGGATCAGGTGTTAGCAGGACTGAATGGGTGCAAGGCGATCACTGATGACATCCTTGTATTTGGATATGGAGCTAACGACGAGGAAGCAGTACGAGACCATGATGAAAAACGCATTGCTCTCCTTCAATGCTGGCAAGATAAAGGTGTGAAGCTAAATAAGGGAAAGCTGCAGCTAAGGCTCAAGAAAGTTGCGTACATGGGCCATGTGCTCTCCGCTGATGGGTTACAACCTGACCCTGAAAAAGTCAAGGCAATCAGAGAGATGCCAACACTAACTGACAAACAGAGCATCCAGCACCTCTTAGGGATGACAAACTACCTACAGAAGTTTGCCCCGAGACTTTCCGAGATCACAACTCCCCTACACAAGCTCACCAAACACGACGAGTTCCTATGGGATGAGCAGGTTCATGGTGCAGCCCTGGAAGAGACAAAGAAGGTCCTTTCTGCTTTCTGCAACTCCAGCCCTAACATACTTTGATCCAGGTGCCACACCCACACTACAGCGTGATGCCTCCATGCATGGTTTAGGAGCATGTCTAATGCAAGATGGACATCCAGTTGCATATGCATCCAGGTCCCTGACCCCCACAGAGGTCCAGTATGTGCAAATCAAAAAAGAGTTATTGGCCATAGTATTCAGAATGAAGAAGTTTGAAACCTACCTGTATGGAAGGAAAGTGCTGGTTGAATCTGACCACAAGGCTCTGGGAGCAATTTTCAAGAAAAGCCTCTTAAGTCCAGCCAAAAGGCTACAATGAATGCTCCTTAGATTCCAACACTACGAGTTTGAAGTTTCTTACAAAAGCGGAACCTCCTTCCTTATAGCTGATCCCCTGAGTCGTGCATATCTGTCGCTTAAGGAAGCCACTGAGGATCAGGAAGATGTCATGACAGTCTCAGAAACAAGGTCTCCAACTGAGATAAAAGCAGAGCAAGTAAACATGCTATAGTATCTTCCAGTGAAAGATGAAACTCTCTGCCAAATCCAAAACCTTACTCAAGAAGATGCTATCCTCAAGACCCTCGCTGGCATCATCAAACAAGGCTGGCCAGAAAGTACGCTTCATCTCCCACTGGAAGTTTAAGAGTACTTTCCTTTCAAAGAAGAACTTGCACTTCAAAATGGAGTTATTTTCAAGGGAGACTGTGTTGTCACACCATTTCAAATGAGAGCTGAGCTCAAAAGAAAGCTACACCTCAGTCATCTGGGAGTACAGGCATGTCAGAGACGAGCAAGGGAAGCTTTCTACTGGCCTGGTATGTACAAAGAGATTGAAGAATATGTCTCCAAGTGTCAAGCCTGCAATACATACCACCAAGGGCAGCAGAGGGAGCCCATGATCTCACACCCAGTACCATCAAGACCATGGCAGGTCCTTGCTGTTGATCTCTTTGAGCTCCAGGGTCAGGACTACCTTGTCACTACTGACTATCAGTCAAATTTCTTTGAGGCCGATAAGCTTGTTAGTAAGACATCTAAAGAAGTAATTGAAAAGCTCAAACCTCATATGGCCAGACATGGAATTCCGGACAAGATAGTAAGCGACAATGGCCCCCAGTTCAGCTCACAGGAATTTAAGAATTTCAAAGATTTGTGAGTTTGATTGTGTCACAAGCTCTCCCACCTACCCACAGTCAAATGGCAAGGCGGAAAACATGGTAAAGACTGCACAGTGAATCATGCTTAAGACCTTAGAGGCTGGCAGTGACCCCTACTTGGGATTCCGTGACTTCTGCAACACCCCCACAGAAGGACTAGGAACATCTCCAGCTCAGCGCCTCTTTGGCCGACGTA
Organism: Orbicella faveolata; assembly: GCF_042242905.1. Classification (NCBI taxonomy): domain Eukaryota; kingdom Metazoa; phylum Cnidaria; class Anthozoa; order Scleractinia; family Merulinidae; genus Orbicella; species Orbicella faveolata. The sequence goes on from NW_028301552.1 coordinate 24,189,406, forward strand.
CCAAAACACTCCTGCCTACTGCTGGCAGACTACTAACGCAACCCGAATTTGACACCACTTCCCAGCTTCTTCATGCCCAGAAGAACAAACAAGCCTTCTATTACAACAATGGCACTAAAGAACACCAGCCACTCGAACCAGGGACCACCGTTTGTATCCATCCACCCAAGTAGTCATCAATGGACCCAAGCAACGGTTGACAAACAACTTGCTGTACGCTTATACCAAGTAATCACTGATGACGGAAGGGTGTATCGCAGGAACTGCCGACACATGCGTCTCACAGCTGAAGTCCCAAAACAATCACCACCTGACATTGAGATATCTAGCTCCAATCCTGGTACCCTGACCTTGACCAAAGTTGAACAGGTACCACCAGTAGCTGAATCAATGCCCCAAGAGGTGATCAAGCCACAAGCAACACCAAGCCCTCAAGCGGTTGACATAAGAAGTCCAGAAAGATGTAGTGTCCAGGGAAGAGTCATGTGAAGACCAGCATACCTCAGTGACTATGCATGCTGACACTTTTCCTATGTTGTTTATGTTCTCCAAACAACGACTCAAAGAAACAATTTAAGTTTCTCTTTCTTCATTCTTTCTTCTTTTGAACAATGAAGGGAGATGTAACGATGTTAATTTATGCATGTTAAGTTAATTTATACACTTTAGTTTACATCTGGGATCCTACATCTGTTCCCTCACTTCACTTGATGTACACTTAGCTTACGAGATTAAAAGTTGTGTTTAGATGCTCTGGTGCTTCATTGTCTGTCCTAGCGAATATGTTACAGGGGAGGGGGTACAGAAAGAGTTTTCTTTCCACTGGGTTTGAAATGAAATCTAATGAATCCTATCACACTTTCCCAATAGATTCAGGTAATCAAACCAACAGAAATGTTCCATCTGTTGAAATAAATGTAAGATTCTGTCCAGAGCAGCACGTTAAAATTTTGTTTGTTGGATGTCAAGTCCAACAAAATGTCGAAGAAGAAGTGGAGCTATACAATGAAGTTGACGACATTTTGTACATTTTATACTTTAGATTGTGCTGTATTTAGCCTAAACTCAGCCGATGCTTTTTCCAGCATTATTAATCTCATTTGATACTTGTACAAAATTAATCCCGTTTCACATTTGCTGTAACAAGTTTATCACATATCTTCATCGTTATCTGTGTAATAGTTTGTTTAAGTTAGCAAAGTCAATTCAATGCCATTTGTCTTGGAGTATATGTAACTGTTGATAGCAAGGAGTGCTGGAGTGGTAGCCAAGATTTCATTTGGTTATTTATAGCATGACTGAACAATGTGTTTCATGTGTATGAAGTTAAACATGTTACCAATTTAAAACGCTTAGGCATAAAATGAATTTACTATCATTTAGAAGCTACAAAGACTTAGCGTATGACTTTATTGAAGAATTCCTTTACTGAAAGAAAAATTTAAGCAATACTCGGCAAACAGGTGTTTTGTAAAAACATGTTGCATGACAACTTTGCTTTCCTGCTATAACTGCACGTGTAAAGTAATTCAATATATTGTTTTGACTATGCATAGATTAAAACTTCTACTGGGTTATTTGAAAGAGCTTAAATTTCAGTACTCCTCAAGATTCTTGTAAGAAAACTTCTTTGAATGAAGAAAAAGTCAGCTGTTATGCCGTTCGGGAGTAAAGAGCTTCGAAGTAAGTTATTAGTTCAAATTGTTATATGACATGAAGGGATGCGTTTGTATTTACATCTAGACTTTTCCACCTTCATTTTTGGGAAATTTAAATCTCAGAGCTTTATTCTTTTGTTACCAAGCAGCTTTGATCCTGACCTAGTAAATATCCCCATAGATAATCTACAATAAAATAGTGAACATGTTGAGACCAAATTAAGGTTTACAATTGTTTGCCTTGGTGTAACATGAAAAATGTGCTGCCTTGCATCTTCGTCTACAATATAACCATAAATAGTTGTGGCTAAATTTTATTACAGTACCTTGGAGACTACAATAAATGACTTAACTCTTGTTATTAGTGGATATGGAATTTAGGGGGACCCAAGAAGAAAAATACTGGAAATTCCAGGAGGTGGGAGAGTACCACTAAGCCAACTGGAATGGAAAATTCTGGGGGGTGGGTGGTCAAACAGGAAAAAACCCTCCGTGGGGGTGTGGATATTTTCTGGAACCACACATTACGAAAGTATGTTCATTAAACCATTGATGCCTGTGCCAGCTGTAACCCGCTGTGCAAAAACCACCCCTCAAATGCCAGTGCCAGCCATAACTAGCTGTAAAAATGCATGTGGGGACAATTGCCTTTCCTACCCTCCCTAAAGACTTTTTGGTTCTCCTATTGTTCTATTGTTGTTAGGGACAAAAAAAGACAAGAATTGACTTTCTGAGCATATTTTTAGAGGACTCAAGGGGTCCTAGAAAGACAATTTTTTGTCTTAATATCATGCGCTTGAAAAGTGCAGCTAATCGTGGCATGTTTTAGGCCAAATCTACAAACTTCCAGGGTGTTGTTTTTATTACTAAAATGGAGCAATACCTCTTAGGGACTTACAATGGAAGGGAGAAATACAAATCAAAGTTCAGGTGGCCTCAAAATGGAAGATCAAGGTGTACAAGTCCTCAAACGTTTCTGGTGAAGAATTTTTCCTTTCTTCAACCAGTGTGAAAACATGACGATTGGTGCACTTTCAAGTGAGTTTTGAATACAGATCATGGATTTAAAACAGCTTCCTGGACTTTAGAAAACAAAAATGGTAATGTACAGTATTACTTTGAAGTTGAATTCAGCTTTTAGAACAACTGCAGAGTGAATTTCTGCATATTTAATTTATGGCGACCTTCGCAGTTTGTTTAGTTTATTCACTTCATTCAAATATATTTTTTTTGAGTCTCATTCAGCTATAACAGAACTCCAGAGAAAAGAACTAAGTGTGCAGTAAATTAACACAGTTGAAATAGGATTTATCCCAAAATAATTGGCTTGTTTCTGTCATCTTTTTGATTTACAACTTGCATCTTTCTTTTGCTGTGCTGCATTATTTTATCGCATGGCAAAGAGAGGCTTTTACTGTGTTGTTCGCTTTTACTTCTGTTGTTTTCTCAAATGTTACCCATTAAAGTAAAAGAATGGAAATTCTGTTGTATTCGGATTTGTTTTGTCCTCTGAATTCAATAATTAACTAATTTTTGCGTATTTGATTTTCTCAGCCTTTGTCACTCAGGAAAGAAAAAAATATAATTTATATAGGATAGTACATGGTTGCGTGGAGATATGAAATTTATCTTCAAATGTTGAAGTGAAATATTTTTCAACACGAGAAGATTAATTTCTGATCTCCAAGCGACAATACATAACAACGTTTGTGGCGATTTTCCAAAGATTTCCAACCACTTTCCAAAATTTTCAAAGATTTTCCAAAATTTGTCTGAAGGCCAGACGAACATTTCCAAACATTTTCCAAAGATTGCAGAAAACATACAAAGATCTGAAGATGTTTTGACCATATACAAACAAATTTAAGTGTAGTTAAAGGGACAAAAAATTGTTATCAAAAATGATATCTTCACATGTGAGGATGTCATATCATTTTTATCAATTTGTTGCCACTCAGTATACCGCTAACTTTTACATAATTTGTTTTCTTATCAGTTTTGCACATCAAGTTGAGTTCTCTTTGTTGATATTTTTTAATATTTTGGCCCTTCAGTTATTCAACTTCAAATAAACAATGTCTTGAAACCTGATTTTGTGTCTGTGGCTACTCAGCATATGGTTTATTTTTGAACTTTCGCTCGCTCCAAAATATTTAAAAAAGTTGCCGGGAATAAGGGGTGGGTCGCAGGCAATTTCATGCAGGTGTCAATGGATTAAAATAAAAAAACATTAAGGTTTTCCAAACATAACGCCCCATTTCCCTGAGTACAGTGGTCTACCAACCAAGTTGGTTTCCAGTCAGATTCAAGCAGAAAGATGTCATCAATATTGTTATGTTGTCTTGACACACCTTTCACTAATCAAAGGCTTTGTGAGCCAGCTTACAGATGAATTGGATTAGTCCAGAAAAAGTAGTCAAATAAAAAATAGGAAATGGTGGATTGGGAGTATTGAAAGTTATTTGGAATGTTGAAGAATCCATGACAAGACAAAAAATAGGTACGCAGAGCATACATGTGCCTACTTACATTTACTTGATATTACTTTATAGTTGACAATATTCGAAATGACTTATTGAAAGCTCGGTAAGTATACAAAGATTAAATTATAGGCTATTTGCATAGCCTGCTTATAAATTTTAAAATAGAATACTGTATGTTATTTTGATTGGCACTGGAACATTGTTATTGTACATGTCATCATAGTTCCTAGTTCTCCTCTAGGAGAATAGTGTCAAATAACATTTTTATGATAACTGCAGAAATTCTCAATAAGCAGACAAACACATGAATTTATCATTTATGCGATGCATTAATGCGTGAGAGCAGACAATTTGGCAATTTGCTATCGTAAAAAGGATATTTTGATCACAGTAAAGGGTACCCATCTCTATAGCTAACTTGACTGTCAAAAAAGAAGATATTGAAAATAACAAAATTGATGCGCTGAATCAATTTTCTAATGATTCAAGCTGTGCTTAAGATTCTTAAATGAGGAAAGGAAAATTCAGTTCATTTGCATTAAAATTGCCATTGTTTACTGATGATCCATTTTCCAAGTTGAGTGGCTCATAGCCACTTTGATTAGCATCTCATTTCTAAGCTTTTGAGGTATGAATTTTCAAGACAGCCTAAACTCTTCAGGAAAGAGCAAAAATTTTACTAAAAAGATGGCAAATAAGGCAGAAATATCACCTTTTCAAGCTCATCTAAAATGCAATCAAAGTGCAGAGTGGAAATAAGGGTGATGGGTTTGAGATCTGCAGGTCCCAGTTACAAAACCTCCACCCTGCCACTTGCTAAATTTATTCATGGTGGCTGTGGGTTTGGCACCTTGATCACACCTGAAAAAATAGCTGACTAGTCAGCCTCCCATAAGTTGCATTTCTTACCATATTTGTTTATTCATTTACAATTTCTTTAATTCCCACAGCTGTATTAAATGCAGTTACACTACAATAAAGTTATTTAATTAGACAAGCAAATACCTCGTGCCAAGCCATGAGTAATGCTTCAACTGTGGAAGGATGGCAGTCACAATTTGCACCTTGACTTTAGTTGACATAGTTGCATCAAGTACATGACCACTCAACAGATGATAAATCTACACAGAGAATGGAAAAGAGCAAACTGTTGTGATTACCACTAGCCAATGCAAAATCAGTTGCAACAAAACACCCTAGACGAAAAGTCTTGATAACATCTGTTGTTTCTTTACAGCATGGCTACTAGATCTGTTATTGTCAGGAATACAAAATTAAGTTAAGATAATGTATTGTTGAGGTTCACATAGTCACTAAAACAAGACTATAACATGTTACAGTACACCCCAAAAATAATGCATGCACAAGAATGAACACAAGAAGTTCTCACACTGCCAAAACATGCAAGCTGTGACAAGAAGTACAATTGCTGTGTTTTACCATTTACCTGCAGGAACATTTAGACAAGTACATGTAAGAAGCTGAAAATAATCTTGAAACAATTTGGGCAGAAATAAATCTGCATTTGCAAAAACTAATAATATCTGTGATGTGCACTGTATAGACCTCCCACTGACACTAGCTTTTATGCGACTCTAGAAAGGTAGCTGGAAGAAATATGGATCAAAAGGAAAACCATGTTTATTATGGGCAATCTAAACATTGATCTCTTGAAGACAGGTGAAAGTGGGGCAGTTTCAGATGCTGGCTATTAACTCCTAGTAGTACTTAGGGAGTCAAAAACATTCCCGCAAATTTTGAACACTTTAGTCTGACTTGCCATCTCAAGTCTCGCTGGCAAGGCAGACTAAAGTGTTCAAAATTTGCCTGTATCTATTTCACTCCCTCCCTACTACTTTTGGCACAACTCAACGAGGCAGATCACATTGTCGTGCTCCCTCACATGTGGTGCAAAATTTCTATTTAAAGAAATACACAATACTGGTAAACGGACATTGAAGAGATGTGTCTCACACCACATGAACAAATTTATTAAGACCAGTGAAAGAGCCCCGCCTAGAAGGCAACCACTGATTGACTTTCAGAAGGGGATAGTTGAGATGTCACTTGTAAAGGTGTGGAAGACGGCGTAGAAAGGGAGAGAGGGTGACCATTTGTCAGATGGACACACACCTTCCATCCTAGCTAAGTTTGGCCAAGATATAAACACAGCATTTTATATCCATTACAGCTAAACATACATAATCGTGAATATCGAAACCAGGCTGAAAATGGTTTATTTTAAACAGCAATAAACACTTTTGTTGTAGTGAAAAGATGGTTGAATGAGCAGGAGAATAAACGATTGAATCTTGATAACATAGAGCACCCTAACACTAAATGTTCTCCAACATCCCAGTAAAGGCGGCGCTTGATGGGCAACCACTGTTAGGCACAGGCCCATTGACAGACTTGCTGCACAAACTTGCACGCGGGTGTGTTTCAAAAATCGTCTCACTCAATACTTTAAATGACAACTTGTGTCTTTGGTGTTGTATAGCTGTCCACTATGGAGTGCGCCCTAACTGGAGTATGGTGGTGGCCAGAGTTCTTGTAAAGAGTTTCTTGAAACGTCCAAAGAACTTTGGTGGATGAATTGGATAATGTTAAAAGGCACCTCAATCAGGCGAAAAATGTATCAGCCTGGTTAGGCATCAGAGTCTAGGAGAGTGAGTGCCAGGAAAATGGTGAAATTCTATGGCATTTTAGAGAGAATCCTTCAGACAAGCTTAGAAACATACCAGCAATCAGAATTCATAGTGAACACGCATTTTTGATCAAAAAGAGATCACAAAGCTAGCAAAGATTCTTGCATGTGCTGATTGCCGAGCACAATTCACAAAAGTCTATAATCTACAGTACAACAACATACTAAAACATGTGCTCAAGGAAATATGGGTTATTGACCAAGTGTGTGGTCAAGATGGCTGGATATTGGTCAAGTTCTTTTATTGCAAGTTTATGGACCGAGATGTAGTCGATGTCCATAAACTCGCAAAAAAAGAACAAGGCTAATATCCAGCCATCTTGACCGAATAAGCTTGGTCAATACAAGATTTCTTATATGGCTTTCTGGGAAATTTTTCTTACAGGACATGGCGGCAGTCCCAAGCGGGCAAGGTAGCTCCATCTTGCCCGCTCGGGTAGCCAATCACAGCACAAGATTTGATTCATCTTTGCCTACTCACAAAGCTAACCATATAATAAGAACAATTATCGACTGTCCAAATGAGCAGGTCAAAGCCCAAATAAACAGTTTACGAGAGAGCTTTCTACACAAAGAATAAAGCTTCACCATCAGTGCTTGCATAGCTTATCTGAGCAGGTAAGCGGCACAGAAAACATATCCATCACGTGGTTTACGGTCATGGAAGTGAGAGGTGGCTCAGGGGTGCACCTGTGGACGGTAATGACCCAGGCACAAGGACTGTGTCTCGATACTATGGCTGCCATTGGCATGGGTAGTAGTAGTAGTAGTAGACTTTATTGGAGAGGGTAACATTTGACAGTAACAAAACTGATAAACTTATGACCCTTGAAATAAATGTGTGGTTATTGATTAACATATCACGTGTTAAGGGATCATATTTACCATAAATGGATATGCACGTATTTTGTACAACCACCTAGAGTCTCGATCAGTCAATGAACAGAATCAAAATGTTACATGGTGTCAGAAGTATTGGAAAATGATGAAAAACCTGGCCGATAGAATCAAAATGGCATCATCTCAAATTCCTCTACCAGAAAAATTAGATTCAAAGAAACCGGAGGTGTGGAAACGATGAATTGAACACTTTGAATGCTATCGCATTGCTGCTGGCCTTGTCGAAAAAGATGATAAAGTGCAGATAAACACATTGGTCTACACTATGGGTGGAAACTCAAACAAAATCTTTAGAAGCTTTCAACTTGGTGAAGGCAATCAAGTCTACGAGACCGTAAAACAACGTTTTGCAACACACTTTGTGGGCCGCACAAATGTTATCTTCGAAAGAGCTCAATTTAACAAGTGTGTTCAAGGTGAACAAGTATCCATGATCAATTTCATCGAAAGCCTGTACAAGCTTGCAGAGGCCTGCCAGTTTGGAACTCTCAAAGAAGAATTAATACGAGACCGCATCATTGTTGGCATTTGTAACACCATGTTGTCACAAAAACTTATGCAAGATGATACATTCACACTCGATAAAGCTGTGAAGCAAGTGAAGTCTTCAGAGCTGGTAAAAGAACACCACGAAATCCTTAAAGGAGATGGCGAAGGTAGAAAAATCAACTGCATTTGAGACACCAAGTGGAAACCGCCACAAGATGAAGGAAAATTGTCCGAAGAATTGAAAGATCAGAAAAATTCTAAAAGGCCTCCTGCGAAGAAGTGTTATTGATGTGGCAAATTGCCAGCACACAAAAGAGAAAAATGTCCAGCTTCCGATTTGACTTGCCTGAAATGTAAGAAATGTGGACACTACGCTTCAGAATGTAAAAGTAAAATCGTTTGTTCGGTAGACGAAGAAATACAAAGTGGAACCTCAGACAAAGATTGTTATTTCTTGGAGCAGTCGAAGGCGATGAATCCCAAACAAAATGGTCCGTAAATTTACCGCTCGGAAAAGCAAAGATGCGCTTTAAAATCGATACTGGTGCAGACATGACAGTCATTCCAGAACCCTTGTACTTGCAAACCGGAATGGGCAATCTCCACAAATCCTCACGAGAACTGTTTGGACCTGGCCAGTCTAAACTTTCTGTAAAAGAGTAATCAAAAGAAACCTGAAAACTGCAAATGGCAAAGGGACCACGCAAGAAATCTACATCGTGGAAAACCTAACAGAACCGTGCTGGACAACAATTGAAACAATCCATTCTGATGACAGCACAAGAATTGAGCAAGAAGTTAAAACAATGTACCCTAATTTATTTAAAGGTCTGAGAGAGCTGGAACGAGAATTCAGCATGAAGTTGAAGCCTGGTTCAACAGCTTATTCGATTACAACACCCAGATGTGTAGCACTACCTCTCATGCCGAAAGTCAAAGAAGAGCTAGAGTATGGAAACCCTTAACATCATTTCAAAAGTTGACATACCAACTGACTGGTGTACAGGCATGGTTGCTGTTTTAAAGCCTGATGGGAGAATTTGCATATGTGTCAACCTAACACAACTTGATGAGAATGTTCTGCGAGAGACATACCCTTTACCAAAGATTGACAACCTGTTGACCCAAATCAGTGAATCGAAATTCTTCACCAAGTTGGACTGCAATTCTGGATTCTGGCAAGAAAAGCTCGATCCAGATTTCCGCTTGTTGACGACATTCATCACACCCTTTGGCAGATTCTGTTTCAACTAAATGCTGTTTGGGATCAAGTCTGCATCCAAACATTACCAAAAGAAGATGAGCCAAATATTGGAGGGGTCCGAGGGCCACGTTTCCATTATTGATGACATGATCATCCATGTAGAAACCCAAGAGGAACATGACCACTGACTCAAAGTGGTATTAAGGAAACTTGATGGCACTGGAGCCACCCTAAATGCAGAAAAGTGTGAATTTTCAAAGAAAGAAGTCAAGTTTGCTGGATATGTTCTTAACGGAGATGGAATCAAGTCAGACTTAGAGAAAACAGAGTCAATCCAGGACATGGACATGCCCCAGAATGTGAGTGACTTATGTAGGTTTTTCGGAATGGTGAACCAGTTAGGAAAGTTTGTTCCCCACCTAGGAGAGAAAACCAAACCAATCAGAGATCTTCTGTGCATGAAGAATGAATTCCTTTGGGGTCTGACCCAGCAGGATGCCTTTGAGAAGTTGAAAAAGGAGCTAGCTTCAACCCCAGTCCTTGCGCACTATGATCCTGCCAAGAAAACAATCTTGTCCGCAGATGCCTCATCTTATGGACTTGGTGCAGTCCTCCTACAAGAACAAGAAACTGGAGTAAGGAAGCCTGTAGCCTATGCGTCAAGATCCATGACTAGCTCTGAACAGCTGTATGGTCAAATCGAAAAAAAAGTGCTTGCGACAACTTGGGCGTGCGAGAAATTTAATGACTACATCCTGGGAAAGGACATCCTCATTGAGACAGATCACAAACTGTTGGTGCCGCTGTTGGGCTAAAAAAACTTGGATGAACTTCCTCCTAGGATCCAGAGATTTAAAATGAGATTAATGAAATACTCATTCATCATCTGTCACATTCCAGGAAAGGACTTATAAAAATGCTAATCTAAGGCACTATAGTGTTACTTAGAGCAGCCTAAGGCTTTCATGGTTCTACAGTCACCAAGAAATGTATATGCATATATACAGTTCAATATCCGAATCTTGTAAGACTGCCTATTGAACAAGTGACTTGTATTTCATCTACAGTAAAACAACTTTTTGGAAAGTGCCCAGGGATTGATAATGTTAGTGGTGAGATGTTGAAAGTAGACATGACAACTACTACACCGTAGTTGGGCAGGTTATGGGAAAAGATCTGGGAAACTGAGAGTATACCAAGCGATTGGCAGAAAGGAGTGATTGTGAAGATTCGAAAGAAAGGTGACCCCACACAATGTGACTACTGAAGAGAGGTTAGATTATTACCGATACCAAGTAAAGTTATATGTAATGTCATAATAGAATCAGTGCAGCTGTGGCCTAGCGTCTTCATAAGGAGGAAGCAGGTTTTTGAAAGGGAAGAGGTTGCACAATGCAGACATTTCTCCTGCAAAACATAATTGAGCAATGTTTCAAGTGGAATGCAACTCTTTACCTGTATATACATTTTTAACCTTTAGCTTTTAAACTTTAAACTTAACATTTGCTGTAACTTTTAATATTTATTTATGCAGGGCCCACTGAGGAGCACCTTATCCTGAATTGGGCTTCCTGTTTAAATATTTTCATGATTATTATGTTTACCTCAATTTCATTGATTTTGAAAAAGCCTTCAACAGTGTTCATTGAGAAGGTTTATGGGCGATCATGAAAGTTATGGAATACCAGACAAGATTGCAACTCTTGTACAGCTGTTCTACGGGAATTATAGCTGCAGCATTTGACAAAATGGTGGCTTATCAGATTGGTTCAGTGTTGCCTCTGGGGTAAGGCAGGGATGTGGGATGCCAGTTTTCTTTACCTAATGGTCATTGATTGGGTGATGTGTAGAATCACAGAGAAAGGAAGGTACGGGAAAGTGGGGTTTGAACCAGAGGCTTGAAGATCTTGACTTTGCTGATGACATTGAGTTACTGTCACTCACACAGGAGCACATGCAAAGGAAGACAGAGGACTTGGAGTTGTCTGTAGGGAGATTGGTACTAAAGCCGAATGTTGGAAAGGGCAACTTACTCATTGTGAACAACCGCATCAATGCTCCTATTAAGATTCAGCGCACTGGTAGACCACTTTACATATCTAGGATCAATAATGGATGAGAAGAGAGGGGCAGCAAGAGATATTGTGTGAAGATTAAGTAGGGCAAGAGGAGCTTTCAACACAATAAGAGCAAATGTCACCAAAAAACAAGCAAAATGTAAATTTGGTGGCAGAAGTCAAAAAATTGATTTTTCTTTGTCCACAAATAGCCCTTATGTAGATATGAAACGTGCTACAATTGAACCTCCATTATCTGGACATTGATTTTCCAGACTTTTTGATTATCCAGACTTGCTTCTCTGGTACCATTTTTTTTTCATGAATATTACTTAGATGTGATCTTGAAAATTGAAGCAACGAAAAGGTTATTGATCCTTCCAAATGTGTGTTTTAGCTCCAGGTTTGAATCTCTTTCGTTTTAAACAGTGCGAGCGGCACGAAATAAACAATGGATCCTGATGCATTCAGCTGAATTCTGATTGGCTCAATTGTTATGTTGCTCAGGAAATGTCATGCTTGATTAGTTCATTCCATTTGCGTTATGTAAACACCTGAGCTATCGATCATTAACTCAATTCACAGCAATGTCTATGAAATGAAAGCGGTCTGTTCTCTTGATAAATGATAAGCAAACAATCATTTAACATTTAGAGAAAGGCCAAAAAGGAACAGAACTTTAGTTTGGAATTTACAAGCAGCAGATCTCAGCTATACATAAAAACAAAGACAAGTGTAAAATAACACTCCTGTATGTTTGAAATTCGTCTTTAATTCTAATGATTCACTTAAAACCAAAATAACAAATACAGAAATAAATAAATACGAGCTTAAACTTAAATAAACTGAAAATACAAAAATACGAAAAACAGCAGGAAATAGAAGGGAAAACAAGATTACTTACAAGATCTGTATGGCACTCTGGAACTGACAATGACTGAATACAACTAAAAAACTACAATGCTATAAAACAGAATTTTGAACTAAAAGAATAGACTTAATGAGGGTACGTGATAAACAACAGACGACTACATAACACAACGTGAAAAAAACTAATTTGCATTTAAAAACTGCACAAAAAAGGTATGCAAAAATTAACCTTTAACAGCAAAGACAAAACAAAAAAGGAAAAGGCAACCAAAAACGGACAAATTTAACTCTTGTGGCTACAACATGATCCTGAAATTCACTGACAGAGTCCAGATGAGTGAAGGATTAAAACAAAAACCCCTGAAGGTTGCAAATGATGAGCAGTTGGATAAAACCTTGTACACCTGGTCTATTCAGCAAAGATCAAATGGAACACCAATTTCAGGTTTGCTTCTTTAGGAGAAAGCAAAACATTTCTCAGCACAGTTGAATGTGGAGTTGTCCAAATGTGAAAGCTTCAAAGCATCAACCAGTTGGTTAGTCAAGTTTAAAAATCAACATACAGTATATGCAATTCTGATCTATTCACAAGAAATTCTGTTTTCTTTATTTCTTTTGTTTTCTTTCAGCTTAAAGCACTTTAAATTCAAGAAAATTGAGGGAAACAATTTTCACCTTGACAGTCACCACAATGGCTGAACACACAGGCTGAAAATTAGAAATTTAAACCTAAGTTGTGATCTCATGTAAATGAGAACCAAAACTTATCATTTTTTTTTCTTGAAAGCCAAAGTATTCAGCTATCCAAAACAGGTTAGAACTTGGCTTGAGTGCCATTTCAGAATAGACACACAATTTCGAAAAAAAATAGGTCAAATTCCTAATTTACAAACATAACTCCAAATTCCTCAAAGCTGCGACTTTGGAACACTTTTATGTTGTTGTAAAATATGTATTTAAATCAGCTTGGGTTATTCTTCAAGTTGTTTTTGAGACCCAACTGAAAATCCTTGATTCTACCTAAAACATCACAAATGTAATAATGGAACAGCATGATAAAAGGCAAAGTTTAAAAACATTCTGTACATAGGGTTCAGAATCACCATAAATTTTGAAAACTTTAAGGTGGCTCCGAACCCCACACATAGAGGGTTCAGAACCACCTTAAATTTTCAAAACTTTAAGGTGGCTCTGAACCCCATGTACAGATTTTTTAAAACTTTGCCAAAAGTTGCCTCTTAATTAATAATCAGTGGATGAGGTTTTTGCGATATCCAGAATAATCAAGGTCAAGGTAGGGGTTATCAGCCGAAGCTTTGGCTAATAACCTTTACTGAGACCTTGATTATTCTAATCATTGTTTTATTATACATTGAACAAAAAAATGGAAGTCATGAGTAGTATACTGGGAGGCATTCAAATACCATTTCGCAGAGGGAGCCTTATTTAACCTTATCGCAGCCCCCAGTATCAAGTCCGGCCCTCACAGGCTCGGGCCGGACTTCATACTCGGGGCTGCGATAAGGTTAAATAAGGCTCCCTCTGCAAAATAGTATTTGAATGCCTCCCAGTATACTACTCACAAGAGAGGCACCCCCGCGCAGCGCCCCGCCACGCGAGGTGGCCGCGGCCACAACAAAGGAGTGCGCCATATTAGAAATGCGCGAGCCCGGGTGTTATACCACCAGAGCGGGGATGGAACAAGCGCCAAACAAGTGCGGGTGGCTGAAGCGGGGCCGGAAAGAAAGCTGCGGGCTTTCCGAGGCCATTCAAAACCTCCCTCCAGAGTTTCGTGAGATGATTCTCAAGGAGTACATCGCAATAAAAATCAAGGGAAAAAAGGAAATGGGCTGGGATGAGGAACATGACGAGATTGAAGAGGCACCCATTTGCGAAAAACGATCAAGAATTGTAAAGGTCATGTTTTGCCTTAAATGCAACTCAGAAAAACCGGCGATAAAGGGCCGAAAAAACACCTCCCTTCATCTGCCAGCAGCAGACACTTGGTGAAGGGGAGGCGCTTTTTTTCACTGTTCCGAAAGAGCTCAAGCGAGGCGGATTACGATGGGGATGTTGCCAAACGCGTTGCGCTCACCAAAACCAACAAAGTCGATGAAAGAAGCTTTCAAAATCCGGTCAGCTTCAGCGCTCACAGAAGAGAGCGACCAGGCGGCAAACTGATTGTTATATTTGTCAGCAAGCACCAACACAAGGCTATCGTCCCAGTCGTTGCCGCCACCATGACCATACAAGATGCGGTAAGCACGGCAGGGGAGAGTTCTGAAAGGGGCGACGGGCGGCTCATCAAAAACAGTGCGAATGGTGATTTCGGGTGACCAGTCGATAGATTGAGGAATGACAGGCATCTCCATTGCGGATAACAAAGAGAGGCAAATGTTTAAAGGGGGGTGAAGCAAGCTTAAACATGATGGAGCAGTTGCCCCACTCGTTGGGCTCGCTGAGGCCGTTGTAGAGGATAAACTTGGCGTTGCCGCGGAGCTCGAGAGCTCGAGAGAGGGGCGAGCCAGGTGTAATATGTCTGGAGCCGGGAAGGCACGAGCATGAAACAAGTGCACACCAGTTAAAGAAATGTAACCGGGGTTATATTCCAAGCAACCATGTCTTCCCGTGGACTTTCCGAGGCCATTCAAAACATCCCTCCAGAGAGACTTTCCGAGGCCATTCAAAACATCCCTCCAGAGCTTGGGGAGATAATTTACAATAAGTATATCAGGATAAAAAGAAGGGAAAGAAAGTCAATGGGCTGGGATGAGGTGCATTACGAGATTGCTGAGGCGCCCTTTTGCGAAAAACGATCAAGAATTGTTAAGGTAATGTTTTGCCGTAAATGCAACTCTTGCGGCCTAAAAGGACTCTGTTACGAGTGTTATAAAAACGGAGAAAAACATTATCTTGGCTACCCCGTGTATGACGAGAACGACTACGCCGAAATATTTCAGAAATTTTACTGAGCAGCGACGATATTTACAACCGGTGGAATTACATTTAAAAATCTACGGCTTCATTTGCATAACATAAAACATGCTTGTCAGTGTTCACTTGATTGCGTTTCTCGTGAATGAATATTTCATGCCTGAGTGGCAGAGACAAGTGCGTGATATTACACACGAAGTTGTTGAATGCTTTCATGACGCGGTTCCGGTTGAGGCGACACAGCTTCCCGTTGCGAATTCCTGAACGCTTCAGTTTAAGCTCGTTGCATTCCTCTTGGCTTCAGTTGAAGCGATCAGGAATTTTCAAAGCCACCAGGAATGTTGAAGTCAAAAGGAATTTTACAGGCGGATTTATATTTTTTGTCCACAGTTTGTTAGAATATGGTATTTATTCTCGGCCTGGCAAATAAAAATGGTACTTTTCACCTTTTTTCGAGGAAAAATTGGGCACGAAATGCGGTAGAACAAAGAGACTTCACTAGAGCGAAAAAAAGAAACAGCTGATCGGGGGGTTTTCCCTATTTCGCACATGACTGCGTCAGTGAGTAACCTTGTCGAAAGTTCAAGGCTATTTATGTGGCAAGAAAAACACTGCAATCACCTGTTTTTGACAAGACAAAGAGAGAGTTTTGTGTTTTTTCGCTCGAAATTTAGTTCGAAGTGGGAGGTTTTGTGATTTTTTTTATCATTTCCGCTTCAAGTCTGCCGCGGATGTCTTTCTCAAGTTTTTGGACATCAACATCAGGAAGCTTTCTTGTTGATGGTTGGCGAAGCATCCTTGCTCGGACCTGATCTTTCAGAAAGTTGTATTGCTGAAACTCCGAAAGGATAGTGTCGAACTTGTGGGAAGACACCTCGTTGTTGTTCAAAGCGTTCGAGAGAAGTCTGTTGACGGTGTCGCGCTTGGCAACGGCGAGCGTGGTGATCTCTTGATGCTTCTTGATCTTCGAGTCGAGCTTTTTGCCAGCGAGAATCATCGCAGACGAAACGAGAGCGAAGCACCCACCAGCGCTGCCAAGAGGAACAGCAGCCGGCAAGCCAACCACAGACAGAGCGGAGCCAAAACTCGCGCTGGAAAACGCTGCCGAGAGAACACTGGAGCTGGCGGCACCCCAATTAACGAACTTTCTCGCGCGTTTGTATTTTTTTGCGACGAGGCGATAGTGGTGGACCTCGCCGGCCAATGTGTTAGAAATCTCGTTGACCTTCTGCAAGCGGAAATTTTGAGAAGGCTCTGTCGCCACCACTGGATATAGTGTCTCGGCAGGCGGCGCGCTTGGTGGCAACAGATTCGCCGAATACATTGTCTATATATAGAAATTTAATTTAACTCTAATTCAAAAAGAAGCGGCAGGCCCTTGAAATCAAAGAGTGCACCATTTTCATCTTTGACGCTAATGGTGATGCTGTTTATGAACTTGTCTGTAGAAGCGTCATGGAAAGCATTTTGCGATGAGTCGATGTTATAGCTAACTTTTTCATAAGGCTTTCCTCTGACGTCAACCTTGGCAAGAAGGTCTGACTTCTTTCCATTCAAAAAGTTTTTTGTTGAGTCAACGAGATCGCAGTGGATAAAGTAGCAACTCGGGCTGTTAAGCTTTTTGATATATTCTTCTTTCCTCATATTTCTCCCGATTCCAAGAAAATTTGCCAAACTGTAATCAACAGAAACTTCTTTCGCTTGATTAGCGTTGTTTAAATTGGCAGCGGCAGTTGTAATTTTAAGAACAGAATTGGGGTTATTCGTTTCTAAGACCAATTTTACTTTTTTCTTGTAATATTCAAAACTGGATTGCAGTTCTTTTGCGATGCTTTCGACATTGTAATGCCCTTCAGGTAATGATGCAATCACGTCATTAGTTCCTTTAAAAAACATTCTGCCAACAGAACTCAGATTATGCCACGAGTTGAAAAAAGAACAACTCAAAAGTCTGGCATAGCTTGCTCCTGGGAGCGGTTCTTCAAAATGGATGGTCCCGCCGTTCTGTTGTGTGACAATAGTGAGAACAACCATTTTTATATTCAACAAATAAAATTGTGTTCAAATAATATGGCGAATTTGTGGAATGGACCTGCGTTAAAAAAAGCAGACGTGGCGAAGAAAAAGGCGTGGACAAACTTTTTAAACCACTTCCCCAAACCGGACAAAAGCTGGTTCGTTTCGCAAGGAAGCGTCAACGAGAAAAATAACGTGACAGCGGAGGTTTTTCAAAGAAAGCGAAGACTCGTTTCAAAGCGTCTTCGGTTCAGACAGGCGGTATTGGAGCACGGAAATGAAAGAGGCGCTTGGTTTGGGAGACAGCGGTGGTTTTCCTTATCAATTGTCGTGGCTCGGTTCAAAAATTTCATTGGTCATCCCTGCGGTGCCTTTCGACGGCAAAGTGCCAAGCTTGAAGAAAATATTTGACGCCCCGATAGAAATCTACGTCACGCCTGACCAATATTTCGCAACGAAATTAAGAGAAATATTTCAAGACACGAAACTCAAACACACGACTGGAACTGAATCAAAACACTGGCTAGGAGGGCCAGACATGAAATATTGGCTGCAGTAGCTCAACTTCGCGGTTTTCTGCGCGACACAGGGGTGCGGAGTTTCTCGCGAAATCTTCGACAGCGGGATGAATCTCCCCCCGCAGATAAGAGCTTTCTACAAATTCCACGTGTATTTCACAGTCAGGCGAATTCTGTTCCAGCTAGGAGGTGTTCAGAGTATAAGCGCTTTGCCCAGAGACCCGACGTTCGACCAAATGAAAAACCATTACGACGTCACTTCATACAAAAGCATATGCGGCGAGTTCGGCATAGACTCATCAAGCGACTTTAGGTTTACTTCGGGGGCAAATAGTGGTTTGGGGGTGTTGTACGTTAAGCCTTGGGGGGAATCGCCAACAAAAACGGATTATAAGTATCCTGATTGGAACAAGTTCAGTGACGAAGGTGGAAAACTGAATAAGGGCGACCTTATTGAGTTTATAGAGCCCGATGTTTTTGGAGATCGGCAGTTCGACTGGTTTGCACCCAAGACCGCGAACGGTTTGACGCAGGCGGGCTTGTCGAGAATCAACCAGTCAATCGAGGCTTTCGTTTACTGCGTCCTGGGCACGCAAATCAACGTCCGCAGCAGCATTCTCGGTTCTGGTGGCTGGGTGAAAGAAGCCCAAAGCGAGTTCCTGGTGCTCATGGAAGACGCGATCAGACAGCCCGACTTGGCCGCGAGCGTGCAAAGGTACCAGCTCGCGGTGGACCAAGCGAAGGTCAGGCTCAATCTCGCTGTTGCCCCTATGGCGTGGCTCATGCCTGCACAGATGATAATCAACACCGCAAGCACGATCGGTTACAACAACAAGCTTAAACAGGCGGTCTCTGGGATGAAACTTGGGGTGAATAACGAGGTAAACCCGGAGAGAAAAAAAGCTGGGCTCAAACACATGGCAGGCGGCCCGTCAAAAATTAACCCGCCCAACAGCCACCCGTCCAACCCGATTCACAAAGCCGCAACAGCCGAATCGGGGCGTGTGGTTCCACCCCACAAGAAACCAGCTTTGACCGAAACTCAGCAAGCGCAGCCACCGGCGCAAAAAATTGAGCCCAAGGCTGCAGAAAAAACGCCGCAACACGAAATTAACAAAACGGCAGTAATTGTCAGTGTTGTTGGATTATCGGCGTTGCTGTTCACGACTTGGCGCTAAGCTAACGCTGCTTCTTAAAATATTTTTCACACAAAAAGGCCACTGCGGCAAGAATGAGAAGCCAGGTGTGCTCGGCCAGAAACCCGACGACTTGGCCAGCGGCTTTGAACAGGAAGCTCGCAATCGAGCCAATCAGCCCGGGCAGCAGAGAGCCGAGTTTCGCGGCAATATCTTTAGGGCCGTTCCCCAAAGCTTTGCCGGTGGCTTTCAAACCTCTGGTGAGGACCCCGATGACAGCGCCGATTGTGGTCCAGGCGGCGAGAATGGCGGTCAACGTCACGCCATATTTTTTGAAGATCTCCTTGACCCTTTCCAAGAGAGGCCGCCCCCTTTCCCTTTCCGCGATCTGAGTTTGCAAACGCGCGATCTCCTCGTTTCTTTCTGCAACTCTGCCTTCTGCAGCTTCTTTTTCGGAGGGCGAGGCATTCTCATCTTGGATGATTGCTTGGTCTTCCTCGTTTTGGTGCTGCAGCTCGCTTTCCTGTTCTTTCAGGGCGTCCAACAGTTTTGTTTGGTTGTACCTTTCTTCCATGGCGTTTGTTTCACTTTCTTTTTCAGCGATGCTGGCCCTGAGTCTGTCAACCTTGGCTTGTTCCTTTTCTCTGTTTTTTGTTTTTTTCGTAAGCAAATCCAATTCTTTTTTCTTGTTTTCAAGATCGGTTTGATAGTTTTTTTTCAGTTTTTTGAGCCTACGCAGCTCTGCTTCACTTTCAAGGTTCGAACCATGTTCGTCCTGAAAGACAACGATCTTAGCATCAGTTTGCTCGATTTTACGTCTTAGATCTTTAACTTTTTTATTTTATTCTTCTCTTTGCGAGTAGAGTGTTTCAGCCTGTTGTTGTTGGTTTTCAGCTTCTACCAGTCTTTGTTTCATTTCTCTGATAGTATCCCGGTCTTCTACAAGGATGACATTAGCTTTACGCCCCAGAGCTGCTTCTTTCAATCTTATCAAAGATTTTTGAAGAGTCACGCCGTCTTTTTGGAAAATTCTGTACTCTTTATTTGCGGGCTTCACAACAAGCGAAGTTTGATTCCCTTTTTCTTGGCCCAATTTGATTGGACCTAATTTTGCTCTGTTCGCATTCGGGTACACTTTTTTGATATTTTCCCAGGCTTTTTCAATCATGTCTTTTTCGTCATCAGGATGAATAAAACCCCCGAGCAAAGGGCTTTCTTCCTGATAAGAAGTGTCAGGCAGGCCGGACTGCTCGTGAGGAAAAGTACTCATTTCCGTTTGTTCGCCCCTGTGATAGGGGTCGCCAGGTTAGTAGGGAGTTGACGCCGCGCCTGGCTGAAAAGGACGGGTTGTGTCAACCTCTTGTTCAACTGCATCAGAGGCGTGGTCAACCCGATTGTCAAGGTCGGGGTCTTCGTAACCAAATTCGCCACCGCCTTCCGCCATAGCGATATATTTCAAGCCTATTATCTTTTTAAATTAGCAAATAATCGCCAGCATATATTATACAATGTCAGTTCCAGAGAACCTTCGCGCAACGCACATCGAAAAGACCGTACACGCCATGAAGGCCGAGCGCGCAGTCAATCGAATCACCTTTACCCCCTCTGAAGCCAGCCCTGGAAGTACTCTGTATGTTTCAGTGCCCAGGCTGAACGAGAACGAGGTTCTGCTGCCGGGCTCGCTTGCGCTTGTCTTTGATATCGACCTTGCTGGAGGGGACGCCAACAACTTCCTCGTCCAGAATGTTACGCAGGCGCTCGTTGACAGGCTGGTCGTGAAGTTTGCAGGCACTATCCTGCAAGACACGGTTGGGTATGACATCTACGAAACGTTCGAAGACCTTTTTCTTTCGCAGGAAGAGCGAGACAACAGGATTCTCGAAGGGATTCAGAGCGAGGATCTGTGCAAGATCTGCTCAGATGCGGCAGACAAGAAAACCTTAGGCGTCGACGCTGAAAAAAAGCTGAACAAGGTATACGGAAAAAAGTACCGGATCAGGCTTGACCATCAGATCTTAACCGACCACGGCATTTTCTACCCCCAGGCCCTTTACAATGACCTCACGTTCAACGTAAAACTCGCCCAAGCTATACACGTGGTCAAAGGCTCCGACACAACCAAGCTGAAATACAATCTGAAAAACATCCAGCTCGAGTACAAAATGATACGCAGCAAGACTCTGGGAGACGAGGCAAGGAGCGTTTACTCCAGCGGCAAAGAGTTCAGTTACGACAACGTGCTGCATGACAAAGAGGTGGCCTTAAAAAAAGACACTGACACGAGGATCAACATCAAAGTCAACACCCCAGAAAGGTTGCTAAAAGCCCTCCTCCTCCTGTTTGTAGAGCCGTATACCGCAGGCACCAGAGATTCAGAAAAATTCATCTTCCCTGATCTGACGAAAGTCAGCGTCACGGTCAACGGCGTGCCCAACAAGCTTTACAGCGACGGCATCGAAGGCAAGGACATGTGGGAAGAGGTCCGCAACCTGTTTGTGAAAGAAAAAATAAAACGGAGCACATGGATATTACGAAGTTTTACACCGGTGATAAGTTCGGGCTTGTGATTGATATGCGTTCCATGATGGACCAAGACATGCATGGCAGCGGCATGCGGATTGTGAACACTACAGATGGGATCCAGCTGGAAATTGAGCGGAAAGCCGAAGGCTCAGGCGACGTGAAATGCCACATATTTGTAACATCCGACTCCCAGTTCAATCTTATGGACAGACAGCTGGAATCTGTACAGGATTAATATGGACCCGAGCAAGATACCCTTCAACGCTCTCATCGTGGGGCCGACTAATTCGGGCAAATCGAGGTTCGTGGTGGACCAGCTCTACAGCCCGTTCCGCGGAAAGTTCGACTACATCGTGCTCATATGCCCGACGTTCACGCACAACAAGACCTACAACCGGCTTGGCGAAAATGATCCGAGAATGGATGTGATAGTCTGCAAGCAGCACAACGTGGAAAGGTGGTTGAAGCTCGTGAGATGCCTTTCTGAGGGAACCAACAAGCTCATAATCCTCAACGACTGTGCAGCCTCCAAAGATGTGAAAGGGCGCACAGGCGAGCTGGTGAATCTCGCCTTTTCTGCACGACATATGGGCATCAGCGTGTGGGCGCTGACCCAGAAGTTGACCGGAATAACAGCTTCCTTCCGTGAAAACGTGGCGGCGATCATACTCTTTTACACCCCCTTGGCCAGGACAATGAAAGCCATCTTCGACGATTACGCCGGCAAGCTCTCCCCCGATGAGTACAGAGGATTGATTTCAAAGCTGAAAGAGCGAAAGTTCTCTTATCTTATATTCGCGCTTCGCCACCCCTACGGGGTAAAGTTATTTGAATAAAAAAATATGAGCTGTACATAGCCTTGCACAATGTCTGCAGAAGACGCGTTAGCAGATGTTATGAACCTTCTTGAAACGGAGCCCGCGCCGTCGAGTGGTCTCGATGGCGGCCTTGTTCCAACTGCCCCCGACATTCCTGCTCTTCACGAGCAGCTGGCCATGCTCGTGTCCACACGCAAAGCCAAAGAGGCTATCGGGGTGCAGCTGACCCACGAGCAGGTGAAGCGCCTGAGTGACAGAGAGGTTGAGAAATTCACCAAACGCTACGAGACGTACGTGGGCTCGAAGACGACGGAAAGCCTGATCGACAGCTTCATTTTTCCTGCAACCAAAGTGGTCGGAATGACCGTCAAAATCAAAGACATCGAGGCTTACCAAAAAGAGCTCAGAAACGACTACATCTTGAACAAAGAGCTCTCCAATCTGGCTGGCAATCTTTCTTTGAAGTGCGGCCGGTTTCTTGCCGTGGCCAACGCGGTGTTCATCACCACGAAACATGTTGATTTTAGTCCACAGTCGCCCGTGCATAGCCACCCTTCTCGTGATGAAAACGGCAATCCGCTTGAGGGGTTTAGGACTTTGAGGGAGTACCTGGCTGAGCAACTGCAGAATAAATGGTCACCATTCATCAACAAATGCTGAGGTCTTGCTAACAAATTCTGAGGTCTTGCTGACAATTTGTAGAGAATTAAACTTTTTTATTTGCTTATAATACGGTTCGCTTAAATGTCAACCGAACAATCCGAGAGCGCGCCTGCCGCCGTCACCGCGCCTCAGGTAGAGACCAAGGCAGCGCCTGCTGCCGATATCACACAGCAAGCGATGACTCCGACTGGAACCACCAAGCGCAAGAAAAACCCCAATCGTGTGGCCACCGGCAAAGCGACATCTGAAAAAACGCAGCTAGCACGGGAGCAACAGAAGAAAGATGCCGAGGCTTATAGGGCTCTCCACGAAAATAAGGCGAAAGCCGCCACAGATCCCCCTGAGCCAGCCCCGGATACAAAAGAAAAAAGCCCAAATAGCGGCAGCCTCAGCGCCAACCAATGGATCGCTATTGGCGGCGTTGGAGTTTCCTTTCTCGGGATCTATTACAAGCGTGAAGAGCTCATGGCAATGTCCAAGCCCGTGTTCGACAAATTCAAAACGCCGAAGCCCGCGTCGGAGCCCGCTCCTGAGCCCACGAGTGTCAAGCCAAAACCTGCTCGCGATACACGGCCAAGAGGATTAAAAAAAATGATTTAAATGTTTGCGCGTGATTCATATCTCACGATGACGATCCCAAGCATTGCGCAGGTTCTCATCTATACAGCAGCAATCGGAGGGATTACGCTTTCTTGGGCCGATTTTTCCGTCAAGACTTGCAGGATGGTGAGACGTCTTACCGACAAAATGCTTGTTGAAGAGGGAGAAAGGCGGAGAAAAATGAAACAAGAGGTCAGGCGAAAAATTGAAATAGAAGACAAAAGCAAAGAATTCGCGGAAGAAGAATAAGAAGCTGAAAGACAGGTCCCCAATTAATTTTGTTTTAAACTTTCGTGCTTTCCTTATATCAAGCGCGCCATGTCCGATAACAAGCTTCTCAAGATCGTCATTGACGCCGCAACTCTCACGGGATTACCCGTGGGCATCGGCTGGGCCGCGAAAAAGGTTGTGAAAGAGAATTTCACTTCTGATCCCAGCAGCAGCTTTATGAATTACATGAAGTTCACCGTCGTCGTGGCAGGCAGCATTGCGCTAAAAGGGTACCTTGAGGACCAGAAAATCGTCCCCGCCAGCATTTGAAAAAAACCCTTATAATAGCGCAATGGAGTGTTCTTATTTCACCATAAAAGCCCTCACAATGGTTGCGCTGTTATTTTTCGCATACAATGTAACCAGTCATACCGCTGATGCCATAAATTTTGTTTGGTCGGTTGAGATTTGCACCGATGAAGACTCTGATCTTGATACTGAACAATTCCCATTACCGGAGAAATGCCCTACACCTCCTCCATACGAACCCCAGCTGCCGCTATACGAGAACAATTAAAAATAGATTTACAACATATACCATGGCAAGCATCGCTATCATGATTGGCGGGGCTGTGTTGAATGCCACAGCTTTTATCGGCAGCAATTATCTGGCGAAGGCGCTCAGCGGGGGCGGCAAAGCCGCGCTTGAAGAAAAAAAGCACCACGACAAGGCTTTCAAAGATTATCAAGCCGCTTACGCCAAATACACGCGCAACCGAACACAGCTTCTCGACTGGATCACGACCAACGCGCAAACAAAGGAGCAGGCCAAGCAGAACATGACCAACATGGACTACGCCTTCAAAATCTACAGGCAGGCGCATCCTGACGAACAGATGGTGCTCCCCAAGGAGCCGAAGTTCTCAGATTTCTATCAGCCGAGCGAGCAGCAGAAAAACAGCGAACTCGCGTTCGTTGGTGCCGGCGCTCTCACTCTTGGCTACACGGCCTTCCAGTTCCTTTAAACTTTTTTACGCCTTGCTTATATGGACGCGAAACTCGCAAAGATTTACTACAGCCCCGGGGGCTACTGGAAAGGAATAGCCACGACCAAAAAATTGGCCGAGGCCGCCAAGGTACCTGAAGAAGCCGTGAAAAAGTGGCTGATCAGGCAAGTGCTCTGGCAGATATACCTCCCAGCGCCGACGCGGATTCCTTGGCCGAAATTCGACGTTCCCACGCCCAACAGGGTCCATCAGGCTGACCTTCTTTTTCTGCCGCACGACAAGCTCCCTCGCGGCTGCAAAGTTTTCAAATACGCGCTGACCATTGTCGACGTGGCCAGCCGCTTCAAAGAGGCCGAACCCCTGACTTCAAAAAATTCTGATGAGGTCGCACTGGCCTTTCAGAAGATTTACAAGCGCTCGCCTCTTGAATGGCCCGAAATGCTGCAGGTTGACCCCGGGCGCGAATTCATGGGCGCCGTCACCAAAGAGATGGAGAAGCACCAAACCTTTATCCGGCGCACGCGCGTTAACATTCACCGCGACCAGGCCATTGTTGAACGTTTCAACCGCACTCTGGCTGAGCGATTGTTTGGGCACCAGTATGCCGAAGAGATGCTTCTCCCTGAGGGCAAGCGGTCCACTGCCTGGGTGAAAAGACTTCCTGAAGTTGTTTCGGCTCTGAACAAAGAGGTCACAAGCCTTATCGGCATGAAACCCGCCGTCGCCATCAAAGAAAAATCTGTTTACGCAAGGCCGTCGACACCTTACGCGAGGCCTGTGTGAAAACGCGAAAAAATCCTCCCCTCTCTTGTCCAAGTTCGTTATCTCTACCAGCCCGGCGAGCTTGAAGGGGGTGTGAAAAGAGCCACGGATCCAATCTGGTCTTTGAAAGTTTACAACGTTGAAAGATCTTTCATCAAACCGGATCAGCCCGTTCTGTACTATCTGCGCAACGGGCCTAAGCGCAGCTTTGTGCGCGAAGAGCTGCTGGTTGTTCCTCCGAACACTACTCTTCCTCCCGCTGACGTCAACTAGATGTGATATTCGATTGGTTCGGTGTGTATCCCGTCGGGCAGCACCCACCGCTTGTCGTAATGAGCGCTCAACCCCAGCTTCTCCTGCTCAAAAGTCACGATCTGACCGTCCTGCATCCTGAAACCCCGGTTGGTCGCCATGTCCTTGCTGCCTTCCAACGCTTCCTTGAACCGCTGCGATAACACCTCGTTCTGCCTTTTCGACATCCCCTTTATGCTGAACTTCTGTTTTTCGCGACCCTCTCCGTCGTTGGCGTAATAACACTTCGAGCAAAGGGCGATCATCCGGAGGCCCTCGAACTCAAGCTTGAAGAGACCTGGGGTCCGGCCGCTCCACTTGTCCCAAGCCAGCCACTGATTTTTTTCCTCATCGAATTCTGCCTTCAGCTCTGGCCGGAGGACGTCCTCGAGCCGCTTGCCCGAGATCGCCATGTAGTTGCTGTCCGTGTCCATCTGCATCAGCTCAAAATCTCTTCTGTCGACGTACTTGTCGAGAAAGTCGTAGTAGAATTCCAGCATCGTCAGCTTCGCCAGCTGGTAGACGGCGATTCCAATCTGGAACGGCTGCCTGATCGTGATCCGGGGCTTGCGGCTTTCCAGCTCATAGGCCTCCCCGATCTCGTCGAGGTCTTCAAAATACGCGCTCTGCAGCGCTCTGTTGACAACCTTCTCGTCTTTCGTTGAGATCACATTCGTTTGCCGCTCCAGCACTTCGATCAGTTTCCCGTAAGCGCTGTTTCCGAGCAGTTTGAACACTTCGGCGAGCAGCGCCTTCCTTCTGTCCACGTCTCCTGTCCGGCGCGCCTCCGTCACCTGCTCCACGAACCAGGTGAAGATCTTGCCCGCGTCGTAGTCGATTGTTCTGGAAACCTTTGTGACAACCGCCCCATGGTTCACGTACCACTGCAGCAGAGGGGCGTACACCAGCATCCGTTCTGCAGACAGAGCCCCCACAAGTTTTTTTCTGTCTCTGCTCTTTCTGCCCGTTCTTGCCAAGTACTCTTTCATGTGTTCCGGCACAGCTTCGGCGGGAACCCGCTTGTTGATGAAAAATGGGTACATCTCCTCAAACTTTGGCCACAAGCGCTCTGGGATCTTAATGTCGACTTCGGCGAAGCCAAACCACTCCCCGGCTTTCAACCGGCGAATCAGAACTTCGGCCGCTTCCGCTTGGCGGTCATCTGTGTAGTACTTGACCCTTTCCTTCCCGCATGGCATTTCTCTCAGCATGGTCGAGAGATAGAGAACGCTGGCGTCGTAACCGAGAATCTTTTTGCACAGACGCGGTTCTTCGAACTGATACGACCTTATCCCTGTGATGCCCGCTTTGTGGTACCTTGTGAAAACCAGGCTCGGTCTGCCAACAACCGCCCTTTTTAGCATCACGTAAGTCTCTCTGCCAGGGCAATAAAGGTCTGCGCCGCGCTCGATCGCTCCCCGGAGCAAATAATGCAAACTCACCCCTGGCAGGCTCACCGCGTCTTTCAGAATGTTGATTCCTCTCTCGGTGTAGAAGCTTTTCATCTTTTTGAGCGCCTCGAGGCCGGGCTCCACATCATGATTGTTGTAGTAGCGCAGCCAGTCTTTGAAGGTGCACATGCCCTTTCCTTTGAACAGCCGCTGGCAGCCCTCCCTCGCCTTTCAGCTTCGAATACCATGCCTCGTATTCAGGGAGCCCGGTGTAATCGAGCTTTTCGGGCACGTCAAACCATTTGTAAGGGAGCCAAGATTCCGCTGCCTCGCATCGGTAGGCTTTCACCCATTTGTCGTAGCTTGTCCCCGGGCCAAGGTAGTTTATGATATCGAGAGAATGCGCCCCCCAGGTGAGGAGAAACATGGTTTTGTTCCCCTTCTTGGCCACTTTGACTTTTTTGTTTACTTCGGCGAGAGTGCTGACGAAGTGGTTTTTGATCACATTCAGGTCGTACGATCCTGAGTTGAAGCCCACGACAGGGACCTGGTTGCACCATTCATTAATTTTTTGCTGCTGGTCTTTTGTCAGCAGGTGCATGTCTTCTGGCACAAACTCCGCTCTCACCCGGTCCTGGATGCTTTTCTCGCGTCTCTCCAGCTCTTTCAAGAACTTGCGGACCAGCTCCACGGGGTTTCTTTCGCAGATGTGGGTGGGCTCTCTTTCAAGAGTGTCCCCGACGCTCAGAGAGATCGGCACGTGTGCGCTTTCTATCGTTAACGTGCCTGTCGGCTCTTTCCGATAATTTTTGTCACCATACGCCTCGAAATCGTACAAGATCGCATGCGGGTAAGTTTTCGTTTGCTTCCTCGGGAGTTCCCCTTAAGAAACCCAACTTCGCAACCCCAGGCCTCGATAACTCTATAGCCTCTCTTTCGCAGAGACGCGGTACGGTCCACTGTGGCTTGGTACAGCTGTTCGGCTGTTTTGCCGTCTGTTACGACCTCCTGCCGGCCAGGAAAACATTTTGGGCATCCGTGGAAGGGGCAGCCGTGGAATTGCCATACCGTCCTCGTTTCGTGGTGGTACCCATCGACAGGAGAAGACTTCATTTTCCCGCCTTCTCGGGGAAGCCATCTCTCACCCCCGTCCCCGCACATTGTGTGGTGGATGTGAATTCCCCGTCGCTTTGCTTCCCGCTCCAGCCACAGAATCGCTTGTTTCGATGCTGAGCCCTTCGGGGGGTACATCACTTTCTCGAAGGCCGTCAGGGGCGCTTCCACTTTTGTCCCCAGGCAAGAGATCACCGTTTCTCCCGCGCTGCAGGTTTCA
The DNA here is from genome assembly GCF_042242905.1 of Orbicella faveolata. Lineage (NCBI taxonomy): Eukaryota > Metazoa > Cnidaria > Anthozoa > Scleractinia > Merulinidae > Orbicella > Orbicella faveolata. Next base: position 24,217,976 of record NW_028301552.1, read on the forward strand.
TGGTGACGGTGCAGATTCCAGGTTTTTGTGAATCTCTGGCCGCAATGGGTGCATGCATAAGTTTTTCAAGCTTTGTGATGTCTTTTATCAAGAAAGCGTGTCCTTCGTAGACACCTGTCGTCAAAATGTTTTTGAGTTTGGGGTTCGGGTTTGTTCTAAGATGCCATACCACTTCACCGCCAACCAAACGCTCAGGCTCGTAGACACGAATTCCAAGCCAAGATGCAACGGGCGAGCCCTCATTCAGATGGGCTTCCACCTTGTCGAGCTTGTCCAGAGAAGTTTTTCTGAAGTTCTGTGGAATGGCCTTGAGTTTGTAGAAACTCTGGGCCAGGTTTCGGGCTTTTTTTGTGCAACGGTCCGTGCGCGTCCCTTGGTGCACTGCGATGCTCCTCCATAGGCACAGGTTGTCGTTGTACGTGTCCAACGCCACCATCGCCCGGCTATGGGCAAGGTTGCGCAGCTAGTCAGGCAATCGCCCTGTTCCCACCAACGGCTGCCTGTCGAGCACAACCTTCATGTCAACGTTGAAAAAGCCTTCGAAAGCCCACTTTGTGTTTGGCCTTTCAACTCTTTCGTTGTTGAGACGCTCTTCTTCCCGGGTGTTGAGCCATTTTTCCGCATCTTCTAGTTTGTTATACCACTGTGAGCCCTTGGGGTTTGAATAGTACACGATTACCGTTCCGTCCTCAATGTTCCGCAACTGGTACCCGAAAATGTGCTGAAGATAGAATGACGTGCTTACTCTTTCACGTATCTTCGCCATAAACTCTCGCGTGAGGTTTCTCCCAAGATGCCTGATGAAGCGCCATCTTATGAAACGCCTGCCTGTTGTCTCTTCTTCCCCCTCTTTCTCTGCGTCATCGAACAGATCCAGAATCTCTCTCTGGTAATCTGCTGCTGTTCGAACTCTCCGCGCAGGGAAGGGGTCGTACTCCCTCAGAAGCGCTTGCGCTCTTCTTTGCCTTCTTTGGCGTGGAGGGGCTCTTGGCTCGTAAGGTTTCGGAACAAGCGGCTTTTGCAGACGTGCCTGCGTTTCTTCAGAAATCGGTTCATCCAGTACGTTCTGGACAACCTTTCTTGCTGCTGGCACGCTTTCTGCAAGAAGCTCGTCGAAATAACGCAATACCGCCGGGTCTATTTTTGCGAGTTCTTCTTCCAGTCTTTCTTGAATGCTGGAAGACATCGTTCCTTGGAATATAACACCCGTTACATTTCTCTAACTGGTCTGTTTCTTTCTTGCAGCTCGAGCAAAACAAGCTGAAAAGCTTTTTGCGCTTTTTCTTGTTTGCGGTAAAGCCGCTGTTTTAGCGCGCCCCCGCCGCAGCGCTTGCAAAGACGGTAGTCGCACAGCAGTCCGACTCCGCATTCTCTGCATGGCTCTGGCTTTTTCATTCCTTTCTTCAGCTGGTAGTTGTGCTGCCCGCAATACGCCCCGTAACAGCGCTTTCCGCAGCTTTCTTTCCGGCCCCGCTTCAGCCACCCGCACTTGTTTGGCGCTCGTTGCATCCCCGCTCTGGTGGTATAACACCCCTGGCTCGCGCGTTTCTAATATGGCACACTCCTTTGTTGTGGCCGTGGCCACCTCGCATGGCGGGGCGCTGCACGGGGGTGCCTCTCTTGTGAGTAGTATACTGGGAGGCATTCAAATACTATTTCGCAGAGGGAGCCTTATTTAACCTTATCGCAGCCCCCAGTATCAAGTCCAGCCCGAGCCTGTGAGGGCTGGACTTGATACTGGGGGCTGCGATAAGGTTAAATAAGGCTCCCTCTGCGAAATGGTATTGGAATGCCTCCCAGTATACTACTTCATGTTTTTGCTTTTTCACTGACAGCAAGTAACACAAAGGGTGTGAACTTGACATGATTACCGTTAGAAATCATGCACCATGGTCACACATGCCATAATTACCAGTGACCTTAAGTGTCCTTCACATGATTATTGTATAATCTGTAGCTAGATGACGTCACAGGCACTGATTTCGAAATTCACTGTATGCTTTTGGCCAATCAGATAAGAGATAGTGAGTTTAATGTATAATAAGCATGATTATCAAAATTTGATAACATAAAAAGTTTTCACTGCTGTTTTTGAATTATAAGACCCTAAAGCTGTAATTAAGGGGCCTGCTGTTCTATTTTAGCAGGTCATAATGTTGCTATGGTAACCTTTTTTGTTGCAAAAATGATAACAACATGTTCACATTAAGGACTGTTTTTTACCAAATTTAACTTGAAATCAATTTTTGCAACCAAACCTAAACTTCATGCATGGTTGGTATTTCCCTGTTTAAGAAAAAAATACTATGATTTAATTAAACAAGACCCAATTCAGTGGAATTTAGATCGGTCACCAAATATATAATGATACAATTCCCTACTGATACTTCACACAGTTTGGGTTTTTCCCGATAATTTCCTCAGTGCCTGATAGGTTTCATAAAACACACCTGTTTTAAGCTTTAATTCAGGAAATATCTCTTTTAGGGACCTGCAATCTTAAATTAATCATTGGAAGGCCGTGACATATTGTAACAAATGTCTGGAATTCAAAGTGAGAAAACTTCCTCACAATAAATAAAGTCACTTAAGTGTTGAGATTGAATTGTTTTACCCCTATATATTACAAGTACAAAGAAGCAATTTGTTTATCAGTACAAAGAACTAATAATACAAGCACTTTGAATGCCTATACCAGCTTTCTCTCAGAACAACATGCAGCATTCCACTGTTTACATTTTGTGATGTTTTAGGTAAAATTGGGGTTTTCAGTCTGGCCTAAAAAAACACTAGAAGAATAACCCAAGCTGATTGTAAAAGATGTTTTACAACAACATAAAAGTGTTCCAAAGGCGAAGTTTCAACGAATTAGGAGCTATCGTATGTGTTGAAAAATATCTCTGAATTTTGTTTACAAATTTGACCTAGTAACTGAAAAGGATATTTTTTCAAAATTGTGTTTATTCTCAATTGGCACTCAAGTCAAGTTCTAACCTGTTTTGGACATCTGAATATGTTGTCTTTCAAAAAAAAATTGATTAATGCTGGTTTTCCTTTACACGCATATGCAAATTAAGTTTAGATTTCTAATTTCCAGCCTTTGCAATGGGCCATTTTGGTGACTGTTGAGGTGTGCCATCCTATGTTTGCTAATTAGAGAAATTAACTCTTAAAACCAGTGTTTTCCTGGAAAACATTCAGTACTAGGACCAAAATCAACCTGTACAATTCAAATGTGAAGTCTGCTTTGCTGTATGGAGCCGACAACTGGATAATGAACAAGAAGGAGAATAAGATGCTGGTTACATTGGGTTATTCCAGAAAAAAACTCAGGGGTAGGACACACTGAGTATGATTTTTATACTGCTGGACACTGTTGCAAGCAGCAATATAGCACAATCCCTTTATGCATCACTGGCCCACCAACTTATATACTAATGCCTAGTGCACTTTTGATAAGAAACTCTAACCAGGGATTCAAAGAAATTGTGATACTGCAAGGGAAGCAAACAATTTGTCTGTAATAAGTTGTCTTGATCAGTAATGAAATCAGTTCACTTTTCTTTCTACAAAAAACTGCTCTTACACTTTTTTAAATTACTAGTTTAATCTTTTTTTATTTGTGCAAGCAAACTGCAAATTTGACATTTTTATTGCACTTACCATTCCAAAAAAGGGCACAGCTGTTGTGAACATTTAAATGTGAAAAATGTCAAATGTATATGAAATATCTATGAAAAAAAATTTCAAGATAAAATTTCCATCTATCACTTTCAACCTTAAAATAACTAGCTGAACATTCTTTCAAGATGTTTGTTTACAGACCAACATTCTCTAGTTAAATGTGACTTCTGTTTTCATTCATTTAACCTGCTAACCAGGCAATTCAAATTCCAAAACCACGCAACTTTCAGAAATGGCTGAGAAAGGAAGCACTTTTAATGACTTTACTAACCAAATCTGGTTCGAATCCCTTTTGCACAGAAATTTCCTCAAAAAATGGTGGAAAGAGAACTTCAGACTATCTAGACGTATGTTGTAATAAATTGTCCGAGTAGCTGGTCTGGATTTGGCTTGCTTTTTTGCCATGAAAACAAACGTTGAAAACCTGACCGAACGAGATTGATGCAATCTGGACACCACAGGATGCGAGATATCATGAACCAACAAGTGAATATATGTCATTTCAACCTTGGTTACTGACCTAAACCATGCCTGATCACAGGGTAAATCGCACTTTTACCTTGGTCAACTTTCTATTGCCTCTGGCAGTGCTTTTCAGGCGTTTTTCAGGTGTTTTTCAGGAAATAAACACATCACAACAGTTTTCATTGTGTACATGTTGCAGATCCTGCGGATGCCTGTAAATCAGCTACACAGTGAGTAATAAATTTGGTCCAGCTCTGGGTGCATCGTGGCACAGGTAAAGCTACTTGTCAAGTTTTGTATTAATGAAAACAGCTTCAGATTGACAGCTGAAGCATAATGAAGATTAACTAGACAGTGTTGGTCTGTATTTTGTTAGAAACAATGGTACATGCTTGTCATAAACTTGCTAGCACAGATTAATGGAGTTTGAATGCTAAATATTTATTTAGGTCTAAGAAAGGTCAAACAAGAAACCACAGTACTGCATATAACTTTATTTCACCAAACACTGTAGCGTGAAAGACATACTATGGTTTGAGATCAAGGGTTTGAGATCACAGCAATACTGCAAGTTGGGATTTTATTCAATGCATGACCTCTTTAAACACCAAAGAACAAGCTTATATTTTGGCCTGCAGGCAATTTTAAAGCTCCCATTCAATTTGCGATCATGAAAATCTTCTCGCTTGCCCAAAGCACAGGGGACTTAAACACTGTATCAACAATAACAAGCATTTACATTTATGTAAAATAAATGCACTGCTATTTACCTGTGTTCCTGGGTCTGTTTGAGCCACTTATACAGGACTTGACTAGAAGCAAAGGCAGCTTACATTTCAAATATCATCTTGTCTGCTGCTTTGTAAATGCAACAATCCGATTACGTCTAGAGTTTTCACTATCTTCATCGACTATTAACTCTCACTGCGGGAGAGATTCTCAGGTTCCACAAAATCTTTAAACCTTCAAGACGACCGATGACTGTATGGGGTTAGGCAAAAATAATTGCATAACACCACAAGAATCCATGCACACAGCTTACTTATATGAAACTCATAGGCACACATACATGACACATTCACACATTTCCCTAAAAGTAAGCAAAACTGAACCAAACCATCAAGTGCAAATACATGTAACTCAATGTCATCCCTCCATTCACATGAATGAGTTGGCTCAAAGAGCCTTCGATTTATTTTCAGTCATTTAGGTACAAAGATGAATTCAAAATTCTGCAAGCTTAGATTGTTTTCACTTTATGTGGCCATGGCCACCGCATGCATACCTCCACTGAAGTTTTCTTAGCTGACAGCCATGGATAGGATGTGAGTACACAGTTTTCTCTACTAAGTGTTTGTAGTCAATAATGGACTCAGTTTGCCTGAACAGTCTGATAATCCACCACTTCAATGGACAGTGAATGAATGAACAAATGAATGATAATAAAGGGATATGATGAGCTTATGTTTCCAAACGTTTCTTAACCTTACCTTTACGGAGTTGCACTATTTCAACGGATGCTAAGATTTTCAATGGCTAGAGCAAGCTGTTTCAACCAATGGAAAAATTTTCCAAATGGATCCGGCCTGTCATTTTAACAGATGCTTAAAGTTCCCTAACAGAGAGAGTTTGCCATTTAAATGGATGGCAAATTTTTCACAACAGCTAAGGCTTGCTGTGTAACAGATGGTAAAATTTTGTTAAACCTTGCTGTTTAACAATTGGAAAAATTTCTTAATGGTGTAGTCAAACGTTTAAACGGTTTCATATCAGCATAAACAGTTTGGCTAACTCTTAAAACCGTTTTTACTAAGTGTTTTGACGGATAAGAAATGGTTTCATCCGTTTAATGGATATGCATTAGTGTACTTTTTCCCAGATAAAGTCACAAGTGCTCTCAGTGTAAAGTAAACAGAATTCAGCCATTACACTTCCTGTATCAGAATGGAATGCAATTCCATCTGCCCTGATCTGGCCCATGTTGATACATACAGTGAGATATTGATTATATTATACATAACATTAACTACTAATTTTTGTAATTTATATCTATTTTTCTATTTGGATAAGGGGTTACTCTTAAATTAGCTCATTGTGATTTCTACTTTGTGATGACTGTACAATGTAGCAATCCTGAAAAATTATCTATTGTTGGAATCCTCAAAAATAACATCATGTTGCCAATTTCGTCAAGCATTCCTTTAACAAACATATCGTTTAAACAATGGCAAATATTTCACTTCCATGACAACTCTCAAAATGCTTTTATCAGGCACCAAAAACATTATTTCACTCTGTAAACAAATGCACATTTCTGCATTTGAATATTCAGATGTCCAGTTATTGTAAAAATATCCTCATGTTTACATTGTACAGTAGGAATCCTTTGTAAATCTTTGCAGCTATCACCACAAAAAGACCTGGTTCTTTCTGTTCATATGTGCACAATGGCTACTGCATGAAACATCAATGCTGCAAGGTTTTTTTTAGAGAAGTTGGCTGAGTGGGAGCCTGGCTCTGGTCACACACATCAAAAAAACGAGCAAAGCAATAACTGTGCTTGACCTATGGTTGCAAGGTTAACAAGCTGGATGCTGTAGAAAACAAGTCAAACTATAGCTATAGGTGTACACATGTCTATATAGTGTACAAATCCTTTTTCCAGATGCTCAACATGATATAAACAACAGTGTGTCTAAAATACTGGTAGCTGGTAACTGGTGACTGGTGTCTGATAGATTTGATACCGTGAAAGTTCCTTTACTACCAATGCAGTAAACTAAGTGTACCTTAGTACACTTATAAAAAAGATTATTTGTCCACACACATGTTTTTTTTTACTGTAGATTTTGCTATATTTAATTAATATCACTGTTGATTTTTACCAGGCAGGCCCCATCCTATCACGTACGAGTAGAAACTTAATTCAATCACAGCATGTGAGTCTAATAGGATCGAAGACTTTATGCTCACCATTCGCTGGTGGCAAAACTACCAATCACGATCAAGAATTCTCAATCCGCCGAACGAGTATATAATACCAAAAAATATGCCAGGTGCGGAGTGTTACCGAGCATTGGTCTCTACCGCTCCCTGTTATCGGCAACTGATGAGATCCAGAAGGAACGAAACCACGATATTGCCTGATCTACAAGGCTACGAGCCTCGTAATAAGAGGGACTATTAACAGTCTCAATAAAACCTAAAAACATCGCAAATAAAAGCAATGACAACCACAATGTGGAGCTGGATAAACAATCATAGGAAGAACTCCTAAATTCAGAGGTTTTTGCCTGAACAAAACTGTTAGGTTTTCCCGGTTGGGCTCCCTGTTTGTCACGTGATCTGTTTTCCATATTTGGCCTCCCATGAGGTCCTCGCGTTCAGTTGAATAAAGAGTGTTCCGCCATCTTGGTTTACTCTTTTATTTGTCCTCCGTATTTGCAAATACACAACAACTGGCAACGAGGATGGGATCCAGCTAAACAAGCACAAGCGGTAAACGGAAGTGGGCTCGCGAAATTCACGTGAGAAGTTTAACGACACGACAGAAAATGCCGGATGAAGCACCGAACACAAGTCAAACCATTGGCAAAGTGACGAAGTACGTTGTGGGGACAGATTGGGAGTCCTACACCGAACAGCTGGATTTTTACTTCCTCGCAAATGGCGTTGGGGATGCCAAGACGAAGAAGGCTGTTCTTTTGACAAACCTTCCTGTGGAAACTTATCAATTGGCGAAGGATTTGGTGGCTCCCACGCAGCTGAAGGATGAAGCCATTACATACGATGTCATCGTGGAACGAATGAAGAAGCAACTTAAACCCGAAAGGTCAGCACTGGTCGCGAGGTATGAGTTCGATAACTGAGCCAGGAATTCTGGTGAGTCAGTTAGTCATTATGTAGCCACTTTGAAGCACTTGGCCACGGAATGCAAGTTTGGAGAAGCTGTGCGAACTGAGCGTCTCTGTGACCAGTTAGTCTCGGGTATTTGCGACCCGAAGATGATTACTGACTTGTTGAAAGTAAAACTTGCGGACCTTACTTTTGAACTTGCGGTTCAAAAGTGCCTAGCTATAGAGCAAGCTAATAAAGATGTTCAAGTGCTTCAGGGAGAACAAGGGCCAGACACTCCAGTCAATAAACTTGACACTGCGCAACCTAGGGAGGGACAGGCTCCACCCAAGTTGCCACAAAAGACACAGGTTTCCCGGGGTAAGGACACCAAGCCACCTAAACCTTGCTACCATTGTACAGGGTCACACAACTCGCAAAAGTGCCCCTTCATTAAGGAACGCTGCTTTCACTGTGGCATAATTGGACACACACAGTGAGCATGTAAGAAGAAACAAGCCACTCAACAAGTTACTGTCGCTGGAGTAAATGTTATGGAGGGTGCTGATTCAGAAGAAAGCGATGGGGAATATGGGGAACTTTACCATGTTTCTGACAGTAAGAATAGAAAGCCCATTTCTCTTGAAGTCTACCTCGTAGGTCGACCTGTGATCATGGAGCTGGATACAGGTTCTGCTGTGTCAGTTGTGAGTGAGGGGGTGTATAAGGAGTACCTGCGTCATGTTCCGTTAAAGGACACCCCTTTGAAGTTGCGTACGTACACGGGTGAGTCAGTAAAACCTATGGGGTTTTACTATGTGACTGTGCAGTACAAAGGGCAATCTAAAGAACTTCCAATTTACGTGATGAAGAACGAGGGACCCACCCTGTTTGGCAGAGAATGGCTGGAGTCCATTCAATTAGATTGGCCTTTACTTCAGTTAGAAACATGAGACACCAATCCAGCCCTGGAAGAAGTTTTGAACAAACATACAAGTGTTTTCTCGGACGGTCTAGGCAGGATGAAGAAAATTCAAGCGCGGGTCCAGCTAAAAGAGAGTGCTCGACCGCGATTCTGGAAAGCCCACCCGGTAGCGTTAGCTCGTAAGCCAGCAGTGGAGGAGGCGTTGAGAGAGCTAGAGGCTGAAGGGGTTATTAAAAAGGTGACCACTAGTGAGTGGGCTGCTCCAATTGTGACCCCTGTGAAGAAGGATGGTAGTGTTAGGGTGTGCAGTGACTTCAAAGTGACAATCAATCCACAGTTGGATGTGGACGAACACCCTCTTCCACGCATCGATGATATTTATGCCAGCCTTGGTGGGGGTACATTGTTCAGCGTTATTGACCTGTGTCATGCCTGCCTGCAAATGGAGGTTGAGGAGCAATCCAGGCCATTCCTTACCATCAACACAACCCACGGTTTGTACCAGTACCAACGTTTACCTTATGGTGTGGCTTCAGCACCAGCCATTTGGCAGTGGGCCATGGACCATGTCTTACAGGGTTTACCAGGGGTTTTCTGCTACCTGGACGATATCATTGTGACTGGCAGTACCATGGAGGAACACCTTGAGCGGCTGGTTGCAGTGTTGAAGAGGCTGGAAGAGTATGGCTTGAAGGCAAACCGAGAAAAGTGCAAATTCCTCAGAAGCTTTGTGGAGTATCTGGGACATGTCATCTCTGCTGAAGGACTGCACCAGTCTCCCAAGAAAGTCAAGGCCATCACCGAGATGCCAACACCGCAGGATGTCTCACAACTGCACGCTTTCCTAGGCATGGTCCAGTATTATGCCAGGTTCTTACCAGACTTGGCTACCCATCTGGCTCCGCTGCATCGGCTGTTACAGGAAGAGGTGAAGTGGTCTTGGGGAGCTGAGGAAGAAGCTAGCTTCAGAGTGGTGAAAGAGATGCTTCTACAAGACAAGGTTCTCATGCACTATGACCCTGACTTGCTACTAGTTCTGGCCACAGATAGCTCCTCTTATGGTCTTGGCGCTGTCTTGTCGCACCGTACTCCAGAGTGTGAGGAGCCGCCCATTGCCTATGCATCCCGTTCTCTGTCAGAAACAGAGAAGAAGTACTCGCAAATCGAGAAAGAGGCCTTATCCCTAGTCTGGGGTGTGATGAAGTTTCAAACCTACTTAGAGGGTCGTCATTTTACCCTGGTTACAGACCATCAGCCCTTGAAGTACATAATGGATCCTGGGAAGGCCGTGCCAGTTACCGCAGCAGCAAGGATACAGCGTTGGTGTCTCTTCCTAGGCGCTTTTGCATACAGCATTGAGTTCCGAGGGACCAAACAGCATGCCAATTGTGATGGTCTATCCCGCCTTCCACAACCACGGGCACCTGTTGACAAGCCAGATGAAGTGGAAATGTTCCATACGACTGTGGTCGAGGCCTTACCGGTCACCGAACAAGAGCTGAGAATGCAGACTCGGAGAGACCCAGTACTTTCCAGTGTCCTAGAGCTCATGCAGTGGGGATGGCAAGAAGTAGAAGTCCACCCAGAGCTAATCCCTTATGCTCATTGTGCGAGTGAAATCACGATCCATCATGGGGTTCTGATGTGGGGTAGTAGAGTAGTCGTCCCAACCAAACTGAGAGAGAGAGTTTTGGAAACCCTACATGAGGGTCACATCAGTATGGTCAAGATGAAAGGTCTGTCCTGAGGTTACGTTTGGTGGCCAAACATTGACAAGGACATCGAAGGAGCAGTCCGAAATTGCGAAGGATGTCAGGAGACAGCAAATAATCCAGCTCGTGCACCCCTGCATCGGTGGGAGTACCCTGCCCTTCCCTGGCAAAGACTGCATGTTGATTTTGCTGGGCCATTTCAGGGGAAGATGCTGATGGTGGTGATTGATGCACACAGCAAGTGGCCTGAGATTTTCGTGCTGGAGAACACCACTGCTGAGGAGACCGTGAGTGCACTGTGTTCCCTGTTTGCCCGCATGGGACTTCCCGATCAGATCGTGTCTGACAACGGGCCCCAGTTCACATCAGAAACTTTCAGGAAGTTTGTTAATGCAAATGGTATTAAACATGCCACTGGTGCACCTTACCACCCCTCGACCAATGGTCAGGCAGAAAGACTGGTACAGAGTTTCAAGAAAGCCATGAAAGCGGACAAGTCTGGAAGAACCCTGCAACACAAGCTTGACAGGTTCCTGTTAGCATATCGATCAGCTCCACATGCAACCACTGATCTTAGCCCTGCACAACTCCTGTTAGGCCGAAATGTCAAGACAAGGTTGGACCTAATTAAGCCTGACATTCAAAGAGAGGTCAACAAAAAGTTGCTCCAGCCAAACAACAGCACCTTGAAGAGTTTTGACCACAGCCAGAATGTTTGGGTCTGCAACTACCGTAGAGGTCCAAAATGGGTGCGGGGCACAGTCATTGGGCAAACGGGTCCAGTCTTGTACACAGTCAAGGTAAATGACCAAACCTGGAAGCGCCATGTCGAGCAGCTACGAGATAGCAACATCTGTCCATCTGCAACGGAAGTGGTGAATGATGGTGCTGTTCCTGAGGAGGTGGAGCATGGAGTGCCTGCTGTTGTGGGGTCCGAGTGGAAGGATGTGCCGCCCCTGGCCGTGACGCCCACTAGAGGGTCACCCCCCTGAGCCTGAAAGTCAGCGACCAATTCCAGAACCTGAGTTGATTGCTACCCGCAGCGGTCGAGTTGTCAAAGCACCCACCAGATTGAAAGACTATGTTTGTGACTAAGGAGAACTGTACTGTTGTGACTTTTTTTACAGTACCGGCATTTTACCTGAGAGACTTTGTTATTTGTTCTTGAACTTTGTTTTATTTTTGTTTTGTTTTGTTTGTTAACATTGTTTAGTCTTAAAAGGGGAGGAAATTGTTAGGTTTTCCCGCTTGGGCTCCCTGTTTGTCACGTGATCTGTTTTCCATATTTGGCCTCCCACGAGGTCCTCGCGTTCAGTTGAATAAAGAGTGTTCCGCCATCTTGGTTTAGTCTTTTATTTGTCCTCCGTATTTGCGAATACACAACAAAAACCACACAATATCATAAACGACACGCAAAACAGTCTACAGACTCGCACGTGACATCTACATTTGCAGTTCCAGAATGTACAAACTGGAAGGACAAAAAGCTCAATGAAATTGATGCAAGAAAAATAAGAACGACTCATAGCTTTCAACAACAAAAGCTACAGCTATCTCTGGCGAAGCGGGACAAAGATAAATATTACACCCATGATAACAAGTACCATAACTTGCAACAGTAAATCAAACAGCCGGGCCCGGCGTAATAATACAAAATACAAGTAACCAACATGGTCACGGAATATTTCAAACTTGGTCACTCCAGAGCTAATATTTAGAGAGCTTAAAACATATCTTGCAATACAAATGAGCCAAAAAAACTAGCACGTGGCAAAAAACAGAGGTGTCAAACTCTACAAATTACATGCAGATAACAGCGGAAACCACACAGACCTATGACCTCTAATGGCTCTACTCTGGTGAAATGTCCTCCTAGAAACAGGATTATTGCTTAGCGAAATATTCAAAGATCTCCCTATTGTACCATACAAGAGGGGCAGATCCTCAAAGATATACTAGTTCAAGCAAAACTCTCAAAGCGGCTATTACACGTGGATAGGAGTTGTGTAAGCCTGTCACCCGATTGTTATCACCGCTAAAATTACTACTTACATTACATGCATGAGGTTTTCATACAAATGCTAGGAGTAATATCTTGCAAATTGTGTGTTGGACTAATGCATGTGATCATGTCGAGTATAGGGGTCACCATTCTTTTAGACGTTATGGCACTATTGCTAGTGGGTAGACTTGTGATGTTTTCCGTTCAGCCAATTCAGTTAAAACGTCACTGTGATTAGTTTTACTTGTTTGTTAATGTTAATGTTAAAGTTATTTCAAAATCAATAGATCACGTTTCAGATTAATCAATTTTTTATAACCAGTATAGAATTACAGGCTGACTTTTATCAACTTCTGATTCTATTATATGGAATAATTTATTTGCCTCAATAAGATATAATGATAACTACATAATCGTTTTTAGTTATCTTAGGTTCGTTTTTACCAGCTGTGTTCTCATTTGGAGGATATCTGCTTGTCGGATGAGTAACGTCCAAAGGTCAAATGTCATGGGTCATAGTCTGGTTAATGTGAAAATATCTTCTAAGTGGTTTTAGATACATTGATTGGAAATAATACGTTTTGGTCCTACCCAACCAAATTCCTGTGACCAGTGACCAGTGACCAGTGACTCAGCAGTGACCAGTTACCAGCTACCAGTATTTTAGACACGCCGTGTAAACAAAAAAGCAGTAGTTTATATGCTACCTGCAAGAGAACCTGGCCAGAAAATTAACTCCATTAATAGTGCTTCTGCTATTTGTACACTTACATGATTTAAGGTACCATGAATTTGGTTTTGTCTCTGTTCATCCAATGAGCTGCAAAAATAGAAAAGAATTAAGAACAGTCATTACTTTTGTTTACCTACGATACATGTTTACTACCAACAGGTTACATATTCAAAGGGGTATGTGTTCAGATTTAAAATTTTACATTGTATGATATCATGTGATTCCATACATGCAAGGGCAGTTCATATTATAAACAACCTTCAATCATTGTTAGCAGATAACACATGCCTCACTAAATCCAACTGGCTGCCCATTTCTTACTTTGTAAAGGATCCATCTGATGTTTATGAACAAAGTATTCATTTTATGAATCTTTGAGTCATTCCACATGTGAACTTTTTCAAAAAGAATAACCTCTAGGTAGTCTCACATAAAAAAAATTCAACATAATGAGGGGGACAGTTCTAGGACTCAGGTCCTCTGCTCCCTCCTTTATTAGGCCTTGCTTTTTCTGGCAAACAATAAAGTATTTGAACTGTTATTTATGTGTCTGTAGTTAATTAACCTGTGTAGGATTATGCATTTTATCCTCTTGCTCCTTCATGTTTGTATTTTTAGCTTAAATGCTATTTATTTTAGAAAGGTCCACATCAGCCCTTTGGCTGCCTTAATTTGACCTGCTTCATCAAATAAAGTATGTATGTATGTATGTATGCGTGTATATATGCGTGCGTGTATGTATTTATGTAATTATCATTCCCAGCGGATAAACTGTAGACTTCATCTGCTATAAAAGTGCTCAATGGAAAACCAGAGCTGTAAATAGATAGATATGTGGATTCAGACTAATTCCAACACATTTATTCACTACTTCAAGTTTCATGCTTCTTGCAAAGCAACCACCAGACAACTGCCACAAAAAACAGTTAAAATCTCAGACATACACATTTAAAAATAGGGAACAAAGCTTCACAACGTGTCATATTGAAATGTTATTGTATGATGGAGGTGTAACAGTCTTGCATATAAAATACAATTAAGCAATCACAGTATTTAACAGAAATTTCTTAGAGTGTCTACAGGTTGAAGTCAGATTGTTTCTATGATCAAGTGTTGACATTTCTGGTTTACAAATGATGAAAAACTTTTCCCATAAACACAGGTTACATTTTTTTGTTGATGTTTGAGTACGATTTCGCTTGTTTCACTTTTCTCCATTTGATTTTGTAATTTATTTTATGGTACTTCACATTCCATATGTGCTTGCTTAGTTCAGTTAAATTTCGGTACCATTTATTTCTGAAAGTGCATGTGTGGTTTCTATACCGTTCTTTGAAAGTTGTGTTGCAAAGACCGATGTATGTTTCTTTTGATTCTGGGGTGGTGACATCTGCTTGGTAAATACTGTTCCTCACATTGCAATTTCTGTCTAGCGGGCAAGAATTCTTGTTACGGTAATTACAATCCATTTCATCAGATGAGTTTAATTCGTTGTTAAGCTCCGCCTTGTTGTGGTTAGAGATTACGGTCTTGACATTGCCCATGCAGCTATAGCTCAGTTTTAGAGTGTTCTGGTTACATTTCACCAACCAGTAGTATTTTAGATGGCTTGAGTAGGCTACTTTACCTGAGAGGTCTGATTCAGTTACATTACCAGGTGAAACAATCTCTTACCTTAAGCATAGATAAGGATGAAAATGTATTGTAATCTGCTCCCTCATGAAATCAAGATGGATGCCAAGTCTTGTGAAAGTGCTTCATCCCTTTGCAACCTCCATGATACCTTGAAGAACAGAACTGGAGCTTTAAAAGCTCTTAGAGAGAAATTAGTAAGCCATGGATGTCTTTTGTTACCACTGTTTGAGACCAAGTTGCCATCAAAATTGCTAGAGAAGTGGGAGTTAGAGCTTACAGACAGAGGATGAAACTGATCTTATTTGTTTTAATACAAGTTCTTTAATTGCCAAGAAGCAGGTGAGAGAAACCAAGATGTAAATCCCAGCCTCTGTGGTCAAAGATGTGTTAAGGCTGGATATGATATAAGGAAACAACCATTCAATCAAACAAGTGACCAAAATCTTGTCATCTGCTTCCAATCTGTTTAGTAAGGCAAGACTGCCAGCAAATCCAGGTAGTAGGTTTGCAAAACAAATCACAAGACACTGAAGTCTCCTGAGTGGAAATGAGAACCAGTTAATCATAGGTAGAACCTAGTCCAAGAGAACAAGATAACCAACAACAGACATTTTTTACAATTCACCAATCCAAATATTAAGTTGTTAAAGGAAAAACCTGCAAGTCACTGGCAGCTGAGCAATCTCACTGACTTGATTTGTAGACAGCTTTTAAAACCACACTGAGACAGCAAATGCAACTATATCACACGAAGAGTATGCAGTCACTGACTTAAATGATGGAATAGGCTTTGTTGATGAGAATTAGGAAGTTCAATTGCCATGGAAGGAAGATCATCCATAGCTGAAGAGTAACAATGTGCAAGATATAAAACTTCCTGAACATGAAATGTCAGAGATGATGGATGCAGCATTCAACTTGGACAGATAGAATGGTGACACTCCACTG
This sequence comes from Orbicella faveolata, assembly GCF_042242905.1. NCBI lineage: Eukaryota > Metazoa > Cnidaria > Anthozoa > Scleractinia > Merulinidae > Orbicella > Orbicella faveolata. Next base: position 24,233,914 of record NW_028301552.1, read on the forward strand.
TATCAGGGGACAGTTCTTGCCAGAAGCCATTTATAGCCAATTGACTTTCAGAGATACAGTCGCCATAGGCATGACTTTTCCATTGATTTAAACTTCCTGTGAAGTTCGATCCTTTTTGATGTAGAAAAAATGCTGTCCTTTGTCCCAACGACATAATTATTGTGGTCACATGTCTAATGATATCATCAATTTGGCAAAAAAGACCTTTGCATGGGGTGAGAATGATTAACTTGAGCTCAATGTCAAGTAAGGTCATTCCTTGTCTCTAACCAAAGAATTCATTACTGTACTGAATTACATAATTCTACTCACAAGATACTGAGAGGCAAATTATGTCATGCGAGCAGCTTTTGACAATCCTTGTCAACCATTCTGGCCAGGATCATAAAAAAGACAACCATGTTATAACAGTAACATTTCACCACCCACTTCACAACTTCACCACCCTGTTGAATTTTTTTAATCCAATTAAACAGAGATAACAGGTCGTGTGGCCAAAATATCTTGTACGTAACGCTAAAAATATGTCAAGGTCATTGTGTTTAATACTGTAGCCAAGTCTGAGGCAAATTAGGCAGTGAGCCATGCCTTAACATGCTTGAGAGTGACCACATGAAGATGTGCCCCTCGCTACTAGAGGCTTGCAAAGAGGAGAGAAGAACTACCCATGTTTACACATCTGTTACAGCAAAGCCATTACTGATGTCTGAATATGGCCCAAAGGTGAAATTAATCAGAGTAACTGCTTAGGACCATGTGCTTAGGACCAAGTGCAGTAAGGATGATTGAGATGCTATATGTGGATACAAGATGTTTTTATATAGATTACAAGAGGATATTCAGCTGGAGTTGGAGATCCAGTGCTCAACAATAGTTACCTTCTGAAACTTTACCCCTATTAAGAGAGATCTGCTTAAGTAATTCAGGTATACTGTAGGTGGTGGGGTGCAATTTGCAGATTAAATGACGAAACTAAAGAGCCAATAATTCTACAACATGGACACCCAGAAGTTGCTAAGATGATGCTACATAGTGCATACTGGTCTTGAAATCATATTGTCAACTATAATACAAGCATTTTGGCTTATCCAAGGAAGACATGAAGTTAAACATGTCATTAGAAAGTATGTTCTGTCCCAGAAAAAGCAAGTTGGACCCTGTGATCGGATGATGGGAAAACTACCAGACAAAGGAGTTCAAACATCCTTAGCATTATTTTCCAGGGGTATCTAATCCATGATCAATGACATCAAGGAATAATCAATGAGTAATTGATGGGTAATCACTGATTATTCATTGATTATTGGTGATGATCGATGAGTAATTGTAGCCCAATAATTTTGTGGCCTATCAATTACTGCACTCACTGATGTCATTGATTGCTCATGGATGATATTGATTAGTCATTAATATTATTGATTACTCATTGATAACTTATTGATTACTCAACCATTACCCATCAATTACCCATCAACTATAATTCCGTGCTAATATCACAAAATTTGTAATATTAGGGCAGAATGATAGTCGATGAGTAATCGATGAGAAATTTAATTTCTTGCTTTTTTGTACTCATATTTTGTTAATTCTTTTATCTCTGTTCAACGTGCTTGTCTTTTATAACAGGCGTTCCTGTTTACGTAATTACGCCTATGCTAAAGGCCAAACAATGTAAGACACCTACCAGCATGTCCAGACACATGGATCAGTAACCACAAATACAGATTTGCAAATTTTCACTTTATTTATGAACAAAAATAATAGCTGAACAGTAGCCAGTCTGAAAATGACACTAATGAGCACAGGAATTGCCTATGTGGTTATCCATGTACATTAAATATTCCTTTCTGCAGACTCCAAAGAGAAAATATTGCCGTTTAGTTTCACGACTGATGCCGTTTAATTGTTTGCGTAAATGTCTTGATACAGATCAACAGGTGGTAGCACTTCTTTTCCAAAGGCGACAGTAAGAATGGTGGCATCTACCAAGAACGTTGAAGCAATTGAAAGGTTTAAGCAACTAGTGGAACAGCACTGCAAGGAGCCAGTAAATGGACAGTTTGAGGATTGTACAAAAGAAGTGCTCCCTGGAGTGGAGACGGAAAGCGGTAGTGATGAAGAGGACCAAAACATTACCACAGAAAAGTTCAAAATGATTGTTACAAACGTATGTAATGGTAATAAAGTCACTTTTTTAATTATTGACATAATGTGAGTCACAATTTTCGCGTCACTTAAATTTCATGTTTTTTTTTAAATCGCGAAATTCGCGAAATTAACGTGTCGTGAAAATTTCATGTAATAAGGTATATTTTGCATGCCATTATAATTAGTTCCAGTTAAGTACAAAATTGTTCCTTGGCCAGTTGCGGTGATTTTTCCACATTACCATGCATGATAATCAACTCCAAAGTGGTCCCTTGTTATTGCTAACAGCTTTACAGAGGGATACAGACTTGAAACATCTGCTTGTTTAAAATAGCAGTAAGCAAAGTGGTCAAGAACATTGCCAAATGAATGTGATGAATAATTTGGCCTACGCATATTTAGACAACCTAATGATGTAATTCCATATAGATCTGTAGCCAATTGCTACAATCAACCTGGGGTTTCGACCAAACACTGAGCCCCATTCAGCTGACCCACTACTGAACCCCTTACTAACCCCCCTACTGACCCCCTATAAAATCGAAGGAAAACAAAACTTAAAAAAGCCCAGAACTATCAATGGGACAGATTCAAGTTCACAAATAAATTTAGCTTACCTGAAATTTCCAAGATGGCAGACACATTGCAGATTTCCGTCTCGTCTCCCTTGATTTTGTAGGTTTTGTTTGGCAAAAATCAAGCATAGAATAAGTTGGAATATCACCAAAAGTGGTATTCGCATCCATTAGAAAATTAAGTGATGAAAGTAACGAAGAAACTTTTGCAAAAGAACACTCACATTTAACCATGGGCAACATGAACATGTGATACGTGAACATCAACCGGAAGTTGTTGTTCCAGTCTCTTGCCAGGAAGTCTTCAAAAAGATCACAGATTCTCAAGCAACTCAATCTCATTTAAGTAATGTTAATATTGTTAATATAGTTTAATGTAGCCGGCACGTGCTAGCATCATATCACATTGTACACTCGCTTATCGCTGTTAAGTTTGATCGTTTAGCTGTTTGCTCTCTTCGACTTGTACCGGTTCGTTTCAACGCAATGTCTTTGAAAAGCAAATCCAAACGCAAAAATAAATGCCCCGGTTGCGGAACACTGAAAGATAAGCACGATTTTGCAGCAATGGGAAAACACTGCGAAGGACTCGAAGAACGAGATCCTGATAGCGACGGCACCATGGAGGAGTCGCCCGTTGAAGAGGAGAAACAACTCGCTCCTGATTCTGGCGATAAGCAGGACGCCTTGCTCTAAGCCATACGAGCTTTGTCGAGCCAAGTGGAAGCCTTGCAGCTCGAGCAGCAAACACTACATGACACGGTAACCGAACTAACAACAACCAAGGATAAAATTGGGGGTGGTGCCTCAACACACGAACCGTCCGCTCGCGCCGACAACAAAGACAACAACTCCCCCATCCAGATGACACAGCAACCTCCATCTGGCTCACACAGTGGCTCTGGCCAACCAATTGCAGGTACCGTACTTAAAGCCGTAAAAGCTGGCGCTTATGTTGATTTTCTCGATCTCCTTCCCCGCCTCAAAGTTAAGCCCGACACATGTGGCGATGTTATCTCTGGAACCGGCGATCGGAAAGCAAGCGCGACCCAGAACGTAACTATCGAATCGTTCGACTCGTGGCTCGAGGCGTGGAACATTTATGAGGCGCTCGTGGTGGATGTCTCACCACTTCGTTACAAGGAACTCGCCCGCTACCGTGATGTGATTCAAAAAGCGAACAGGAAATTTGTGTGGAGCGCCGTTTACAATTACGATGTCCAATTTCGTCTCAGCCAAACTCTAAATACCTCTGCACGCTTCGACACCGTTGATATGACGTTGTACACAACAATTCTCGACTCGTCTACTGTTAGGAGAGAAGGCGTCTCTTGTCAGTGTTGTAAATCCCCGAATCATTTGGTGCGTGATTGCCTTTTTCGTGTGAAAACCGCGTTGGAGGAAAATCAAGGCGCGAAGAAAATTAGCTCGTGCCCGCGCCCAGATGCAAGCCAGCAAAATTACGCCTGGAAATACGACAAGTGGTTCACAGGCAATGGCAAAGAAGGCTGCAACTTGTTTCAGTGCAATTCTTGCCAACAAGGAACTGAGTGCAAGCGCGCCCACGTTTGCAAGGTTTGCCGGGGGGAGCACTCTCTGGCCGATTGTAAATACGTTACCGGACATTAACTCACCCTTCAATCTTGATACCTGGACGGACTGCTTATCACGTTACCCTGATCAAATGCTTGCAAATGATTTATTACACGACATTCGTTCTGGAGTAAACATCGGTTTCTCCGGAAACCGTTACAGTCAGATCTATGATAACCATTTATCAGCATCAACAAACCCTCAGGCGGTGGCGAGAGAGCTGGAATGCGAACTTTGTCTTAATCGTAAGATTGGTCCTTTTCTTACACCGCCCTTTGCTAACTTTGTCGGATCGCCGATGGGCGCTATTCCTAAAAAGCACTTGATGCCTACAAAATGGCGCATAATTCATGATCTATCATGGCCCGCCGCTCACTCTGTCAACGATGGCATTCCCAAAGAACTGTTTTCCTGTACCTACGACACGCTTGACCGCACGATTTCACAACTTAAACTCCATGGAAAAGGTGCATTAATGAGTAAACTTGATTTATCTGATGCCTTTCGTCACATTTTAGTGCGTCGTGAAGACTGGGAGCTCCTTGGCTCCACATGGCAAATTGACATTAATGGCACACTCACCACTGCTTACTTTGTCGATGCCTTTTTTACCTTTCGGATTGCGCAGCTCGCCCGCGCTCTTCCTCAAGTACGTGGATATCTTATCGTTCACCATGCGTGACCGTGGGGCCAGCCCCGTTTGGAACTACCTGGACGACTTCTGGACCTGTGGCCCCCCTGCCCCAGACCCCCTCTGCCAAACCAACTTAGATCTCATGCTCAGTACCTGTGCAGATCTCGGCTTCAATTCAAATCCTGCCAAGACTGTTGTGCCACGCACTACCCTAGAACTACTGGGTATCGAACTTGATAGCATTGCTCAAGAGGCGCGCATCTCACAGACCCGTCTGGACGAGACTCTCAACTTACTTCGAATGTGGCAAACCAAAGCCTCCTGCACGAAGAGACAGCTCCAGTCCCTCATTGGGAAACTCAACTTCATCTGCTCCGTATGCAGACCAGGTAGAACGGTTCTTCGTCGAATGATCGAACTTTTGTCCAAAGGATCCCACCCGAGCCATCATATCCGTCTTACTAAGCGGTTCTTCAAAGACGTCGAATGGTGGCTGTCATTTCTCTCTGCTTGGAATGGTCGCAGTTTGTTCTATGATGAACAGTGGCTCAGCAATGCGTGCCTACACCTGTTTACTGATGCCTGTGCCTAGTCCTTTGGAGCCTTATTTGGCACCGCTTGGCTCTGTGCAACCTTTAATGAAGTCGGTATCCCCAGTCGTCGCTCCATAACGTACAAAGAACTTTATGCCATCACCATGGCCATGACAGTCTGGGCCCCCTCCCTAACCTCACAAAGTCTTTTGTTTCATTGTGACAATCAATCAGTCGTGCACATTCTGACCTCCGGTTCCAGCAAATGTCGCCACATTATGTCCCTCGTCCGTTATCTTTTCTTCATCTGCGCCAAGTTTAACATTGTATTGAAGGCTGTGCACATCCCTGGGATACTAAATTCTGCTTCTGATGCCTTGTCTCGATTACAGGTCCAACGCTTTCGCAAGTTGGTGCCCGACGCAGACCTCCTGCCTACGCCAGTCCTTCCGCTGAACTTGACCGCCTTCAAATGAGGGCTGACCACTACTTCCATAAAGGGTTAGCTGAAAATACCCATCGCACATACAGTTCCGCGCAACGCCAGTACCTCACATTCTGCGACAGACATGGCTTCACTGCCATTCCCACATCCGAAGAAACACTCTCTTTGTTTGTGGCCTTCTTAGCTGACCGTTTAAAACCACAATCGATTAAAGTGTACCTCGCCGGCGTACGTGCGTTACACATCAGTCACGGAATTCATAATCCTCTTACTCACACTATTAAGCTACACCAAACCTTGCGAGGAATTGAACGCGTACACTCCAGTCCAGCCAAGCAGAAATTACCTATAACCTTTGACCTTCTGTGTCGCCTAAAATATTTTATCGACCCACACTCCGAATATGATACAGTTTACTGGGCGGCCATGACCACCGCCCACTTTCTGCTCCTACGCGTGGGAGAATTTACCATCACCAGCAAAACATCTTATGATATCGAGACCTTACTCCGCCTACAGGATGTCAACCTTCACACCACGCAAACTGGTGATGAATATGCAGCTCTACACCTGCGAAAATCGAAGACTGATCAACAACACCGTGGAGTGGTCCTATATGTTGGTCATGCTCACCACACTGTTTGTGCAGTCTGCGCCTTAAAGATCAATCTACGCCTTCAACATGCTCGTCCACGTGCCACCCCCAGCGACCCATTGTTCCGGCTTTCCTCTGGACTACCACTAGCCCGCAGAGATCTCACCACTTTCCTTTCAACACTGCTCCGACTCGTGGGTCTAGACCCTCACCATTACAGCAGACACAGTTTTTGCATTGGTGGTGCAACGTCTGCTACCATCGCAGGACTGAACGATTATGAGATCAAACTGCTAGGTCGCTGGTCCTCCGATTGTTATAAAAGATACATTCGCTCTCCCTTAAGTCTCTTCCTAAAGGTTGCTCCTCGTATCGCACAGACTAACGACATTCCTTTCCAATATGCCTCTCCTTACCACTCCAGCACTTAGTTTTTCATTGGGCCACTTTTTTGGGCAGTTTGTTTTGTGTCCCAATATATACATTACATTAAACTGCTCGTTTGAGGCCCAACCCCGTGTACTGTTCTTCTTGTGGTAAGGGGCAGGGACATTAATCAACACTTTCTTAAAAAGTTTAACCCAGTGTAAATAATGGCCTTGTAATTGTGAACAACACAGCCATCTACAACTATAAAGAACAAACAGGCATCAACATTCTTTGAAAAGGAACCCACAATATATTCCCAATGTTTAAAAATAAACAGCATGCAATGCATGCAGAAGAGATGACATTCAACTGCCAAATTCTGTCTATAAAATTGGAAAATAAACAAACAGATGCTCAAAAGTAAGGCACGACTGTGGAGTTTTTTTGTTTTCGTCACACAAGTTTGTCGGGACATTTACCCCCAGAGTGTTACTGGGGTCACACATTTGCAGCATAAAAGATATACGATACCATTCTGATAATAATTATTATACTGTCGGCCCAAAGCTGAAAAGCACTTTCTCATCGTCAATTTAGCATCATAGCTTCCTTTGGCTAGACTTCTTTTTAGACGTTTTCTCTTCTGAGAATGTTTTTTTTTGTGTGAAACAGAAGGCTGCTCTAGACTCGGAGGTAACGAAGACACTATTGGTGGATGTCTGTTTTGCTGCTGAAAACAAATCGGCTGTGAGTCATTTCCCCTATGCTATGAAAACTGAAAGTGCTGAAATTCGTGCGGATTAAAGTGGTTGGCCATACTGACGAATTACAACTGCTAACGTTTTGTGACAATTGGCAAAATGTTGAAGCAAGAGTTCTGTGCATGAGGTGTGCTTGTGTTGTGAAATCTAATTTGATTGACATTGCAACAAAAGAAAAATAAAAAATGTTTTTTAAAGCCATTAGGCAATATATAACCTGCTTCGATTATTGGTCTCTTTGTTAAAATGTCCACGACATAGTTATGCGACATCAGGGTCGCACATGTCGCAAGCATCTCATCAGTTAAAGAAAAAATGTCCTCCCTGCTAAATTACTAATGTGAGAATACAGAACATTGCCTTGCATCAATGTTTCATTCAGTGTATCTCTACACCAAGATGCATTATAATAATCATTGAAAACAACTGCAGTGAAACACATTCCTACACATTGTTTACTGGGACTCATTCCAAACAGTGAAACGTCACCTTGATGATAGTCAGCCATGACAGTTTTAGAACAATCCACACGGTAACAAGGCCCAGGATTCATTTCCACATCATTAGCTAGTCGAATCAACAAAGGAGTGTAAAAACGATACACAAGTTACACTGTTCTCTGCTGGTTTCTGCTATCTCAACTGGTTTTACAGTGAACTTCTTCAATGCTCTTCTTCAATTCAAGTTCAATTTCACCAATATTTCAGTCCACAGATAAGTTTAGGTTAGATATTTCAGTACTTATACAATGCTCATACAGTGCTCTGACAGTGTTCATTCAGTTCAACTCAAGACAGGCAAAGATCCGGCCTAAACAATGCTCACCAATACGTAAATTTAATGTGGACCCTTGACCTATTGCATGTGCATCTTGCTCGTTGATCTGCAGTTGTATAAATGGACGATATGTTCTTATTCTGAGTTTGTCCATGACCGCAAATTTATCATACTCGATAAAGCACAATCCACACTTAAAATCTTTGTTCAAAAGCTGAATATAAAGGCACTCCACGGATCCTGCAAACTCCAAAGGTCAGCCGCAAAGAAAAAGTTTCTCACTCCCTGAAACCAAAGATGGCGAATTTTTGTTGTCTATATCTTATTTACTAGCTCCCAGAGTGCATTTCACTTCCACAGAGGGGTAAATCGTGGAAAAAAGGGCGAAGTCACTTATCCAAAAGAATGGTGCTTGCCAGCAATAAGCAACGACTACGTCCTTGCTTAAAAATTATCAGTCGTTATTTATCTTGATTCTACAGAGCGTGGTGACAGTTTTCATTGGGTGGTTGTAAAGGGTCAGTTATTAACTAATTTGATTGTGACTTTTTTCATCCTAATCACTTGTGTATAGTGTGCCTGTTGCCCACGAGCATGTTCCTTTACTAGCATTTCTTTGTAACTTTCATCACATAATTTTCTAATGGGTAAGACTACCATACCTGATGATATTCCAACTTATTCTGTGCTTGATTTTCTGCAAATGAAACCTGAACTTACAGTCAAAGGAGAAGAGAGTCAGAAATCTGCAACGTTTCCACCATCTTGGAAATTTTGGGTAAACTCAATTTATCAATAAACTTGAACTGGTCCTGTTGATCTTTTTTGGTTTCTGTTAAATTTTCATTTTGCCATTGATTTTATGGGGGGTCAGTAAGGGGGTCAGCATTTTGTTGAAACCCATCAACCTGTGTACAGCTTTCATGATACATGTGACAACATTTCATCTGCACAATATTTACGATTAAAAATTACGGTATTCTAAAAATTCTTATCTTATAAGTGCACCTTTTGTACCACAAATTTACTTCTCTCAAAATACCTTGGATAACCACAAACTTGTTGTCAAAGAAAACGACAAAGTAATTTAGATTATGGTTAGTTTTATCAACTGTTAACTTGACATACAGCCATACATTTTGCAACATTTCAGGTCACGGTAAAGAATCCAATCCTGACCAATGTGTCATCAACACATCTTGTACGTCATAAGGGTCAACAGTGGATAACATATCGGTTGACAGTTGGCCAATGTGTTGGCCACTGTTTATCCTTAAAACACACAAAATGCGTTGGTGGCAAGTTGGTGACTGCTCTGGGCCTTATTTAACTATTGCAATGCTAAACCTATCTTTTCCAAACTGAACTTAAACGTCTTCTACGGGAAACTTTCACTTCGCTATGGAAATAATTTACTTTTGTCCACCATCTTGTTTGTCGTCTTATTAGCACCCAGTTTCCAGTACGACAAGTGTTATTAGCACTCAGTTCCTGCTACTTAATTCAGATCCTACTTTAGCCAATGTGTAAGCTGAGATTTTATTTCCTAAAACACAGCAACATTTATTAAGTTGTACATCAACTTTTTCAAACACATGTCAAAAAGCCACCACATTTTAAAAAGTCAATGATCAATAAAGAGTTTTAATTTCTAAATCATGTTAATAAATAAAAAATAAACAAGTCGGTGATGTCGGCCAACATGTTAATTAACTTCCTTTGGTATCCGACCCTTAACAAGGGTGGCCCAACGCGTTGGTGGGATCGGATTCTTTACCTTTGCCCATGTCACCAAACATTTAATTCCAAAGAAACTTTACAAGCTATGGACTGCTGATGGTACTTTAATTTATAACATGTTGAATAGGGCTGCAGTAATCTGACCACTCACCTTACTGGGAGAGAAAAAAGAAGCTTGTGAAGAGTCTGAACTAACATATCCTCAGGTACTAGAGGAACAACAGCTCGAGCAGACATGATGCGAGTCTTCACGACCACACTTTTTCTACAGCTGGAAAGTACAGAAAGCAGGTAACAGAAGTTATCAATTATTATTTAAGACACTAACAAACTGACTAAATACACAAATCAATTGAAAATTTAAGAGTGCCTGCTTCTAAAAATCAGACAAATTCTTAATTTTGTGCCAAGGGTCGAAAATTTGATTTCGCTGATATTCTTATGGTAGATAGGCTAGGGCATGACAAAAACTACTCGATAGTTTTTTTGGCAAAATATCCTTTTATTTTAAAGAAATAGGCAAATTACCAAATTCTGTTAAAATCGTCATTTGACACACCATTTTATTAAGCAAGTTTGAGAGCCTCGCATGCAAAACCACATCATCCTTCCATCTTTAAAACACTCAAATATTTTTGTGCAATGTTTAAATGTGTACTGGGTTGATTTTAGGGAATGTTGCATTGTCTTTTTGGGTGCAAAATAATTAAATTTCCAAGACATGTATTTCATTCACTTAAAAGTACTTCATGAATATAGTTAGTTTTCACCATGTGCGAAACCTTCAAATGGATTAAGCTTCTGGTGGTTGAATTGCAGAAGGATGGTCTACAGATTCCTGTAAAAATTTCTTTGGGCAAATGGTTGTGAGCTACGTGAGAGCTTTTCAAAGTACGTTAAAAATGCAAATATTTGACCATCCGTTGTCAAATTTCAATTTACGGGTTAGACATATATTTTAGCGTGCGCCACATGACTTGACCTATAATAAGTTGAAATAGACACAGAGCTGATAATTTCGAAATGTTCTAACCTTATTTGTTGTAAAAGGCATGTCCAAAGCCGATTTGACGTGTTTCTAGTTGATCTCTCACCATTCGTCGCACATAAAGCAGAAGTTTGGTTTTGTTCACACAAAGTTAATGTTCGATGTACATCGCCTGCCGTCAACCTATTATTGGTCAAATACCATGAATCTGTGACCATCTTTCTGCGCATATGAACATCACTGCATCTAAGTCAAAAACGGCTGAGTCATTTGTTGATAGTTGCTTGCTTTGCACTGCACCAAAATATTATGTTTGATCGGTTGCTGACCATTGCTGATAAGCTTGTTGGCGCAGCACAATCTTACTGCCGTTATTTGTTCGTCATGCAATGCTGTCATGGCATATGCTGCACATTTTGATCTATTTTGTATAGAGCACTCTCAGGATAAGTGAAACAATTTAATCATTGTTCATCTGTTTGTTCATATATATAATAATATGTGTATATTTATATAATCGTATCCTATAGTGTACGTGGCCTCATTCCAAATCATGTTTGTTGTACGTTCTGATGTTTCAGACAACAGCTGATAAAGCTAGTGTCTGTACTCACTAGAATTTTAAAAAAATCGCCATAAACAATTTATAGATCAATGAAGCAAGAACTAGCTGAAATAAAAATAGGAAATCACAGCGTGTCTAATTCATGAGAAAAACAGACTAAATTTAATTAGTAATTATGTGAGTAAATAACCCTTGCCATGCCATTTTATTTGGCATATTTTGTTTGCTTACTGGCGAGGCATTGGTATGTTTGTAACAGAAAATAGAGGACTGTTGTCAATACAGTCCAAAATTATTGTCAGTAAAATATTGTAAATAAAACTCCTGTTGACCGGTTACCTCCGCGGCCACCATTTGGTCGTTCCAATAAAAAAAACTTTGTTTTGGAAAGGGCGATGACAGATGAGGGTCTGAGACTGAAGGTGCATGATGAGTGATAATTCAAACACACGTCTATCATGATTGTCTCGAATTGACTCCATGTTCACCAAGAAATTTATAACCCGATAGTGAAGAATTAAATATTCAAGGTACACCAACCTCTATTTAAGCGGCTAGCCCCATTAAGCGATCACCACCCATTTCCCCGAGGGCAGCCCACTGCATTACATGTAAACCAAAAATAATAGCAAAGCGCGAAAACATCTAGGTACGAGTTTAGCGTTACGGTATTACGCAGGGCATGTAGGCAGCGGTGGTTGAGTAAAAGATAACAACAGGGGCAATGGTAAACTATTCATTCTTTTTATTTCTTAATTTAATCTCTTCCTACTCAACACAATTGTGTGCTCCCAGTGGTTCCAAGCCTTACGGAGCCTTACGTATTAGGATAGAAATTGTCCTACCCCTACCCCCTTAAAATGGGATGACAGCTTTGCGTGACGAACAAGGAACCGCTGTAAGCAAGGATTCAAGCCATCAAACCATGATCAAACGTAATATTTTGGTGTAGTGCAAAGCAAGCAGCTATCTAGAAATGACTTATCTTTTTTGACTTACATGCAGTGGTGATCATGTGTCGAAAGAGGGTCACAGATTCATCGTATTCGACCATTAAATGAGTTGACAGTTGGTGATGTACATCGGACGTTACAGTATTGTGCAAAAGTAATGAGAGCGAAATGCGCAAATTTAGTTCTTTGTCTCTGCGAACTTTCTTTCAAAGTTCACACAAAAATTCAAGCGTCTTTTCGCAATGTCTTGAGCGCTATTTCTTTAAAACAAAGAACGAAAATTCGCGGCATTTTCAAAACAAGAACGACAATTCCTTACCAGAGGAATAATTTCGCTTGCAGTATGCCCAATATCGTAGTACAGTGCGCTGACCAGTATCGAGCGACCAATATATCGTTCTCTTGTGAACAATCACGGTCACATTGATGCTTTACTCCTCTATAAAATTCGTTGTTGTTAATGTGTTAATCCATCTTTCATGGCAAAAAACGTAGAGAATTTGAATACTTTGATCGTTTTCAATGACACAAATGGGTAACCCGAAAACAATGACCCCCAGTCCGCGGACCCCCACTTTGGACCGGGTCCGCGGACTACCTATGGACCAGTCTGCGGACTCCGCCAAGGTCCCCCTCTACGGTCCAACCCCCAAAATGTAATAAAAATAATAAATAAATATTCAGTTACGGGTTGTCTGAAAGATTACTCGAGACAGCGAAATTTCAAACTTTACATTGTCTAAATGGGCAGACCTGGATTCAGGCTCGGGTGCAATTTATATAATTACACATTGCCATTTCCTTTGCTGTGGCCATAAAGTATACGAAAGATGTGTACGGGGAAGCCTCCAAGAAGCCTCAAAATTTGTGTTCTTTTCCCTCTGCCATTTTGTTCAACCCATCCTCCAGTGGGTTCATGAACTCGTTCCAGGCTTTACAATTTATTCAGCGAAATAATAGATACAAATAAGAATAAATATATCTTTCATAGCCAGATTGAGCCACGGAAGGTAAGAACTTCCCTTCTTACCATTGGCATCTCCTTACGCTGAAAACAGCTTTTAGGCATTTTTTTTGGGAGGGGGGGCGGGGTGGGTTGTTAAAAACCCAAGTCTGTTACATTTGCACAGTATAACACTTGAAAAATCACCGACACAAGTCTGAATCTATCAGACAACCCATAAATGAAATCTTTATTTATTATTTTTACACTATTTTAGGATGGTCCGTAGAGGGGTCCTTAGGGGTAGTCCATGGACCGGTCCGTAGGGTAGTCCACGGACCAGGTCCATTGTGGGGGTCTGCAGACCGGGGTTCAGTGTTTTTGGGTTACCTGACACGAACTTGCTAACTTAAGCTTTGCCACCTCATCGTGCCAGCAAGGCAGGTACAAAAGTCGGACTGCTAGTCCGGGTAAACTTGGACAAAAGTAAAATACTTAATAAGGTCTTTTTGAAGGCCTACTTCACCTCAAAATTCATCCAAAGTGACATCAAATTCAGTGATCGGTGGACAAGCAGCAGCCATGTTATTTATTTAGTGCCAGGTGTCCACGTGCCCGGTCCCCTCAACTGTTATCACGTTCGCCACGTTCTTGTCCACCTGCCATGATGGATAGTATATTATTCCTGACAATCCCTCTTTATTTCACACTCGTAAATAAGAGATGGAGACATGCGACTGCACTTGAGCATGTTGGAAGTGCAAAGAAATGAGATTAGGGAAGGAAAAGTGCAGAGATGTTCGGATGGCAAGTGCAAAAGGGAAAGACACGGTAACCGGTCGTTTTGCCAACGTCTCATTTGCGAACATCGTAGTTCAATTCGCCAACATCCTAAGTCACTTCGCCAACATCCTACCGGTCAATTCACCAATGTCTGAATAAAAGTTTACCTTCACTTGTGTGTGTTGTGATTTATTTCAATACCTCACCTAGAATTATTTTCCATGCAAGAGCACCTCATTATTTACAACGACAGTTCTCTGCTACGCTACCCCTCCTGCTAAGATTTTTTTTTGTATCAACACTAATGGGGGGAGGAAGCGTAACTGATTTATAACAATCAATACAGTTTGAATGTTACTAAAACTATGAGTTAAAAAGTCGTCAGCCAAGTTAAACAGACCTGTAAGAGAATGGCCTGAATAGTTCAATAATAGCTTCGAACCTTTGACGGTAATATCGCAAGGTTGCGCAGAGCCTGGGTTCATTGTGGCTGCACCGCAAGTACTTTCAAGAGTAGCATTTCTTGTTCAATGAAAACGGGTTGGCAAACAGACCGTCTGAGCTTACAAGCTTTAAGACCGTAACAAACAAAGTGATATCAGCTTTCTATGGACACAAGCAAGGTAAGTTTGTGAGAAAAGGCTTTGACATATTACCATCACTCACGATGATATTAATGTTTTTATCGCGCACGTTCTTGTTTTGTTCTGGCTTAATTCATCTTACTACTGGGAATCAATGGGAAACTTAGGGAACACAGCAAATTTTTGCTAGAAAGTTGGAAGGAAAATTCGAGAGCGAATTTTCGCTTGAAAAATTGGGCCAAATTATCAGTAGACACGAATTCTTGCTCAAAAATTTGCGTTGACTAAAACAATGGGCAGCGGGTAAATTCGCTGAATTTTCTTTGAACTTTTGCGGTGAACAAAACTTCGCCATTTTTTGTTGAAAAGCCCCAAAATTTGCAAATTTCGTTGAATTATGCTCTCATTGCTTTTGCACAATATTGTATGTAAACAAAAGCAAACTTCTGCTTTATGTGCGACAAATGGTGAGAGATTGACTAGAAACACGTTGACGTGACGAACAAATAACGGCAGTAAGATTGTGCTGCGCCGACAAGCTTATCAGCAATGGTCAGCAACTGATCAAACGTAATATTTTGGCGCAGTGCAAAGCAAGCAACTATCAACAAATGACTCAGCCGTTTTTGACTTAGATGCAGTGATGTTCATATGCGCAGAAAGATGGTCACAGATTCATGGTATTTGACCAATAATAGGTTGACGGCAGGCGATGTACATCAGACATTAACTTTGTGTGAACAAAACCAAACTTCTGCTTTATGTGCGACGAATGGTGAGAGATCAACTAGAAACACGTCAAATCGGCTTTGGACATGCCTTTTACAACAAATAAGGTTAGAACATTTCGAAATTATCAGCTCTGTGTCTATTTCAACTTATTATAGGTCAAGTCATGTGGCGCATGCTAAAATATATGTCTAACCCGTAAATTGAAATTTGACAACAGATGGTCAAATATTTGCGTTTTTAACGTACTTTGAAAAGCTCTCGCGTAGCTCACAACCATCTGCCCAAAGAAATTTTTACAGGAATCTGTAGACCATCCTTCTGCAATTCAACCACCAGAAGCTTAATCCATTTGAAGGTTTCGCACATGGTGAAAATTAACTATATTCATGAAGTACTTTTAAGTGAATGAAATACATGTCTTGGAAATTTAATTATTTTGCACCCAAAAAAACAACGTGACATTCCCTAAAATCAACCCAGTACACATTTAAACATTGCACAAAAATATTTGAGTGTTTTAAAGACGGAAGGATGATGTGGTTTTGCATGCGAGGCTCTCAAACTTGCTTAATAAAATGGAGCGTCAAATAACAATTTTAACAGAATTTGGTAATTTGCCTATTTCTTTGAAATAAAAGGATATTTTGCCAAAAAAAACTATCGAGTAGTTTTTGTCATGCCCTAGCCTATTTACCATGAAAATATGAGCAAAATCGAATTTTCGACCCTTGCTGAGTTATTTTCCATTTTTATGGACAGGGACTCTTAAATATACAAACAAAATGGAACTCAATGTGCAATAGATTATGCTAATTATAAACTGAACTAAATGATTCATTTGCAATATAATAATGGAAGATTTACTTTGTGTAAAAGAAAACTAAACAAAGAAAAATGAGCTAACAAAAGATTATATAATATGGCAAGAATCAACAAGATAAAGAATCAAAGTGGCTGTGAGCCACTCAACTTGGAAAAATGGATCATCTGTAAACAATGACAATTTTGATGCCACTGACTTGAGGTCAGTTAAGTTAAAGTTTAAGCCCACTGCCATTGTTGAGAAATAGTGCAAAATGCAACGGTATCAGTAACCCTCATCCAAGACAATTGAAGGGGTGAGTGCAAAACCATGCTAAGTGACGATTTGGATGAACAAATTTTTCGCAAAAGGGCTTGAATTTTTGCATGTGGTCTTCAATGTAATAGGAAAACGGGGTCCTGTATTTTTGCTGCTGGTTTTTACTTCACTTTATAAGGATGCCGCTAGGAAAACCAAGTGGTTTTTTGCATACTCAATATCTCGAAAACGAAGCAAAGTTTAGCAGAAAAACTACAGGACATTGCTAAACATACCTAAACAAAACTGCATGCGAAATTTGTAGCATTTTCGACAAAGTTCACTTTTGAGAAAAATACATAATGCCCTTTTTTAGCTGAGCCCTTCAGATAAACGAAGCCAGGGCCTTTGTTATGATAAACTGAGCCAATTCTTTGTTATAATAAACCAAAGCGAGCCTTTGTTATAAGTCAAAGTCTCAGCTCGGTTTATTGTAACAAAGGATCGGCTCGGTTTATTATAACAAAGCCCAGTTTCCTTTATAAATATAATAATGATAAATAAATATTTATATAGCGCCTATCCATGCCTGCTCTAGGCGCTGTACAATTCGCCAAAATGAGCTGTACTAATCTTAATAATTAAAAATGTGCATTTAAGAAAGTAATAGAAAGTAAAAATCGCTAAGAATAATAAGTTTTCTTAAAAAGATGAGTTTTGAGTTTAGATTTAAAAGAACTTAGATTGTCACATGAGCGGATAGAAACAGGTAGACTGTTCCAGAGTTCAGGAGTGTAAACAGCAAAAGCTCAAGAACCATACGTCTTCAGGTGAAAATTTGTGGGGTTAAGAAGTAATAAGTGTGATGATCGGAGGATTCTGGAAGGTTGGTAGTATGCCACTAGATCTTGAATGTAGACAGGAGATTGTTGATGAAGAGCCTTAAAGGTAAGTAACATAATCTTGAATTTAATGCGTTCAGAAACAGGAAGCCAGTGTAATTCTTTCAGTATTGGTATGTGAAGGACTCGGTGGAAAATGGGCTCCAAATTTTGCATGCGTTACTTCTTAGGTGTGTTAAACAATGTTCTGTATGTGTTTTTGCTGAAGTTTGCATGGTTTCTGAGACATTACATATGCAATAAACTTGTACTTGTTGTCACGTCAGCAAGCGACCGCAAAGATGTTCATTTTACTTAAAATACAGCAAAATGTTGATTTTTCTCGCAACGTGTAAACTCAGAAAAATATTAATTTCAGGTCAAAAACAGTTAAAAGGTTGATTTCACTTTAACACGTGACGGCAAGGATGTTGATTTCACTTAGAAAACAGTAAAATGGTAATTTCATCAGTGCATAAGCTCAGTGATGTTGATTTCAGGTCTAAATAGGTTAAAATGTTGATTTCACCTAAACGCATGACAGCAAGGATGTTGATTTCACTTAGAAATCAGCAAAATGTCAATTTCATGCAGTGCATAAGCTCAGTGATGTTGATTTCAGGTCTAAATAGGTTAAAATGTTGATTTCACATTAACGTGTGACAGCAAGGATGTTGATTTCACTTAGAAACAAGCAAAATGTCAATTTCACGCAATCCATAAGCTCAGTGATGTTGATTTCGGGTCTAAATAGATTAAAATGTTGATTTCACGTTAACGCGTGATGGCAAGGATGTTAATTAACAATTAGATTATGAGCGCAAGATTTCTATGAGGTGATAGTTGATAAGGCTGAAGGCCGAATCAACTATCACCTCAGAAATCGAGAGCAAATAATCTATTGTTTTAGTAGAATTCTAACTGAAATTAATGCAAATAACGGTTTCCAATTATTTTTCCCGGCATTATTGAACTTCAGACTTAAACAAAATCGCACGTATTGAACTGTCCTTGGTAATTTTGCAGTTGTTTATGCATGTGCACCCGATTTTTCAATAATTTCAAGTTTTTAAAGTCAAGAAACCATCAATTTCCTTTTTTCAGTTGTCTCAGGAATTTAATTATCTATTTACATCTAAACTTTCCTCCAAAGTTTCAGAAAAACGATAAAAAGTCGCATTTCGTGGACGTTCAACAGCCACTGCACTCTAATGATATTGATTTTAGGTCTAAATAGGTTAAAATGTTGATTGACGTTAATGCCTGATGGCAAGGATGTTGGTTTCAATTAGAAACCAACAAAATGGCAGGAGCCCATGATGGGCTCCTGAAAATGGTAATTTCACGCAACGCATAAGCTCAAAAATTTTGATTTCAGGTCAAACAAGATGTAAATAAGAATAAAATAAAACATATAAACATTTCAATAAGCACTTTTCCAAATACGACGTCTTAAATGGCAAAAATCATGAGATAAATATGTAGTTTTTGACAAACATGATCGTAGCTTTATGTCACGCACTGCCATAACTTCAAAGTTCAAAATGCGCTGGTACCTCTTTTGCCTGATGAGGATAACAACTTTGGTGGCTGTTAAGTTTTGGATTTAAGAAGTTGATGACCTCATGTGAAAACGCTTTATAAATAGGGCAGGTAGATTAACAGATCAACCCTTCTGGGTAACGTATGGGTCTCTATACATCTGCATGTTCGCTGATCCCAGAAGCTCAAAACACTACAAATCATGCTGATTTGAAATAAAATCAACGCAACCTGGATCACCGATCTATGTTACAATCAATCGCTACCTGTTGGCCATTATTGTGTTTGAATAAAAAAGGAAAAACAATCTAGTTACCAGTTTTAGAAATGTCCACAGAACGTGATCGCAATGCATGCTGGGAAGGGTCTTTACATCCTGTGCGTGGGAAAACATGGCGGTCGATACAACACAAATTTTATCACTCTAAAACCAGTTCTCGCATTCCAAACTTTAACACTAGCAATGCTTGGCAAATGGGCCACAACTCACCAGAGGGTATTTTTCTTGGGCAAGAACTCCTCTTGGACTTTGCCGCCTGGCTTGATCTGACTTCAAACGCTGATAACACGATTACAGTATATCAGCTGCCTTCAAAGTTTCAGAACACATTTTGATTCTTTAAAACGTGCTGATGACTTACAGGTTTATTGAGGCTTTATGATGGCTCTCAACCACCAGGCAGGCATACAAGGCACTTTAAAACAATGCTTAAGATATTAGTTGACAGAGCTCTAATGCGGCACATCTCTTTTTTGTTCGATGGTATTTCATTTGATGCTCGATCGATTCAGGTGTTGTGTTCATGTCACAATAACCGATGTAAACAATCTGTTTCCAGATTTCCACTCTATATGTTGTGGGATTTGATTTTGACTTGATACATTAGAAACAGTCTGCTTGTTTGCTGTTCACAAATAAACTCCTAAAGACATGGCTAGGAAAAGCCAAGTTTTTTTGCAGACACTTTAACTCGAAAACAAAGCACAAACCAGCGAGAAAAATACAGGACCATGTTTTTTCTTTTACATTGAAGACCACATGCAAAAATTCAGGCACTATTGAGAAAAATTCTTTTTTCACCCAAATTGTCACTTAGCATGGTTTTGCATTTACCCCTTCAATTATAAACAAAGTATCGCTTCTAATGTCCGATCACCAAAGCAGGTAATAATTCTCATTTTCATTCCTATTTTTTCGTTCCTTATTTTTCCAGCCAATATCAGTGATTAATCTTTCTTTGTTACCTTTGAGAGATCTTAGAAATTAAAAATTGTATCCTTTTCTCTTTTTTTCTTTCCTTTCAAAGGCAATGTTAAAGGCTGCAGAACTCCCAGTCTTGCGTAATGTCTTTTCTTCTATTTATCTACTCTTTGTTCATATCATTTTGCCACGTCTGTATTTTTGTGTATTAATTTACAATACCGTATAAATAAAAGCGAAACGCATTGTTCAAATTCTCCTCAATTCTCTTGTCTTTTGATCATCGAACAAAACTTCACCATTTTTCGTCAAAAGGCCCAGAAATTTGTGAATTTTGTCGAGTAACGCTCTCATTACTTTTGCACAATACTGTATTGACATTATGCTTGCCATGACAATTGTGACATTTGGACTTGGATGGACAGTTGTGGCTTATGTGATCATTTCGAGGGCACACAAAACATCTTCCATACTTCTTAAAAAGATCTTTATGAGCTTGCACATCAGTTACTGTCTTGCAATCCTTTGATAGGTGGTTTTCTCTTCAGTAGTTGCAAGTGGGACGATTAGCGTTGCCATTAAGAAGGGTGTATGTTGTCGTTGGATCCTTTCTGTTGTCGTTCCTATGTGGCTTGGGAGGAGGAGGCTGATTTCCATTAACAGTCGTTCCTCCAGCTCTTTCTCTTGCCTCTAGTTCCCTCTTAAAGATTGTAAACAGCTGGTCCAGTTGCCAGTCATAATCTCCCACTTCTTTAGTAATAACAAGATGAAATTCCTGCGATAGCTTAATCATCAAGATGGATGAAAGTAAACCACCACGTGATTTGCGGGGAACTCCCAGTGACTTTAAGCTTCTGACATTTCCATGTGACGATTAATTATTTGCTGCTTGTTGCCAAATCTAACCTTCAGAATTTCTATTGCCACATAATTTGATGCTGTTAGTATCAAACCCGAAATTGCTTCAGCTGCTGACCATTCAAGTAGCGAAATCAAGTAGTTAAACATGTCAATGGGCGAAAGATTTTCGTTTTTATGTACTGAAGCTTCAAAGGCATCCCAGAAAGAGATCCACTTACTATGATTTCTTTAGTTCCAACTTCGGTAGTCTGACCTGGGTTTTCCCCAATGAAGATGCTGAGGAATCCACCAAAGTAGCTCTCGGAGGAGAATCATTCTTGCCATGACTTTCTTCTGTCAATGTGTTTGCTAACATGCTTGGTTGCAAAGGCAACTGCACGGACTGATTTGAAGCAACAGTATTTACGTTCGCATTTGACGACAAGGCGTTATCTATGTTAGTTATGGACAGCTGGATATATTCCTTGACCACATCTGCCCGCTCTACCTCGGCTTTGATTTCGTCTTCACCCTTAAGGGCCAGAATCTCCGTGTCGAGTTGTTGAACAGTGATCTGTTTATGCTGAAGGCTTGCCCTTTGTTGGTTTAGCTTGACCGTGTGTTCGGCGAATTGTGAAATGTCACCAGTGATAAGGACCTTGATCACAGACAAAATAATACGGGTTGCGGGGGACCTGTGACCTCCACGCTGTCTTCATTTCCTGGAAAGTTCTTCAGCCATTTTGGCACTTAAGATACATAGAAAATTCAACACAGACTTCACTCACCACTCACTAGCAACGTGACGCAATTGTAGACTCATTTCAATCAGCTTCTATCCTACTAAGAAGAACCATGTACAAGATTTCTCTCACTGGACTATATTTTCCTTAAGATTCCATAGGTTCTACTCCTAGATTACGGCTGTCTCAGATGAGGATTACAAAGATTTCCAAAGATTAACTCAATAAAAAATTTCAAAATGGCTTCACCAACTAAACAACAACATTCACGTGTTCCCAAAGGCACTTTCGGTCTTAAACAATGACGTCCTTGCGTATGCAAGTAATGCTGAAAAAATGGACGTTCCTAACAAGCGCATATTAGATTCATACTTGAGGACTATAACCTGCCCTATGGTAACTTACTGGATAAAGTCAATTTAACACCTCCGTACATTAGATGCCTTCATAATTTTGTAGTTAATATTGTTATGATAGGGGTTTAAGTTACTGTAACTCGAGATGTGATTCTCATTGCATGACCAACACAATGTAATAGTACGGATTCTTGGTTACGGCATAGGGCAAAAGGGCAATGTTCAATAAATTCACTTACCTAAACTGAAGGCTGTTAGAGTTAATTATTGGACACAAAACATGGTGTCAGGAGTGGGATCCACACAATAAGTGACATGAGCGATAGCAAAGAATCTGCCGGTGGAACACAACCTGCGGCTCCACAAATGTTGAATCAATCAAGTGGAGAAGGATCAGACAACATGGCCTCGGGAAAGCCAACCCTTCCTTCTGGATTAAAACTGCCTCCGCCTCTCAAGACAGATGGAAATCTTGCGACGAACTGGAAATGTTTCAAACGAACCTGGGATAACTACGTGATCGTGGCCAGACTGGAGCGCTTCGATGAAAAATTCAAGACGGCAATGTTCTTGTCGGTAATAGGAGAAGATGTGCTTGAAATATTCGATGGCATGGATTTCACACCAGAAACCGATAAGCAAGTGCTCAACAAAGTAGTCGGAAAATTTGAGGACTTCTGCATTGGGGAAACAAAAAAAACCTATGAGAGATTCATCTTTAATCGCCGGGATCAAGAAGAAAATGAAAATATTCACCAATACGAGACAGTATTGCGAAAGCTCGCCCAGACATGCAATTTCTGTAGTTGCCTACACGATTCTCTCATCCGAGACTGGCTGGTTCTAGGAATCAGAAGTGAATCGATCCAGAAGAAATTGCTGCAAGAAAAGAAGCTCAACCTCTCACTTGCAACAGATATTGGAAGAAGCGGTGAAACCACTGACATGTGTCTGAAAGAGCTCAAGAACAAGACACCAATATCCGGAACAGATGACGAAGTTAATGCTGTTACACCCAAGAGGATGGAAAACGAAAGACCAAGAAGAGAGAGGAATAATCTGATCTTGTCAGTATTGCAGGGGAAGACACAGACAAGGCGACTGCCCAGCATACGGACAAACTTGCAAAAAATGTGGCCGTCGCAACCATTTCTCTCAAGTTTGCCAACAGAGAAATACGAGCCAAAAGTTTACATCGGCGAACATCATAACGCAATCTCATGGGCCGAACCTCTCAGACGACGACTCTGGAGATTCAATCATGACTCTTGACCTATCCCCACAGCCTGAGGAAATCCTTATCGTAAAAGGCCGAGAATTTAAATCGAAAATCCACATGACAATGAAGATCAAGGGCGTCTATGAGGCAATCTTCCAAGTGGACACCGGGGCAACCTGTAACATAATCCGAGCTGGTGAATTGCGTGGCACCAAGTACGAAAACAAGGTCACACACACGAATCAAGTGTTGAAGATGTACAATTCATCGCCATTAAGACCAGTTGGGAAATGCCGTGTTCAGCTGACCAATCCACGAAATAGCAAGAAGTACAAAGTGGAATTTGTGGTAGTAAAAGACGATGCTGACATCAATCTCATAGGGAGCATAGTGGCCCAACAAATGAACCTGATCCAAGTCAAGCATGAAAACTTACTGCCTGGGTCGAATGAAGTCGTTCATGCGGTGCAGGCTCTGAGTGAGATTGGCATGTCCGAGGAGGAAATACAAACCAAGTATGCTGACGTGTTTCAAGGCCTTGGAGAACTCGGGGAACCCCTACACCTAGAAGTCGATGAAACAATTAAACTGGTCCAGATCCCGCCCAGAAGGATACCGGAAGCCCTCAGAAAACCCCTAAAAGAGCATCTAACAGAGCTCGAGCAGCAAGGAGTGGTTGAGAAAGTTGTAGAAGCGACCAACTGGGTGAGCACCGTAGTGGTCAACAAGAAAAGCAATGGAAAGATAAGGCTCTGCCTTGACCCGCAGCCACTGAACAAGGCTTTAAAGCGATGCCATTACCCTATCCCAATGATTGAAGATGTGCTGCCAGACCTAGCTAACGCAAAGGTGTTCACCAAGCTGGACTGCAAGAATGGCTACTGGCAGGTGAAGTTGGACGAAGGTTCATCAACACTAACCACCTTCAACACCCCTTTTGGTCGCTACAAGTGGACCAGAATGCCTTTTGGAATTTCTCCCGCGGGAGAAATTTTCCAACGTCGCTTAGACCAAGCCATTGAGGGTCTAGATGGGGTCAGGACAGTGGCGGATGACCTCCTCATCATTGGAAACGGTGAGTCAGTAGTGGATGCAGTAAAAGACCATGACACCAAACTAGAGGCTTTACTGGGACGGTGCCGCGAAAGAGGCATTAAGCTAAACGAAATGAAGATTTCCCTCAAGAAAACGTCCATGCCATACATCGGACATTTACTCACTTCTGATGGAGTCAAAGCAGATCCCTCTAAAGTTGAGGCAATATCCAATCTGACCAAGCCCACAGACGTAACAGGTGTTAGATGGATCCTGGGAATGACCAACTACTTAGCTAAATTTCTGCCGAACCTATCCGACGTTCCAGAGCCACTGCGACAGCTAACACGAAGGGAAAATGACTTTTCCTGGTCCAAAATTCATGACAAAGCATTTGAGGACATCAAGAAGCTGGTGTCAAGCCTGCCACTGTTGAAATACTATGAGCCTGACAAGCCACTGGCACTACAATGTGACGCCAGCGAGAAGGGCCTGGGTGCATCATTGTTGCTAGACGGGAAACCAATTGCTTATGCGAGCAGGGTGCTTACCTCTACAGAAATGAACTATGCACAAATTGAGAAGGAACTCTTGGCCATTGTGTTTGGTGTAGAATGTTTGCACCAATATACATACGGATGGAGAGTTGTCGTAGACTCTGATCATAAGCCTTTGGAGATGATATTTGGAAAACCGCTTGCCTCGGTCCCAAGGCAGCTCAAAAAGATGTTTATGCACCTCCAGTGGTACAATATTGATATCCAGTACAAAAAGGGGTCAGAAATGTACCTAGCCGACACACTCAGCAGACACTTCAGTGGAGATGAGGTACAGTTGGTCAGATCAGCATTTGAAGAAGAGATAGAGGTCATGCCTCGCATCGAAGAAATCAATCAAATGATAGCATCCGAAGATAAACTGCTTGGGCTGAAGAACGAGACAGGCAAGGATGGAGCCCTCCAGGCTGTGAAGGTGCTTATACAAGACAGATGGCCTGAAAGCAAGCACAGTTTGCCCGCGACCGTAACCCCATACTTTCACATCCCCGATGCGTTGGTGGTCGAAGATGGACTCATCCTTCGTGATGGTAGAGTGGTCATCCCAAGAGCCCTCAGAAAGGAAATGATCAAAGATCTACATGCAGCACACCAGGGGATAGAATCGAGTCTGAGGAGAGCACGAGAGAGCATTTAGTGGCCCAACATGAACAGTGAGGTGAAAGATTACATCTCCCGATGCGAGATTTGCCTCACGTACGCACCTCATCAGCAAAAGGAGCTGCTCCTGAGCCACGAGGTATCCGATCACCCTTGGGCGAAGATTGCCGCAGACGTATTCCAGTTTGAGAACAAAGATTGCCTGGTGATGGTCGACTATTACTCTAATTTTTTTGAAGTGGACCGCATGTACAGCACGACTTCTGAAGTGGTCATAAAGAAGTTAAAGGCCCACATTGCAAGATACAGAGTACCAGATGAAATAGTTTCTGACAACGGGCCCCAGTTTGCAGCCGAAGAATTTCGTGTCTTCGCTCAAAGTTATGGGTTCAAGCATACGCGCACTAGTCCACACTACCCTCAATCCAATGGGAAGGCCGAATCAGCAGTAAAGCAAGCGAAGAAGACCCTGAGAATGGCGAGAGCCAGTGGCAATGATTTCTATTTGGCTCTCTTGAACATCCGCAACACTCTGCAGGAGGGACACAACACGAGCCCGGCCCAGAGAATGATGAGCAGAAGCACCAGGATGACCCTCCCAGTCTCTGCAAGCCTGTTGAAACCACACACGGTCCAAAATTCGGTGGAAAGCATTCTCCAAAGACAAGCCAAGCAACAAAAATACTATGACAGGGTATCAAAGGCCCTACAGCAGCTTCATGAAGGCGACAGGGTGAAAATCCAGCCAGTCACCTCAGGACAGAGATCTTGGACCAACGGGCGAGTGGTGAAACAAGTGCGGCCCCGTTCCTATGAAGTACGGGCAGATGGCAAGGTGTACCTCTGAAATCGCAGGCATTTGAGAAAGTATGAACCAAGGGACGACGTCGGACCGGCTGTAGAAACACCAGAGGTTAGAGAAGAAATGCCCATTACAACAGACAGAGAGGAGAGCATTTCCCCAGAGAGCCACCAGGGAGAGGGCGAGCCTGAGCCAGAGCCAGACAATGGAGACACAGGTGTCTCATCAACACATGACAACGGGGAATATCGAACCCGCAGCGGCCGGGTCTCTGTAAAACTGACTAGATTCAATGACTTTGTCATGGACTAAACACTGCTCTAATCACCATTCCCACAAAATAGTCGCCGTTTATGCCATTTCATTTTCTTTATTTCTTTTCTTTGCTAGTAAATGACCTTCCAGCAATCAGCGAAAGTTGTTCAACCGAATGCTATGTGGATGACACGAAACTTCTTTTGTCTTTCAAAGTTGGTGACGCTGATGAAGCAAAGGACACTATCCAAAAGGATTTACATCTAATTCGTAACTGGTGTTTTGATAATTGTCTCCTGCTCAACCCTGAAAAGACAAAGCTCATGATCTTCGGCAGCCGCCCGATGATCCATAGGCTATCTGATTTTAAGCTTTTGCTGCTCGGAAAGGAACTCTTGCCATCAGAGTCCATTAAAGATCTTGGTGTAACATTCAACCCACTCTCTCATTTGACAACCACATTTTAGCGACAGTTTCATTCTGTATGAGTAAATTAGCCCAGATTAATCGAGCAAAGAATGCATTTAACTCCAGCCTATTAGTGACTCTCATCAACACGCTCGTTTTCAGTAAGTTGTACTATTGCTCTACTGTATGGTCCAGTACCACTGCTTGTAATGTGCAAAAACTTCAACTCGTTCAGAACTTCGCTGCTCGGATAATTAGTGGTACATATAAATTTGAGCATATAAATCCATCACTCAAGAATTTGAGGTGGCTTCCTGTAAAAAAGCAGCTTTACCTCCGAGACGCTGTTTTTGCTTTTAAGTGCATGACGGGCTGCGCCCCGACCTATCTAACATCACAATTTGTCAAAAGGCAACAAATATCAAGCAGAACCACAAGAAACTCACAACAACTGACTATTCCCCTGTGCAAAACCACTGCTGGTCAGAGATCTTTTTATTTCAGAATAGTAAAACTATGGAACTCTTTAGACAAAGACTTAAAACTATGCGAGAGTCATGCAAATTTTAAGAAAACTCTGACGACAAAGCTTCTCAGCGAGTTCTTAAATTAAATTTTTCTTATTTCTCTCATTTTTTCTTATTTCTTTCATTTTTCTTTCTTTCTAATTTTTTTTCATATCATTAGTGTACTTCATACATAATATATAACTAGTGTACTTTGTACTTATCTCACCTCATGTATTATATTGTTCACTGAAAACCTTTTAAGGAGTGTACAATAAAATTTTATCTTATCTTATCTTATCTTATTAAAGAGAAAATGTTACGATAGGGGTTTAAGTTACTGTAACTCAAGATGTGATTCTCATTGCGTGACCAACACAATGTAATAATACGGATTCTTGGTCACGACATCGGGCAAAAGGGCAATGTTCAATAAATTCACTTACCTAAACTGAAGGCTGTTAGAGTTAATTATCGGACACAAAACAAACTTAAGAGTCTCTTTTTTAATAGCTATCCAAGTTATCTAAGTAATGTTTACTCTGCGCTCTAAAATCCATAGTTAACACGATAATCATATTGTCTCCTTCTGATCCACAAACAACAACTTACAGCCTGTATTCCTTTTCATATTTAGCTGTTAAACTATGGAACTCTCTTCTGGACATGCTTAGAAAGTCTACTTTTATGGACTTTAAGCAAAAGATACTACAATATGACTCTTTTCAGTAGCATTGCAACTTGTCTGTAGTTGTATTATGTGCATAGTTCAGCTCATTCATTATTTTTAGCATATTTTATTGTATAAGTATTGTAGTCTGTTAAAGTTATCTTCTCAAAGATATTAGCTAATTTTAGCTACTTAAAATTCAAGAGAAAATAAAGTATATCTATGTTTGTACGTACATACGATTTTAAAATAGAAATAACTTACCTTGAACAATTACAACTAATTTGCGACAGAAAGCTCTTCAAATTTTCACAAAACAGGTAAAAGGGCTGCAATTACACAGTATGACAACGATATGCCAGAAGCAATGGCTGACCAAACAACTCGAAAACAATGACAATGTAATTACTTGTACACAGATTTTAATGCTACTCAAGCACATTTTACAGATGTCCGTGATAGCATTTTTTGTCTGCAATAGTTTTTACTGACTGTCAAAAGATGACTGTATCTTTGAAGAGGGCTTCCTAAATTTCAAAAACCCTATTGTGAATATTACTAAAACAAACAAAAAAGTTCCATCATCTTACTCACATTTGAATT
This sequence comes from Orbicella faveolata, assembly GCF_042242905.1. Taxonomy (NCBI): domain Eukaryota; kingdom Metazoa; phylum Cnidaria; class Anthozoa; order Scleractinia; family Merulinidae; genus Orbicella; species Orbicella faveolata. The sequence continues at coordinate 24,262,910 of NW_028301552.1, forward strand.
GTGACTTGTATGCATAAATTACACAGTAAAAAAGGTGTGAACGATTTAACGAGAAAGAATTCTAGCAAAATTCATGGTGCCGAGTTTTAAGTTGAACAGCTGGACTGTAATCTTTCAGATTCTGAGAAAAACAGACTGACAGATGACTCTATTCAAAACAAGACAATTTAAATAAATTAGCTAACAGAAAATTTAGTCCTAGTTGTTTGGTTTGCAAAAAAATAATATGCTTTAGCTCTTGGACATAACTTGGCATGAGACACTTAACGACTAAAAGAAATGTGAATATTTTTGTGCTCAATTTAACACTTTGTGATACCTGCATGTAAAAAAACTTTTAGTCAAAGAAAATCAGTCCTTAGCTCTTATTAACTGAGCAGGAGGTCTGTATGGGAGAATCTTGACCGATGTCATAAGTGCAAATAACCGAGGTCAAGATTCTCCCATACAGACCAGCTAAGCTCAGTTAATATGGCAAAGAACAATTTAATTCATTTAATGTAACTGGTTTGTAGTTAACTGCATTTCGCTTGCAAACCGCAATGAGCTGAAGGTTTTCAAGCAGGTTCATTCATGTGAGTTCAGTTTCATATGAAGAGAATTAGGATGTACTTTCCATATTATGAAGACAGCAAGCTCAGTTCGTTCCACAAACAAAACAAAAACATCTCCAGTTTTGGGTATCTAAGCCACTAAAGCAAACAGCCACAAACAACTTGTGAGGAACTTTAAATGAAAACACACCTTTCTCTAACTGGATACGCCGCACGTTTCAATCGATGATTCCCGTGTTTTGCAAAGTGTCAGCAATACATATCATACACCAACAAAGCCCAAACTTCATAAGCAATGGTTATCGAAGCCTCCTTTTGAACATAAAAGTTTCTAGATTCTTTACTTTTATAGAAAACCAGAATGTTGTCAGTGCAATCCCACTTTTGTAATTAACTGTATTACATGTAAGTGTCCCTGATTAGTAGAGGGTTTTTTTTCCCATCCGCTAGATGTGAAGACACATTAATAAAGTTTATGTATGTATGTGTGGAATGCTTGCAAAACTATTCAGCTGTTGTCTATTCCATTCCAGCCCCCTGGTGGTCATTTGTTGTACGAGCACTGGCTGTACTTTGCTCCATTTTTGTTGCCTTTGCAGTATTCTTTGGGACTCTAAAACTTACAGGGATAAACAATTCTGGAAGACCTCCATTACAGTAGTACAACCACGATTCGTTTCTAACAGTTATTACGAGTTTTTACACTAATAAACCTTGCCGGTGGCAAGACCGTTGCACAGCATTTCACATATTTGCACGTATTTCACTCATAGGTTTTACCCTATTGATGAATGGAAGATTGTTAGAAAAACTGCAGCGAATTTTCGGGAACAGAGAATTATCGTTCTAAAAATTGCAGCGAATTTTTTGAAGGAGCAAATTGTTGCTTGAAACTTGGGGGGGGGGGGGGGGGGGAACTATCCCACACCACAAGTTATCATTCAAAAATTCACGTGGATCAGAACAATAGGTGTCAGGAAAATGTAGGGAAATTTCCTTGAAATATCGTTTCAAGTGAAATTTCTTCCAAAAGCCAGGAATTTCATCAAAATTCACTTGCATCACATTTGCACAATGCCGTAGTAGTCTCATTCACATTACAGAGACTGAGCGAACGATGCAGTTGCAGGTAATGTAGTGTAGGCTACATTTGACAATTATTAAAGTCCAGAGAATGACAAAATGCTCTGCAAAAGAAAGTATAAATTTTGGACTTGGCTCTGAAGATACCAATCGATCTAAAATTGTTTAATCTGCATAAGTTGTTTACACTGTGATTCATTGCCAAAAGCAATAGCAATATTGCAAAGGGATGTTTTTGCATTTTTTTATACACTGGGATGAAAGACTTAGGACTTAGGCAAATACTGATCACTCATACATTTAAGCCTTTGAAGGTTTCTATAACATATAATGGTAGCACTTGAACAAGGAAAACAATAATATACCAAAATTTCTTAAATTTTGGGTTCAAGAGTAAGCTAGAGTAGCTTTCTAAGTTAATTAATTAACTGTAGTTTGACCACTATACAATAAACAAGAATTCGCCTGTGTGCAGCGCTCTCTTGTAACCAACAAGTTTTGTAGGTAGTTACTTACCTTGCAAAATGTCAGATCATTTTCATGAGCCGTTATGCAGAACTAGTTAGCCGTTAGACCAATAGGACAAAATGTTAAAATGCTGAAATGAGCCATGAGGAAAAATTTGTTTGCAGTTAGAACACTGGGCAGTGTTAAAATGCCATCGCTTTTCAGCCATTTAACAGATAAGTGTTAAAGTTTGTTTTCCTGTGTACAGTCACAAATACAATCAAATTATCTTCAAAGACAATAAAAGTATCTTCAATTATCTCCATCGCAAACCAAAGAAATGATATAATTATAATCATTACCTGATAACATAAGGCAGAAACATTTCCATACTGAGTACCGTGTCAACACCATCCATAGTTGATGGATATAGACGAGATAATATTACCAGGACAGGATAAAGGCCAGCATGGATGGTGTTGTCCCTGTTTTGACAAAAGGTGGAAGCTGCTATGAGCAAGACTCAATATCAGACATGGTTCAGCATCTAACTAGTGAGATAATCTCAGATAGTGCAGAGTGCAATTGATAGCTCTGGCAAGGTAGTCACACAAGTAGTCACCCCTGCCCAGTCCACTTCCGGTTTGTATTTACTTTGGTAGTCTGCTAGGGCTTTTCCCCTTAGCAGTGTGTATGTTTCATCGATATCTTTTCATTCAAGGTCCAAGAATGACTTACAATTACTGTTTGCCATGACAGCCTTTAAATTTTAATGTGGTGTTTTAGGTTGTTTTTCGTTCATTTAAAATTCAGTAATACGTTGAAGAAGCAAACGTAACAATTCAGCTTTTCATGCCAACTTTGTAACTTGATGCTTTGTTTTCCACATGACGGTATGTGAAATGAAACCTTTGTTTTCTCCAAAACACATGGAAGATGTGCCTGTTTTTTCTTTCACTGCTGGAGATAAATGAAAGAAAGTTAAATATCTAATGAAGAAATGGTTTTTGTTTTACTCAAAATGAAAATTTTCTTTTTACCAATAAACTAGAACTAACTTAATTATCAGATAGTCACAGATTAGCACTTTCTTTTTCTGTTGCCACCTTTGTTGTTAACAATAAAGCAATTTTCAATTAATACACAATGATATCGATTGATACAACTGAGAAGCATTTCAACTAGAAGTATTGAAGGTAAACAGTGCTACTTGGCTGAATTTTCATCTTGCATCAGTGATTGAGTCTCCTCAAAGACTGATTAAATTAATTTACGCTCTCATTAGGTACCATGGAGTCTGTAGCAATATTTGAGCACTTTCCTGGTTTCTTTTGTCACAAAATCACAATTTGAAGAGTATTAAAGCCACTAGCTTGGGAACTTTTTGGTCTCTTCCACCGACACAATTAAGGCAAGAAATAAAAAAGCCACTTAAAGGAGAAGCAATATGTTTCCATTCTTTATTTGAACCCTGACAACAGCACTATTGTAGTTTGAAACAGCAAATGATGTTTGCTGAACTGACCCATGGGAAATTCTAATAGATACACAGCCACAGTAACATTTCAGATTTGCACTAAAAGGGAACTACCTGAAAAGACTGAAAAAAAAAATGCCATCCTCGGTCACATCACGACATATAAAAAACGCTAGTGGATAACATTAACGATGCTAGAATGCATGCTTCTTACATGTTGGGTTTCACCATAAGGAAAACAACTCAACATTTACGTGTGACCCCATATCCAATGCATCCTCCACCTTATATATAGAAGACATGAATGCTAACTAATCCGCACGTGCATTTAGAGCAGATTGGTTTTGTTCTAAAGGCAACAATACCACAAGGAGAGCAAGGGGTTACCTGAAACAAATGAAATTATATAGCTTTGTGATGTTCACACCCAACTGGCGTAGGTGAAACATGTTTTACGTACAGTACACAAATACCTCTCCCACCCCACCCCCACCACTTCCTTGCCTCTGAACTAGTTAATTTATTGAGATTAATTAATTAAACAAACATTAAAGGTTACACTATATTGCCTTAGTCTATTATCACCTTAGTTCCATAGCGGCTTAGTAGATGACACCCCAAAACCATCACAATAGTGCACTCTGTACCAAAAATGGCATGTTTTATACAATTATCTCTTAACTGAGAAACTTTAAATACCAAGCCTTGTCACATTTAGTTGAAACACATGCAAATGTGAGGGATGGATAAAAGGGAAAACATAACAATAAATATTACAAAAATAACAAATGCATACAAAAATAGGTAGGGCTATAAAAAGGATAGAATGTAGTATTGATATGGGAGTGACCCTAAATCGTCATCTGCAGATTTATTGAGGCAGTGTGCCATGATTCTAACATCTTGCAACTATTGGAAGAACCCTTGTCAATCACTTGAGAATTTTTAAAGTCAATAGAGTGATTTGAAAACCAAGCATGTTTAACAATGTTGGAACCTCTTGTGTAAGACTTCACGTTGTTCATGTGTTCTTTTTTCTGGTTTCAAAGGATCTACCAGTCTCGCCTACATTATAAACTCCATGGGCAGTTGCCACAAGATATTTTGTAAACCACATTTGGTTGAGGTTCAATTGGAGGTCAAGATTTAGGAGAGGGAAACACTTGTTGTAATGTATTGACTGGCTTGGTGACAACCTGAATATAATGTTTTTGAAGTCTAGTTAGAGGCCAAAAAATTTCCATTAATGTAAGGGAGGGCTGCATAACTAGAGGAATTGGAGGGTGTGGCTCATTTAAAAAACAGACAAACAAGTTTCTCAGGTGCTGGGATGGAGTTTGTTTGCTGAGTAGAAGAATTCTTTTTTAGAATGACGGAGATAACATTTTGTGAGTAATTGTTAGATTATAGAGCATCGGTGACATGATTGAGTTAAGCCTCTTTTCCTTATTTCATGCTCAGGAGTTTATTTGCGCTGATCTTGTGTCATTTGTCATGATGGGAGAAGAAACCCAAATATATATTCTTTGAAACTAGAGAAAAAAGATCAAATGAGGAATTTAAAGTCTTACCTGAGACGTTCCAACATGTAACACCCTTGGTCTTCAAATCACTGTAATGACTTTAAGTGTTATTGTCAGAGAAAACCGGGCAGTACCAAAAGATCGAGGTTGGCCGTTTACCTTCATCTTTTCACAGTACAAAAGCTACCCAAAAAGATTAACAACCATGACATTTGCTGATGAAGGCATTCGTTTTTCTTCGAGATATCACCACATCATGATTTTGGGCTCTCAAGCAGTCAAAAATGGCCGAAATTTCAGGCAATTTTAGGTGAGCCTAAAAGATACTTCATACAAATTCCAGAAACTCTTATTTTCGTGCCATAATATTTGTCCCTTTATTAGTTGACTGAGATATATTTGAGGTCTTTCGCTTTAATTTGACAGTTTTTACGAGGTGCCAAATATCGCCGCCGAATCAGCTCTGAGAGTGACTCAAATTTTAGCCAATTTTCAGCGAGTCGTTTTTCAAAAGTGCTGCAGTTTATTTTCACAGAAAAACAATTTTGTGATAGTCTCTTGCACTGTTATCAATATCCAGTTTACTTAAAATTGGTATCTACAGGCAAATCGGAGTAATTGGTCTCGCAAAGTCCAAAAAAAATCATTGGTCAGAAATATTTCCCGCCAAATATATTAGCTAAGAAAACACCTTATTCTGACTTTCTGTGATTGTTATCCATGATTTACTGAAAGATCTGCAAAAAAAATTGTTAGCCGGACTGCAGAAGAGAATTTTTAAGCTGTGACATTGTTGTTAACCTAAGTAAACATTTCAAACTCGCCAGATCCTTACCACTGCCTGGACTAAATTTTCCCACAAAAATCTATTTTTAACGTCACGCTGCATGGAAAAACAAAGTGGATCCTCAGTTCGATGGTCTTTTTTGCTCTTCTGTAGAACAAACTGCAAGTTAATAGTGAGCGAACCTTTACCCTAAATTTAATTTTGGGACTTCTGCAAACCCTCTTGTTCACATCTATTTCTTGTTCTGGAAAGGCGTGATGCGTTACAGATTCAAAGGTCAGACGACTGGACTTCCAAATGTCGATCTTACTTAAAGGCTTCTCCTTGTTTTTGAAAACATTAACTGTTCTTTCGGATCAGAAAAATCACTTGGCAAGACATCAGAGGTGGTGTCTATTTGGTACAGCCAAATGTAAACAATGAGGAATTACAGGTTATGACAGAACTTTGCTGCTATCCAGCCTAAGGAATGATCATAAAGGACAGACTTCTGGAATAAACATCTCAATACGTGTAATTGTTGCTCGGCCAGGATTCCCAGCAGAAATCTTCCTTGCCTTCATTGTTGTCATTTCTATTGTCAAAGGTTTGTACGCTGTCTTGTTTTCCACTTCATTTCCTTCCTCTATTACCTCGTGCACTCAATTGGCGCTGCAGGTTACTAGTACACTGTGTTGGTTTCCGCTCTGAAACATTTACTTTCAACAAAAGTAATTTAATGTTGCTCTTGTCAATACCACCACAAAACCTTCTCAATTCAACAAAATTACATCCAAATTAGTCTTGATAATTTCTTGTTAATTTTACTGCTGTTAAAGACAACCAGAAGACAACTATTTAAAGTTCGTAGAGAACGAGATTGCATGTTTGTGATCCATGAACGTAAATTGAATTACATTTTGCATGCAACTGAGTTGCTCTGAAGATTAATTGAGATAGTTTTGAGGTGGTTTATAAAAAAGACATATTGCGGAGGCAAATTAATTTTCATTAACCTGGCCAAAATGTAGTTGTATCCTTGTTAAGAGAAATGAGATGGTAACGAAAGAATATCTACAAAAACAAGATGGTTCAAATAATCTGAATGTCAAAAATAAAAATAAATGATGAAATGGATTGTTGAAAAAGAAACGATATTTGTCCAGACAGTAGTGTGTATATCCTTCCTACCCCATTCAAGGAGGGTGCAGAGGTGGAACTATGAGGCAGTGAAGGAGTACCATTGCACAGTGGCAACTGAGAAGGGACTCCCCCCCATCTCTCCACCACTCACACGCTGTTTGCAAGAAGGTGGAAGAAAAATCTGCTGTCGTAGACGACATTTCAATTTGATTTAGTTTTCCAAGAACTCATTAAATAAAGTTGTTTTTATTTTTGACATTTACATGTAAACCAGTTGAGTAGGTTGCAAGATTGAAAACTCAGACCTGTTAAACTGAGACCCTCAAAAACGAAAACTCAGACCCGAAAAAGTCAGACTCTCTGTGCGTCTCGAAAACTCAAACTCAAAAAATATCACAACTTTTTTTTCGCAGTGTGTTTACTGCGGATTGCTTCAAGACATCTTATTTGCTGTTCGTCCATACAATGTCATAGGCACAATCTGCAGAGAGAGGGGAAAAAAAAGCCCACAGTGGTAGGTTCCTCTGCTTGGATCACGAAAATAATACGCAGCATCCGTGTGTGTTTTTTTGGTTGCTTTATAAGTGTAAACCAAATTGATGAAATTTACTTTATACTTAAAAGCCATTTAAATTCCAAGATTAGTGACAATGGCTCGAAGTGCATTGCGTGACAGTTTCGGATATTATACACTACGGATCCTTATGCTTCGATTAATTATGCTAAATTAAGAAGACTTTTCCGGGTCTGGGTTTTCGAGACACCTTAAGACACCTTTGAATCAGCAAAAAATTATCTCAAGCTTCATAGCAAGTGGTCGTAAGTCAATTCCATGCACGAGGTAATAAAGGAAGGAAATGGAAAACAAGACAGTGTACAAACCTGCGACGATACAAATGACAATGATAGTAAGAAAGATTTCCACTGGCAATCCTGCAGACCAAGCGACAATTTCACATATTGAGATGCTTATTCCAGTTGTCTTGTCCTTTTTGATCACTTTGTAGGCCGGATAGCAACGAAGTTTTGTCGTAACCTGTATTTCCTCATTGTTTACATTCAGCTGCGCCAAATAGACACCACCTCTGACGTCTTTACTCGACTCTCTTGTTTGCACACTAATAATTGAAGAAAAACTGACCTGCCACCCGCAATGCTCGGCGATTTTTCTGATCTGAAAGAATAGTTAATGTTTTCAAAAACAAGGAGGAACATTTAGGTAATATCGACATTTCAAAGTCTTACCTTTAAATCTGTAACGCGTCATGCCATCCGAAAACGAGAAATATATGTAAACAAAAGGGTTTGCAGAAGTCCCAAAATTAAATTTAGGGTAAAGGTTCGCTCACTATTAACTTACAGTTTGTTCTACAGAACAGCAACAAAGACCATCGAACTAAGGATCCACTTTGTTTTTCCATACAGTGTGACATTAAAAATAGAATTTCATGGGAAAGTTTAGCCTAGACGGTAAGGATTTGCAAAGTTTGAAATGTTTGCTTAGGTTAACAATGTCAGCTTAAAAATTCTCTTCTGCAGTGCAGCTAACTATTTTTTGCAGATCTTTCAGTAAGTCATGAATAACAATCGCAGAAAGTCGGAATGAGGTGATATTTTTCGCTAAATATTTGGCGGGAAATATTTCTGAATAATGATTTTTTTTTGGACTTTGCAAGACCAATTACTCCGATTTGCTCATAGATACCAATTTTAACTCAACTGGATATTAATAACAATGCAAGAGACTATCACAAAATTGTTTTTCTGTGGAAATAAACTGCCGCACTTTTGAAAAACGACTCGCTGAAAATGGCTAAAATTCGGGTCACGCTAATTAATGATTCGGTGGCGATATTTGGCACCTCGTAAAAACCATCAAATTATAGGGAAAGACCTCAAATATATCTCAGTCAACTACTGCAGGGACAAATATTATCACACAAAAATAAGAGTTTCTGGAATTTGTACGAAGTATCTTTTAGGCTTACCTAAAGTTGCCAGAAATTTCGGCCATTTTTGACCGCTTGAGAGCCCAAAATCATGATGTGGTGATATCTCGAAGAAAAATGAATGCCTACCTCGGCAAATGTCATGGTTATTAATCTTTTCGGGTAGCTTTTGTACTGTGAAAAGATGAAGGTGAACAGCTGACCTCGATCTTTTGGTACTGCCCGGTTTTCTCTGACAATGACACTTAAAAACTCTCAGGTGATTGACAAGCGTTCTTTCTGTTTTCACAAGATGCTAAAATCATGGAACCCCCTAGATAAATCATGCACATAACAAATCAAGGCCACTCCTGCTCCCGCTCTACTCTTTTAAAAAAAGAACAATTAGTTTAAAGACACTTTTCCATTTTAATATATTCTTTTTATACTATCACCTATTTTTGTAAATATTTGTAGTTTCATTGTTTCCATTTTTATCCATCAAAGGCTGTACTCTGACAGCCAAGAGCTTGAAACTTTTAACTTTAGAATCCACTGAAGGTTTTTTGTAAATTTCATTTTACAGTTTCTCTCAATAGCCCTTGGGAAATGAATGAATGAAATGATCCTGTGGGCAATGAGATCTTCTTTTTTGTTCAAAAAATTGGGTTTGTATATAGGGCGACCATGGTCCAATCTGCTTTAAACACAACCATAATAAGAACACCATATCCAAAACACAACCCGGGCAGGCAAAACAACAGTGCCAGCTTTCAACATTTACAAAATCCTCAAACCTGTTGATTCCTTGGCACGCAACTTGCAAATGACCTAGGAAGAATGAATGAAGCTCTGGAAATCTTGAGAAGAACTCTCTTCCTGTCATACTACAAGAAATCAAAATGGACTAAAATAAGTATGGAGCTCTTGACATGAGCCCTGCAGCCAATTGTCAATAACACTTGAAAGTTAACTCTAGGTCTATCTTTTAAAAATTAATTCAACACTTTTTGGCCTCTAAGGTAAACTTTCAATCTGTTGCCTCTTTTGCTCTATTTAAACCCATTTGAAACAACATACTTTGTGTTAAGTTCCTTTATTTGAACTCAAAGAAATTGACTCCGAAGATACAAAGGTCATTCACAAATAATTTTAGTGCACAAAATGTGAAGCTATGTAAGAAAAGTTGCATGATTCATCAAGTGATCTTTTGGCTTGATGAAATGTTTATTGGTTAATCTTTTAAGGGTTATTGTATGGATTGGAATAAGATGATAACTTTTATGGGAGCTCTGCTTTTAGGCTTGGCCAAATCTATATATTAAAATGTCTCAAACGTCATCTTAATGACCTTTAAACAGTATGATATTGTGGTTTACATCCAGTATTCAAGTTAAAAGTATTTAATAATTGCAAACCATTCAGAGAAAGCAAACAAGGACAACATGGAATGGAATTTTAAAGCATAAAGAGTTGTATAAAAATAGAAGCAGCATTCAGAGCCTAAGAGGAAAGGATTTTCAACACTTAAAAATAATATTTAACTTGAAAAAACTGTGATAAATATTTCTTAACAGGATATTAAGAAATTTATGTTAAAAACAAGGACATTTCAACATTAAGCTAACTTCATTATCAAGTCAAAATGAAAGTTGATAACAATCATATAAACTTAACACTAATTAGAACAACAGTTAATTACAGAGAAATGTAAAATGTAAGTGGTAAGAATGTTCTTTCATACAAAACGTTTTGCACAAATGGAGTTCCCCGACATGCTTAAAAATGGTTAACAATAACATCTCAAATGTAAGGCAATCAAATTAGACATGATGATAGATGCAAATGTAGCCATAACGCTACTAGAAAAAAAGACCTGAAAGAATTTTCAGGCTTTGAATGGGATACCAGTGCAATGCTCTCCCAACTGAGCTATCAAAGTCACATGAGAGCGGTCGTGTGTGGGCTGGCCCTTTATGTTCAGTGGATGTAATACTTGGCTCAAGTATGTAAATTCCTATTCAACAAATTAGCGTTGGCACTTTTGAAGATGTTTAGCATTTGCTGAATTCTTATGTTCAACAATACATGGCTGGCAACCAAAGCACCGTCATCCACTTCTTCAGAAGGAGAAAGAGGAAAGAGAATACTACCCAAGAACATTGCTGATTCACTTTGCCCCAAGCGTTCCACAGTTGCTCTCCTTCATGGCCTTCCCAAGGCTAACAAAGCTAATCTCAATACAAGGTCTATTTTATCATCTACCAGAAGTTACCACTACAACCATGGCTGCAAGAAAAAACTGAAACCATTCTCTGCAAGTGAGTACTCGATTTGTTTCTCTAAGGAAATCCATAACTCAGTTATCAATGAAGATGACAAATTGGTTTTTATGACCTCAAAGCCCTCTTTACTGCATGTGCCTTTAAATGAGACCAACAACATTTTGGTCAACAAAGCCTTTACCATGGATTGCTTCAACCAGACCTATGATCTCGACATACAAAAGGATCGACATGCCAGACTACTCTAGATTACCATAACTAACCAGCTATTCCAACAGACCACATTCTTATTCTCAGTAATGGACTGGAACAAGCTTCAAACTGAGGTTAATGCAGGGGGCTATTCAAATGCAATAGGATTTATCCATTTTTGTGTCGGATTTCCCCACACTTTGTCAGGACTGGCGATATTTCTTTCTTTATTTATTTGTACACGAGAGCCACGTGTTTGTCACATGGTCTCTATTAGGAAGAGAGAGGACCCTGGGAATGAGTGTTTGTGCGTCAGGTGGCCATTACTCTTCTCAGCTGTTGTCATTTGGTGAATTTCAACTTGTTTTCTTGGTGTGATTAATTTACAATGTAAGGAGAAGTTGTCTTCCTTTCTGAGGTTTTTTTTTATTGTATTAAGCAAGTTGTGCCAACTATATTGCAAGGAGTCATTGTACTATTGTTTATAAAGGCCAATATTTGTCTTCTTGAATTGGTCTGTGAAAACAAATATGACTTGCTGCATTTTAAGAATTGTTTTTAGAATATAATGCTCCTGATGTTTTATTTAAGTGTGTTTTACTTGCCGACATTGAAGCTACTAGTTGTTGGACAATACAAGATGTGGAATCAAGTAGTGTTTTGGTTTACACAAATGATGTGCTACAATGTTTATATTCCATTGCTTCTAAGACAAGTAAATGATGTGGAGGAAAATCCGAGTCCTACAATATTTGATATCATTGACCCAATGAGAATAGTGTCTGCTGACTACAATAAAGGAAATGAAGCACTCTTTCATGAAAATGCTGGTAAGCAATGTGTAGCAATGTCACTTACTGCTATTATTTATCATCAAATAGAACATATCAGTGAACGGATTTCTTCCACTTTGAATAATATTTTGACCATTGGAAATAATCTCTAGATTTCTATAAAATATTCTGTGCAGGCAAATGATTATTTGCTTTAACTGGTGTTCCATGCATTGTTTCACTTTACAACAAAATATACACATTACAATACAGCGAGTCATTAACTGGAAATTTGTTCATGACGTCAAATAATGGCCCATACAAGACTCTTCAGGCTTACGGTACTTTGCAAAACGAAAGGAAATGAAACGGTACTTTGCAAAATGGTACTTTGCGAAACATAGGCCGTGAAAGACAGAGACGATGAGAGACGATGTGGTGTCGAGACTATTACGAGTTCACATAAGAAACAAACACTTCACATGGCTTCCCAATATTTTCGCTGTAGTTTTTTGCTACTGGCTATCGGCTTTACTTTGCTATGCTTAAATTAAATTTGGGTCCGACTTCAGTGCGAAGTCTGCATTTAATTTTAATGAGCTAGGCGGAAAGGCAAAACAGGTATAAGTCAATAAGTCAGGTATAAGTCAGGTTTGCGTGACGGATAAATGTGATGCCTGACAGGAAATGAAGAGTCATTTCTAATCTAAGCATGAAGTTATCCTTCCGCAGATCTCTACATAGAATATAACAGTTGGTGCGGCATTTTAGCTGGAAAATTTGTGTTTTTTGTTGGCTTTAAGAGTGCGATTGGGGTTTGGAACAGGAGAGACCTTTCAAGAAAGCACACTTACCAAAAGTTGCGTTACCTTGTCCCTCAAAAGCAAATTCATCAGTGGAGACTTAAAAGCATATCTTGCAATAGAAATGAGCCTAAACAATGCATAAACACATGGCAAATTACAGAGGTGTCAAACTCAACGAGTCGACATGCAGATAACAGCAGAAACCATGCAGACCTATGAGCTATAAAAATTTGCCATAGCACGATCTAATGGCTCCACTCCAATTAAAATTCCTCCTTATTACACAACATGAAGTGCCCTTCATGAACACGAGTAAAGCGACAAGAAAGGTCGAGTGACCGAACAGAGAATGGCAAATGTACAAATGTCATGATGTTTTCCAGGTGTCTGTTTGAGAGATCTGTGTTTTGCTAATTAAAAGAGCTGCTTACCGTTTACGCAAATTTCCCAACTAAAATGCCACACCGACTGTTCTATTGCCAGTTTTCATGAGATGTCATCAATTTCCAAAATAAGAAATTACCAATCCTTGAGAAGTTTTAGTTTCATCAGATGTAAGACCCTCTAATAACTTAACGTTTTGCAACGCTTAAGCCCGGCACGGTTTCTCATTATGTGATGGAGCACGTAGGAATTTCCAAGTTTATGCGTTGCGTGACATTAAAATGGCGGCTTGATAAGGCTGTTGAGTAAGTCAAAAGATGAGTTATTGCTCAAGTTTTTACTAACTAAACAGTTCTTGCTCTAGACAAAGTATTAATTTCAATGTACCGGAGCTCTAGAGTAATAAAGTTTCGTTTCAATGGCAAAACTCAATGACAGATGTTTCTGTTACTTTATGGCCACCATGTTTGTGTCCCTCCGAGGGGCACAAACATGGCAACACCACACAAAGCTCTATAAATTTGAGTGAAACACTTTTCCGAATAACGCGCAGATGGAAAACAGTACAGACTTAAAACTTGGCAAGGTTATTTACATATCAATCATCTTTCATATCTCAGCCTCTTGACTTAATTTATTGAATAGTTACAATTTTTATTTTTGATGGCATGACACTGCAAACCAGCCATTCTATGGATAACTTCATGCTTAAATTAGAAAAGACTCTTCATTCCTTGTCAGGCATTATGCAAACCTGGTCGACTTATACCTGTTTTGCAATCAATGTTTATTTGCCCCATTCAATATTTTTACAATATTTTCGTTTGGCAAAGTACCATTTCGCAAAGTACCGTTTTGCAAAGTACCATTTTGCAAAGTAGCATTTTGCAAAGTACCATTTCGCAAAGTACCGTTTCGTTTTCTTTCATTTCACAAAGTACCATAAGCGGACTCTTCAAAATTCCCTGATAGAAGAATTTTCAAGTTCTAGACTAAACTACAATTGTTTGTTAACTGTTGCCATCAGTGCAGTTGCAGTGTTTAAAAGTTCTGAACAAAGCTTTAAAATTTTTGCCTCCCATTCAAAGGACTTTTATGGTATGCCCCACTCATTTGGGAAATGTACTTTGCTCAGCATTGAAGGCCTTGAAAACCTTGTATCATATTTTCAAATGTCTTGCTTTGAAACAGAGGTTGTTCCTTTTGAAATTAAAGGTGTCTTTATCTCTGATTGTCAACCTGAACTGGAAAATGTTCACAGTAGCCAAAAGAATGAACAGTTGTCTTTGAGTGTTAAAAATAATTCAAAACAGAAAACTAGGGTGTTCAGGTGAAACAGCAAAAATGTGCAAATGAGTAAAGGAAAAACAGCTGATTGTGCGACGTGAATATGAGAAAAAGAAAAGGGCAAATGAAAGTGAAGAATCTAGACAAAAGAGGCTGGCACAAATGTGTGAAAACAGCAGAAAGAAACGTGCAAGTGACTCTGGTGAATCAAGACAAAAAAGGCTTGCAAGTCAATCTAAGTATCAAAAAGAAAAAATGGTAATGAATCTTTGGAATGCAGACAAAAGAGACTGGCAAAGCAATGTCAGTATCAGAAAGAAAAAACTGCAAATGAATCTGTTGGATGTAGAGAAAAGAGATTGGCAAACAAATGTCAGTATCAGAAAGAAAAAAAATTGCAAATGAATCTGTTGGATGTAGAGAAAAGAGACTGGCAAACGAACATCAATATCAGAAAGAAAAAAATTGCAAATTAATCTGTTGAATGTAGGGAAAAGAGACTGCTAATAAAACAAGAGTGTTGCAAAAGTATTTCCACTAATTCAACCATTACTGAGGAAATCCTAAAATTCCATGCTGTTGTTTGTAGAGTGTGACAAAACTACTGTGGTTTACCGCTAGACTGCAAGAACTCACCAACATGTAGTACGTGTTTGTATCTTGTATTACAGGAAATACTTTCTACATTTTTGCTAGCTACATTGGCACATGTATTCATTTGCATATTGCCTGCTGAACAATAAATGTTGTTTCATTTAAAAGGTACCTGCTGTCTTTACATGGTGGCAGCGGCAGAGAGCTATAGTGGTACAATATTACACATAGCTTCATAGCTTCTCCTGAAGAAGAATGGCACCTGGATATTACTTACCACCGCCAGCACCTCTCGAAATTCATGATCACAACACAGCAGAGAAATGGAAAAAATTCCGGTTAGCGTGGGAAAACTACACACTCGCTACAGGGCTCAACAAGAAGGTACAGCCAGTAAAAGAAGCCACGCTCATGACAGTGATAGGTGAAGATGCCAGGGAGGTATGCTCTACATTTACCGACTGGGCTGAAGAGGGAAATGATCAGAAAATTGCACTAGTATTAAAGAAACTGGGAGAATATTGCAAAACACACAAGAACATTCCATTCGAAAGATATTGCTTCAACCGATGTGTTCAGGACCCAGGAGAGACTTATGATCAGTATCGTACGGCACTGCGAAAGCTAACAGAAGGCTGCAATTTCGAAGTAATTAATCCCGAAACAATACTTTGTGACCACCTGTTGTTTGGTATTTGTGACAACAAGGTTAAGAGAGATTGTTAAGAGAAATGGACTTAACACTTGCCAATACTGACAAAATATGCAGGGCATCCAAGAGCACGACCGCCCAGATGAAACTTGTGGAAAACCAGATGAACCCATCAAGTTCAGTTAACGTGGTTACAGACCAAGATCAGAAAATCGCACTAGTATTAAAGAAACTGGGAAAATATTGTGAACCACACAAGAACATTCCATTTGAAAGATATTGCTTCAACCGACGTGTTCAGGACCCAGGAGAGACTTACGATCAGTATCATACAGAACTGCGTAAGCTAGCAGAAGGCTGCAATTTCCAAGTAATTAATCCCAAAGCAATACTTTGTGACCACCTGTTGTTTGGTATTCGTGACAACAAGGTTAAGAGAGATTGTTAAGAGAAACAGGCTTAACACTCGTGAAAACTGACAAAATATGCAGGGCATCCGAGAGCACGACTGCCCAGATGAAACTTGTGGAAAACCAGATGGACCCACCAAGTTCAGTTAACATGGTTACAGACCAAGATCAGAAAATCGCACTAGTATTAAAGAAACTGTAGAATATTGCGAACCACACAAGAACATTCCATTTGAAAGATATTACTTCAACCGACGTGTTCAGGACCCAGGAGAGACTTACGATCAGTATCGTACAGCACTGTGAAAGCTAGCAGAAGGCTGCAATTTCCAAGTAATTAATCCCAAAGCAATACTTTGTGACCACCTGTTGTTTGGTATTCGTGACAACAAGGTTAAGAGAGATTGTTAAGAGAAACAGGCTTAACACTCGTGAAAACTGACAAAATATGCAGGGCATCCGAGAGCACGACTGCCCAGATGAAACTTGTGGAAAACCAGACGGACCCACCAAGTTCAGTTAACATGGTTACAGACCAAGATCAGAAAATCGCACTAGTATTAAAGAAACTGGGAGAATATGGCGAACCACAGAAGAACATTCCATTTGAAAGATATCACTTCAACCAACGTGTTCAGGACCCAGGAGAGACTTACGATCAGTATCGTACGGCACTGCGAAAGCTAGCAGAAGGCTGCAATTTCGAAGTAATTAATCCCGAAGCAATACTTTGTGACTGCCTGTTGTTTGGTATTCGTGACAAGGTTAAGAGAGATTGTTAAGAGAAACGGGCTTAACACTTGCGAAAACTGACGAAATATGCAGGGCATCCGAGAGCACAACCGCCCAGATGAAACTTGTGGAAAACCAGACGGACCCATCAAGTTCAGTTAACATGGTTACAACCCAAGAAAACAAGAAAAAAGGCCCGGGGAGATGCAAACCCAAAGGGAAAGATGACAAAAACGCCAACAAATCCAAAGAATGCTGGAATTGCAAAACCTTTCAGAACCACTCAAAAAAAGAGCTATGTCCGGCCTTCGGCAAAAAGTTTTTGAAATGTGGTAAACTCTCCCACTTGGCAGCTAAATGTCGCAGCAAGAAACGAGATAACAACTCCACATCTGTCAGAGCTGTGAACAGCGATAGCAAGCCGGAGGTGTTTCACGCCGACATGATCTCAGCGGTGGATCTGGATGATTCCCAGCTCGTAACGCTCAAGTTAGAGTCGGGCAATCATCTGCGGTTTCAGCCCAACACAGGAGCCCAATGCAACGTTATTCTGGTGAGCCTTCACAGGAAAGTGACAAAAGATTACAGACTGAAACGCATGACACCAGCTAACGCTCAACTTTCCGCCTATAGCGGCTCAAAACTGCAAGTCATGGGCAACGTTTGAATTACAGTTTGGTGTGATGACTTCAAATGCCAATTGGATTGTAAACTGGTTGACAGCAATGCAATCTGCCCCCTCCTCTGAAGAAAGGCTTGTGTGGGCATGAGGATCATTAAATACATGGACAATGATTAGTTAAACCAGCCACGAACAGGAAGTGCCCCTGTTTACTCTCTTGAAAAAACAAACATGACAAGAGCAATGCAAGGGCCCATCAAGAGAAGCCCTTATAAAGAATTACCTGCAAGTTTTTAGTGAAGGCGTTGGAAAACTAGCTGGCGAATACCACATAAGAATCGACAGCACTGTAGATCCTATACAACACGCACCTTGTCGCGTACCCAAAGCGCTCAGAACAAAAAGTGAAAGAAGCCTTAGAAGACCTAGAACAACAGGAAGTCATACCGCCCGTGACCTCTCCTACAGCATGGATAAGCTCCATGGTAACAGTTCCAAAGAAACACAGAAAGCTGTGCATTTGCTTGGACCCCAAGGACCTGAACCGTGCCATCCCACGCAAGCATTACCTACTCCCAACCATTGAAGACATTGCCACCAGGCTACATGGCGTGAAAGTCTTCACAAAGCTAGACGTACAAAATGGATTCTGACATGTGGCTTTGGATGAGCACTCGTCATTCCTCACAACCTTCCACACCCCTTTTGGACGTTACTGCTGGTGACGCCTATCTTTTGGTATCAGCTCAGCTCCTGAAGTCTTCCAGCGGAAAAAGCATGAGCTTATTGAAGGGCTCTCAGGCGTCGAAGTCGTTGCTGATGATTTCATTGTAATTGGCTGCAGAAGCACACTGGAAGAGGCCACTGTTGACCACAACAAAGTTCTTATGGCATTTTTGGAATGCTGCAAAGAGCAAGGTGTGAGGCTTAACACGGACAAGCTTAACCTGTGAATGACGGAAGTCCAGTTCATCGAACACATCGCCACAGACAAAGGGCTATGTGTTGACCCAGCCAAGGTTTGGGCAATCAGTGAAATGCCAAATCAGTTTGACTGTTTAGAATTACCCCGACTCTTACTGTACAATTGCTCTTGATTGAACAAAAAAAGGACGAATTTCTTCTTTGAAAACCTAGTACAGTCAACCCTGTCATAGCGACCACTTCTCGTAAGCGACCACCCGGCATGATCACGTATGACTGTAAGAAAACCATTACTCAAATATCACAAAAGTTCAGTTTTAAAAAGCGCTGACCAAGCATGCTCACAGATCATAGCAGTTGACTAACAAAAAAAGGCTGCAATACGATCTGTAGGTAAAAATGGATTGTAACATTGATGTAAGATGTTATGTACAAATTTTCAACAGTTTTAAGCATTGTTCAATTTGAAACATTATTGGCAGTTGTCTGTTTGCCTAAGTTGTTGCTCGTTAGGTAATAACTTTATGTAATCACGTTAATCACTTCGGTTTGAGCTTATTCTCTTATTTTTCTCGTAGATGACCCCTTCTCAGCATAAGCGACCACTTTGTCTTGCATCAAGGGTGGTCGCGTACGAGAGAGTTGACTGTACCCATCATAGAGCACAAATGACAATGTTCTTACCTTCATACAAAAATATTTGAGATTTTCTCTGATTTATATTTTTCAGGTCATATCTCCATGTATTACCGCAAGCATGGAAAGTTCCCATAATTTTCAAAGCCATTTTTTAAAATTTAAAGTAAGCTTAGCAAAAACGATCGTTAACAGATAATCTTTGTCTGACATTTTAATACCCTAAATAGCTCTTGCATCAGTAATGAATCATGAACAAACATAGATACAGTGTGCATACGAGCTACAGTGATCAGCGTCTTGGTGACCTGTGATCCATCAGATTTCCCAAATACTTTATCGCTCACTAAGTGAAACCATAGAAGAGATCCACCTGGATTCATTGCCTATGTATTAGCACGCAGTCTAATTAGTTTAAATCTTCCACACAAATCCGATAACACAAACTTATTCGGTAGATTTTTAGACAATATTAGGACTTCATAATGATGCGAAGCAGAGAGTCCATCTGCAGGAAAACATTCTCTACCATGGTGACATTATGAAGTCGATAACTAAACAAATTGTTCAGCATTATGATCCTGTGCTATCACCATACTCAACTGCATACCGTAAGACCCATTCTTGCGAAACAACGCTTAGTAGACTAATAGAAGATTGGAGATTGTCATTGGATCAAAAGTTGAGTGTAGGGATCCTCTCAACGGACGTGTCAAAAGCCTTTGATTCTTTACAGCAAACACTCATGCTAAGGAAACTACAAGCATATGGCTTCAACAAGACCACAGACATACTGAGATCATATTTTCAGGACAGAATGAATAGAGATAGACTGGGTTCTCTTGTGAGTGAATGGAGAAGTGTGGACAGGGGTTGCCCTCAGGGCTCTTCCTTAGGCCCACTAATGTGGAATTTGTATCAGTATGACTTAGCACAATTTATTAAGGACACTGATTTCTCAATGTATGCAGATGACCATCAGGTTTATGTGTCTGACCACTCAATTGAATCTATTCAAGAAAAACTCAACACAAATGGAGAAATTGCATCCCAGTGGTATAAGAAGAATTTTCTACAAGGCAACAAAGACAAATACAATGTAATGCTGCTATCTCAAGTCAAAGACCAGACTATTAATGTTAAGATAGACGGACACTGTATTACTAACTGTAATAACCTCAACTTACTAGGTGTTACAGTAGACAGTGACCTAACTTTTAGACCACACATACAATAGATCTGTAAAAATGCAAGCAAGAAGGTTGGAGTCTTGTCGTGTTTAAAGAATTTATTGTCTACAAACACTAAACTTCATCTATATAAATATGCAATTTTACCAACTTTAACTTACTGTCATCAGGTCTGGAACTTTTCTACAAAATTGGATAGAAGGAAACTTGAAAGGATTCAAGAGCGTGTTCTTCGCATTGTTTTCAAGGACAAATCTGTTACATATGATGAACTACTTAAGAAAGCTGGACTAACGACTGTATACAACCTAAGGTTACAAGATTTGGCAATACTAATGTACAAAGTTAAACATAAACTGACACCAATCTACATACAGAATATGTTGAAGAAAATAGAACGACATACCAACTTCGGAATGACAATGATTTTAAGATACCAAGATTTCGGACCGTAAGATATGGGAAACACTCTATAAGATACATGGGTCCCTACTAGTGGTCAAGACTTTCAAGAGATGAAAAGAACAGTGATACCTTACATTCCTTCATATCAACTATAAAAAGAAGAGACATAGCATCTTTGCTTGGGGAAAATTGTGAAAACTGTCCCTTATGTTTATCCTGACCTGACTTTCATATTGACTTATTAATATTTTAATATTTACTTATTAACTTTTTAATATATACTTATTCATTTTTACATTCATAATTTCTTTTTTTGTGTGTGTCCCCAATTAGCAGCAATGCTAAATACCCCAGACACGTTAATAAAGGTTTTTGTTGTTTGTTGTTGCTGTTGTTGTTGTAATACCGTCTCAAAATCGAATGTATTTTTTATCGTGATTCATCTATTTTTGTAGAAAAAATTTAATCAATTAATCGAGCTTCAGAATACAACAATAAATCTGAGATAGGTTTCAAACTGGCTATAAGATTCCTAAAATTATGCCACCTCTGTTTACATACTAAAATAACTAATTAGAAGTAATTAAAAAATGTATCCAAATAATTTTTGTAACCAAGAGTGTTATCCATGAAACAAGGCATTTTCTTGCTTAAAATGTCAACTTCATTGAAAAGCTTCAATGCAGCATGTTTGAAAAGATTTTTCTTCAACAAAACCAGCAAATATAGTAAAACGGTAGAGTTTCAAGCTCGAATTGTGATTGCGTGATAAGTGTCTGCACAGGTAAAGCTGAATGTAAACAAACAGACCGAGCAGATGAAAAACAGCCTTCAAGTTATTCTTATTGTTGTTTCTGGTTCATGAGATTGCTGCAATAAAATAACTGTACTTTAACCTTTCAAAGTTAGGATTTTAGTCAACCCTTTTGCCCTGTCTGTGAACAATTTGTTGAATGTTAGTTTCTCTTCACAAGAACCAAGTAAATCACCTCAAGAAATCTTCGTCACAAACAAACAATCTGAGATGACAAAATCGTAAAATATCGTGGTCTCTGTTCAATAAAAAGAGTCCACTGGATCGCGATAAAAGCCATTTGTGCACGTGTATGATCCCAAACTGATATTTTGAATCAACTGTAGCTTTTGTATGCCCAGGTCTTCCTCTTGCCCCGGATGCACCTGACCCCTTGTACTTTTCCTTCAACCATTCAAGCATGTCTATCTTGCAGGACAACAAAGGAGCCATTCCTGTTTAGTGTGCAGCCCATGATGCAGCGCCGCACTGGTCACTTACCCCTCCAAAGGAACAAAATGCCATTGTGAAATTACCCTCAAATTTCTTACACCTGACAAAACAATGACAAAACATATCCATGAAACAGAAGAAGAATGGGAACTCGGTCCAGTCCCCACTCTCTCCTATGTCCAAAATGGCAGGCCAGTTTATACATCATCTCAATGCAAGGCCTCGTTTGGTGATTGTATCTGCAACAAAAGCTTTTTGTTTTACTATCCAGCTCTCTTAACTGTATATTCCTTCTTGATGGATGGTTTCATTTTCTCCACTCTAAAGGACTCTGAAATAATGGGTCACATTGACACTGCTATAAAACTGCAGCTCGTATGTTTGTAATATATCTATGTATGCCTGGTCATGCTCCTTTACTGGTGGGTATTTACAAGAACTATGCAGGCTGTTAACAGACATAGATTATATGTTAACGAACATTTTTGTTAAGCTAACTTTATCTTGTAATCATATCAAAAATCAGGCCTGACAAAATATGGAGATTTTCCATGGTTGGAGCAATGGAGAAGAATTATGACTTGAAACTGAATATAAATCAATGAAAAATTCAAGCATTGTTTAAAAAGATCATCATATCTAGGCAAGGCCTTCATCATTTGTGCTGTTTGATGGGTACTAAGTTTTGAAAGAAAACTTTAACCCTTGTTTTGCTAAATCAGGGTGTTTGTTGTGCTAATCAAAGGCCTTTTCAGAGCAATCGTAAGCTAAGAATCACAGTATTACAATGAAATTGATTTGGCTTTAACAATTCATTTTCAGTCACCAAATACAGAATAAGGGCTTCATGTCAGCAATTTGGTTTGTTTATGGCATGAATTATGCTCAAAATTCCATTTTGAATGGCCTTAGAGGGGCATGGAGTGTTTGTGGCAAAAATTCAACAAACTTTGATAAGCCAAATTTTTCTCGAATGATTTTGATAACTGGGTCACTAAAGTAAGTAATGGTATAGGTATGGAAGTTATGGAAGAAGGCAGGTAGATACACCAATTTTTTAAAAAATGGCAATTTTGGGTTGTAATTTTGACATCAAATTTTGCCAAACTCTAGCCCCAGGCTCCTCTTTGTCCAATACCTTGAGGAAAAAGTTATATGTATGAAATGAAAGCTCTATTATAGTAGAGTTCATGGTCAAATTCATTTGGAAGCACAATTTACCGATTGGGTTTTATGGCACTTTCAAAATGTCCCCTGGAAGGCTGGGGTTTTGGTGCTCAAAGGGCAAAAAATGAGACCTCCCTTGAAACTCCAAAACTAAAAGTCAGGGAAGAGAGCCAAATTGGCTTTTGAAATATCTCATTGCACCCAACTTCTGTGCCAAGTTTCAGCCAAACCAGTCGACCATAATTTTTGGCCTCTGGAACACTTTCTCAGACAATGACACTTAAATTATTCAAGTGCTCATCTTAACATTTTGCAGAAACAAGATTTAGTTCTCAAGCTAATAATGAGTTATATGGCATGGCTGGTTATTCTCTCTTTCGAAATGATAATCATATTTCCAACAATGCATCAAGACCTTATGGTGGTACAGTTGTGTATAATAGAATCCCGTACCTATCTGGGTATCCCTACTGTCACAACATACATGGCATTGAGGTTCCTGTAATTAAGGTTACCAGCCATGAGGATTGGACAATACTAGGCCGATATTGCTCACCAAAGGTATCTGTAAGACAGCTTTGTCAAGCAATCTCTGAAGTATTAAACAGCATGTCTGATGTGAAGGACATTTTATTATAGCATATTCGAAGTGCAAATGCTTGAGTCATGTGACTACGCTTAGTGGATGTTTTCTTTTGCGACCACGAGGAGATGTTTCACTAGTTTAGGATCACAAATTCGTAGTAGAAATTGATGTTCAATACAAATTCGAATAAATGGTTTAACTTGGAACCATATTGGTAGCAGAACGAGGTTTACGTTGGGGAAATTCACTGAATTCAAGAAAATGCCGTTAAATTCGAAGAAGAAGAAGCGCCGCAACTGAGCGAAGGGCACAGACGATGGCGAAGGTATCCGTGACAAAATTGTAGAAAAAATAGAGGAGCAAAAGATAAAGAAAGCCAAATCGAAATTGCTGTTCACAAGATGAAAAAATCAGCTGGCTGATTTATTAGAAGATGGAGCGAGTAACCGTGAAATAAGAGCTTTGAGGAAAAAACTTGACAAAGTCCAAGAGAATGTTGTTGAAGATTTGACATTGATGGCTGTGTTGTATTTGGGAGCTAGAGATCAGCATGCTGTTGAGAAGACAAGCCGCGAACTTGAGGAAATCGAGAAAGAATTCTGTAATGCCCAAGAAAATGTACAAGAATATTTGGATGCCAATAAGGATGAATTATCAAGTCAAGTGTCGGGATTTTCCGGGAAATTGCATAATTTGTATTCACAAGAAACGAAAGCTCGCCAGTGTGTGATCGAGCTTGAGGAGCGATTACGTGAAAAAGAAGAATCTGTCAAGCGTGCTCAAAAGAAAATGGAGGAAGAATATGCCTGTTGTCAAAAAGAAATGGAAGCCAAAGTTAGAGAGGCGAAGGAGGAATTGGCCCGAGCAAAAGGAGATTGCAAAGAGAAATATTTGAAGCTAGTGGGTGCCATAGATGAGGAGATTGAGTTGTCACCTTCATGCCTGCCAAAAAGGGATGTTAAGCCAGAAGAGGAGAAGACTGCAGAAGAATCACCGAAACAAGAGCTCGGGAAAGACGTGGAAACAATTGACGGGAGTTTCTATTCCGGTATTTAGTGGAGACAAGCAGTCGTATGGGAGCTGGAAGGCAGCATTTATGGCTTGTGTTGACAAAGTGCCAGCCACTGCAGAGTATAAATTGTTGCAGTTGAAGAAGTATTTATCTGGAGAAGCATTGGCAGCAGTGGAGAGCTTAGGACATTCGGCTGAGGCCTATGAAGCGGCCAAGAGCAGATTGGAGAGAAAATTTGGTGGTCAACACCGTCAGATCAATTTGCACTTAGAGGAATTGGACCAGTTCCAACTGATTCGTCCTGGAAACGCCACGGATCTAGACAGGTTGGCAGACTTACTGGACGTGATCGTCATAAATCTGAAAGAGGCTGGAAGAAAAGAGGAACTTGGCAATGGGTCCTTATACATGAAGGTACAAAAGAAAATGACCAGCACTATGCTTGCTAATTACAACAGATGGGTGTTTGAGCAAAAAAAGTGGAATGTTTTGAGACACGTGAGTGGATCATTCAAGAAGCTGAATTCCAGACTGTTGCGGCAGAGACACTATGTGGGCTGATAGGAAAACGAAGAGATAGCTCACACACATTCTTTGGTCAGACAAGTGGTCCAGGAAAGCCTGTAAGCACAAATTGCCCACTTTGTAAGAAAGATCATCCAGTGTGGAGCTGCCCAGAGTTTAAGAAAATGGATGTGCAAAGTCGTTGGCAAAAGGCTAAAGAGCTAAGACTGTGTTATCATTACCTCGGAAGAAATCACAAGGGAGGGCGATGTGCTCAAAATAGTCGATGTGGTATTGATGGCTGTCAGAAAATGCACAATCGGGCACTGCATGGAGATCAGTTTGTAAATGGTGGAAGTGCTAGCGAGTCACAAGTGATAGAGCCAGAGAGGAGCTGGTGAAAAAAATGCACATAGTTCTGGCATGGAGGGGGAGTGAAGCACCCATCCTGAACACTGCTTGACAACAACCATGGCAACCACAAAAGCTCCAGAGCCAGCAAAGTATCTTGCCTTGCATACAGTACCGGTGGTGGTGAAGAATGGGGAGCAAAGAATGATTGTAAATGCCTTACTAGATGATGGAAGCACAAAGACCTACATAAATGGTGATGTGGCTGCTGAGCTAGGGTTGGAAGGAAGCACCCAACGAATCACAGTTAATGTGTTAAATGGCGAGGAAGATTCCTTTGAAACCATGCCAGTGGAATTTGACCTGCAGAGTATTGATGGCAAGACTCATGCAAGAATTTCAGCATTTACAGCAACACGGGTGACTGGGAACATGAGACCAGTTAACTGGAAAGAGCAATCGGGAAAGTGGAAGCACCTGCAAGGTGTTAACTTCCCAAATCTTGGCCCTCGGCCAATCATTGACATGTTGATTGGCATAGACTATGCCGAATTGCACTTTTCCATTAGAGATGTCTGTGGCCAACCTGGGGAACCGGTGGCTCGACTGACACCTTTAGGCTGGATGTGTATTGGTTCACCTAAGCTGACAGAGAACAGTGTGCAGCAGACAAATTTTAACATGGCCTATTTCGTTCACCAACAAGAGAAAAAATTGAGCTCTGTATTGCAGAAGTTTTGGGAGATCGACTCATCTGGGTAAATCACAGAAAGAGAACTCCTGAAAAAAGAGGAAGTGTCGGTGATAAAAGCATTCAAGATCTCAGTGCAGTTCAAAGGGGAGAGATATGAAGTAGAGATGCCATGGAAACCAAACGCCCCCCGAGTTACCAAACAACTATGAGATGGCAGTGAGCCAGTTGATCAGCACTGAAAAGAGACTTCTAAAGGATCCTCAGCTAGCGGAGTCATATTTAGAGGTCATCAGCAAGTACACACAGAAGGGCTACATTTCTAAAGTGACACCCTCTAAGACAGAGGAGAAGGCCTGGTATCTTCCACACTTCGCAATTGTAAGACCTGAAAAGACAACTACAAAGACTAGGGTGGTTTTTGATGCCTCTGCAAAATTTAATGGACTGTCATTGAATGACGTCATCTGCCAAGGACCAAAACTCCAAAGGGATATCTTTCATGTACTGCTCCGTTTTCGATGTTTTCCAGTAGCCCTAGTATGTGACATTGCAGAGATGTATCTTAGAATTGGGATATCACCCTTGAGTAGACCATTCCATCGTTTCTTGTGGAGGGTCGTAGATCAGTCCAGACCTCCAGATGTTTATCAGTTCAATAGCCTTGTCTTTGGAGTTAATTCATGCCCATATCAGGGACAATTTGTTTCTCAGAAGCATGCAAGGTAAAACCAAGAGCACTACCCGAGAACTGCCGAGACAGTCTTGGAGTCTACAGACATGGATGACAGCAAAGAGGAGTGCGTAAAAATTTACGAGGAACTATCAGCACTGTGGGGGTCCGCAGGTATGCATGCCAGAAAGTGGCTTTCCAACTCAGAACATGTACTTAAGAGGATACCTGAAGAAGACAGGGCTGCAGAAGTGGACTTAGACAAAGGAAATTTGCCATCAATGAAAACGCTTGGTGTGTTGTGGTTGGCTAAGAAAGATGTTTTCACTTACAGAGTGAATCCACCAGATGAGCAATTCCAGTTGACCAAGCGAAATTTCCTGCATAAGATAGCCATGCTGTTTGACCCTATGGGGTTTCTGGCGGCATACGTGATTCAGGCAAAGATTCCACTGCAAGACATGTGGACCTCGGGATTAGATTGGGATGACCCACTAGATCTGAGCCAAGCTAGAGAGGCCAAGAAGTGGTTTGAAGAACTCACGGAGTTGTCAGATATGCAAGTCCCTTGTTGCCTGCAGTTGAACTCACATGTTCAAACAGTTACCTTGCACACTTTCACAGATGCATCAGGGAATGCGTATGGTGCAGTAACTTATGTTAGGTATCAGTACAAGGTTGGTACAGTATCTACCAGCCTAGTGGCCTCCAAGACACGCGTGGCACCACTATCAGCTACAAGCATCCAAGACTCGAGCTTATGGGAGCTGTTTTGGGATTAAGATAAGCTGTCTATAGCCAAGGTCCTTAAGATTGACCAGAGCCTACTCACATTCTGGAGTGACAGCATGAATGTGCTGTGGTGGATTCGAAGACCCAGCCGCAATTTCAGACCGTTCATAGCGAATCGAGTAGGAGAAATACATGATTCAAGCAGTCCTTCTCAGTGGCATCATGTTAGCACACACCAGAACCCTGCTGACCTGCCAACCAGACGAATGTTGGTGACTAAGGTAAAAGGAAGCAAGATGTGGTGGAAGGGTCCGAAGTTCCTGAGCATGCCAGAGGACACATGGCCAAAAACAGAGATTGATGTAACTCCTGAAGTAACACTAGAAGTTCGCAAGAACGTGAGGGCAACATTTGATGTGCCAGGCACAGAATCAGTACTATTTGCACTTACCCTGCAAACGACTTGGTGTTTACATCCCAGCAGATATTCAAGCTGGACCAGATTATTGAGAGTTAGGGCATGGGTAAGTTGATTCGTGAACAACTGTGGAACGCAGCCAGAGAGGAGTTCTGGAGAACTTAGCAGTCAAGAGATCTCAGATGCAGAGACTGACATCATCAAAGAGGCACAACAAGAAGCCTTTCAAGAAGAATACAAGGTGCTGGTCAATTTCAAGTCTGTTCCACAAAACAGCAAGTTGCTAAGTTTGAATCCCACCCTAGATGAAGATGGTCTGCTTCGATCAGACGGGAGACTGTGCTATGCAGACTACCTGCCTTTCGATGCTAGATATCCAGTCATTCTACCAAGGAAGAGTGGGGTGACCAGGCTAATTGTGAAGTCCTACCATCATAGAAGTAACCATGCAGTGGGAACCAATCACACGTTGTCCTCGCTGTCAGCCAGACTCTGGATAATACAAGGTAGAGAGGAGATTCGTGACTGGAAGAGAGTGCTGTGAATGTCGGAAGAAAAAGACGAAGGCTGCTAAACAGATAATGGCCCCCCTACCAAAGATTTGACTAAAACTGCCTTTCTGAGCATTTGCCCGAACAGCGGTTGACTTTGCAGGACCATTTGTAACTGTTCAGGGGAGGGGCAAGAAGAGAGCTAAACGATACCTTTGTTTATTTACATGCCTAACATCTGGGGCTATTCACCTAGAGATGGCCTATGGGCTGGACATAGATTCCTTTCTGAACACGTTTTATCGCATGGCCAATCGGAGAGGGCTGCCAGAAGAGATTTCTGATAACGGAACTAATTTTGTAGACGCGGAAAGAGAGCTGAGGGAGCTCATCGAGCAACTGGAGTGGGACAAGATTGAGAAATCAGCTGCCAACAAGGGAATCAAGTGGAGTTTCAGCCCATAATGGGCACCTCACTTTGGTGGGGTGAATGAGACAATGATCAGGTCAGCGAAGAGAGCAACCTATGCGATATTAGGAACTGGAGATGTGACCAATGAAGAACTGATGACAGCATTTATGGGTGCAGAGGCACTCATAAATTCCAGGCCTTTAACTTATCAGTCTGCTAATCCCTCAGATGACACACCCATCACCCCAAATCATTTCCTGATTGGACAAGTAGGAGGCCAGTTTGCTCCTGAATCAGTTGATAGTGGCCAGTTCAGTCCCAAGAAGCGGTGGAAACGGGTGCAAGAACTAGTGCGACATTTTTGGCACTGGTGGCTGCGAGAGTGGCAACCAACTTTGAATCGTAGCTCCAAGTGGCAGAAGGAACAGAAAGACGTCAAAGTTAATGATGTAGTCTTGGTAGTGGCACCGGACACACTGTGTGGGCAGTGGCCGCTTGGTAGAGTCCTAGCGGTCTTTCCAGGAAAGGACAAGCACGTGAGAGCTGTCAAAGTCAGAGTTGGCTGCAAGGGATTATTAACACCGATCACCAGAATTTGCCCATTAGAACTCCTTTCAGAAGATGATGCAGAAGAATAGGACCATAGCAAACTTTAGGAGAACTAGAAGTATAGTGAACTTTAAGCTAGAAACACACGAAACTCCTATTGATAGGTCAATGAGCCACTGGCCCATCGAGAAGGGGGAGTATGATGTGAAGGACATTTTATTATAGCGTATTTGAAGTGCAAATGCTTGAGTCATGTGACTACGCTTAGTGGATGTTTTCTTTTGCGACCACGAGGAGATATTTCACTAGTTTAGGATTGCAAATTCGTCGTAGAAATTGATGTTCAATTGAAATTTGAATTAATGGTTTAACTCAGAACCAATTTCACTAGATAATATCAACTGGCTCATTGAAACAGAGAGAGGACCTGAACATAATCTAGTAGTAAGGGGCAAGTACTACAAACAGTGGATATCAAGTTATACAACTGACCACAAAACAGTACTTGATCACATATATACAAACATATCTTACTTACATGTTGTAATGACTAAGATTCATTTAATTCAAATACAGACAGTTGCGGACATTTCAGTGAGTCATTCATGATGTCACTGCTGATCGTATGTATCGTAGTCGCTACTAGGTATCAAGTTTAGGAAGAGCACAACGTTTTTTGTTAAGGAGTTAGTTGTTTATTGTTCAATGATGTTTTTCTTAGTTTATTGCAGAGCAAGGCACGAAAAACTTGTAAGTATCGATTGCTTTCTACTTAAGTTTCTCATCGTTGGTATTTTGGTTTTCTATTTTGCCTATTCAGCGGATTCATGTGTTTCCATTTCAGTGAATTGCTTGTTTGTGTAAATAAAAGTCAAGTTCAGCGTATCTCAAATATTATCCTTGTTACCGCAGTTCAGTAACGAACATTGGGTTCCTACACATGTAGATATACAGACAGGTGTTTTAGAAACATATTTCACAGGTCATAAAGCAGTTTGGGCCTCATTTTCATGATGTTAAGTAACAAAAGACCATATGGTCAACAATTACATTCTACAGTAGATTGTAAATTTATAGAGAACAAAAGAAACAACACATCAAATTACATGCAATACAAAGAATTGTCCCTCTTTCAAACAATGCTTTTGTTTTGTTAAAAAGAATAATAAACAAATGCTATTGATCAATTTCCCATCAACACAGAGTTTGATTAAGTTTCTAAGATACATATATTTAGTCAGCAACTGCATTCAAACACATAAACAACATTGCATTTTTAAGGCAGCCAATTTTTTATGTTTGTGGAAATCCACAAACTATTGCCTTGTACAAGCACCATCCACAGGTAAGTCTTCAGCCCCCACCCCCAACACCCTCCCCCCATAAAAGTCTTGTTTAAACACCCACTGTTACACTGTATCTTGTAACCACAACGTACTGAAACTTAACATTGCATTAAAATTGCAAAATTAACCCTTCTTTAATCAACAGTATGGTGAAACTTATATTGCTTCTTAATTTATCGCAAGTAACTATCACTGTAAATAATTTTATTATCATTGTCTTGTTTCAAACAGATCCAATCAAAGCAGTACGGAGTTCTACATTACAATGGTGGCATTTCACTAGACATGAAAAGACACATGATGTACATGTACCAATAGCTGTTACATACAGCATGAAACTGTAAAAATGGAACTAAGCAATGGTCTTCCAAGAGTTTCTGTGGAAGCTAAGTCTCAAACAAGAACTTACAAACCAAAGCAGTGAAGCCCGATGAGGAATGGAAAGAGGAACACTCCACTTCTATATTTAACTCTGTAATCTTCATTTGACTTCATATGCAGAGACCAAAATACACGTACGCTTTAGATGTACTTTTCATGCAGAGCAATTATTATGAACATAATTCTCTTCTGATCATCATTCCCCTTACAACTGTCGTATCAGAACAGGCATTGTAACAATATGCTTTTCTTTTTACTGGATTTACAATGCAATTTTGCCACATCTGCTACAATCTTAATGTTGATAACGTTAAAAAAAATGTCACGAAGGAAAACCATTTAAATGGAGAATCGTGATTGGCTCTTATACCTTGGACATCAAAACACCATCACATTTAATGTCTTGGGTGTTTTGTGTGATCTTTTTGATGAATCCGTAAATATTTACCATGGGAAATTTACCTCCAGGAAATATTGGTAACACTCACTAAATGCAGTTTTCCATCGTAAAAGGGTCACTTACCGCGACAAAAAGAGCCCTGTGTAACCGCATCTTAAGAGAGCTATGGTGCTTACCATTTAGCAAAAACATCCAGAAATTTCGGTTGAAAGTCAAATGGAACAGTAAGGGTGCTCACCATTTGTCAGAATAAATTGGTTGGGACAACAGATGAATAATGGTAAGGGTTTCCCCAAAATTAGCAAACCAACCGAACAAGATGGCGCTTACCATTTGCAATTCGATTTCCCATAATTGTTGTTGGCTGATGAGAGACTGGAGACTGGGAAATTAAGCAAATGTTAGGGAAATTTCTGCCATTCCATTCGGAACGGAAAAAGAGGACTACCTCTGGAGGTAGTCTACAATTTCAGAACGGACTTTCCACAAAAATTTCCGTTCCATTTCACTTTCAACCAAAACTTCCAGATTTTTTTGCTAAATGGTAAGCACCCTAATTTTCTGTAAAATCCATTCGGAAATTGTAGACTACCTACAGAGGTAGTCCTCTCTTTCCATTCTGAACCGAACAGTGGAAATTTCCTTACCATTTGCTAAATTTTCCAGTTTCCAGTCTCAGTCTCTCATCAGCCGAAAACAATTACCATTATTCAACAGTCATCCCAACCGATTTATTCTGACAAATGTTAAGGACCCCTAATTTCCTCAAAACTAGAAGTCCAAACATGTTTCTCCCCTAACTGTTTTCTCGTCTGCAACTTGGGATTCTACAGAATCTTTACTTGACATTTATCACTACAACATGGACAAAATGTATTACATTTGCTGTAATGCTAATCATCAATGTTTATTTGACTGAAATCCCACACAAGTATGCATTGCGGACCTATTTTTAATGATGTTCCCTTGCATAAGCCTCCATTGCAAACTAGTTCCAGTCCAAAACTGAGAATTATATGAACATGGCCTATTCAGTGCCCAATTGTAAGAACAACTAGACAATGATTGCTTGCTCAAAACAGTGATCCATCATGCAATGCCCTATCCTCTAAAGCTGAAGCTTTCAATGAAGAATGCACTTGACTGGGTAATTCCAGAATTAATCTGCACCCACCAATGGATGGGCATGTTTTTAAACACCCCTCCCCCTTCCTGAATGAATTTCCAAAAATTATATGGGCCTTAAATTTAATTTATATTCAGTAAAATATATCTGACCGTACATGGGAAAACATACTTTAACCCTTATCCATTAAATGAGTGAAACTGTTAACCATCTGTTAGTTCAGTCCATTAGAAAGTTCTTTTACAAACCTTAGATGTGCTAACATAACCATTACCTTAGAATGTCAGAATGTTAGAACAGAGAGTGTAAGCGTTAACCGAAATCTTGTACCCATTAGCTGTTAGCATCATACCATTAGAACAAAGCCTAACCATTGCAGAACCATTAGAAATACATAGCATCCCTTAAATGGTAATGCAACTGTTTGCTATCTTACAAGAGGAGAGAAATAGTTAGGTTTCAGCCTGAAGCTGACTTCATAGGTTTCACTGCAAAATGCAGGAGAATGGCTAAGTGAACAATGCAAGCTTTTTTAAGTCTTTAGGTCATGGAGTGGCCAGGCAGGTGATAGTCTCGTTCGCATTAGGGAGACTGAGCGAGTGATGTAGTTACAAGAAGGACTAAGAATTGAGCCACTTTATTGTATTAGTCTAGCTAGAGATTTGAGGATTATTTAAGTTCAGAAAATGACAAAACTCTCTGCAACTGAAAGTATTTCAGTCCAGAGAATGACAAAATGCTCTGCAAAAGAGAGTATAAATTGTGGACTTGGCTCAGAAGGTATGAATCAATCCAAAATTGTTTAATTTGCATAAGTTGTTACAGTGTAATTCATTGCAAAAAGTAATAGCCATATTGCAGCAGGATGTTTTCAAGATGTTTGTGGTCTTATGCATTTTATGCATGCAGACCATTAATTCAGAGCCAAGGCCAATCTTGAGTATCAGTCAGCCAGTCAGTCACTTTGAGGACAAGATGACACATGACAGACCTCCAGGAGTTAAATAGTTGGTAGGTAGACTAGGTACTGTTAACTGCGAGTCACTGTTTTCGAGTTGTTTTGCCTGCCATTGCTTTGGCTGTATTGTTGTCGTACTGTGTAATTGCAGTCATTTTACCTGTTCTGTGAAAATTTTGAAGAGCTTTCCATCGCAAATTAGTTGTCATCATTCAAGTTAAGTTATTTCTTTTTCAAAATCACTCTGTCGTGCTTTTTATGATTGGTTTTTTTCCTTTCATTTCTAAAATTATCTGCACTGCCTTGTTTGTTCTGTGTTATTTCATTTAGGCGTTGGTGTTGGAGTGAGTACGGGAGTTCTTTGCTTACGCAAGCCAACATATCTAGGCTCAGCTTGTGTTTAGTGTGGATTGCACTGAAACTAATACGCTTTCACAAACTCAGATGTACATTACCGCCTACTCCGAATACTAGTAGGTTAGTCCCGAGCCTGATATTGTAGAAATAAAATGGAAATAAAATTGTTCAGTTATTAATTTGTTTAAACCCAAATTAGATCAGAGGGAATAAACTACTTCCTAAAAAAGTGCGTGACATGAATCGAAACTGATTTAATTTGCCATAAAATGTTCTACACCTCAGGGCATTATTTTTTGAAGTGAACAAAACACAGAATAAAGTATCTTAGAACAGTCTGGTAAAAGGTGAGTTTTCGTTCTGTACAAATGACACTGCAATAAATAGGACTGTAGTGTTTTTTATTCCAGTTAAGTACTACTTAATAAGAGAAGTAGATTTATTTACATAATTATTAGCATCTACTGTCATCAGCAGTGTGAAACTGGCTGATATCTGCCATAAAAATGTAGAAATAAAAAATATAAATAAAAATATGAGTACATATGTATGAATTCACTCCTTTATATTTTCTGAAGCAATGTAGCAATTCATAAATTGATAAACACATCAAAATGGCTCAGGATTTTGGGGTAAATACAGCATATTTAATTTAGAAGCGAAGTCCCGACGAGATGCTTATCAGACAATGCATCAAATACGTTCCCTTTTAAAAAATGCCTAAAATTCTGAACTTCAGATTAAAATATGAAAGAAACTTGAAATAAACTTTTATGTGAGAGAAAACCAAGAAAGCACCAAAATATAGAATATTTCAAAGCCGTGGATTTCTGTGTGCATAATTGCCATATTTGCATGTATCAGCTAGACAAAACATCGCTTCTGTTTATTAGTAAAATGTTAATTTCTTTTTTGGGGCTCTTGATAAGATTTTACTCTCACTGGGTTTTTATTTTTTTTTAAAAAGACAATTGGATAATAGTACAGTTTATGCAATAAGTCCAAAAAGGAAAAAATCAAACAGTTTTTTTTCATTGCCTCCTTATGCACAAAATACAAATACAATACAGTAGAGTTATACAATGTGCAGAGTAACAGTGCAAGTGTGATTTACATTGTATCAAACAAAAAGGAATGAAGAAAAATATAAATAATAAGAAAAAAAACTAATGGTAAGGCAGGTGACACTTAAGTGAAATATTTCCACTTATTATTGAAATCTTCTAGTTGTTGTTTCAGAGCAATTTGCTTGAGTGACTCAGTCCTCCCTGACCTTTTTGCTGTGTCATTTATATGAACACTGGGTTTGAGAATAACTAATTAAGAGTGGGAAAATCACCTACAAATGTACACAATGTTTGCTGAAAGTAGCCCCACATTGCATCTCAGGGAATTATTTTTCGAAAATTTTCCCAATGGGAGGGGGCAGCTCCCTCCCATAATCTCCCTGAACGATGCGTGGTGCATGTCTTGACCAGCCACTGCGCAGCATGTTTTTCACAAAAACCTTCACCGCCTATTTGTTGGATGGAACTCACTACTCAAAAAACAACTGACAACCCTGTGGGACTAAGTTGTTCATGTTGTTATGTATTTAACAGGCTTAGTCATTACAGCAGCAAAATATCTTGACACTACATTTACAAGTTCACTTGACACATGTAAACAGTGCTGAGCTCAGAGCTAAAACTCACTTGGGACAATGCACAAAATAGGGCTAAATCGAGAGATTGTTTTGTTATGTCCTGTTAGGCTGCAAAGTGTAACAACTAAGGCAACATGTAACATTAATGGAAAATGTAACAACTTTTGATGCAAAATGTAACATTAACCCAAATTGTAACACCTTTTGATGCAAAATGCAACAATTTCTTTTACGCAAATTGTAACAACTTTTCAACGCAAAATATAACTTCTTTAACACGAAATATAACAAAGCAAAATTAACAACTTGGGTCTTAATATATAAAGAAGTAAATTCAGACATGTTAAAGTTCTTGTCAATCTTAACAACCTATGTCAGTCAAACTAAACAAATCTACTGATCACATGATCTAATGTATTACGTATGAGCAAGTTAGCGTGTCCGGTTTAAACTTAAGATACCTAAACCCCAATATCAAATTAAAGCTTACAGAGCTGGCTCTCAAACTATATCAAGACTTTTGAAATATACTGAATTGTGGAATTTTTCACAACTTCTATATGGGAGAGTCTGAATCATCTTTTGAAAGCCACAAGTCAAAGGGACTTTGTTATTTTGCACCCAGGTTTGGACAGTGGCTAGTTTGACA
The DNA here is from genome assembly GCF_042242905.1 of Orbicella faveolata. Lineage (NCBI taxonomy): Eukaryota > Metazoa > Cnidaria > Anthozoa > Scleractinia > Merulinidae > Orbicella > Orbicella faveolata. The sequence continues at coordinate 24,299,417 of NW_028301552.1, forward strand.
TATGTGAATTTTTATTGTGAAATATTTTTATGTCACTATCAACACTAGTAGAGGGAAAATGGGAAAGAGGAGCGAAGGGTCACAATATTCCCAAGTTTTAAGAATTGGGAGAGGACCAGTTAAGCGAAGCGGTTGTTAGATAAAGGCGTAATTGTGGTGTCTTCCTTGCCACTAAGCAACATACATACAGGAAGAGTTTTCGAAAGCTTTATATCTGGTACCTGAAGGATGGTAACTTGAAGTTACCATTTAGCTTAAGAGGTGTGTCACATCAAAGCGATATAGGGGGTCAGTTTAAACTTTAGATACAAGAAACCCATATCAAATTAAAGCTTATAGAGCTGGCTATCATACTATATCAAGAAATTTGAAATAGAATGCATTGTCTAATTTTTTATGACGTCTAAATGCGAAAACATTGAAATTGCCTTTTAAAAGCAAATTATGTTTTTTGCTAATTTAATTTGTTCCTCAGTTTTCAGACCCAAAGCTTGGTATAGTTTGTGATAGCCAGGTCTACGAGCTTTAATTTGATGTAGGGGTTTTGTCATATGTAATTTCAGTGAAACGTCACAGACCATTTCTGAAATAGGATTGAGAGAAACTACAGAATAATTGTACAAAACTTGCTCTCAGAGAAATACAGCAGTTTTTTAATTTGGGAATCCGAAAAATCCAGACTTAATAAGGTTTAGACCATCGAAGGATAATAGCTAAAGTTGTGCGGAAGTTTGTTTTGGCCAAGTTTAACCACCTCCACAGAATGAAAAGAAATGTAACTTAAGCTCTACTAGTAATAATCTGTTGAAAAGGTTGTTACATTTTGCATTAAAGAAGTTGTTACACTTCACGTTGAAAAGTTGTCACAATTTGTGTCAAAGAAATTGTTACATTTTGTGTCAGAAGTTGTTACAATTCGGGTTAATTTTACATTTTGTGTCATAAGTTGTTGCACAGATATTTGTTTGAAAAATGGTGGAAAGAGAACTTCAGAATATCTAGACATATGTTTGAATATGTTATCCAAGTGGCTGGTCCGGATTTCGCTTGCTTTTTGGCCATGGAAACAATTGTTGGACCTACCAGGAAACTACGGAGCTATGTTCGCTTTTTCAAGATTTAAAAGTCAAAGCTGAAAGAACCGGAAATTGGAAACTGCATCTGTTGAGTGTATCAGCTATGGTCCCACATTTCTTCTCAATGGATAGGCCAAACTATGTGTGCTGGCTCCCTGTATACATAATGGACATGAGGCAGTTGACCACCAAGCATCCTCAAGTTCATCAAGAATTTGTGAATGTTTATCATGCAGTTAGTCGCTCTGGTAGGCCCTTTTGCCCAGGTGTAGACAGACATGGCACTAGAACAGACTGTAAATGCAGGCTCCAAGTCAAAAGGGGGGATAATTGGTATTTCCCAGAATCCTGGTGCGCTAGATCATTGGTTCCTCACCAGTCATGAGCGTGCGTCAGTTACTACAGCCCTTGAAAATATGTTTACCCAAGAGTGCGACCATGTAGACATACACAAAGAGGCTGGTGCAAAACGGGTAGCACGCTATGAGGCTGATGTTCAGAAGCTTGTTTCATGCTTTACAACTGAACTGATGGCTAATCCTTTCATGCAAGAATCTGAGTCATTAGTCAACTTCACTATGGGCGTCGTCTTACCCAATGACAGTGCTGATGGTTTAGTAAGAAGCATTGAAAATGGACACAAGCAGATGAACACCTTCGTAGAGAAACGACCAAGTAAGCTTTTGGGATCCAATTCCAAAGTTCAAGGTGAAAACCTTTGAAAGAACAACAAGGAAAATCCAGGTAAACACAGTCAATGATAAGCTGGTTACAGTTGGTGCTGAAAGAGAGCTGTCTGGATGCCTTTTGATCGCTGCCAACGTGAGGCAGATTAACCTCAAATAAGTTCTATGCTATGAGCTTTCATTGGTCCCATTCTCCTTGGCTTATCAAGATGGCAGCTTGAGAGTACCCTGGCAGCTCTTATTGAAAGCAAAGATAATGTTTGCCCAAGACTCCAATCTTTCCCACAACACACCATTCATCTCATCGACGGCATGGCTTTAGTTCAAGTACTGAAATTAGTGGGGAGTAGTACCTTTGGTGAACTCGCATCGAAATACTTTAACGCTATCACCACATCACTCACCAACTGCAAAGAAGTTCACATTGTCTTCGACCAATACTGGAATGCCTCTGTTCAGTTCACCATGTATTGTCTTTGTTTCCTCATATCAATGAAAGATTCACTCGCTTACTCTCAGTGTACAACTCGAAATAGCCTACAATCAAAATCTTTGACTTCCGATCACACGTGTTTTTCGATGAACAAGACGTACCATAATATAATATTACAACAATAACTCAACAATGTCCGGGGAGGGGAGGCTAAGTTATATGTCCTGTCTCTTAGGAGCTCGTACAACTCTTCCACTGTGGGTTCGGGCCTGAACATCCTCCCCACCTTTCCGACACTGTCAGAGATTTACACTTGGACTCCTTACGGCTCGTGAAGATCTCTTCTTCCCCGTACTCTCTTTAACCTTGCTCTCTGACTCCCCACCGTAAGCTTCTCAATCATAACATTCTGCACTAAGAGAATGATTACTCGCTTTAAGTCGATGTAGCCTTTGAATGGATCTACATGGGTTTCCTTTCTGTGTCTTCAATTCAATAGTGTGTACAAGGCCATCCTTTCCAGGAAACAATTTCTCAACTCATCCCATTGGCCACTTTCCCCTTGATACATTGTCCTCAGAGATCAGGAGAACATCTCCAACACTAAGGGCTGGTTGCTCTTCGTTCCATTTCGGTTGAATGGATAGCTGATGTAGATACTCTCCTCGCCATCACTTCCAGAAGTGATTAACAAGCCTCTGTTGGTACAGGTAACGTTGCCTTTTTCTGTCTTCATTAACAGGGACCTCTTCAAGGTCAGGAAGGTCAAACAGTGATCTTCCAAGAGCAAGATGAGTGGGCGTTATGGGTGTAGGATCCCTCACATCATCACTTACTGTTGTGAGGGGTCGGGTGTTAATGACAGCTTTGATTCTGGTAAGGACTGTTGTTAACTCTGCATAGGACAACAACGCTTTCCCTCGGACCTTTTGGAGAGGCTCCTTCACATTCCGTATCAATCTTTCCCACCAGCCACCACGCCAAGGGGAACGTTCAACTATGAACTTCCATTTGATTCCTTTAGATGCTAATTTAGCTTGGAACTCACCTTGATCTATGTCATTCCAGGGTTGATCACTGTCAGATGATTGTGACTTGTAAAGCTTTCGAATCTGGCGATCTGCACACTTAAAGGTCTTGGCATTATCTGACCAAATGATACTACAAAGTCCCCTCCTACTGATCATACGGTTGAAAGCCTGGAAGAACGCATTGGTTGACGGATCACTTGTGAGCTCCAGATGGACCATACGTGAAGAGGTACACGTAAAGATGCAGACATATGATTTGTGTGGACTGGGGTTCCCTTGAACATACAGTGGATTAACAAAGTCTATCCCAACATGCGTGAAGGGTGGCGAAAAGAGCACTCTTTCTGAAGGCAACGGTGCCATTTTCTGTGAACTTGGACCAACATGTTGGCGTTGACAAACAAGGCATTTCATGAGGACTCTCTTAACTTCATGGCATCCATGGGTCAGCCAGATGTTCTGCTGTAGGACAGAAAGTGTATTCTCAGGCCCTGCATGAAGTAATTCATTGTGAACACACTGGATAATTTTCTCGACAACTGGATGGCCATGTGGCAGGATAATTGGATGTTTAGTCACCTCAGGAAGATTGGAATATTGCTGCCTTCCTCCTACTCGTAACAACCGATCTTCCTTGTCAAAGTAAGGATCCAACTTCAAGGTAGTACTGGTTTTGGGTAATGGTTGGCCTGCCTCCAGCTGTGCATACTCAATTCGGTACACTTCTCTTTGAACTTGACGATACCAGTTCAGCTTGGCATTTTTCAGCTCTTCAGCTGACAGTTCCCTTGACTCTGAGCTTTCTCCGGATTTGAAGACTTGAACCCATCGCAGCACATATGCGGTTACCCTAATAAGGGTCAACCATTTGTCATATCGACAGGCATCAATTATTGGTTCCTTGGCAAGTCCAGCACATGCATGCATTGTCACCTGTTTCGGCTTCCTCTCCCTTTTGACAAACTCGGAAGATTCTTCATTTCCCTGCCTTTCAGTTGCCCAGCAGTTTGAAGCCAACCACTTTGGCCCATTCCACCATAGGCTGTTTTCAGCTAAGACCTTTAATGACAATCCCCGGGTAATCAGATCAGCCGGATTATCCTCTCCAGGACAATGTTTCCAGTGTTGAGGATCCCAGGTGGACTGAATTTCACCACCCGGTCTAGTTTGAGACACAAAGATGCTGCAACAAACTTCAGTAGCCGTGAGTTAATAACAGCTGCAAGCAACCCTAATCTTGGAAGCGAAACAGTTTTTGTAGGCGCAACTCTTGATTTGGACATAACTAGGTGGGTTGAAACCTTGCCAGCGGCATCCATAGATCAGATGTAAATGGCTGCACCGTAAGCTTTTGGTGGAGCATCCCCAAACCTGTGAAGTTCAATGATTGATCTTCCATTTGCCGTGAAGTGGCAAGGAATAGTTATGTGACTTAGACAAGGGAGTTCTGATTTCCAGGATCGCCACTGAGCAGCAACCTCTTCATCAAGCTGATCCTCCCACTCAAGCCCTCTCTGCCAAAGATCTTGAAACAGGATCTTAGCTTTAACTGTGATCTGGGTGAGTAGTCCCATGGGGTCAAATATCCTTGACGCAATACTCAAAAGACTTCTCTTCATTTCAGGGTCATTCATCTTGAGTACACTTTGTGGAATGTTGAACAGAAAAGAGTCAGTTATCGTATTCCAGCAAATGCCCAGTGCCTTAAGGGGTTCACTCTTGCTGAAATCAATGGTATTTGATTGTGCCTGATCTTGTTTGGCAATGTGGCTGATGACTTCTTCGGAGTTACTGGCCCACTTTGTCAGGTTAAATCCACCACGCTCCATCATCTTGTCTAAAGACTTCTGCAATTCAACCGATGCTTCAACACTGTCATCTCCAGTAAGGCAATCATCCACGTACATGTTGGACAGGACTTCCATGGATGCGGCAGGGAACTCTTCCTTACATTCCCTAGCGTGGTGTTGAACTGTAGCAATAACTTGAAACGGACTACAATTAACGCAAAATGCCAAACTCTGCAATCAATAAATTCTTGGTGCGTCATCACTCTTAAGATCCCTCCAAACATAATGCAGGACATCCTGGTCTTTCTCATCAACCTTGATCTGGAGAAACATCTTCTCCACATCTGCCATCAGTGCAATTTTAGGCTTTCGGAATCGAAGCAGAACTGGTACAAGATTAGGCTGAAGTGCCAGCCCAGACAGAATGCAGTCATTGAGTGACGCATCTTGATCCTCGCATGCTGATGCATCAAAGACAACACGTCACTTTGTTGTCCTTTTGTCCTCTTGGAAGACTGCATGATGCGGCAGATACCTGACCTTCTTGCTTTGATCATCTGTCTCCTTAACTTCTTCTGCATAACCCTTCTCAACATACTGATTGATAGCACTTTTGTAGGCCTCAGCTTTCTCTGGATTCCGTCTTAGTTGCCTTTCCACACTCTCCAGGCGCTTCACTGCTTGGTTGTAGTTGGAATGCAAATCTGGTGTATCTCTTTTCCAAGGCAGCAGTACTACGTAACGTTTGCCATCAAACTTGAGTCCTCCATTGAACTGTCTAACTGCATCTTCTTCTTCCACTGACATAAATGCATCATTCTTGTCAACAATTCCAATAGACTCAAGTTCCCAGAACTGCTTTAGGCTAGCTGTGACTGGGTCTATGCATACCATTGACAGCATTGACGTAGAGCTTTTGGAGAGCTGACCCTTGATGGGTCCTGACACAATCCATCCGAATGTGGACTCAACTGCAGTAGGAGAATTTAACATTTCTCCTTTCATACAGTTACCAGTTACAAATGAGAAGTAGAAGTCTGCTCCTATCAAGACATCTATGTCCACTGAATCGTGGGGATACAGGTCTGTAAGCATGAGGTTCCTCAAATGAGGATATTTCTCCAGGTTGAGCTCTACAGGGTCGAGCGGCATACAAATCTTGTCTATGGTAAGGGCTTCCATCTCTACTGGTTTCAAATCAGTTCCTTGAACAGAGGTGAGGGAGAAGCTTACTCTCTTCATTCTCTTCGTCTGACTTGATTCTCCTCCTAACATGGACACACCAAGGACTTCAGTGGGTCCTTGTAAAGCTAGCGATTCTGCCACCTTCTTTGTGATGTAAGATCTTTGACCTCCTGAGTCAAGAAGGACTCAAACAGGCACTCTCTTGTCTCCACCTCCAACCAATGTGGCCTTTGCAGTCTGCAACAGCGTCTGTTGAACTTCGGCATTATTGGATGCAACAAATCCACTGATGGTAGTAGGTACCGGGATTTCCGGACCCCTGCCATTTTCACCATGAAGCATAATGTGATGACGTTGACCACACTCTTCAGCACTACACCGGGAATGGCGACAAACTGAGGTGAAGTGAAAACTATTTGCTGGTTTAAAACGGTTAAAGCACAAGTGGTGCTCTCTAACAGCTTGCCATTGTTCTTTGATTGAGCTTCGCTTAAATTTTGGACACTTCGCAATTTGGTGTCCCCTCTCTACACATGTGACAGACAGCAGCACTTACTTGACTTGTCTGACTTGCTAGAAGGGCGGATGCTGTAGAAACTCTCTCTCCAGTGCTCCTGACTACTCCAGATTTCCCTGCAGTGTTCTGGGCAACACTCTCACTCATTAAACCACTGGATTGGTATGGAGTAACTGCTTCAACATTAAGGTACGTACTTCTCTGCCCAGCCTCCTTAGAGAGTACTTGCTTGTTCAAGAACTTAAAGAACTCAATATTAACATCTTCTTCCTTGACATCAGTTAACTCCAATTCCCATTTTTCAGAAAGTTTAGGAGGAAGCTTGGTTTCAAATATTGGAAGCAAGATGCAAGAGTGAATCATTGGGTGCTCACCCAATGCATCCAAGGTTTTTATTCTGTTCTTTAAGGTGTCACGAAGTTCCTGCAGGGCTTCCACTTCTACATCAGACCTCACTTCGAGCTGGACAATTGATTTAACCAGAGAGGAAATTATTATTCTCTTCCTACCATAGTGATACTTCAGAGCATCAACTGCATGATGATAGTTTGCACTAGTCACTTCAAATCCCTTGATTGTCTGATATGCAACACCATCAAGGACTGATCGCAGGTATGTAAACTTCTGAACATCGGGCAGATCTGGATTTTTATGAACAGCAGCCTCAAATTGGTCCCAGAAATTCTGAAACTTCAGGACATCTCCATGGAACTTAGGTAACTCCAACTTTGGTAATTTCAGGTGAGATTGTTTGCGCTCTGCCGAGACTGTAGCCGTTTCTCCACCAATAATTTTGCTTGAAAATTTAGACAGGTATTCTTGGGCCATGTCTAAAGCATTGTCAATTACTCGCTGATATTCAATCCACTTCTCGGCTTCTTTTGCTATCTCACTATCAGGGAGAAGGGCAATGATCTCATCTCTTATCTCATTACAACTTTCCCAGTAGGTATTTAACTTCTGGATGTGATTTTCCATTCTAATTACATTGTTGCCTGAATTCTTATTCGTTTCAATAACTACTTGTATCACAGCTTCGACATTCATCTTCATGATCTTCTCCTTTCTTCGTAATAAATCAATGCCACTTAATTTGGGCATGGGCAGCATTGCCCTGTGAACTAGTTGATATTTCAAATTGAACATCATTGACGAGTGAAGATTTCAACTCTTCTTGCTTCAAGATATGGATAAGGTGTTCGGTAAGAACTGCTTTCTTCCCTTTGACTGATAAACCTCTCTTTTTTAACTCGAATTTGATTCCGAAAGGGATAATTCACTGACAAGCTCTTCCGTGGAATGAGGTGTAAAACTAGTACTCTCACCTTCGTTATGCGCCATTTCCTTCGACTTGTTTACAATTGATTTCCTTGATTTAGCGCTGATTTCCCGTCAAATGTCTCTCACAATCCGGCTTTGAAGGACCATAATGTTCAGTTCAACATGTATTGTCTTTGTTTCCTCGTATCAATGAAAGATTCACTCGCTTACTCTCAGTGTACAACTCGAAGTAGCCTACAATCAAAATCTTTGACTTGCGATCACACGTGTTTTTCGACGAACAAGACATACCATAATATAATTATAGCGGCGCTTGTCCACCGCTAGCTGGACCGCACAAATCCACGGATAGACACAACCTATTTCGTACCAAACTTCTTTTGAAACGCCTTCTTTATTGTTGTATCGTGTCGTGAAACTAAAAACAATTAATTTACGAAATTAGAGCTGAGCAAATAGCTTAAGAAATATTCCAGGTAAATCAAACTTACATTATTGCTGGATCTGGCGAGAGCTGACATCAACAGAACCTTTCCTTCCTTAGATATGACTAACAGACGTAATTTCTTTTCCTTCGGAGCACGAGTGCTTGTGAAAACTGATCAAAAGTCCTTTTTTTCTAAATTATATTCAATTACATAATAGATGACTAGTGCAACACGCGTTCTGTATGGAAATATGAGACAACTTAAGAGCGTGTGACGAGCCACCTACTGTGACTTTAAAGATTAAACCAAATCAAATAAACGATTTAAACTCGTGCTATAGGGGCACTTATAATAATATTACAACAATAACTCAACAGTGTCCGGGGAGGGGTGGCTAAGTTATATGTCCAGTCTCTTAGGAGCTCGTATGACTCTTCCACTGCGGGTTCAGGCCTGAACAGTCTCAATAAAATCAGGAGAACGTGCACGCAGAGGGTCCCTGAACGCTTTGTTGGTAGTTAAGATCCACGGACCTTCTACTCCTGTGCCAAAACAGTGGGGGAAGTATATTCCTAATACGCAGAACAAGATAAATCTATGCGACTTTCTATTAGAGTCGTTTTGTATCTTAGGAAGACAGCAGCTCCCTCCAGAGAAGAATCTTGTCATTGGTGGAGGATTTGAGAATGGCAGACGGGCAGTGATAGTCAGAAGAGGTCACTGCAAAGACGTGTACGTTCTAGAATCAGATCAAGAAGATGCAGATGCAAGGTGAGAGAAAGAGTTCCTCAAGCCCATCGATAAAGTCGAATCTGAGACGTTGATCTAAATCCAATTGAAAACATACTACCCTTTTATTAGTGCAACATCTATATATCATCATTAATTTAACGTGTATTGTTGTTTGACAGGTTACTACTGCATGCTAAGTATGTTGCAGATACCTATCCAGAGTGTCGTATTGTCTTAAAATCACCAGACATGGATGTTCTTGCTCTCAGCGTACCCCATTTTCCTAATATCAACTGCACTGGATTTTGGTTCAAAACTGGCATGAAAGACCATCTCCGTTACATTCCAGTTCACGACGTATAGCAAACCCTTGAAGAAAAAATGTGTCGCACCCTTCCGGCCTTCATGCCATTACTGGATGCAACTCCACCAGCGCCCTTGCCGGAATCGGTAAGAAGAAGGGATGGCAAGTGCTATTATGCAATGAACAGCATCAAGACAGTCTAGGTCTTCTAAGTTCCCAGTGAAACCTGAGTGATGGCATCGCCATCCAATGTGAAGCTTTTATCTGTGATCTCTTCGCAAGCTCCAGGATGAAACCATGCACTGTGGATGAGTTGAGGTATTTCCTGTTTTGTCAAAACAGAAAGCAGAAGAACGAGCTTCTCCCAACCACATCTGACAGCCTTCCCCAACACTTGAAAAGAGTTAACTATCGGACGTTTGTTTAGAGAAAGGCTCTGACTGCAATCCAGCATCTCCCGCAACCTGAAAGTAATGGATGGGTGAGGGAAGACTCCTCACTGAAGCCGGTTTACATGACAAAAGAGCCAGCACCGAGTAGCCTGCTAGAACTCATGACTTGCACATGTCAGCGTGGGTGTCAGAGCAACTGCTCATGTAACAACACAGGCTTATCATGTTCTGAGGCATGTTACTGCATGGCCAGCAGTTACATGTGTAGAAATCTGCATGGAGTTCTCTTAGATTCTGAGGACTCTGATTGTGAATGAGAACAATAATACTTGTTGCTATTATTAGTATTACGGTCATAAATCCGAATATTGCAGTATCTTAAATCAGGAACAAGTGACGGCAACATTTTCTTTCTTTTTCATTTACATGTTAGTCATAATTTTTTGTTTGTTTGCCCCCAAGAGACTAGCGTCGTTTGCGTGCTAGATCTAAACTGATAAAAAGTGATATACAGTGAACAGATTTTATTCCCAAAGGCTTTGCTAAGACGATAGCAAGAGCAAAAGAAAGTTAATTTAATAAAGAAGGGATACATATTCGTTTTTGCGAGGTTGTTGTTCAAAACAACGGTGAAAGCATGTTTGTCAATAGTTGCATATTTGTTACTGGTCGCATTTAAAATCATGTGGCTAATCGTGTTACATACCTAACCACTTACAAATAAAGCAGATGTATCTTTAATGAATTTAAGTGGCTGATTTCGTTGATTTTCATGAAGAAATAGTGATGTAAACTGCGTTCGAGTGTGTAGCCTCATTTCCATGCTCAGCAGTGGGCTGGGCAAGAAAACATCCCCTTAACTCAAAACCTATACCACAATTCAGCTTTACGAACTACCTGGCTTTGATCAGGAGGTCTTTCTCTACAAGAACTGGGTGTCAAACATTTTCTGTGGTGATGGTTGAACGAAACTCGCATTTTTAGGTTCCTGCTCCCTAACTAGAAGTGCTCATGGAATCGTCAGGTTTATTTATAATTCCAAAGAGAAAAACAAGAAGTAGCAACATGTCCAGCAGGTCTGTCGAAACTTCACCCAGAGAAAAAAGTGGAAACAGTCATACTCTCCGGCAAGTGTATTTAGTAAGTCGAGTGGTGACGACAAAATAATGGCGGCGATGAATCTTACAGAAGGCGTTACCAAGAAATAAGAACTTATCCTTTTAAAGCTTATAAGCCTAGATTCGAAGATGGAGGAATTAAAACCGACAGTAAAGGGAATACAAGATAAGGTCTCCCATTTGGAGAGAAATTGCTTTTGTCCAAGGCAAACAGAAAACTCTCAACAGAAAATTTTCACACATGGAAAAGAATGCTGAATTTGTGGACAAACACATTATAGCGCTTAAGACGGCTCTTCAGACCAGTATGGACAAGAGAAAGGATAAAGTTAGCAAATGCCACAAACAAGTCTTCTACCTCAAGGCGTACAGCCGATGGGAGAACCCAAAGTTCGAGGGTATACATGTATTAGTGAAGCAAGCAAGGAAGGATGGAAAGCGCACTTTCTTTAGTGCAACTGAACCTGATAAGCTCTATATTGACGGCAGATATGTTAAGCTGTAATAAGTATTCAGTATGTCCTGTGCCTCTCATTTATTTTGTTTTTTTTCTCCTAGTGTATTTACTTAGAATCGTGTTAGTAGAAGAGTTTGCTGATTATTGGTCCATTAGCATTTTGCTTTGTATTCTAAATGTTTTAAGTGGTGAAGGAGCGGAAGGCTGAGAGATACATTGAAAGTTATGGATGGTAATGTTTTGGAAAAGGCTTGATTATATTTCATTTTGGAGCATAAGGTAGGGGTTTCAATTATTCATCTCCCAGTGTTTTGTGTACTGTTTTCATTGTGCTTTAGAATCTGTTTTTTGTTCTTTAAGTTGTTTAAAGATTTTCTGGCTCTTTGTTGTCTAATTATGCTATTACTTGTTAACTTTTTCTTGTTATATTTTCAAAGTAGTATGTACAGTGTTGTTTACATATCCCTTGGGTTTGATCAAAGGTGCACAGTGCAAAGAAACACACTTCTTGGAAAAAATATTTTTCATCTATTCATAATGTCCATATTTGTAACAATGCATTGTTTATGTTTTGTTTGCCTTTCTGATAAACTTCTGCAATTTCACCTTTTGGAGGTCTATTAGATTTAGATGATTTTGGATAAATGTAAATTGGTCTCTTTGAATGTGAGGGGCATAAAGAACGTTTGAAAAATGAGGACAATCTACACTTGGTGTAGAAAACAAAAGGCAGATTTCATATTTTTGCAGGAAACACATTCAAAACATGCAACTGAAAGACAATGGAAAAATGAAAGGGGAGGTGAGATTATAACATCACATGGAAGCCCTAATTCATGCGATGTTGCCATTCTTTTTAAGAGAGGAGTTGATTGTATTATTCATTCAAAAATTTTAGACCTAGTAGGACGCTATGTGATCCTGAAGGCAGAGATTAAAGATAAAACGTATTTATTGATCAATATTTATGCACCAAACAAGAATATCAATATTGTTGAGTTTTTAAAAGATTTAGGAAATACCCTACAAAAAGAATATTTCGATGAGGAAGAAAATATAATCCTTGGGGGAGATTTTAATTGTCCTCTTAACCTGGTGCTTGATGAGAAAGGAGTTAAACTTTTACCACGAAAATCAGTAGTAGCAACCATGAATAAACTGTTTATGTGCTGACTTCGACCTTCTTGATATTTGGAGAGTGAAAAATCCTTCCACAAAAAGCTATACATGGAGCCAAAACTTGCCGATGATTCTTTGCCGCTTAGACCACTGGCTTATTTTAAATAATTTACAGGATTTGGTTACAACAACAGATATCATTCCAGCCATTAAAACTGATCATGTGCCCATTTCTATAGCGTTCAGTATCAGTGAAAAACATATCAAAGATCCAGGCCATTGGAAAATTAATTGTTCGCCTTTGGATGATGGAGACTATATTAGGGTTGTCACAGCTAAAATACCTATCTGGCTGATAGAAGGTCAGAATGAATTGACAGACAACAGAAGCATCTGGGATTGGACTAGGTATAATACCAGAGCTCATGCAATCCAGCATTCAAAACGAATAGTGATGGAAAGAAAAAAAAAAAGAAATGAATCTTCCAAAGGAATTTCCTAAACCTAAGCAATTATTTCATTCCAACCCTAATGCCAATGATGCAAACGCTGTTAATTCAGCTTAAGAAAAATTAGAACTTCTTTATGAAGAAAAACTTTGAGGTATCATTATTCATGCACGAGCGTGCTGGTGGGAACAAGGCGAGAAGAGTACAAAATATTTTCTAGAGAAAAGAAACCATGTTAAAAAACATGTGCAGAAACTGAGAACTAGTGGCTTGATTATCACTGATTCCTTTAATGTTCTTTTCGAATGAAAACTTTTTTATCAGGAATTATATACAAGCCAGATTAAGAATGCAGACAACACGCAAGCGACCAAATTTTTCTTGAATAATTCAAATATCCCTAGCTTTACTGAACAACAAATGCTATCGTGCAAGGGCAAAATAACTTCAAAAGAATGTGCAAAGGCTCTAGAAACCTTTCAACTCAACAAAGCCCCAGGAAATGACAGAAGTCCAATTGAATTTTACAAAACATTTTGGTCACTGATTAGCGAGCCTTTCATTAGGTGTGTGAATGAGTGTTTTGAAAAAGGTGAAATGTCAAGTTCCCAGAAAAAAGCAGTAATTACTCCTATTGAAAAGAAAGGAAAAGATTGCTCCTTTTTGGAATATTGGAGACCAATCTCTCTTGTTAATGTCAATGTGAAAATTATGTCTAAGGTTTTAGCAACTAGGATAATAAATGTTCTACCAGATATTATCATCATAACCAAAGTGGTTTTGTTAAGGATCACTATATAGGAGAAACTATATGATCAATCTTTGATTTAATGGATTTTACTCTTAAAGAAAACATCCCAGGTCTAATGATTTTTATAGACTTTCATAAAGCATTCGACAGTGTACAGTGGAATTATCTTGTTACCTGCCTGGAGGCATTTCATTTTGGTCCTGACTTTATCAGATGCGTTAAGACACTGTACAAGAATATACAAAGTTGTGTTATTAATAATGGTCTTACAACAGGTTATTTTGCGTTGGAAGGAGAAAGACAGGATGATCCCTTGTCTCCTTATTTACTTGTGGTTGTAGTTGAAACTCTTGCTATAGCTATTTGACAAAAAACACAGCAATAAAAGGTATCTCAATTGGTAAAGAGGAAACAAAACTTTTTCACTACACTGATGATACGACAGCAGTTTTATCAGACAGAGATTTGGCCCGTGCCCTTTTCAACCTCCTAGATGTTTTCGGGCAACAGTCAGGTCTTAAGATAACTACATCTAAAACTGAAGGAATGTGGGTTCAGGTTCCTTAAGAGATAACAGGTCAAAACCCTTTGGTATTAAATGGAGTGGTGAACTAATCAAGGCCCTTGGGGTCTATTATTCCTATGATACTAAATTACTGCACAAAAAGAATTTTATCGAGAGGTTGGAGAGTGTTAAAAAGCTTGTAAATGTCTGGTCTTCAAGAGGTCTTTCTGTTTACGGAAAGTGACAAAAGTCTTTAATTATTCCTAAATTTGTTTATATTTTGTCACTTCTGCCTGCTCCTAAGGAAATCGTCCAAGAGTTGAACTGGATATTAATTAAATTTCTATGGAAAGGAACAGATAAAGTAACAAGACTGTCCATGATAAACGAATACGAGAACGGTGGCTCAAAATGATTGATCTTGAAAGTATGGTTAAATCATTTCGGCTAGCCTGGCTGAAAAGAATCTTTGGAGAGAATGAGGGTGCTTGGAAAAGCTACCTACAAGTTTCACTGAAGGGTTACAGAGGTCTCTTTTTATTTAATTGCAATTACGATATTAAAGACCATCATGTTCCTTCCCTTTTTTATTCTGAGTTTCTTCAGTGGTGTTCAGAATTCCAAGAAGGTTGCGATACTAAAAAAGAATGGCAACATATAGTGTGAAACGACAAAGAGATACAAATAAACAATAAGCCCATCTTCTACGAAACTCTTTTTGAAAATGGCATAATTTATGTAAACGATCTTTTATTTGACACAGATACTGCAAATTCTTTTAAGATTATTTCAAGCAAAATAAGCAAAACTAACTTTTTAACTTGAGCAGGACTTTGTGACTCCATACCATTACACCTAAAAACCAAGGAAAGCACTCCCTCAAAAATCTCTTTATTGGTAATGATAGATAACAATGACTTTGATGTGTTAAAAAGGAAATCTAAGGACTACTACACATTAATAAAAACGTCAAAAGCCCAGCTTCCAAAAAGAAAAGTTTTCTGGCTACCGCATAAGTTGTCCTTTGAACAATACATAAAAGCATTTGAATACAAAGTCTTTAATTCAATACTATTTACTTACACCAAGTTATTTAAGATAAGTTACATCTCAGAGGATAAATGTTCGTTCTGTAAATCAGAACCAGACACCCCTCACCATCTCCTTTTTCATTATAGCCTTGTGCAACTCTTTTGGAAAGATTTTGAATACTTCTTCTACCTACTGACAAGAGAATTCATCCACCTTACTCTGCAAGATGTCATGATTGGCATTATTTAAGCAAATTACCCTTTACTGAACTATTTGATACTAGTCGCTAAATTAGATATTTGGGATTGCAGAAGAAATCTGACTCCTCCTATTATAAATGCCTTTAAACTAAAGGTAAAAGTTAAGTATGAAACAGAAACATTTACATGTGTTATACTAATAACATGGACAAACTTAATAAGAAGTGTGATTTATGCATGGGCTCTGCATCTTTACTTGCAATCTGTTTATAAGTGTCCTTATACTATGTTTTTAGAACTGTACTGACTGTAATGTAACTTTTGGGTAATATGTAGATAGGCATTAGACAAGTATTGTAATGAAGTGTAAGTAAATGTAGTACCATAAGTAGAGTATGTAGTTGTTTTAGAATTGTAATTAATGTACATATATGTATTGCAAATATTATAAGTGTGTGGCAATAAAAAAACACTTGATTGTCGAAAAAAGAAGACATTGAAAGTCACAAAATTGACAAGCTGTATGAATTTTCAAATCATTCAAGCTGTAATTAAATGTTTTAGATGATCAACAGTCACGAGAACTGAGAAGAATTCGAAAAAAAGGGTTCCACTGTTTATTTAACTATATTGTAAATAAATACACATAAATACGGACATGGCAAAATGAGGAACAAATAGTTGATAAATAGAAGAAACAACATTACACAAGGCTGGGAGTTCTGCAGTCTTTAATATCACCTTGGAAAGGAAAGGGAACAAAAGGCAGTTATTACATCACGGGGTATTCACATTTGGTAACCCATCCCAGTACGAACCACGCTGAACAGGGCTTAACTTTGTTGAGCGGGTGAGATGCAGTGCTGTCCTTGTGGTATAGTGACTCTACGCTGAACACATTTTTTTTTAATTTCTAAGATGAGAAAAGGTAACAAAGAGAGAAAAAAAATCACTGACACTGGCTGGGAAAATAAAGAACAAAAAAAATGAGGAATGAAAATGAGAATTCTTAGTGGTATTCGCAAGTGTGAACAGAGGATTCCTGGTTATCACCTGATTTACATTGAGGTTGGGGAGTTTGTAGTGACAGTGAACTGGATCCGAAGAATATGTGCCAATTTCTTTTACATAAAAAATACATAAATGTCTACATGCAAATAGGGTGCAAGCAAGGAAGAACTCAATCTTGAGGGGAGGAACAAGTGTTGATGCCACACAAAATCATGTGGAAACAGGAAGCTTACGCTGTAGAAGACTTAGAAATAGACGGAGACAAAGTCATCAAGCTGAACACAGAATTGAGGCACTGCAGAATCACTTAGCTAAACATCAAATAATTTTGCAATTCCACTTCAGGAAGTTGCCATGGTGGGGATGTCTCTATGAGGGACTGATAAAGGAAGCGAAGAAAACGCTGCACAAGATAATGGGGAGAACAAGCCTGTGGTTTGAGTAAGGCGAAGCTGTAGTAACAGACATCAAAAGGCACTTAAACAACCCTCCGATGACATATGTGGAAAGCAAACAGAGGAGGAACAAGTGTTGATGCTAAACAAAATCATGTGGGGACAGGAAGCTTATGTTGTAGAAGACAGAGACAAAGTCACCAAGCTGAACACATCACTGAATGAGAAGAGACAGCACATTTGGCAGAAGTGGAAAAAAGAATGTACTCATAGTCTCATGAAAAGTCACCAAATCACAAGAGGAGATGGTAACTACCCAGAATTTGGAGAAGTTGTGGTGATCGTTGATGAGGAAAAGAACGGAGGGGAATGGAAGATTTGACCTGCACTAAGACACATTAGAGGCCGAGACGGTGTGGTGAGAGGAGTGGTCATGAAACACAAGGGACACACCAGTGAGAGGCTGTTGTCTCTTGTGTGTTACTGGAGATCATGGGAAAAGCGTGACTGATATCTGATCTGTAGAAGAAGCACAGGCATTGAGATGGAGAAGCAGGTATGCAGCCACAGAAGCACATGGTTGTTTAGAGACAATAATTAAAGATGATGGCTAAGTTCTAAGGTTTTCAGAAAAGCAACATAAAAAATGTTGCTTAAAAACACGTCATCTTCAGTACGCAAGCACTATGACAACGACCACGTGGGTGCTGTCCCTGAGGACCTCCTCAGCTGTTTCAAAGTTCTCAAGAAATGCATGAACAAATTCGATTGTCTTGTCAACGAGATGCTTTACATCAAACAATTAACACCGAGGTTGAACGTGCAAATGGATTCTATCCGCGCTAAAGTATTTGTGTAGCCACCTCCGCTATGTAAATTAGTTATAACTCTTGAACTCGCATTTGTTAATTTAATTCTCATTTGTACCCTTGATAATGGTGTCATGAGGTCGCCGAAATGTCGGGAGATTATATCGTTTGTTTTTACTTGTCTATGTATTACTAAATCATTGTTAAAAAATGTTACTGTCAATTTTTAGGGGAGTGTGTCCGGAGGTTGCGTGACACCAGAGTTTTTTTTCAAATGTCATGGATTTATCTTTGTTATCAGCATGAGTTCATTATTATTCAATTATGGGGACCTAAGAACAATCAATCAAAGAATCTTTGTAAGAGAGGGGAAGATTGCATAGGATGGAATTTTATGGCGAACTTTACATGAGCAAAAAGTGTACTTGCACAGCTCGGGATAGCTGGCTTAATATCGAAATGGTTTTCTTTTACTAATTTTCTTGGAATGTTGCTAATAAATGATTACTTTATCACCATTCTTTAGAGTTAAAAGTTTTAAAAGATTACCTGTTTGCATGCTTTAAAATAATAGGCTAGGAAATTAAAGTAAGCCAAGGCAATACAGGAGAAAAAGAAGCAATAATTATCACCAGTTCTTCCTAGAATGCTCATCCCTTCCTTGCTTTACTCCAAATATCCTGGTCACTAGTGCACTGAACAGTAACATAGATGAGTTGCGCACCTGAGGAATAACAATATCAATGTTAAAATTACTTTGAACACGTTTACTTTTACTACAGGAAAATGTCAAACACAGTTTACATTAAGAATAGAAATATGTAGGCTCCAATGCAAATTTTTGTTTAGTGTCATTGTCAGAGAAAAACAGGCAGACCAAAAGATCATGGTTGGCTGTTTACCTTCATCTTTTCACAATATAAAAGCTATCTGAAAAAAAATAAGCACCCCGAACATTTGCCAAGACAAGAATTCGGTTATCACAAAGTCATGATTTTGGCCTCTCAAATGGTCTAATTTTGGGCCACTTTGGGTAAGCCTGCACTCATATTTTTTATCATATTTTTTTCAGTGCCAGATATCGTAGTCAAATGAGTAATAGGCGTACAACTTCCAGGAAATCTTATGTTTCAACACTATTACTCCCCTTATTAATTGACTGAGATATGTCCTTCATCTAAATACTGCAGTTTTTATGTGTTGCCAAATAATTCCACCAAATCAGTAATGAGCGTGACCAATATTTTAGCTACCATAGTAAATGGTTTGAACCCAGGAGTATCAATAGTTTGTATAGTGTGATTGTTTGTGTGAGGGTAGTTCTGAAAAGAACTGCTGTTGGTGACTGACGTTTCGAAAACCTGAGCGGAAGTCATCTTCAGAGTCAAGTGAATAGTGTTTGTCAGTCAACTGTTTTTAACCCTTTCATTGGATACGGGAGAGTGTACATTTTCACACGAGACATCAGACATTCTGAGAAACCAAAACAAAACCTTTCTTTGTTTAATAAGCAAATGGTTAATCAAACATGCTCTGCATTGATCAAGAAAAATTAAAAGATCCAAAATCACTACACCTCACATCATTCACTTGAAGAGAAAAGAGAATCGTTAGATAAAAATTGAAAACTATACAGGCACTTTGTATCTTCTCTCGACTTTCAAACAAGATTTAATGGGTAGCAATCGGGCCGCGAAATCTGTCTGTTATGAACATTAAACACTGTCATGCTCAAGCATAAACTGAATAATTAATGACTCTCCTTACTCAAAATGTTGTGATATTTTGTTTCATTGCGGAGAATTTCCATTCAAATTTCTTAACTTTAAAATGTTCAAATTAAAATTTCGAATTTTCATCTTCCTTCTCATATTTTCATTTGAGAGGATGCATCAGTTCTCTTGGAATTTTTAACAAAAATTTGCAAGAACAAACAACAAAATTTGCCAACTTTCTCTCTCATTACTTTTGCACAGTACTGTACAGTAAACCAACACAATGCAGGATGAACATCTACTTACTGCCCAGCTGTCAGAGTGAAATCCATTGATAGCCACTACAACTCCATCAGATACAAAAGGAAATACTATCTCACCAACTTTAGTTTCACGATATAAGGCACGCAAGATGTTGCAAGCATGAACCTGTAAAGAAAATACTTGTACCTGTCAAAACACACCTTGAAACATAATCAAGTAATCATGACTTAAGTCTTGGTTTACTGCAATGAAACTAATGACCTTCAATCATCTTGTAGCGGAGATGACTGAATGAATACTGAAACCTTAATTAACAAGGGAAGCAACCTGGCAAGAGACATGTGGAAAGAAAATACACTGTGCCCCCGTTTCATTCTAATTCAGATCAAAATCTTGATGTTCTTAAAATCTTTCCCATGAAACAAGGCTAACTGTTGAGGACAAAACAATTGACCCATGTTTTAAATGTTGCCCCACTTCAACAGCAACATAGGATTAAACTAAACATTATCATGGGTGTAGTGCCAACTATGGTGTTCACTGTCATTAAAATGGATAAACAGTGCACAGGTATTCGACTTGTGTCGAGATTGTTCATTTTGCTCATCAATCCATACAGATGTACACAACCAAAGAACACAACCAAACTTGAACAACGGTGAAAACTACAACAAAGGGCAAATTAAGGTGATTGTAGGAAAGAAAAAAGGAGCACCAACTAAGCCCTACTAATCACATAATATAATGTCAGCCTGATATGTAAGTGTCACAAAAGGTCAATGGGCAAAACAAAGTCCAAACCTATTGAACCTAAACAATAAACAGTGATCTAAACATTCTGTACCCTTGGGATGCTCCGATCAGACAACCCAACATTTCTAAAGAAGTTCAAAGGTTATAACTGGTAGTTCCGAACATTCTCCAATAAGCAGAGGTGATTCCACTTCATCGGGTCCAAAGTTTTTCGGATCACCTGAACTCTATTAGCAACAAACATTTGGAAACAAAGTTTGTTCTTTAAATAATAATAACACTTTATTATATAGAGCTATTTCTATCGCTATCCAATAGCGCTTTACAATGATTTTAAGACATGGGTAAAATAAAGTAACATGAAATAACTAAGGTGTAAAAAACAAATTAAAGAAATAGGAAGAATAAACCCTTATAATAAAAACTTGCTAACTAACTAACTAACTAACTAAATAGTGAAGCACTATTTCACTGTCAGTCCAATAAGTGGTACTCTGCTCTTTGAAGTCCAATTTTTCTCTCAGTATCTTCTTGATGCAGGTCAACAGAATAGCGGATTGAAACTCAAGCCTTGGAATGCTTCTAAGTTTGACAGGAGTGTTTCTAAACTTACACATGACAAAGGAGCAATGCATTAGGCCATCTGTACAACTTACTCTATGCCT
Organism: Orbicella faveolata; assembly: GCF_042242905.1. Lineage (NCBI taxonomy): Eukaryota > Metazoa > Cnidaria > Anthozoa > Scleractinia > Merulinidae > Orbicella > Orbicella faveolata. Next base: position 24,320,515 of record NW_028301552.1, read on the forward strand.
CTATGCCACCTGTCAATTAATGGGCCAGCAAAGCTCCCACCATGTGGGTACCAATTTCCATGGAAGTTTTTCTTTTCTGCAGGAGCTCTTACACCTATCCATACTGTATCCATTCTGGTTGGAACTAACAGCACTAATGCACATTCACAAAGTGCATTAGTGACGCTACCTCCAACCAGAATGGATACACGCCTAACATCAAGGAACTTTAAATCTTGGAAGTGCAGGTATTTAGAAGGATCCACAATTTTGGGCAGGACCTGTTCTAATTGGTTTACCTTTGGGAGTACATGGGCCCCTTTTACATCTATATCCTCTCCATAACCATGGGCAGGAATGAGGGTGAAGGATTCACATTGAGATGCTACCACCTCATCAGTATTTGTGATTCTGATGATACCTAATTTCTAAGGAACTCCACCTAAACCAAGCTGATCAGTTAGCTCGTGATCAATAAATGTATCCATATATCCAACCATATGTCCATGAAGGCATAAGTGGTGATGGTAGAGTCATTCCATTTAGTGACAATTAAAGGAACAATATTCAGCGAGACTTGGGTTTTTCGGGTATTAGCTCCTGCTGAGGTTGATGTTGGTGGTTTGTTCCCAGATGAGGGTTCAGTGACCTGGGCTGGGACTTGTGTGTTGCCAACAGATACATTTCTGGGGTGCTTATTGTTAGTGTTTCTATCTTTGGTGTTTCTGGGATAGCACTCCTGTTGATTTGTGGTAACTTCCCTATGCAAGAGGCTCAGGTGGTGGCTAGCACAGTATATGCAACCTAGTGGTCAAGAGCAGAACATTGTGCTATGGTGAAGCTTAACACAGCTTCAATTGAAGCATTAGCTAATGATGGTCACACTCTTAGATAGTTGGGCACAGTCTGTGCCAACTGCTGCTTCTTCAGCTTGTCTTCACCAATTCAAATTTCTTAGTACAGCTCTTACTTTTTTCTTTCTTGGTGAAGGAGCAGATAATTTTGATGCTACAGAATGTTGGGATTACTAAGACTTGTTACTTTTAACAGAAGACTGGTCATCATGTAGAAGACTTTCGATTGCCTGATTAATTTGCGATTGGTTTGGAATTCAGTGAATGTGTTTGTCATTTCCTCCTAGAGTAGGGCAAATCTAAATTTGACTTTTTCAAGTTGATTTGCTTCCTTTATGCCAAATATGTATTATGAATGGATAGACTTGACAGTGTTCCAGAGAACTTCTAGGTTAATAACTATTTCAAGGGCAGATGAAGGATCCCATATGGTATTCAAACAGGTTTGTATCCATTGTGTTAGACTCGACCTCTTTTAAAGTTTTAGACAGATACAACAAGCTTATGCTGCTCACTCTTTGTTGATGCAATATCTCCCCAAAGTCAATCTGTATATTTGGTAATGGTTTGTAACAAAGTGAAATATCTAACAGTTTCTTGGGTATGTTTTGGCCTTGTAGCTGCAGAGAACATTGGCTGGGGCAAGACAGCAACTAGTGTAGGGGTATAGAACGGTAAAATCCGAGACTCATCAAGACATTGAGACCCTCATTTAAAAACCAAAACAGACCAAGACTTTACTATCATATTCAAATCTGAGCCCCAGACTCTGCGATACAAAAATCCAAGCGCGAGACGCAGTGATCACGATATTCAAGTGCGAGACTTTTACAGCACTCTGTGCCTTGCTCTAGAAGTCTAGAACTGGTTGGTTTCGCACTAAAATTATTAACTTGTTAATTTAGTTAGACCATGACAGGTAACATGCAACACCTATTAATCAGTTTAGTTACTTATGCAATAGTCTCTTTTTTGTACAGAAGGTCACACACTATAATTTAACTTTATTTCATGTTCCGGACAGCCAACATACTTCATCTGAGAAGTACGTTAGCGTCTCTTCCTTGTGCGCACAAGTTGCCAGCGTTGCTTTCTTTCTTCACCTTTTCCCAATGAATGAAGAAAGATGCCCAAAATTGAAAGGGGCAAAAGATAAAATATGGTAAGTTGATGTAAAATCTTCGAGTAATAGCATGTAATGGTCGCTATGTAGCTTATTATTTCATGGGCTTCAGTAGGAAAGCCTGAGGCATAAAATGCATGCCGTTTGTCGTCGTCCTTGTATTTGGTCACCAAATGGGGCATCATAGTCCCAGGCGTTCCTAGCCTAGAGCGTGGAAACTGGGGATGAGAATGCAACAGCTTGATTTATCAGTAATCACTTGAAGGGATAGATCAGAAGGCCGTTCTTTCTTCTGTGACATTTCGTAACTGATTGTGACGATTTTCGAATTCAGTTGTCGGCAGAAACAAAATAAAGTTTATTTTTTAAATTTAAAAAAAGCAGGAAAAAGAGACCCAATATGCGAACTCCGCGAGTCGAAGCCAGGACACTTGATTTACGATGCATTCACTTGACCACTACACCATCAAAGCACCAGCTAATTGAATTTGAATTTTGGAACTATAAATACTTCAAGCCTAACCCCAAGCAAACCTGAGTGGAACTTACTGCAAGCAAACCAGGATGTAACTAACTGCAAGCAATGGCATGAGTGGTTTAACCGTATATAGTGTGCTTACATTGTCTCAGTCACCGTTAATTGATATAAAGTCACAAAATGCTTTATCGTGTGCTTGCTCTTTGTGTTTAGTGAAAAAAGTATTGGAAATCAATCGTTTTTGGAACGGGTCGGCCCACGGATTATATTGCTTGGAAGCCTCATAAATAAGCAAAGTAGGCTTTTGTACATTATGGTAGCATTTTTCCAAGAATTTTAGTGAGGCAAAAGCATTAAGCATTATTCAAGTATTAAGGTGGCATTTTCCTTGAAAGTTAATTTTTTTCCATGTACAGAAAATATGAATCAACAAACTTTTAGAAACGGATGTCACTAAAAAAATTTAAAAACATTAAAAAGCAATGACGCTTTGACCGTTCGACAGTCGTTTTCAAGTTGAAAAGTAAATTTTTTCCATGCGCCCAAATATGTACAATCTATTATATGAATGCTGAGACAAAAACTAAATGACTAAAACTCTAAAATATTTACATAGAAATAATACAAGAAAATTGTGGCATGAGTAATAAAAATGTTAAGCGATAGAAACAATTTAAAAAAATGAAATAATTAAGTAAATAGCTACACACGGATCAAGTCACTCTGTTTGTTCAAGTTTGGTTGAAGTTTACGAATAAAAAGCATTTCAAAAATCAAACAGTTGAGTTTACTCAGATATTTTTTCAAAATCCCGAAATTGCTTCCAATGGTCTCTGGATTCTTTCCTTTACGTGGTTGCCGATTGTTGATTGCTTATGTTACTCCACATGTTGACGTAGGTGTTGACTTTTAAATTGTTTCTATTGCCTTAACATTTTACTCATTACTCATGCTGCAATTTTCTTGTGTTGTTTCTATGTAAATATTTTAGAGTTTTAGTCAGTGTCTTATTAGCATTCTTATAATCGATTGTATATATTTGGGCACATGCAAAAATTTTACTTTTCAACTTGAAAATGACCGTCGAACGGTCGAAATGTCGTTGCTTTTTAACGCTAACTTTTTTAGTACAGAAAATAGAAATTAAAATTAGTTTTTATGGGATTAAGATTTAACTTGAAATTGACAAAATTTCAAATGCCACTCTAAAACCCTACGTATGAGCATTAACCGAGCATTTTAGTGTATTATTGGGGGGGGGGGGAGACCGAGCATTTTAGTGGGAAGAATGGAGCATTAAGGTGGGGCATTTTAGTGGGGAAATAAAAGCATAATGTATAAAAGCCTAAAGCAAAGTTCACGTACATTCTTGTGAGATAACTAATGAGCCATGTGTGAGTTCAAAATACGAAAACACTGACTAAAAGCTATGACTACTGCCTTAAAAACAAACTATGATGTCCAGACAAACAACTGAGATCTTTAAAAACTCAAGAATTGTTGTAAGCAGAACTCCAAAACTAGATGGGGCAAACAACATGAAATTTGATAAAGAGGATAGTCAACGAAGCAACTTGAATATCAAATATCTAAGCATAACTCTTGTGTTAAAATATCCTGATTCTTTCATTTGCCTTTATTGTGTTTGATCAGCTTACGTGTGAAGTATGATTTGATATTGCAGTACAAGGTCCAAGGTCCAAGTAAACACTCTTAGAGCATCTAGTTGAGTTTTATTCTGGGAGAGAAACTTTCCTTGGTTCCCCTTGGTCATCAAATTGTAATAGATTCTTTTCTCTATTGTCCAACTGAAATTTTATACTTTCCCTATTGTGATCTGTTTATAGTTGTTGAAATGTCAAACAACATGGTTTCTGTTTGAATATTGACACAATTGACACAAGTTGTTCAAAGACTAGAAGCCAAGCGTAATAACCTCTTCTGTAATAACTAATGGCTGGTCTTCTTCGCAATCAACTCACATTGTCATGTGGGAATCTGGCAACAAGCCTGAGTTCCTGGAATGTTAACTTACCTGAGAACTTTTTGGTAAAAGCTTTGCAATTCAATTTACCCAGTTTGAAAGCGATTTGAACTTCAAAGTTGTGATTGTGCTTACCTGACAAAAGAAAGAAAAGTCTGGGCAAGATGCATAATGTTGGTATCAGATTCAGAGCTGCCATAAATGATAAATTTGATATCCGCATGCCTCCATTTTTTGTTGTTGTGAAACCTTAACAAAGCTAACACGAGGAAAGGTGAATGATAACCAACGATCAATCACGAAGCATAAATTATACAAACATTCTCAAAAAGCTTAAAATGTACCCCAACACATACACTCTGACCTCAGAACTCAAAAGCCAGTGGCATTACCAGACACAGCAAGCTCTATGTAAAGTTCCAAAAGTAATAACTCCCAAAATAAAGTGACGTCAAAAAATTTTGGCTGCTAATACATCCCAAAAGTAGCAAGTCCCCCCCCCCAACCAAAGTTACAAGCCTAACCCTAATGTAATCCCCCCAAAAATAGTGAGACCAAGGTTCAAAAGTATTCCTATTTTTCCAATCAAAAGTGAGTCAATAGTCAGGTGAAAGTTACCGTATGGTAACTTGATTTAGGCACTCTTCAACAATGGAGGGTATTGCTTATACCATGAAGCATGGCAGATTGTCAATTTGTGCTTTACCAGTTAATGTTGTGCTGTGTTAAACTCGCAAAAAGCTGTAAAATTTTCCTCAAGTAACAGGTATGCAATAACAGGAACTTATTATTATTACATTCAAAGCCCAGCACCATTTTGAGATCCAGAAGTAATTTGCCCTCTTTCCTCTAAGGCCTTAGCCTGTCTAGGTTAAGGTCATCAATGACAGTCACTACATCTCTTTGAAGTGACGCCCAAGTACAAATGATTGTCGTTCAGTTCTTCCCCTAGCAATTGCTGGTATGCTCCCACTAATGGTGTAGGTGATCAGTAAAGACCAATTATTATCGCGTTTATCTTCCCAAATTTCATGTCCAACACAATTGGCTCTAGACACTAGTAGTGATGATCAGGTTCTAATATCCTACATGGGACTGCCATAGAGATGAGAGCCAACATACCACTGCCAACCAGTCAGCTGGTGACTGACGTGAACTGCATTTACATATGTTAAACGCAGATACTTGTTACAGCAATTTAAGTGACAATGAGAGGACCAAGTATTTACTTAGAGCAGACAATAAAATTACATCCAAAATAGTAGGTAAATATATCTATTTAATGTTTCAAAAAAGAAAAGAGATTCTTAATTCACAAATGTAACAAGCGCTATGAGTTTTCCAATTAATTTTATATGGCTATGGTAAATGTTTCTTGCATTTTCATTAGTTAATGTTAAAACCTCTTTTGTAACTAGACCAATACCTCCCTTTGAAGAGTAAGGTTCAAAAAAGATATACTATTACTACTACTATTTACTCATTGACTCACTGACTCACTGACTCTCTGACTCAATGACTTAACTGTAACCCACACAGTAATGGATGTAAATTGCAATCACAAAGCTCCCCCTGAATTAAAGATGGAGGAAAAATGTTTGAAAGAAACAACTTAAAGTAGCTAGCTAATGGATACACTGCACCTGTGGAAGAGTAGAATCACAATTACTGACATCCTTGGTGGGTCTAGATGCTATCTTTAACAGCTCTAGGAGAAAAAAAAAGAGGCAAATTTTACTAAGTGCCATAACTTACTGAAACAATAGGTGATACTATAAGAATACAAAAGACATTTAATATCCTACACTGTTTCGCGTTACAATGTGCACAACCTGACAGTAAGCAATCATACAACCCGCTGTTGCTGGTGTAATTTGCTGTGACATTTAGTGCTCATGGATACACAGTTACAACTAAGGTAATTGAATTACCAATCATGACTTGTTTGAAGCATGCCCATCCAGATGCTGATGGTTCAGTTGTCACAATAGCCTGCAAAACAAATAAAACATATTCTTTATCTACATCTACTACCTTTATATTACGTATGATTATGTTAAAGGTATTTGTTGGAACTCTGATAAGACCCCACCAACAAAGAAGACCTTTACATCTGAGAAAGAGGACAATGCAGCCAAATGGTTAGATTACTGGACCTGAAACCCAGAGGTGGCTTTCTGAGCACTACTTAAGAAATGGTAAACATGCAGCGTGCACCATTGACTTATGGATGCATGTAGGATGTTGCTAAGGAGGAAAGAAGTGTAAGAGTTGTACAAGTTGATAACTGAGTGAAACTCTAGCTTCTCAAGAGTGCCTGCCTGTAAAAATCAGACAAATTCTTAATTTTGCGGCAAGGGTCAAATATTTGATTTTGCTCATATTCCTGTGGTACATAGGTTAGGGTATGACAAAAACTACTGGATAGTTTTTTTTGGCAAAATATCCTTTTACTTCAAATAAATATGCAAATTACCAAATTCTGTTAAAATTGTCATTTGACGCACCATTTTATTAAACAAGTTTGAGAGCCTCGCATGCAAAACCACATCATTCTCCCGTCTTGAAAACACTGAAATATTTTTGTGCAATGGTTAATTGTGTACTGGGTTGATTTAAGAGAATGTTGTGGTTTTTGTTGGGTGCAAAATAATTAAATTTCAAAGACATGTATTTCATTCACTTAAAAGTACGTCTTAAAAATAATTGACTTTCACCATGTGCGAAACCTTCAAATGGATTAAGCTTCTGGTGGTTGAATTGCAGAAGGATGGTCTACAGATTCCTGTAAAAATTTCTTTGGGCAAATGATTGTGAGCGATGTGAGAGCTTTTCAAAGTACGTTAAAAATGTAGACATTTGACCATCCGTCGTCAAATTTCAATTTAGGGGTTAGACATATATTTTAGCACATGCCACATGTCTTGAGCTATATTAAATTGAAATAGACACAGAACTGATAATTTCAAAATGTAACCTTATGTGCTGTAAAAGGCAGGTCCAAAAGCCCATTTGACATGTTTCTGTCACCATTCATCGCACATAAAGCAGAAGTTTGCTTTTGTTTACACAACGTCTGATGTACATCGCCAACTGTCAACTTATTTAATGGTCGAATACCATGAATCTATGACCCTCTTTCGACACATATGATCACCACTGCATCTAAGTCAAAAACAGCCAAGTGATTTGTAGATAGTTGTTTGCTTTGCACTGCACCAAAATATCTCTCCCTTCTCAACAAGATTGTGTGCTCCCTGTGGTTCCTAGCCTCACGGACCTTTACATGTACATATCAGGATAGAAATTGTCCTACCCCTACCCCCTAAAATGGGATGACAGCATTGTGTGATGAACAAACAAGGAACCGCTGCTAGCAAGGATTCAAGCAGCAGTAGATCAAACGATGATCAAACGTAATATTTAATATAGCTCACGACATGTGGCGCGTGCTAAAATATATGTCTAACCCCTAAATTGAAATTTGATGACGGATGGTCAAACATCTGCATTTTTAACGTACTTTGAAAAGCTCTCGCGTCGCTCACAATCATTTGCCCAAAGAAATTTTTGCAGGAATCTGTAGACCATCCTTCTGCAATTCAACCACCAGAAGCTTAATCCATTTGAAGGTTTCGCACATGGTGAAAGTCAATTATTTTTACGAAGTACTTTCAAGTGAATGAAATACATGTCTTCGAAATTTAATTATTTTGCACCCAACAAAAACCACAACATTCCCTAAAATCAACCCAGTACACAATTAAACATTGCACAAAAATATGTGAGTGTTTTCAAGACGGAAGAATGTGATTTAACATGCGAGGCTCTCAAACTTGTTTAATAAAATGGTGCGTCAAATGACGATTTAAACAGAATTTGGTAATTTGCATATTTCTTTGAAATAAAAGGATATTTTGCCAAAAAACTATCCAGTAGTTTTTGTCATGCCCTAGCCTATCTACCATAAAAATATGAGCGAAATCGAATTTTTGACCCTTGCCGAGTTATTTTCTGTATTTAAGGACAGGGACTCTTAAGTGCTTAGCAAACCTCCCAAGTACATCCATAACTCAATGGTTGCATGCTACATGCTTACCATTTTCTTTTATAACATGTGCATGTGTTGGTCCTGTGTTAAATTCCTATTGAGCTATCATGGTAAAAATTTTTATTTACGCACAGCTGTGTGTAAATAACATGACATGAGCATTTTCAATTGAGCTGCAAAATTTCCGTTGAGTTCTGAAGGTGTGAGTACATTTTGGTAAGGTTTCGGAGAGTGAATGCAGTAAATGGATGAGACTAACAAGGACAAGCCAACTATTTCCCTTGGCAATGACCTTTCAGCAAGCAGCACATCCCAGCTTTGCAACTGCTGTGAGTTCCTGTCAAACAGCCTTCTCAACGGCACAACTGACTCTTCTTCCCGCTTATTCCACCGTCACTACTTTTTGTCAAAATAACAGTGTTGTAGTGGCTCACAACAAAACTGTAAGTTTCCTGGAGTGGAGTCTGTCTTCGCAAATTGCACTGTACACAGCAATGTGAACATTGCTTTCAACAATCCAAACCCTGCTACTTCCGGTCTTTGACTTTTACCAACCTAACAGTGTTTACTAAAACTTAAGTATTTTGACTTTGTTTGTCTACATTTTCACTGAGAAGTTTGACTTTGTTTGCCTACATTTTCACTTAAGAAGAAACGACTTTTTCATTGAGAATTTGAGACCAGATGAGGCATTCTTGTTCAACTGTCGCTCAGCTGATTGTGACATGTTTATAACCAGCCAATGAGATCCTTTGTCATGCATTGTGAGAACTTTGTATTCAATCACAAGTAAAACATGTTTTAGCACCCAAATTGTTGTTGTTGTGTTATAAAGGAATTGTTTCATGCTTTTAGCTGTGCGTATATCAAGTTATGGATGCACTTTGCAAGTTTGGAGAGCACTCAAGAAGCTAGAGTTGCTCTCGGCTGTGCCTCAAACAACTTTTATGCTTCTCTTGTGGTCTCCAAACTTCCCACCTGCATCCATCACTCAGTATACGCACACTAAGCATAAAACAATTCTTAATTGCTGTGGGTAAAAGCATTTCTCAAAAGTTTGTTAAGTTTAAATTTGGAACAGTTTTTCAAAGAATTGAAGACAAACAGTAGCATACGGTATAGAGGTGACATGACGTCATCAAATTCTTAAATCCAAAACTAAACAGCCACCAGAGTTTTTATCCTCATCAGGCATAAGAGGTACTAATTTTATATCTGTTTGCAATTTCCGGCTCAATAGCGGTCATCGTTTGGAAACCAGCGCATTTTGAATTTCAGGTTTATGGCGGTGCGTGACATAAAGCTATGATCGGGTTTGTCAAAAAACATGTATTTATCTCGTGATTTTTAGCCATTTAAGACGTTAAAGCATTTGGAAAAGTGCTTATTTAAATGTTTGCTTGTTCAGTGCAGTTAATCTGTGTCCTAGATAGCCAAACTAAGTTCAAGATGTTCACACTATTTTCCAGCCACCATATTGGTGTCTCATAGAGGAACACCAACATGGCGGCTCCATACTAGGTTCTGTAATTTGCACAGAACATTTTGATGAATATCTCAACTTTGGGACAATGTACACACCTTAACCTTGGAGAAGTGTCTTCTTTATTATCTTCTATAATATCACAATTTCTTGAATTTATCCATTGAATAGTTTTTGATTTTATTTTATATTGCGTGACAGTGAAAATGCTCTATAGTAAAGTGCAGTAGAGTAGGGTACAGTACAGAAGCGTAGTGTAAAGTAGAGTAGAGCAGTGTAGAACATAGCGTAGCATACCATAGCGTATAGAATACAGCACAGTACAGTAGAGTACTGTAAAGCAGAGTAAAGTACAATAAAGTAGAGTACACTGGCAAAAGACATTGTTTGTTACAAAGGCAGAAATTATACTTTTTATGTAAAACAACAACAGGAAACACCAATTGAGCTGTCTCTGTTTATGATAAGAAGCTTGATTTTTGTAAAAATACTCAACAATACTTAAGCTTACACGGAGTGTACTAACGCTTGTTCACTAAATAGCAATCTCCGGTCATCTCAGTGAAGTTTTATAATGAAAGCTTGTGTGGAATTTTGTTGTCACCAAATCACTGAAAAAGGCTCTCTAAAATCTCCGCCATACATGTACATCACTTTAATAACTTGAAAGGTTGATACAGACCAGTTTGTTGTTTTTTTGGGGTCTTCTCCAAGTGTCTTTGTTCAACCAGCTGATTCAGCTTTTAGAAAATCTCTTAGCTGGAGGCCCATCAAAAAAATTGAGCTCGAAATTTGGCAGCACAAAGAATTATCTAACTCATCTCAGGAGAATTATTAGATTCTTCCATATTTTACAAGAAAAAAGTAGGTATTATGCTCTAAAAACTGGCAACACCAATTAAAAAAAACGCTGAGAAAGTATGTTTGTGTCAAAAGAAAACTAGAGATTTTATCTAATAAGACTAGCAAACATTACAACCAGACCGATTACGTGTTGGGCAATGCTAAATCACAAAGTGCAACACACTTTTCTGTTTTAACTGTTTTTCCATGGTCAATGCAATGCGCCTGCCAACAGGTAATTGACTCAGCGGTGCTAAACTGAACATTATTTAGCTTAGCGATCCCTGTAATATTTCGGGAATCCTCTGGTGTTTCAATGTTGGCATTAAGAGAGACCACTGAAATTCATTTCAATCCCCTGTGGGAGATAGATATCCAAAATTTTTGGGAGAACCACCCTCCCCCCCCCTTGACTGAAGCTACAATTAAAAGCTATTCAAGAACAAGAAATAATAGCTCCTGGATAGGACAACTTTAAAAAGTGCTTTCCAATCTCCTGTCACTATGTTTAACTTTTAATTGGTTTATGTGAATTGCTAACTGTCGAACATTTGTGCAAGAGCAGCAAAAGCATGGCTGAGCTGGTCATACGGTTGTGCCACATTTTTACTAAGTCTCGAATGTGAGCCATGCAGCATGGTTGCCGATATATAAAAACAGACAGATTCATGTGGCTCCTGATTCTTATACCAGAAAGCTTAGGTGCTTTAAGGCAATGTGGAGTGGTATTGAAGAAAATCAACCACTTTTAGTATCTTTCCTGTAATATTTTTGGATTAAATGATCCATATTAATATTTGCTTATTTGTTTGTGGTTGGACTGTTGCACTTCTTATTTTCAATTTATATAAGCAGAATTTATTTGGAACTTCCCACTACACTTTTCAAAGTTACACTTTTGATAACCTTGGTTTGATTTTTTTGTTGTACCGGTAATACATTGCAATGATCAATCATGTCTTCGTATCTTTCTCCGCAGTTCAAATATATGGTCTTCCATATATTCACTTGTATTCTTCACCATCTACGGGTATGTTACGAACTCACAATGTGACCAGCTCCCAGTTGGTAGAGCACTGCACCGGTATAGCAGAGGTCATAGGTTTGAATCCCGTTCAGGCCTGAATTTTTTTCAGGCTTTAATCTCACAACTGCTTAAGTTGTGTGTATAACTGCAATCATGTCTTCATGTTCACAGTAATGTTGACATCAAGGGAATACCACAAAATGACAAACTAGACATGACAGCAGACAGGAAATTAAACAAAGTTAAAGCGCTGTGGCTGCAGTTCAGCCAGATTGTGTATCAGCGGACATTCTTCAAGTGCTAGGTAACCGCTCACTAGTCGTGCTTTCCGCCATTTTGTGTTTTCGCATCGCGTGGTGCTTAGATGTAAACAAAATCGTTTTCCATTGGATCGTATCATGTGTTACCGAAGACCTAAATGGTGAGAAACAGTTTTTTGTATCTTTTGCGAATTGTTGTTAGTCTTTTTCTTGGCAATGTGTTAGTATATAAGTTTATTTCTTTTCATTTTTGTCATCCAGATTGTTATCTCGGGTAAATCATACATCCATGTAATTCAGTGTTAAGGAAGCAAATTGTACGCCGAGCAGTACTCGCTACCTGTGCATAAATGTCGTTTTGGGTTTGAAACTCTTCTGGTGAAGTTACCTAGAAGCAGCCACAAGCGCAATGTTTCTAAAATGTCTAGAAACAGTTTTTATATAGTGGACATTATGTTCCTATGCAAGCAATGAATTGACAGGATTTTAATTAATGATAGCATTTTATTTTTGCCCTTAAAATTGTTTTGTCTCTTGTGCGTGTATAAATATTGTGTTATTTGCATGCAACACATTGACATAGATTTTCGTTTTTCTCAAAGGGAAATACTGTGAGTTAAAGCATGAAATGTGGTATGGTATATGTTGAATTATTTTAAGGCTGTAAAGTAAAATAATTGAAACAAGAGGCACCAGCTGCATTCTTGTGGTGTTAAACATGACCTATATTTTGTCATTATTTTAAACATACCTCATAGGTGTTTTTCAGCTGGTTTGGAAAACCACTATATCAACATATCTGAGATTAGTTCAAAACAACAAATTAATCAGAATGGTTGTTCCATATTTGCGTGAAGTTTAAAGTCAACTGAATTTGATTTAAGACTTAAGCAGCGCTTCGTCCTCACACTTTATTTCGAGCATTTTATTACACGAAAAACTGCACTTTGACCACAATTTTAAATTTTCTCAAATTTCTAAAAAATAAAAATTTGCAGGAGTCTTTAAATATGATTTTTAGGAACAGGTCACCCAAGGGTATCTTTGGGTGAAAAAATGAGCGATATGCCAAAGGGGTTGTTGACCGATGTTTCTCGATCTCAACAGTCAGTCATTCTTAAGCAGTTGTGAAATTAAAGCCTGCAAAAAATTCAGACTCAAACAGAATTCAAACCCATGACCTCTGCAATACCAATGCAGTGCTCTATGAATTGAGCTGTCAAGCCAACTGGGAGCAGGTCAGCAAGATCTCACTGAGATTCAAGAAAACTTGCTGAGATTTTGAAAACTCATGGGACTTTAAAGCATAGTTGAGCTCTATGAGTTTCTTCAGATTGAAATCCATCAAAGGAGAAAACATTCATAGCAGCATTTTTTTTATGAATTTTGAGGTGACTGTGTATGGTAATGACTTGTGGTCAAACATTGTGATTGTTTCACACTCCCAAGGGTACATTATGAAAACAACATTTAATTTGAGTACAAGATGTAATAGTGAGATTACACCTTTTTGAGCACTTGGTCTTGACTCTTACAATACAAAGGTAGTCACAATACTAGGGAAAAATTTTTTTGGTCAAATATGCTAATCTACTGCAACTGTGATTTTGACTTTAAGGTACAGGTAAATACAACATCTCTATCCACTGTTCAGCAGGTTCACTAAAAAGTTAGCAGCAAGTTAAGGACAGAAGGATCATAAAAGCAAACAACTGACAACATTTTCTGAGTAAAATGGAACTCAAAGACCTATACTGCCCCATAGAGACTTTGCATTAATATACAGTATATACCGACCTGAATAAAAAATGGAACACCAGCACTCCTTCTTGTACCACACAAAGTCTCTGAGGGAAAAGCACTGCCAAGGTCCTGTAATAAAGTCCACAACCAGTGTTCTGGTAATTGGCAAAGATCGGTATCTGTACTTCTAGAGAGTTGAAGGAGAATATTTCAAATTACTTATAGGAGATTCAATACTAAAAATCAGTGCCACCTAACAGCATGGTTGAAGGAATTTGGGCAGCATCCTGGTGGCGTTTTGGTCATTTTCATTAAGTGATTATGGGAAAGCAACACAAAGCTATATATTGGTAATACAACTGATTACTGGTGGATATTCACACACCTGCCAACTCACTCATAGTAGGAAATCAAGAGAGAGACAGCATTGTTAAAACATGGGTTGCAGGTCAAGGGTAAGGGTCAAGGGTGAGGGTAAAGGGTAAGGGTCAAGGATAAGGGCCACTATTTTCAAAGGGAGGGTCAAGTAATTTCTACTCATTAGAATTTACACTGGCCAGCTGTAAAATAATGAACAAAGAAAGTTCTGATAGGAAAATGCCCGTACACAGAAAGGAAGAAAAATACATTCCTGTCTAAGCTGTTCCTGTGTAGTTTGCATATTACGTTCAGTCCACATGACCCACCCCTGCCACCCCCCAAGAGAAGCACACCTCAACATACTTGCAAATGCCCTCCACCTACTATAATAGTGGTATGTCCTTCCTTAAAAAAGAACTGTACACTTACAAGGGAAAAATGCATTGTGGGAATAGAACTGTAATCTGACACTTGATTTAACAAAAGGAAATTATCCCAAATTAGTATTAGTATTTGTGTTAGTATTAGTATTAGCTTTAGTGTTAGTGTAAGCATTAGCGTTAGCATTAGTATTAGCAGCAGCAACAGTAGTGCAGTACTAATAGCAGTAGAACCAGTGGCAGTGAATGGTACTGGAAATACTAGTAGGCAAGTATAAATCAATACCTCCACAAAACAGCAGAAAGCTTAGCAAAGCCAGTGTATGCTAGTTCAAAAGCACCTCTGTGTTTTGAAGTCAGCAATACTTTAGTAAAGAAATCACCAATCTTACCTAACTGAAAAAGAAAACAACACAGAGTAGAGCAGAATTAACACTACAACCAAAAAGCATGTTTTATCACAAACATTACCTACGTTAAAATTGAATAAAGCATTCTGTGGTACAAATTATTAAAAATATAGCTTAAGATCGTCAGTCTACTGTTTGTGAGGGTACAAATGTGATAAAATGAGACGTTACAAATTTGCATAAATTTATTTATCTCTGCAAATTACTTTCTATATCCAAATTTTTAATGTTTCTTTTTATCACAAATTTCTATCCATTGAAGACAGTAGACTGGCTGTTGAAAGATTATTTTTCAGATAACTTTTACCAGAGAATGCTTTATTCCATTTATTATGATCAATCCTGGCAAGAGATTCCCAATATGTTTACTCATCTATGTTGATGCACTGACCAAAACACTTCTGTCTTTGTGTCAATTTGATAGTTCAATCGAACCTCTCCACAACAACAACCACCCTGAGGACAGTGGTAAGTGGCCATTGTAGAGAGGGGGTCATTATGGGGAGGTAGGGGTGTAATACAACACTTATGATATGCCAATATTTTTGTGACTTCTGCGCTTGCACAGCAGTCACTATTGCCATTGTCTGAGTTTTCCAGAAAGTAAGTAAGTAACAATAGAGTGTACGTCGGAGCCAATCAGCACAACAGAAATATATCTTGTGGTCTCTCGGGAATACTTCATATCAACGATGATTTGCCAATAATCCTCAATGACCAACAAAAATCTTGGTTTCCTTGCGGAGTGGTTCACTTCTGTATCAGCTTCTCCCTGAGATTGAACGAGGTGAGTGTCTTTTAAGCAGTAGAGGTCTTTTTCCATGTTAACATAGCCTCATCTAAACATGAGAAGGGTTGGGAGAATTTGAGACAGTTATGCAAACCTGAGACTACATCTTGGGTTTGCATAACTTTCAAGAATTCTCCCAGCCCCCTGAGTGTTTAGATAAGGCTTTGTAAACACAGAAAAAGTGTTCTACTGCTTTTATGAAATAATTCTCAAAAATACACATGAATCTAAAACATCACAACCATGTTTACATACTCTCATCTAAACACACCTATTGACCAATGAGAACACATGCAGTAGCTCAGTTATTTTATAATATATTTTACAACATCAACTTCTCACAGCTTTCATGTTTTGTTTGTAATCGATCAGATGAAAGGTTATGAGAGTATTCTTCAGCTTTTAAGTCGATATGTACAACAAATTTCTATAGTACTCCGACCTGATTTGACGATGCTTGCTAAACCACATGAATGCTTGTTGATACTCCATAAGCAACAGGTGCGCTTGCTGATACTCCATAATTTGGAAGTTCTTAAGCCTCATATGAGGAAAAGTTACTTGAATCTTTACTTAACTGAACCTCAATAACAAAATTGAGCCCTTCTAAGCAATATTGAGCCCCATTGTGGGATAATCGAGCCTCTTTTGAGGTATACACAGCCCCATTGTGGGATAATCAAGCCTCTTATGAGGAATACGGAGCCCCATTGTGGGATGATCCAGTCTCTTATGAGGAATACAGAGCCCCCACTGTGGGATGATTGAGTCTCTTTTGAGGAATAGTCAGCCCCATTGTGGGATAATTGAGCCACTTTGAAGGAGTATTGAGCACTCTAGCTCTAGGGGAAAACATAATTGTCTTTTCTATAGCAGGATAAACAAATCTTTTTCAGGAAATCAGAACCCTGCACTGCAACAAATTGACGTCAGTTTTTCGTGCGTCTGTCCTACTATTGATCATGTATTTCATCATGACATTGCGACAGTAGCTGTGGATTCACGAGGCGATAGCAGAGTGGATCCACAGACTACTTAGACAATGTTATGAGGAAATTATTGGTAATTATCAATAACAGGACAGACGCACGAAAAAACTGAGGTCAATTTGTTTTTTTACGATAACAAATTGTCAAATTGTCCACTCTGACTTGTTGACGCATCGCACAAATTATAAATTCATGTGTCTGTATGCTTGTTGACAATAAAAATTAGCCACTGAGTGCACAAGAATTTCTGTAGTTATTGTAAAAAGTGATACAGTAACTTCTTTTGAATACAATGTAGTTCTCACAAAGCTGTTCAGTATAATTAAATTGTTGCTATGATCCATTCCATTCTCCTTGATTGTAATAACTCTTGTTTGATCACCTACTTCACAATGTATACTGTGACACCTAGTTGCATGTTTAGCTGCCAAAAGTTGTGTTTCATTAAGTTTTATTTGTTGACTTTGTTAATACTTAAATTGTTCTACTTATGCATTCAATATGTTTTGTTCTTGTTACCTATGAACATACAAAATAATAATGGAGTAAATTCTTTTGAATAGTTCTTAGAGTTCTAATAAAATATTGTTGCTAGGACCCATACCATTCTCCTTCACTGTAATAACTCTTGCTCAATCATCAAACAAGAATTATTACCAGTATCTATACTGGTAAGTAACAAGAACAAAACCTATTAAATGCATTGTACAATAATTCAAGTATTAACAAAGTGAACAAATAAAACTTAATGAAACACAACTTACTGTAGTTCTACATGAAACTAGGTGCCACAGTATACTATATGGATATCATTGAAGATGTAGGGAGTAAAGCAATGCAGTGGTGCAGCAATGTTGTCCTAACCCCAAAGAAAGATGGAGAAAACATCAGGGTGAGCCTGGACATGACAATGTACATAAAGAGAACCAGACATGCCATTCCCACCTTAAGAGAACTGGAGGAGAGACTAATGGGGCCAAGTATTTCTCCCACTTAGACATGAAGGATGGCTATATGCAGCTAGAGATGGCAAAGGAATGCAGGAAGCTCACCACATTTTACATGCATAGAGGGCTCGAACGTTTCAAAAGGCTGCATTTCTGGGTTAACATCCTAGTTTTCAGCACAACGCCAGACATGTACAGCAGCTGTGGTACGAACATGAGCTCAAGCTTTGCTTGAAGAAGAGCAGTCTCAACCTCCAAGCTGTCAAGTTCTTTGGAAAGGCTTTTTCAAGGGAAGGCATATCACCAGACCCAGATAAGGTAGCAGCCCTAAAGGTAGCAGGACCAGATAAGGTAGAAGCCCTAAGGGCAGGAGGACCCCCGCAGTCAACAACAGAGATACACTCCTTCCTGTTCATTGCTGGAGCAATTGCCGACTTTATGGAGGGATTTACACAAGTCACTGCACTGATGAGAGAAGTGCTCAAGGATTACACCAGAGCGCCAAAGGTCATTTGAATGGGTCCAGGAAATGCTAACGGATGACATGTTGATGGCATACTTTGATCCATGGAGAAGGACAAAACTGAAAACTGATGCGGGACCAGGTGGAATGGCAACCACCATAAAGCAGTACGATGCGGAGGCCAAGAGATGGCAGCCAGTGATTAACCCTCATGAGCACTTATGGATACTGAAAGCAGATAAAATGGAACCTCCCTTACGCCACCACCCAAAATGTCAAGCCTAGTTGGTCGCTTATGGGAGGTGGTTGCTTAAAAGAACTTAGATAATATTGGGTCAAAATTTTGTCTCATTAGCATATGGCAACTACACAGACTTATCACTTGTCTTAATTGTTTTATTTGTATCTTTGCCAATCAGATATAAGATAAGATAAGATAAAATTTTATTGTACATTCCTTAGAAGGTTTTTCAGTGAGCGATATAATACATGAAGTGAAATAAGTACAAATAAATACAATATATGTGCATAGCACGGCTGCTGCCTTTGATGTTGACACTGACCAGAAACCACTGGTACGGAACAACTGCACCACTCGGCATAGAGACAATGCGGGTCCATCTTCAAGGCTTTAACTACTGCCACAACTATATACTAAGGAAGAATTAAAGAACAATGAAGCAGATTATCACTCATGTCATCCAGAACCACTGGCTGCACAATAGAGCCAGGCCAGCAAGAACAAGGAAGAATTTGAGCTAAGAGAGACTGTGGAAGAGTTTCAGAAGGATATCATGGCTATTGTGAAATCATCAGTACCTCAAGCAGTCACCTGGCAGGAGCTGCTAGAGGAAACACACACAGACACTGAACGGCTGGACTTGAAGGAAGCCATAGCTAGAGGATACCTCACGGTGAAGGAGAAGAGAGTGCTTGAGCTCCAGTATGACCCCATTTTCATGGAGTTGGCTGTCATAGCAGTGCTGGTAGTCCAAGGTGCACGAAGAGTAATTCATCACGCTCTGCAGCATAAGGTGGGGTTGAGTATTCCTCTGAAGCTTGAGCACAAAGCCCACCAAGGCATTACAAAGACAAAGAAGTACCTGTGCACCAGAGTGTGGTTCCCAGGGTTGGACAAAATGGTGGAGGCACACATCCAGCACAGCCACCCATGCCAAGTAGTGACTGAGTCATAGGAGTGAGAGCCATTGCGCATAACACCCATTGCCCAGTATGCCATGGAAAGATGTTGCTGTGGACTTCCAGGGCCCCATTCATACTGGAGTGTATCTGCTGGTTATGGTGTGCAAGCAGTCTAGATGGGCAGAAGTAGAATTTACCACCCCTACGAGTGCCACGGTGGTGATACGAAAGATGGATAATACCTTCGCCTCGCTGGGCATACCTGTGTCAGTAAGCAGTGATAATGGACCCCTGTTCAACGGCATAGACTTCAGTGACTTCAGCAAGCATTTGGGCTTTCATCATGAGCGAAAAACGCTGCTGAATCTGCAAGCCAATGCAGATGTTGAGCAGTTCATTAATTTACTGAAGCTGCTGCACAAAGGTAGTTCGTATAGTGTGATTGTCCGGGTCAGGGTAGTTCTGAAAAGAACTGCTGTTGGTGACTGACATTTCGACAACCTGAGTGGAAGTCATCTCAGGGTCAAGTGAATAATGTTTGCCAGTCGATGATGTTATAAGTCTGGTCCATTGAACGTGATTGGTCAGTTTAGTCATAATGGTATTGGCTGAAAGACTTGTGTAAATTTCGTCATCAGTCATTGGTCAGTTTTGATCTGTCTATTGCTTGTCAAATTGGTTGGTTTTTGGTCCGTCTATTGTTAGTCAAATTAGGTTGGTCTGTTAGAAGTCTGTTTGTCGGATTTGTTTCCATCATGGATAAGTCGTTTGTAGGGTGCCAGTAGTTGTTGACATCTGTTTAGAGGCATTTGTTCTAGGTTAGTGTACCAGCTTTCCAGAGTCAGTCGTTGAAAATAGTTTGTACTTTAGGTTAAGCTCTGAGCAGAGTCCCTGTCGATGTTGTGGTTTGTCACTTGATGGTCGCTCATTTGTGTTCAGTCAGTCTCGTGTTAAGATTTCTGCCAGTCTCACCAATGTAGGAAGCCCGGCAGTCGAAGCATTTGATCTTGTAAAGTGCTCCCTGTCTGTGGTTGGGTTCGTCCCTGTCTTTAACATTGGTCAGTAAGTGTTGTAACGTAGTTGTAGGTTTGTGGGCTACAGCCCCATGGGATGGTCTCAGAAGTGCCCTTAATGTAAGGTATAGTCACTGTAGTAACAGGTGTTGGGTTCCTGTTTGCTGCGTCAGCTTCAGTAGGTTGGTTCACGTTCAACAGACCAGACTTTTAACATCATCAACTGACGAACAATCATTCACTTGACTCCGAAGATGACTTCTGCTCAGGTTGTCGAAACATCAGTCACCAACAACAGTTCTTTTCAGAACTACCCTCACCCGCACAATCACACTATACTGTACTGTCAGACAAATGTGCCAACAACTTTGGTTCAACCACCGCTGCAAAGACCAAGGTCTCTTTCCAGCCGGACTTTAACTAAGTCTCCATTGAACACACAAGAGGCCATCCAGATCGTCAAATCCACCTGCAGATGTCTGGTCAAAGCGCAGAGAAACGAATGTCACAGAAGACTCAGTTATTGCAACAATAAACTAAAACAACGTCTTGACAAACTTAAACAACTGTTACTGACTAACTTACTTGAGACTATTATGACAATCGGCAACAGGTGAGCCGACAAAACCACAGACTGCCTGTTATTAACTGAGGTCTTTGCTTGACAAAAGTCAATATAGGAATCATAATTTCTTGAGTTTGACAGCTAACTGGTAAATGAATTCTTGTTACCCCAAATGGATATTAAGCACAGAGCGATCCTATGAATGGCAAGGACATGCCATCTTTGAAGCACTTTGTTGGCTTTTTTGTGCAATGGTGGAAAGCCAAAATAACGGTCACATAACATAGAAGTCATGGAGAAATAGTGTTATTTTTGTTAAAACAACGAAGTCAGTTACGTAGAATAATATAGGGTAAATAATAAAAATACAGTGAAAATAAAACTTATATTAACACTTTAGAAGATGCCTTGGGAAGAACAAAAATGATGAATTATCTTTGTCACTTCACAGAACATTCAAATTTCACCGCTAACTAAAATAACAATGCTGATGCCTGTGATCAACGAGCTATCTGTTTCCATTTATCTCAGCATGCCAAGGACGAAAACAAATCTTGTAAGAGGTGATTCTGGTGAGCCTGTGAAAACAGACGGATTTTAGTGGGATATTTAAAATTATTCAGATTTATGAGCGTTATGATCGTGCAAACAAAATGCAAACTGTTCTATATTCAGAGCAAAGAAATTGGAAACAAAAAGTATTACAAGAGAACTTAAAAAATGTCAAAAAGAGATTTCGCCTGAATATTGACGTTAGAAAGGAGAAGGAAGACTCAGGGCTGAGTGCAACAGAAACAAAAATTGTGTTCGTAAAAGACCACCTGAATTTTAGCAGCCAATGTTCACCTTGAGGAATCTCTTTAAGATAAATGGCTGAGGGATAACCATATTACTGTAAATATAATCTGTTACCTTTGCAGTCTGCTTGTATCTGTTTTTTTTTTTACGAGTTTTAGTTTCCAAACCTATTTCTCAACCGCATTAATCCTCAAAGGAGCAAAGAAAATGTGGCATCAAAAGAACTAGACATGGCATTTTATAAATTTGAGTGAACAGCTCGTATTCATATGATAGGCTTTCACAAGTGGAGGAACATGATTATGAAGTTGAAATTAAAAAAGTCAATTTTCTTTGTAAACTTTTCTCCTGAAGCTATCGTTCATTAAGTTCAAAGGGCACTGCTTACTTGTAAAGTAAAACAGAAAATTACACCCCTCGCCCTCCAGAACCTTGTGGCAACATGCTAAAATTAGCAAGTAATGAGCAAGTAAGCCAAACAAATGGGAGCATTCGTCCTTCATTGGGATTTGTGATTGGCAGGCTGAACACCTCGGCCTCATTATATAGGAATGCTCTGTGTTTAATAAAGAAATAGACTGATTGTTTAATTTGTAATTATCATTTGACCATAGTTCTTGTTCCTCAGATTCTTATACAGATTAAATAAACTGGATACAATTCACTAAATTCTTGTTTGGGTGTCTGCTGCTAAATTCCTGGGCACCTTGTAACCTGTTACTGTAACTGTTGCTATGGCACGGAATCAATTTTTTTAAGTGATAAGCAGAAGCTTGAAGAAGGTTAAAACCGAGCATCTAAAGTTAGATTGCTGTTTTACATAGTTAGACAACCTTGGAAGTCTAGCAGATCACACTGAAAATGAAAATGCTCACCAATCATAATGAATGTCAGACATTTTTTGGCTTAATAATATAGTGTCACTGATTGTTACTGTTCAAAGAAGGAAGATGTTATGTATGGCATTACTCCTAACAAAAATGCATAATTGTACAATTGTAAATTAAACAACTTTATCAAGCCACATAGTTGAACTACTCGCTGCAAGTGGCATTTGCATTTTAATACTGCTACAGTAGTTCTATTTTACTCACTTGCAGTTTGGCAGCGCATATAATATTCTGTGTGTAACAATTTCATCACCTGTTTAGGAGTCAACAAACCATGCTTGCTGTTGCAAAGTTGTATTGGTGCATTCTCAGCAAGTTCCCCTAACAACAAAGCTACTTCCTTCATAGTCCTCCAGCAACACACCAAAAGGATCTGAGAGGCAGGGGCCATCATTTGACCTTCTTCTAAAACAGAATATTGTGGGATCCTACTGAAGTCTTCATTCACTCCTGTAAGAAGATAAAAAATTCAATCCATATCACTATGTAATACATGTAGTTTGATAAGGAAGGTAATTAAGAGGTCCTGACTGTGCATGGATATCAAAAACACTGGTCAGAAAGTTTTTGAGCATCCTTTGGAAAAGTGCCATCTCAAACATTAACAAGTTTTATGTAAAAGTTAAGAAATTGACTATTTTCAGAAGCGAAAAATACTCGTGGGTATGTCCAATATCAAACTGAAATAAGTATTGTGGGAAAGAAAAAACATAACATCATGAAATGAAAGATCTGGGCATTTTATGTTTGTACTAGCAAAAACAAAAGTTTGTGACAAGCTTCTGCCAAAATTTGAATAATATTCATTTTTACGGCAACTTCTTCAACTAAGTTCATTGGTTATTTTTCACAATGGTTGCTGAAATTTTAGCAAGATTTTAACACCATCCATTTCAACTTCTCTTTTTAAAGTCAACTTCAGTTTTTCAACAATTTTTCAAGACAACTTCTTAACACTAAACTAGTAAACAGCCCCTTGCAAGCTGCAGTTATTAATGCTATTTATTTTCTGAGGTGTTTTGTCTAACTAACATAGACCTCTTCAGGGAATTTTACACACAGACACTACATGTCTGAATTCAAGCCATTCTAGTGGCTATTTCAAGGAACACAAGCTGCAAGGGTTTTTACAAAAGGGAACAGCTGTAATATATTTAGGCAAAATGTAAGAAAGTTTTGGGGGTCATGGTTTTAGCTGTCCCATACCCCTCTCCAAAAAGGAAACAATGGATTAACAAAATGAAGCCAAGGCACTTAATTTAGCTTCCCATCCATACACACAAGTGTTTGAAGGCTGTTGTAACCCCCCTACTACTGAACTGGAGTTCTCAAAATGTATTTCAAATTCCTTAGGGGGTATTCAGTAACAGTGTAGCCAGTGTGATACTTCTGAGCTGTTAATTCTTGCTGTCTTGGTTGTATCAGTAAACAGCAGGCTGTTTGAAAAGGATCCTTAAGTTCTCTTCATCCTTTTCTTTCAACTGTTCATCCACACCTGTGCTAGGGACCTTAGATCATGTGTACTGAAGGCGTCCTTGGTCGAGTGTTGACTGATACTCGGTCAACACTCTATCGACACTTGATCAACAGTCAGTCGATAGTCGGTCAAGCGTCAATCCACTTACATGAATTGATAGAAAGTTTCGTCCACTCTTGACCAAGATGTCAATGGAGTGTCAATCAAGTGTCAACTGAGGTATCGATGGAGTGTCGATCGAGGGTATCGATCGACACTCAAGCATGGATGCCTTTATTACAAATGATCTGGGACCTTAAAGAGAAAAGCTCTGTAGCATCTTACCAGAGACCAGAAATAAGCTGACTCCTTAGCTCCCAGAGGGTAGGAAAAAAATACATTTTAATACTTTTACCATAGGGAGGCATGACTGTCCACCATGATAGCCGATCCCAATCCCTGGTTAGATTTTCATAACTTGGAGAAGCTGGTTTGTGTTTACAATATGTTTACCTGTAGATTATTCTCATCTCCCTACTACTTTAAATGCTATATTTCTTTTTAGGATTGAATCTCTTACAGTAGTAAACTTAAGATACAGAAAAGAATACCTTCATCGTCATCCATCAGAAATCCTTCAGGTGATGAGCTGGTCACTACTGGGTCCGCAATGTCTGCTGCAAGAAGACACTCATTTAAGAGAGACGAGATGAGATTCTGCCATTGTTCATCACCTGAAATGTACCTTCAAGACAACAGTAAACAGAAAACTGATTTGCAATGGTCAAGAAAAAAAATTAGTTTCTGACTATAAATATCGTTCTTTTTTCAGCAGTTGCATGGAAAAATTCTTAGTGTGCATGTTCTCTAGACCTCTGCTAAGGGTGTGCACATGAAGCCCTTGCATGAACAAAGTCATCCAATGCAAAGGGTTGCCTAATTTGTTCAAAGAATTGTTGTAGTAATTTAATCGTTTAACTACTAAGATCTATCAGGAATTCTCTTTTCTAGCCGCTATACATTTCCTTGTAAATTAGTCTAGAAAACTTGGGGTTACATATAGATATTGTAAGGAGCGGTTACATAGTCTATTAATCACTTCTGAGAGTTACAAGGCTACCAAAATGAAGTAAGAATAGGTCGCTAGTCAGTTCAATTGTAGTTGAAGGCTTCTGTGCAAAAAGAGCATATATAGCATTTTGGGCCAATTTTTATTTTTTGCAGGATTGAGCTAATTTTTGGCAGACTTACTTGTTTTGACATGAAAAGCATCGCTGTGTAATTGTTCTTGTTGATTTGCACTTCGTTTTAAAGAAATAACATATGCAAAAACTCAGTTTTCCAAGGGTATCTTTTGGAGATCTTTTGTCGAATGAAAAACAAAAGAAACATTTTGTTTTGTTAAACGATGAAGTCACCGAAGCGTGGTATTTGCTCCTAGTTTTACTATTCATATAATTATGCTATTCTCTTAATGTTGCTTCATTAGCACAAGTGAATCAAGGGCACTGAATGGCCGAGATTTGAGTTTGTTTTGTTGTGACCCTGGTTTGATACGAGGTCGGTGAATATTTTTTTCCCCAGTCTATTTCTCTACTTCTTTCAAAAATCAAAACATCTATTTGAAAAAACCATGCTGTTGAAGCTGCTAAAAGTAACTGCTTAAGTTTGCGCCGCATCAAAATCCACCTTTGAAGGATTCGCTCTAACAGATGCTGCTCGGAAACTGAGTTTTTTTGCATATGTTATTTCTCTGAAACGAAGTGCAAATCAACAAAAATAATTATGCAACAATGCTTTCCATGTCAAAACAAGTCAGTCTGCCAAAAAATAGCTCAACCCTGCAAAAAATAAAAATCAGCCCAAAATGCTATATACGCCCTTTTTGCACAAAAGGCTTCAATTATCAAAAATGGAAGACTCAATACTTCAGCATTATTTGTTAATGAAAAGTACATCTGCAATGGGTACATGCATGGAGCTTTGTGTTTTAGCAGGGCTTGTTCATTCTGGGAGCTCAACGGAGGGGATTGGTGTTTGTTAGGAACAGGGTACTTTTTATGATTGAAAAACGTTACTCTGGTTTTTTTTTTTTTACTAACATTTTTACATTTTTAAACCAGAGTAAAGTTTTTCAATCATGAATCAACCACCTGGTTACATAACCATTTTTAAAAGGGTACTTCTTACTTAGAAAATGTCATTTTCTGAGTATAGGTAGGACATTGACCTTCACTTGCTCCTTCCTTCCATCCTTCAGTTCCTGTTAACTTTTAATTAAATCTGCTGAAAGTGCAGAAGGATTTGCAGTCCCTTGTGTGCTCAAGTCAATAGTGGTTACGTTTCTTTTTTGAGAAGAGTTTAGATGGTCCAAAGTATGCTTTTGCATGTGTTTCTTAACTTTAAGCTCTTACTTTTCAACCAGATCAATGGAAGTTGAAAAGTGGTTGGTGGGGTTTAATAGACTGATTGGTAAAAGTGAAGAAGAGCTCCCAAAAGATATTGTCAGTCATCTGTCGGTTGTCTACAAAACGAAGACCTAAGACCTAAGACCTAAGACCCAAAAACGAAGTCTTGTTTTTCTACAGGCCTATCAAACCAGAGACAGTCAAACGGGGTCAACGTTTTTCTTCGGACAACAACGGACGCGAAATTAATGTGGTCTTCGTTTTGTAGATAAGCGGCTCGAACTACAAAATGAAGACCCTCACTTAAATGCTTTGTTTGTTGTCATCTGATGCAGAATCAATGAGGTCTTCATTTTGTAGATAAGGCTGGCTCAAACTACAAAACGAAGACCCTCGCTTAAATGCTTTGTTCTTTGTCAGCTGACGCGAAATCAATGGGGTCTTCGTTTTGTAGATAAGGCCAGCTCGAACTACAAAACGAAGACCCTCGCTTAAATGCTTTGTCCTTTGTCAACTGACATGAAATCAATTAAGGCCAGCTCAAAGACCCCATTAATTGATTTCGCGTCAGCTGACAACGAACAAAGCATTTAAGCGAGGGTCTTCGTTTTGTAGTTCGAGCCAGCCTTATCTACAAAACAAAGACCCCATTGATTCTGCGTCAGATGACAACGAACAAAGCATATAAGCGAGGGTCTTCGTTTTGTAGTTCGAGTCGGTCTTATCTACAAAACTAAGACCCCGTTGATTCCACATCAGCTGACAATGAACAAAGCATTTTAGTGACGGTCTTCGTTTTGTAGTTCGAGCCGGCCTTATCTACAAAACAAAGACCCCATTAATTTCGTGTCAGTCATTGTCTGAAGAAAAGCATTGACCCAGTTTGACTGTCTCTGGTTTGATTGGCCTGTAAAAAAACAAGTCTTCATTTTTGGGTCTCAAGTCTTAGGTCTTAGGTCTTCGTTTTGTAGACACCCGTCATTTGTCAGCAGACAGTTGGCTGACTGTGGGCCGTTTGTCAGCCAACTGCTGGTCAACAAATTGAATGGCCGACAAAGAGCCAACAGTTTTCATTATAATTTTAGACTAAAGTGCTGGGCGACTGTCAGGCAACAGTCAGCCAACAGTTGGCAAACTGCTAGCAATCTGTTGGTAACCTGTCAGAAATGTGTTGATAAGTCATCAACTGACAAGACTGTAAACCTTTACATATAATGCATAAGCCCACAAAAATCATTTCAAAGCAATACTGTGCACTGCACTCTGAATAGTCACTTCAGCTTTTGCCTATTTTGTTGTGTTGGCTATTGAAACTTGCCCAAATTGGTTGAATTTCTTTAGTCTACCATATTGAAAAGTTTTAAGCAGACATACATGAAGTATTGTAAACTGCAAACTATATAAATGGTACAATAAACATATCTCCATTTACTGTTTTCAACTGTAAATATTTTACGTCAATTTTTGGCCTACTTAAAGGTTACCATATACTTTTGGAGGTGTCTCACGTCCAAACAATGTAGCCTGTCCAGTTTAAACTGTAGACACCTAAACCCCTATATACAATTAAAGCTTGTACATGTATAGCTGGCTTTCAAACTATACCAAGAATTTTGAAATAAAATGAATTGTCAAATTTTTTATGACCTCTAAATGCGAGCATCGGAATCACCATTTGAAAGCTACAAGTCAAACCAAATTTTATTTTTCGCTTATTTAATTTGTCGCTCAGTTTCTGGACCCAAAGTGCTAAATAACTGAGTCTGCGATTTGCCATGTTCAATTTCAGTGAAAAGTTACAGAACATTTTCAAAATAGGATTTAAAAATATGGAGCGACTGTAGAAAAATTGCTCTCAGAGAAAAACTATTTGGAAATAACAAATTCAATAACATGTTTTTGTTTTTATATGTCAAACTAGCTACTGTCTAAATCTGAGGGCAAACAAACAAATCCCCTTTGACTTGTAGCTTTCAAAAGGGACCCAAAAGATGATTTGGATGTTCACATTTAGAGGTCGTTAAAAATTCGACAATTCATTTTATTTCAAAATTCTTGGTATAGTGTGATAGCCAGTTCTATAAGGTTTAATTGGATATAGGGGTTTAGGTATCTACAGTTTAAACTGGATGTGCTACATTCCTTGGATGCAAGACAACTAACGGTGCCCCAAAGTTATACAGTTGTACAGTAAGGCATGGTCGAGCAAAGCTTCATGTAATTTTCAACAGGGAGAGAGAATTAGGACTTTGGTGCCACCTATGGTTAGGTTAGGAAAACTCCTGAAATCACCCAATGCCTGATCGTAGTGTTCAATTTAACAACTATTTTGTAACACTATCTTTTTAAAACTCAGTGTCAATCACTTACAAAGAATTGAAGGTGGCTTCAATTAAATGACTACTCAGTGCTGTGTTACACAAAAGCCTGGTTACATAATACAATTAAAGTTCAGATGGTACCTGAATGACATGTAGCCAAGGATTGCTCTTATGCAATACAGAACATTGTGCATGGGGGCTTGAACACCAGTCACATATAAGTTCTTTGAGGCAGCCAAGCAATGAGACCCCAGCAAACTAACCAAATGGGTTAACACTCTGAAGGCCTGCCTACATTGAAAAGATTTTGATTTCATGATGGTGGATAGGTGTTCATCATCTCGCTTCTTCGCATTCTTTTTGAATGTCAGTGGTAAGCTGCATTTCTCCACAAGTAATTTTAGTAACATAGCTGCAGTAGAGGCATCTGTTGCTCGAGGACTGGAAACCAATCTGTCAATCATATTTAGCCACCCAAGGAGAGCTTTCTCTTCCTAAAAAAAGGCAGACATTTTAATCTTAGAAACTATAGCTCTGATCATTTCCACAAGCTGAACCTTAAATAAGTCTTTTCTAAATCCCTCACAAAGAAGACAGCTTAAGGTATCAAAATTATATTTTGCAGTATTGTGGGACATCCTAATTACAACTCAGGGACGTAAAAATATCATATGAAGCTGCATTTCCACAAGTTGGCTTGAAAGCCCAAAAGGTTACTATTTTGAGCACTTAAGAAAACAATTGGTGAGTGAAAAACCATGCTTAGTGACGATTTGGGTGAAAAAATATTCTTCTCAGAAGTGCTTGAATTTTTGCGTGTGGTCTTCAATGTTATAGAAAATCATGATAATTATAACATATGGCTGGGCATTCTCGTGTGCTATGGTTATTTTGTTCAATAGAAGGTATTAGATTTAATATTAATAGTTGTTCTTTATTATGCAATGATATATTTATAAATTGGTGAGCAGAGGGAATTTATAGATGAATGTATCAGAAGAAGGGAAAAACTGATGCCTCTTCACGATTTAGGACTATTACTTAACTACCCTTTGTGCAGTAAAATATCCGCTAGGGGAATCCTGAGAGGGGAATCCCAAATGACACTTCACGAACCATAAATGACACCTCCCATGTACCTCCCAAATGACACCTCAAGTACCATGGAATTTCGGTCGAAGCTGAAAATTGTACAGAGAGCAATAACAACTTTGTGAAGATGAGAAGTACAATGCTCCACTTCATTGACTATTTTGCTTCCTTGCGGTACACCGTTATTTGTGACAAATCAGGAAGAATAAGATGTCCCGAGACTGGCTTTTCTTTGCCATGGAAAAAGTCTGAATCAGTGAAAAAGGCTCCTGACACACACTGAAATCGTTGTGTTTCATGGAACATGATACTCCCGGATTTATCCGTATTCTCAAAGAATATGGGTCCGCATTGTGTGATTTTTGGGCCACGACACTTGCTATTTCATCCAGTGCTAGTCTCCGCTTTTTTCGCTCAAGCGAATAGCCCCCTTAATTGTCAGATGGCAGAATTCACTTTGGTATTTCTAAATGCTCGATAACATTAACCTTTTAACTGCATGGATGTGAAGTGCTTTCAAATTGTTCAATGCCTACTTCACACTGAGTTAATGTGACTGGTAACATCATCACACCCAGTTTGCAGAAAATATATATTTCATGGTAGAACCCTTCCAGCCTTCAAATGACAAAGGTATTTGACATGCAAATTTTTCAGGAAGGTTCTTTTTATAGTAATATTATCTTTAATTATCATTTTTAGTATTATTAATATCATCATCATCATCACTAACATTATTGTAAATAAAGGATAAGATAACCTATCAGACATCAGGAATAAAGCTATTGTATTTTATTGTAATATAAAATATATTAAAATTATAAAATATCTTAACATTTCTATGTACCAGGACAATATTTTCCCCAGCAAACTTTCTTCATTTGTAAGGGTTTACCAAAGTGCTCAAAATGGGAATCTTTGGGCTTTCAAACTGACCTGTGAAAAGGCATCCTCATACAACATTTTTCAATAAGGATGTCCCACCTAACTTAGAAAAACAATTAATTTGATACTTTAAGTGCCAATTTTCTTCAGAATTTAAATGGCAGTGGCCATGACACTTTCATGTTTTGGTGGATTTGTTGTTATTTTTGTAACTTGTGGTTTACCAAAGGAATTCTCCTGATCAAATAAGAAGCATTTTGAATTTTCATTTTTGATGTGAGTTCTACAGTCAGCTGCTCTAAATTATTTCTGTCTAGTGGAGCTTCAAAGTCTTTGTATGGGTGGCTAAAGGCTGAAGACCCTGGGGTCTGAAGTCCACTTTACTGGTTTAAAACAAACCTGAAATGGAAGTAGCTCAGAAGGTGTTGCCAGAAGTATGTTATAAGCCAACAACTTGTTTATTTCATAGGAGTCACTCAAACTATCCAGAAGAATGTAGATATTATCTTGCGTCATCACATCATTGATCTGAAAACCCAAGGTAGCAGAATCTACAGAGACGGAAAAAAAGAAGCTTCAGGTACATTCATGTGGCAATGATGACCAGTGCTTTAATAAAGGGAGCGTTCATCATTATTTTATTACCACCAGGTAAGGTCCAAATGACTGGGTTCTGAAAAATATGTCCATATTATGTAAACAATGGGCCACTTCAAAGTAATACTGATAAATTTACATGTAATGCATTTACATGCAGTTATTGCTTCAAACTTATATTACAAATTGATTAACCCATTGATGCCAGTGCTGGCCGTAAATGGCTGTGCGAAGACTACCCCCCAAATGCCTGTGCTGGCCAGAACTGGCCATAAAAAAGCATGTGAGGACAATTGCCTTTCCTACCATCCCTGAAGACTTTTTGGTTCTCCTACTGTTCTTTTGTTTTAAAGGACAAATAAACCAATGAAAATGGACTTTCTAAACATATTTTTAGAGGACTTTAGGGGTCCTAAAGTCTTAAAATCATGTGCTCAAAAAGTGCAGGTAATGACGCGTTGTGGGCCAAATCTACAAACTCTAAATGTCTTCTTTTTATTCCTAAAATAAAGAAATCACTTCTTTGGGACTTAAAATGGAAAGGAAAAACACAAATCAATGTTTAGGTGGCCTCAGAATGGAAGATCATCGGGTACAGAGTCCTCAAAACTTTCTAGTGAAGAATTTTTCCTTCCTGCAACCGCCGCGAAAACATGACGATCAGTGCACTTTCAAGCGCTTTTTGAATTCTAATTGCGGATGTAGAGCAGCTTCCTGGACTTTAGAAAACAAAAATGGCAATGTACATTATTACTTTGAAGTTGAATTCAACTTTTGGAATGATTGGTGAAGCCGGGGCGTTGAAATGACTGCAAAAGTGGTTGGCAAAAACTCAAGCTTTCCCTTTAGTGCGAAGAATTAATTTCAACACGCAGTCATGCAGTGAAGCACGCCTGCAAATTTTGAACATTCTTTTGCTTTTAAATTGGTTTCTTCACCTCAGCTTGAATGAAAATTTATTCTTCTTGAACTTCCTTTCACATTTCTTTCATTTGGTTCCCTGTATTTGGGAATTTTAGGTTTTAAAAGCAAACAGTAACTTTGCACGCTGGATTTCTGCATATTTAATTTATGGCGATCTCTTTTTCAGACTGATTTTTACATGTGTCTTTCGCTTTCATTTTCCGTTGTTTTCTGAAAGGTTAGCCATTACAGTACAAGAATGGAAATTCTGTCGTATTTGGTTTTGCTTTGTCCTCCGAAATCAATAATTAACTCATTTTCACATATTCAATTTTCTTGGCTCCCATGGGACATCTTGTCGAGCGGTAACGAAATAATATATCGTCTTGTTTTCTTATCAGTTTTGAACATCAGGTTTAATTCCTTTTGTTAATGTTTTTTAATATTCTGGCCCCTCATTTATTCAACTTTAAATACACAAAGTCTTAAAACCTGATCTTGTGTCTGTGGTTACTGCGCATATGGTTTATTTCTGTGCTTTCACTGGCTCTCAAATACACGTATCCAAAAAAACGCTGGGGATTTAGGGGTGGATCCCAGGAAATTTCATTCAGGTATCAATGGGTTACATACATACACACGTACATACATACATTATTTGTCATGTAGGTCATTAAATGGCAGCTAAAAAGCTGAAGTGGACCTACAAACTAAAGTATAGCTACAAAATTTGGATGAGAAATTCAAAAGAAAAGAAAAAGAAACTCAAGAAACTAATGAATCATTTTACAATGATAAAAGAAGAGTATGATACACAGTAAAACTATTTACAATGTTCTTCACAAGAAAAATTCAGAAATTACAGACCTATTTCCCTCCTCAGCATTCCAGGCAAACTATTGAAAAATGTTGGCAGTCAACAACTCAACAACTTCTTATATTGCAACAATCTAATATCATTGAATTAATGGGGCCTCAGAAAGGGAAGCTCACCTGAACTCTTTCTACTCTTGATAACAGAACAATGGTATTTAGCCCTGGATGAACGGAAAATTATTGGCATAGTCTTCATCAATTTTCAAAAAGCGTTTGATTGCATCAACCACACAGCTTTCAAGGAAAAACTACTTTCTACAGGTATCAGCAACTTCTTTTACGAGTGGCTCTTAAACCATCTTGATAACTGTAAACAATTTGTGACTGTAAATGGTTCAATTTCAAAATGAATGGAAATAGATACTGGCATGCCCAAAGGATCCTCACTTGGTCCTAGATTGTACAGTATTTACTCAAATGATCTACCTGAAGCCACTATGAATGCTTCTGTTGAAATGCTTGTAGATGACACCACAGCTTTTTGCATTGAAAATACTGGTGATGAAGTCTTACTTAACATTAATTAAGCACTGTACTTTTCATGTAGATACAAGCCTGACATATCAACTGCCATTTTATATTTCTATCTAGAAAAAAAGAAATAAAGGTATATTTAGTCTATCCTATAAAGCAGCAGTACATTGCACGTTTTCAAAAGAAGTATCGCCAGAAACCTTAATTTGAACTTACGCTGCCAACTGGATAAGGGGTTCAAATTTAGAAATAGTTTCCTTCAACGTCAACAATCTTCACAATGAATGAATTTCACTAGTTTATATATAAACAACAAGCAAACCAGCGGCTTTGTTTCAATGTTTCCATTGTTTCCACTGATTTCTGGCTTTTTGCTTATTTCTTTTCAGGTTTTAGTATATGCCTCAAAATACTGCAGTTGCCAATTGACACTTTTGTGACTTTAAAATGGACATCTTGTTTACATTTTAACTATCAAAAGAAAAACCACAGCCATGTTTTGTAAAGTTTAGAATATATGCAAATACTAACACATGCTGAGTGCCACAATGCTGGATGTAGCAATACTAGGGTATAATAAAACAGCAAGTTCACTAGCATATAATATCACAGAAGCAAAGTGATTTCTTGCATTTATGGAAGGGAAAATACAATCATCAACAATCATTTACACATGCATCCACTGTGCATATTGTAGGTGTCGCGTATCTTGTTCATTTCACTTCCACTTAACGATTATACGTCATAGTGACGTGGTGTCATGCATGAGTGCACGAACCATGCTTTCCGCTTTTGTAGTTCTTGGAGACGCCATTAAAGCTGTATGTCTTACGGATCTAAAGTGTTCGTCGTCTTATAGCGTACCCAAGACGTTACATGGTGTCAGAAGTATTTCGGATCGTTTAACGGCGACTTCCTTGGAAACACTGAGCTTCCTATGCCGTCTGTGTATTTCTCCCTAGAGAAATTTCAAGTTCTTCAGCCGTAAACAACTCGAACCTCGCAAAACATGCCTGACGAAGTACCTCAGCCAGCTCCACAACCTCAAATCATTCACGTTGGCTCACATCTGCCGCTTCCCTCAAAACTTGAACTAAAAGGAAACACTGTTGTTAACTGGAAACGCTTCCATCAAGTGTGGGACAACTACGAAATCACTTCTCGTCTCAAAACTGAGAGTAAAGAATTTCGTACAGCTACGCTTCTCACATGCATCGGACAAGAAGCTCTGGAAATCTACGATGGATTAGCTTTTGACGATGAGGCTCAGAAAAAGGACATAGATGTCGTTCTTAAAAAACTAGAAGAGTTTTGTATCGGTACAACTAAAGAGATCTACGAACGCTACTTGTTCAATAAATGCGATCAAGCTGTGGGTGAATCGATTGATACCCACGTCGCTGCGTTGCGCTCACTTTCAAAAACATGCAACTATGGTGCTTTAACGGACAACCTTATCAGGGACTGAATGGTTGTTGGCATACTGGATAAAGGAATCTGAAAGAAACTCCTTCAAGAAAGCAAATTAACCCTTCAGAGCTGCATTGATATTTCTCGAGCGAACGAGTGTATGAAGCAACAATTGCAGACCATGGATCATACAGAAGATGTGCATGCCATTGACAAGAAGAGTTCTAAAGGCGATCCGCCAAGTGGCAAGCAGGTCAAACAGATTGACTGCAAATTTTGTGGAAAGAAACACCTGTGGAAAAAAGAAGAATGCCCTGCCTGGGGTAAAACATGTGCCACGTGTGGAGAAAAGAATCACTTTGCTGGAATGTGTGGCAAACCACCACCGCTGACTCAAAAGAAACGAAAGGAAAAAAACACCCCAAGAGGTCGCCAAACATCGAAAGTGAACATGGTTGAACAGCATGAAGCTAGCGACAGTGATGATTACTGCCTTATGGTCGAATCCATTGATTCTGTGTATGACAAAGAGGCCCCTAAGAAGATATTCGCCAACCTGGTATTAAAGGATACTTCAGTCAAGTTCCAACTGGACAGCGGTGCAACTGTGAATATTCTGCCAGTGGAGATTTATCAGGAGCTTTTAAAGGATCCTGAACTAAAACATTTAGCTAACACTGCAACCGCCTTGGTTATGTTTAATAACTCTGAGCTCAGGTCACTGGGGAGTGTCAAGTTGGAGACACGGAAGCCAAAGAACAATGATAGTCATCTTACAGAGTATACAGTGGTATCCAAGGGGTACAAGGCACTTCTTGGTGCACAGTCCATACAGCAATTCAGTCTCATGTCAGTCAATGTAGACAACATCATGCTTGTATCTGATGAAACTTCTACCTGTAACCTGTCAAGTGTTCTTATAGACTACAGCGATGTCTTCTCTGGAGAAGCTGGAACAGAAACTGCACCTCTCGCTGGATAAATCAGTTCCACCTGTAGCTCTGCCTGTAAGGAAAGTTCCCATTGCTGTCAAGGAACCATTGAAGAAAGAGATTGATCGCTTAGTCAGTCAAGGAATTCTCGAGCCAGTTGAAACTCCCACAGACTGGGTGTCGTCAATGGTTGTTGTGTTGAAGAACAACGGAAAGATACGTCTCTGCATAGACCCCAAGCCTCTGAATTGGGCACTGAAGCGAAACCATTATCCACTACCAGTAATCGACGACTTGCTCCCAGAATTATCAAACGCAAAGGTCTTTAGCGTAGTTGACGCTAAGAATGGATTCTGGCGCATCCAGTTGGATATTGAAAGCAGTTTCCTCACCACCTTTGGTACCCCGTGGGGAAGATATCATTGGACCAGAATGCCCTTCGGTATTTCTCCTGCGCCTGAAGAGTTTCAACGGCGCCTTGACAATGCCTTAGGAGGTTTGAAAGGTGTCCTACCTATTTTTGATGACATCTTGATCTATGGGGTCGGAGAGACGAAAGCCGCAGCTATTGCAGACCATGACCAGCAGCTCATAGCTCTGTTGGAACGCTGCCGCAGTAAAGGCATCAAGCTAAATAAAGAGAAGTGCAAGTTTTGCCTTCCTGAAGTAACCTTTATGGGACACATGATATCAGAAGAAGGGTTGAAACCTGATCCAGCCAAACTCTAAGGGGTTAAAGAGATGCCTACCCCAACAAGCAAACAAGATGTGAAGAGACTCCTGGGTATGGTAAACTACCTCCAGAAGTTCGCGCCTTATCTCTCTGCAGCCACTGCCCCTATAAGAGAACTTCTCAAAGAGCAAAATCAGTTCCTGTGGGACAATGACATTCAAGGCAGAAGCTTTGAGCAGGTGAAGCAGATCATCTCAGACGCTCCAGTACTGAAGTATTCCGACCCCAAAGCAGACACAGAATTACAGTGTGATGCATCGGACAAGGGACTCGGTGCCTGTCTCATGCAAGAAGGGCAGCCAGTGGCTTATGCATCAAGAGCCATGACTGATGCTGAAGTTAATTACGCACAAATTGAAAAAGAACTACTTGCTATTGTGTTTGGAGTCGAACGGTTTGAGCAGTACGTACATGGCCGGCCAGTCAATATAGAGACTGATCACAAGCCCCTCGAGAACATTTTCAAGAAGAGTTTGATCAGTGCACCAAAGCGTCTACAGTGCATGATGTTACGACTGCAAAAGTACAATCTAACAGTCGTCTACAAAAAGGGATCAGAAATGTATCTTGCAGATACTCTCAGCAGAGCTTTCATCCAGTCATCAAGAAATGAAGACATCATGAGAGGACAGGTAGCAAAAGATACAGAAAGTATAAACATGGTCCAGTACCTTCCTGTCTCTGAGACAACACAGAACACCATTTGCTTAGCAATGGAATCAGACCCAGTTATGAAAGAACTGAAGACTACAATCAGAGAAGGTTGGCCAGAGACAAAGGACCACCTACCAGTCAAAATCAGAGATTACTTTCCCTTTAGAGAAGAACTGACACTCCAAAACGGGTTGGTCTTCAAGGGCAAATGACTAGTTGTGCCTACAAGTGCTAGAGAAGAAATGAAAGCCAAGATTCATGCGAGCCACATAGGGCTTCAGGGTTGCCTTCGCCATGCAAGAGAAGTCCTCTATTGGCCTGGCATGACTAAGGAGATAGAGCAGCATATCTCTCTCTGTGCAATCTGCAACAGCCACCCAGCAGAACAAGCGAAAGAACCGTTGATCTGCCATTCCATCCCTACCAGACCCTGGGAGAAGATTGCGGTTGACTTATTTGAGCTTGATGGGAAGAGCTTTATGGTGACTGCTGACTACTATTCAAGCTACTTTGAAGTTGACAGACTCAACACCAAACTGGAAAGGAAGTCATCGGGAAACTAAAGAGCCACTTAGCTAGACATGGGATTCCCGATGAGCTTGTGTCCGATAATGGACCACCATTTTCTTCCACTGAGTTCAGTGCATTTGCCGGTCAGTATGGATTTGAACATGTCACCAGTTCCCCAGGATATCCCCAGTCAAATGGCAAAATAGAAAATGCAGTCAAAGTATCAAAGAACCTCATGAGGAAAGCAATAGAGTCCAAGAGTGACCCACATCTAGCTTTATTGGCCTGGAGGAACACCCCAAGTGAAGGGCTAGGAACCTCTCCAGCACAAAGAATCTTTGGGAGGAGGACCAAGACCTTACTTCCAACATCAAGCAGTCTCCTCAAACCCAAGATACCAGAAGATGTAGATCAGAAGCTGAAGCTCCAAAAGGCCAAGCAAAACATCAACTACAACCGAGGTGCCAGAGAGCTAGACGACCTACACCCTGGGGACATAGTTTGCTTACAGCCCCTTAGGTCCATAGGCAAAGACAAACAGTGGGCCCAAGCAAGGGTGGAAGCCAAAGTAGACATCCCATCATATCAAGTTAGGACAGAAGACGGGCGAGTGTTCTGACGCAACTGAAAACACCTAAGGCGCACTCGTGAACAGCTGGAGCGAGCAGTAGTTCATCCACAACAGGAAGCAGTGATGAACCCGATAGAGAACATGCCAGCTACTGCCCCTCAGAACAACGCTCCAACTCCTCCAGCAGAGGAGCAGCCTGTTTCCAAAACAACACCTGCTAAGGAAACACCAAAGAAACCTGGACAAGATGACCTACCAAAGGAGAGCAAACAAGGCTCGGGCACTTCTGTGATCAAAACCCGCAGTGGGCATGTCGTCAAGACACCTTCCCAATTTAAGGACTAGGACAATGTCGCGAGACTTACATGGACAGAGACACTTATTTCCGGATTTGTTGTGTGAGATTTTTAAGGACAGTAACACTTGATTCTGGATTTGTCGTGTGATATTAATAAGGACAGAGACACTTAGTTCCCGGATTTGTTGTGTGAGATTTTATTAATAAGGACAAAGACATTGGTTTTCTGTGCTCTTTATTAGCAACTATTTCTGTATTATTGTGTATTATTTCTTACTATTATCCTTAGGAGGGGAGATGTCGTGTATCTTGTTTATTTCACTTCCACTTAACGATTATACGTCATAGTGACGTGGTGTCATGCATGAGTGCACGAAACATGCTTTCCGCTTTTGTAGTTCTTGGAGACGCCATTAAAGCTGTATGTCTTACGGATCTAAAGTGTTTGTCGTCTTATAGCGTACCCAAGACGTTACAGTAGGTAAAGTTGTAACACTGTAGAAAACAATTTATAAATATGTTGAATTTTGCATCAAACAAGGTTAAAATTAAATTTCATGAACACTGATTCTTGCCATTAGGTATTTTAAAGATCAGTTGACTTCGATAACTACATGAACCAGCTTAATTTGATCAAGAGTGTTGTTAAGTGATGTAAATATGTAAATATGTAAATAATTAACATGTAATTTGTTTACCCACGGAGTACCAAGGAGCTCACAAGAACTTGTTCAGAAATGCCTGTGCATTTGAAGAGCGGAGAAAATCGGAGTACCCGGAGAAAAACCTCTCAGAGCAGAGTAGAGAACCAACAACAAACTGTGATAATTAAGTGAGCATGATATTGAGCATGGCATTTTTTACTTTTTACTTTTTCAGAAAATGATGTACCATCAAGTTATAAATCAGTTGCTGGAAACAGTTTATTTACAAGTTATTGCATGTACACATATACTTCTCTTTAGCTAGATTTCAAGTTTTCTTTGACTCAACTCAGCTACCAGTATTTAAGCAAGGGGCAGTATCAAGCCCAAACTGCTTGAGGTTAACCGAAGTAACAGTATTAGTATTAGCACACAAGTTGCAATACATAAAATAACTTTTATACGGTTAATGTGCCATAATTTTGTGTCAGCTTTAATACTATTTCCGATGTGCATGCTTTGAAAAAGTTAGAATGAATCAAGATTTGCTTTAAAAATGTAACCTGATTTCAAAACAGCTATTAGGTATTTCTGATTCTCCAACCCGGTCACCCCCATAAAATATAAAGTGTCCCAAAGACAAATACATGTGTACAAGAATCAAAGGAGACCTATGGCCAAACTCATGGATTAAGTAGTCTAGAGATGAAACATATTGGTGAACTTGCAATTACTGGTGTATCATTAAATGCTGTTAAAACAAGCCGGGTTTTGTACCATGCAAGGTTGCACTTAACTCACAAAATGTAAGCTTTTTTTGTTGGCTTTTTTTGCACACGTTACAAAGACATACGTCCAGAATAGCTAGGGTGGCAAAATTGCAGCAGAGCATGGAGTGGTAAAGGCCAAGGGTTCTTGGGTCACAGAGGACATTCCTGCCCAACAAATCATAGAGTACTCTCCCCCTACCCCCCTTCCCTCACACCCAGATATTAATGTTGATCTGCCTGCTGGAAAAACTTGCATGTATTCAAGTCGTAAGAGCTCACAAACGTTTTTCATTGCATTTCATTCAAGGCTATAGGTAAGGTTTCTTATGAGACAGCACTTCTTTCCAATGTGGAACCGCTTGTCTCTATATATATTGCACGTAAAATACATCAAAATAAGTAGCCTCTTTTGCAAGCATTTTCAGCGTTGATCTGAAAAATCTGTCGACCCATAAATATGTGTTCCAACAATAGTAATAACAGCTTTATTGAAGTGTCAATGTATTTATTATTAACTACTAATTGGGGACAAGCCCAGAGGGGGTTTCTTTCCCTTTGTTATCTTTTTAATCAGGAAGCAAAAGTGTAAACAAAAGACAGGATAAAAATCATTTAAGCTTATCAAAATCAAGTATTTGGGAATTTCTTTCCAAGTTTCTGTGCATTTCACATCCCACTCAGAGTTCAGATCCTTGTACTAAAATAAACAAGACAAGTATAGAGAACACAATTTTAATCTAAACTTAACTCAATTCCAGTTGAA
Organism: Orbicella faveolata; assembly: GCF_042242905.1. Lineage (NCBI taxonomy): Eukaryota > Metazoa > Cnidaria > Anthozoa > Scleractinia > Merulinidae > Orbicella > Orbicella faveolata. The sequence continues at coordinate 24,361,385 of NW_028301552.1, forward strand.
CATGGCCAACTCAACATGAAAAACTTAAGTGTTTAAACTCCAAAGCTGTGAACGATGGTCTTACTTGATTGAATGTTGGATCTCACAGGAGATCTAATCAGCCAAATTTGGAGAGTAAAATGATAAAACATCACTACTGCAAGGCTGACACAACGTCGTAGAGTTAAAACAAAATTTCAGCTGGTCTCAGGTTTAGATGTAACTAAATCATAAAAATGAAATTACAATATTATACAATGGTGCCGATGTTTGTCCTGTTTTTAATAGCTGTTTTGTTCATTAAAAGTTGTTTGTTTTGCTCATATAAGTTCATTAAGATCGAGGAATATGACACATTCTCATCAAAGCTTACCACATTAGCATGAGATTTAATCATTTTCCGTTCACTTTCCAGCAAACAAATCCATATCTCCTGGTCATTTTGAACGCCTGGACGACTCAAATGCTCATGAAATTCAGCCTTCAAGTTGGCCATAGTACTAACTCAAACATTCAAAGTCAACTCCACTTCAATTTAGCAAAACACTTAATATTAATGGTCCTGTAAAAGCTACAAAATCAGCAATATTCGGGCTGGCACAATGCACGCATTGAGTGGTAGGCTCACACTGACTGTACGGTTACTATTCCAATATGGCGTCGGGCTCGGTTACTATTCCAACATGGTGTCAGACTCGGGTGCTCTCGTTTGGGCCGACTAATTACGAACAGTGTCTACACCTGAGTGAGTGACACATTTGCATTCATTGGAGTCCCCGCAACAAACACTTTTCTACGCTTCATGTAGCCACAAGTTTAAAAATCAGTAACAGAACTACCATCATGATTGAAAAACATTACTCTGGTTCAAAAAATGTAAAAATGTTAGTTACTTACATGCTATCGAAACATTTGGCACAGATCCTGAGTCCTATGATGGGTAAGACAGATTTCACGGTCTAGAACAGTGTGGAATTTTGTGAACATATGAAAAATGTCTCACTCAAAAAAGATGAGGAGCTGGTTTCCTTTGACTTTGTCTCTTTGTTCACATCTATTCCTGTGGAACTCGCCATTCAAGTTGCTAAAGATTTGCTTTCCAATGAGGACACCTTGCAGGATAGAACCACCATTCCTGTCGATGACATTGTGGACCTGTTGGATTTCTGTTTGTTGACAACAAATTTCAAGTATAACAACAATTACTACTAACAGATCTTCGGTACCGCCATGGGCTGTCCAGTGTCAGCTGTTATGGCAAACCTGGTCATGGAAGACCTTGAAAAATGAGCACTATCCACCTCTCTCTCTCAAACGTGTTTTTGGAAACGATATGTAGATGATGTGTGTGCCGCTGTTAAAACCTAGTGCTAGCCTTACAGAGTCATTTAAACAATATTGAGCTGTCGATCCAATTTACAGTTGAAAGAGAAACAGAACAGAAAATATCCTTTCTTGATGTCAGTGTCTGTCGACAAGATGATGGCCAACTCTCCACTTAAGTCTATCGCAAACCGACACACACAGAAAGATATCTCTCATTTGACTCTCACCATCCGGCTGCTCACAAAGGGCTGTGGTCAAGTCTCTGACTGATCGTGCAAAAGCTATCCCGTCTTCTGTTGACCAACAATCAAAGGAAATGAAACGTGATCGCGGAACTCAGGTCGAATGGCTACCCAAAACACTTTGTTATTCATGCAAGTAAACCAAAACAGCCTTCTCGACAAATGCCTGCAACTGCACTGGATGACAAAAAAGGTTTCTGCATTTTACCGTATGTCAGGGGCACTACGGAACCGATTAAGCGAATCCTAAGCAATTACAATATCAAAGTTGCTTTAAAACCACACCATACCATTGGCAATTTATTTCCCAAACCAAAAGACCCAATCCCAAAAGATCAGACTCATGGTGCAATTTATTCAATTCCCTGTCAAGGTTGTGACAGAAGCTACATCGGGGAAATGAAACAAAAATTTTCCACCCGGCTCAGAGAACATCAAAAAGCGGTTGTAAACAAACACTCACACAAGTCAGCTTTAGCAGAACTTTGTTTACACTCTGGCCACACCATCTCCTGGGAATCTTCAAAGATTTTACGTACAAGCACAAATTGGCACAACAGACATATTTTAGAAGCATGGGAAATTAAGACTTGTAAGAATCCACTGAACTGCGGTGATGGCATGCATTTGCTACACGAATTTTTAAATTTAGCCCTAAGGGACAGGACATAATTAGCTCTGATCTGCTGATTTGCACAGTATAAGAACGTGCCTTTTTACAAATTCCTTGTCACTTTCCCCTGATGAAGGCTGAAGTTTTAGCCGAAACATGGGACTTTTACAAAAATTTTTACTAACATATTTACATTTTTTAAACCAGAGTAACGTTTTCCAATCATGAATCAACCACCTGGTTACAGGACCATTTTTAGAACTACATTAATTGGCAATTTACCAAAGTTCAGGTTATGTACATGTAAGATGTTGCATGTAGGTCTAGATGATGCACAGATGCATATTTCTTGATGACTTACATAATGTAAGGGGTGTGCAAAAGTGGGTTGGCCATGTTGGATTATTAAACATGTTGCATTGTGGTGTATTCCGTGTTCTAACAAGCAGGTATATGTAGTATTCAACATTGGAGATATCCCACAGGAGATAATCATCAATTCTGGGGCAGGTGCAAATGCCATTAGTCAAGCCTTATGGGAATAACTGAAGAAACATCATATCAAGTGTGTCTAAATGTGAAACATGAAGAAGCTGTGCACCTATGGAGCAGTTACCCCTCTTGAGGTTATCAGTACATTTACTGCTGATGCTACTTGAAGAAATATGTGTTTACAAGGATTGGCAAATTTAAAGATGTTCAACTAAACTTACACATTGACCAGCAAGTTCAGCTGGAAGCAAAATTGTTACAGAGGCCTGGATTCAGCTTGGGAGAGAAGATTGAGTAGAAACTGGAAGAACTGCCTCAAGAAGAACTGCTGCAATTTGAGCACGCTAACAAAGCGGCAAAGCCACAAAAACAAGTGCGAAAGCCATGAGGAGCCTGGGAGAGAGACTTATTTAGACTCCAATTTGCATGCAGCTAAACTCTATTTGTTTCATTGATTGGCTCCCATGTTGTTAGAAATCCATTCATCCATGTATGTAGGTTACGGTAATCAAGACTCTTCAGTAAATTAGAAGAGAACTCTGGAAAGGATGGGTGTCCTTTCCTACCTGTTTCATGTTTGAAAACATCTATCTGTACTAGATCATTTATCAATTGCAGAACAGCAAATTCAGGATTTCCAGCAGACCTGTACCCAAGAATTTCTGAAAGCCCACTATCTCTTGTTATAGAATCCTGGATTACTTCTATTGGTTCAATGGTATCAGCAATTCTAGCTGCTGAGTCGTCATTGATATTGGCAGCAACTGACTTCCACATGCCTTTAACCTTATGATTGAACTGCTCAGTTTGCAACTCCAGTGGAATGTTCTTTCCTGGCAAGCCATGTTTGTTAAATGTTCTATTCCATTTAAGGTCATGCGCATCTGGTTCGGACAGAATGGCACCACTTTTGGCTAGGTACAGTAGAATGACATAGGCCTAATTGGTTTTGCCATATGCTTTGTACAGTAGCAGAGCAGCCTTGTCAAAGTCATGAAGCCTCTCGCTGTCTCCTGCTTTGATTGCATCGTCAAATTCGAACAAAATGAGACCAAAGGCCAGCTTTGCCTGATGGTAATTGAACAGGAAATCTTCCTTTGCTGCTCCCCCATTTGCCTCCCCCTGCAGATTAGACTAGATGACTTTCACAGAATTTGAAAGTTATGAGGCATTTCTTAGTAAAAGTTGGTAACAGGAAAGTAATTCGACGTGCTGAAAATGAAAATGCTTGGTACCAAATTTTTTTTTGCCATCATCAGCCTCAAAATGACGTCACAAAAATGACATTAAAAATGACGTGATCCTGGTACTAACTTTATTAACAAAACAATTTAGCCTTCTTGCAACTGCAGCGGAGATTTGTACATCCAGTAGAGCATGAGCATGAGATTATTTCCTGGCAGGCTTTGGGAATCGGATCTTGTGTCATTAGGAGTGGTTGAAGTTTGTTATCAGCGATCTTCTTCCACCCTAATGTTTAAGGATCTGGAAGATGAGGCTCTGAGCAGTGAGCTGGTTTCCATACAATTGCCTGATAGTAAACATGCTTTACATGTAGTGATAAAGCATCACTTGTCGGTGGCAGTGCCTCTGGTTTTCCTTTCTTCGAGAACAAAATAGCTCGGGCCTCATCAACTGATCCAATGCTGTCCTATTTGTACATTTTACAAACAAATTCCTCGACATCTTTTATCTTTTCTTCGGTTAGCTCTCCCTCTCATAGAGAGGAAAGAAGTGTATGTTGCTTTAGGAATACTTTCCAAGCTGATTTCTTTAAATGGTTGCATATGAAGGACATTGTGTCGCAACCTGTTAAGGCATGAAAAGGCAGAAGAGTGGATACAGAACCAGCTGAAAGATTTTTGTAGATAGCCCTGATGTTGAAATACTTTCACTTTGTGTCTGTTCCAGACATCATGTACAGGTTAGGCCAAGGGATGTGGTGGACATGTGTGATAAGAAGCAACAAGACATCCATATCCCTTGGCGATAAAACTATGTTGTCAAGACTGCTGTTGATGCAGTGAACCATCAGACATGTATCTGCTTCCTCGTGGGTTGCCTTTAGAGCAGACAGGTTGATTGCTCTTCCTAATGATTGCACTTTCCTTTCATCTACAAATCCTCCAGTAGCTACAACAACTTTGTCTTGGAGGTGCATTCACAATGATGTGTTCCGATAGGAACCTGGCTAGATCTGACTTGTTATCTGGCAATGCAAGGAAGTTTGGCCAACTGTCAGGGAGAGGGACACTGCCATCTTCAATAGCATGTCGGATAAGGCAAGTGAACTTTGTGTGTCTTTCTCTCATTCCTAACTTGATGGAATCTTCTTGATACCGATCAAATAAGACGTTGATTTGCTGATAGCAGGATCCAGCTTGAAAGCTCTCTGCAAAGCCCCCAAACGTTTGAGCAACAGATGGTCTCCCAATTGCAGAAACTAATGCCAGACCATCTATTAATAGACCTGAGCTGCCTTGAAACTCTATTTCACTTGGGTAATTTATCCCACTTGTAATTAAGTCTGCTAAGACAGATTTCTGCCCAGTTCTGAGACTGTCATTCATCTCTGCTAATGCGACTGGTACAGGCATCAACTCATATTTTAGCACACTGGGAGATCAACTTTGCACCCCGTTTCATAAGCAATGATAAGGCATTGAAGGACATTTCCGGTCGGCTCTTAAAATTGTGCTTTTGTTCTTCTCTTTGCTACTCTTCACAACTTGATACAAGTTATCAATAGTTGGAGCGTTATTCTTGTGCATTGTGTCCCAGAATCTCACTTCTTATGATCTATCTTGCTGCTGTTGAGAGACACTTGGCAACCTTTGCTCCACGAATTCTGTCATTTTTGCTGATTTCTGCCCAGTTCTGAGACTGCCATTCATCTCTGCTAATGTGACTGGTACAGGCATCAACACATATTTTAGCACACTGTGGAGATCAACTTTGAGCCCCGTTTCATAAGCAATGATAAGGTATTGAAGGACATTTTGGTCGGCTCTTAAAATTGTACTTTTGTTCTTTTCTTTGCTGCTCTTTATAACTTGATACAAGTTGTTAATAGTTGGAGCATTATTCTTGTGCATCGTGTCCCAGAATCTCACTTCTGATGATCTATCTTGCTGCTGTTGAGAGACACTTGGCAAACTTTGCTCCACAAATTCTTTCATTTGTTGCTGACCAAGCTCTTTGGCATTTAACAGCGAGACTTAAATTTCATCAATGACAAGATCTTTAGTGGCAATGTTATTAAGACATGTTGGATCTTCTGGTAGTGAAAATATCTTGAACTGCTTGAGAATGGTGAGCAAAGAACATTCATCCTTCTTGTCACGATCTTTCCTACCACGAGTAGATTCATTGAGAGAAAACTTGGTGCAATCCAAACATTGTGTGTGTAATTTCAGCTATCTGTGACCTTAGGTTATAGGACAGAGCCCACCTACTCAATGCTGATGACGTCTTGGTTATGTCCACGATTCCTCCACCTCTTTTCCCTATCCCGTCCAGCCATTCAATGCTGATGACGTCTTGGTTATGCCCACGATTCCTCCACCTCTTTTCCCTATCCCATTCAGCCATTCAAGGCTGTGATTGGGACTGACCTGGTTGAACTTGCTTTCATTCCATTTGACAACAAAGTTCCCCTTTTTGAACTCTTCTAAGACTTCCTTTGGCAACTGCACCATCTCTGCAATGTACACTGATCCCCATCTTGCATAATTCAGATGGTCATATCTGAAAAAATATGGCAACATGTGGCGGAAACTGTGCAAGTACAGGTCCCATATCCCCTCTCTCTGAGCCCGAATGAACATGAGGAGAACAGATACCATTTCCATGTAGTTCCACCAAAACTTGAAGTTGACATTTTCCTCAGATCTTTGTGCAACGAATTTGTTGAGCATCTTTTTCACTCATGGTGACTTCAGGGATGTTATCAGTGCTGCAGCATTTTTGGGAGAGCAAACAAGAGCAGATACTTCTTGGAAGAGACCTGGGTACGATTTGTGGCAGAATTCTAACAGAAAAGGCATCAGCAGCTGCCACAATGACTGCATAGTAATCTTGTGGGCACGCATAGCTCTCTTGTAGGCTTTTCCATTCATGACATGTTCGGTTGCATTTGGCCTAAGCAGTCCACTCTCAACCCATTCTTCAACCAAGCCTGATCCATTCATATGGTTTCCAAATGTAAAACAATACAAGTATCATCATTTCTTCCAAGTAAATCAACCAGATGATAGATAACCTCTCTGTTTGCTACGTCCCTGTACTTTCTTCATTTAGTCATCGCTTTGTAAACAAAATTTTTGCTGTAACTTGCAGCTTCTCTTACATCGTCCTTTGGCTTATTACGCTTCTGACAGATGATGCACAGCTTCAAGTCAACTTCCAAAGCTCTCTTTAGGGTCACAACTGGATCCATTCCAACATTTCACAGCTTTAAAACAGCTTTCTACTTGCCAAAAATCGAGCAAAGGCATACTAAACAATGAAGCTGAGTAACCAGGCTTACTTACCACTGGACTGGACTCAGACAGTAAGAGCGAAATTAGGGAAGTGCGACCGTGAACGCATTTCTGTTTTCACATTCAAATGGGTAGCCAGCAACTACATTGAAAAAAAGCCCCGTTGAACCCAAAATAACAGTGCATATGAAACACTTTTCTGTTAATTTGGCCAGTTTAAAAGAATGTGTTTCTCTGTGTGAGAGAATATTATGAAAACATAAATGGCGTCATACATTGACCCACGAGACAGGCAAGTCTTAAATTCCTCAAAATACAAAGCATGTAACATATTATAACTGAACTGGCTCTAGAAAATCCAAATTTGTGACATTTAACTCAGTGGTTTCCCCTTTTCTACACATTTATCACTGCGATGACTTCATTCTAAATGTCAATTTTCTGATGTCATTTTCAGACTGCAGATCACAAAATGAACTTTGGTAACAAGCATTTTCGTTTTCAGCACATCAGATTACTTCAGAAAACTCTTGTTACCAGCTATTACTAAGAAATGCTTCTTGATTTTTGTGAGAAGGACTTTATCCAAATACCGACTAGTCTAGATCCTGAGCCTCAACAGTGACATTGGGATGTCTCTTGCTTTCGTGGCTAGAAAAGAAAAAAAACAAATTTACACTTGGGAATTGCCTACTAGTTACATTGCACTATTACATAGTTCCCCAGGGATTACAAATGATTTAACTAGGGGACATCATTTTGCAATTTCAGGAACCTCTCAAAACCTTTTGATTAAAGAAATTGATATATCTGTCCTGTCAAAAAAAGTAAGACGTTTTACTTGAGTACTTTGGTGTGTGTGTTGGGGGGGGGGGGGGGCACTTACAAGCACCAACACTGTTTTTATTTTTCCTTACCTATTTCTGGTAGCTTTAGTTGAGAATACCAGACCACAAGACACTCTGCAGTGGGAAAAAACCCAGCATGTCTCTCTCCTTCCTAGGCTCATACCTTTCCCACACCAGGCCATGTTGCAGAGCTTTGCGTCTGGGACACATCGCTCTATTCGACACAAAAACCTATTTGCACCCATAGCACTCTCCAGCTCATGAACCTGCAGAACCAAAGGTTCAACTTCACTTCCTGTCATTAGATACGTCTCCACATATTTTATGCAAAGCTCATGTAGCGATTTCCTTCGACCTCCTATTCCCAAGTCATCTTTTGATGGCATGTCATAATCTGGAGCATGTATTCCACATAAAAAGCATACAGGGGGAAAATGAGAGCATCACTTTAAAATGTTCAATACTGCGTACAGCTACATCAGTAATATTACTGCCTTCAGTCTTTGAGACTCCTCCTCCCTGAGGAATTTCTTAACTTGATCTACTGTGGGTGAATTTGAAGATTTTTAGATCATTTAGATCCTCTAATTTGCAAAGTTGTTATTTTATTAGAAAATAAATAAATAAACAAACAGTTTGTTAGCAGATCACAGAACACGGGCTGTAATAGTATACATTAAGAATGTAGGAGTGACAATACATTGTGTTACTAATGACCTCTGAGTAACAGTGAAGCTACATGTATTGCTTTAGCTGCCTTTCTTAACACAGACCTCATGTTAACACCAGAAAGTATAGAAATTTATGTGTATGGAAACCAAAATAATGGAACCAAACAATGATGTGACCATAAAATGAGCTCATTCAAATAAAGTATCTTGTGTTTACTATCAAAAGTTTTCATCCCAGACATCTCCATAGATGAAGCACAGACATGTGCTTCTATTTCCTGTTGGTGGAATTCTTTATACTCATTATAAAGATTGTTTACTCCCTTTGCAGCAATTGTCTTGAAAGATTGATTCATGCTCACATGTGAAGTTCCAATCTCTACAGCTGGAGTGGTTTACTGGTGTGGTTTACTAATACATGTATGTCACTTCCAACCTGAAAAAATCTAGATCATAAATTTACACACTCAGACACATTTAGAAACTTTTAATTTTAAAGTCATGCCAGTTGTTAGTCTGTAATTTAATATATAAAGTACATACAGATAGCAAGTCTGAATCTCCATGTTGAAAATGTTCTTTTTTGATAAAATTTATAACTTGTTCTGTTGCAAATTGGTGGTAGTGGGGCTTTATCCCAAAATTTAAAGGCCGTGGGTCTCAGTAAATTAAAAAAAAAAATTTTTAAATGTTACATTGACATAGCACAGATTAAAAAAAAAAAAAAAAACAGACAAGAAAACCTGTGTCACTACTCTGTTGTGATCACAGATAATTGAAAGTTAAAATTTATGGAGCAGTAAGAAAACATAAGTCCACAGAAGATCCATGGATTTTTGTAAGGGATGAAATGTCAAAAGGCAAAAGTTTGCAAGAAGGTTAAAGCTATAATAATAACATTCATGGGTATGAATAGGATTTTGGTCCCCCTCCCTTCAATTCCACTACACCTAATTAAAATCAAAACATTGAATTACAAAAATTGTTATCTTAATGATAATGTTGTTAACTATTAGAGCTCAATTTGTCATCTTGTATTAATTCAAACCTTATCAATCTCATTCCAGCTAATAAACTAATCTTCTTTAAAATTGTATTTTCTGGTAAGAGGCAAGCTATTTACAAAAGATGTCTATTGATGACAACAACTACATACTCCCCACCCCTTATTTTCCTGGATTTACCCCTGCCATACTACATGTAAACATATAGCAACCATGTTAAGCTTAAACTTTGCATGCCAATCTGCAAATTCTGTTTCCAGTCCCTCCAATCTGTCATAAATATTGTCGTCATCATGGTAGACCCAATGTGTATTTCTGGCCCTTTCTTTGAATAGCTGATCTCCATGAAACAGAACTGTTTTGAGGACTACAGTTTCTTCTTCAGTTTGCAAAGATGGCACATACTTCTGCTGATTGGAAATCATGAATTGTGCCATCTTGCTCACAACATTTGGATTTAAAAACTCGACACCCAGACTACACTGGAAAGAAAAAACTTCAGGTAATAACACTTTCAAGTAATACGTAAAGGTAGATTGCAGTTCCAGCCATTATCCATATTTCCATACAGAGTTCTGTCAAGAAACATGTATCATCCATAAAGCACATCAAAGTGCTGGAGAATATTAAGAAAAGCAAGAAGAAAGATCAAAATATCAAGGATCTTCTTGCAAAAACAAGCAGAGGAGCAAAAGGATCCACACTACCTGAAGACATGAGGCTCTATTGATATGAGCTTGTGGAAGCTCTACTGAAGGCAGGTATTCCCCTTTTAAAAGTCGACAGTTTGCGACAATTTCTTGAAAAATATGGTCATCGCTTGACATCTTGGAACCATCTAGGAGAATTCATTCCCATGATTCGTCAGAAGGAGATAGACTTTGTGAAATCCGAAATAGCTGCCAACAGTGCTTTTTCTGTGATCTTTGATGGGAGCACCAGACTTGGAGAAGCGTTGGCAATTATCGTTCGCTTCATTGACAAAGATTGGAATATACAGCAGAGGCTTCTCAAATTAGAAATTTTAGCCAAGAGCATGAATGCAGAAGAGCTTGCTCAAAGGCTGATTCAGTGCCTGGCTGTGGAGTATGGAATGCAACCAAACCATCTTCTAGCAGCAAGGAGAGATGGTACATCAGTAAATGAAGCTGGATTATGTGAAGTCATGTTTTTCTTCCCCAATATTCTTAATGTCATCTGTTTCTCACACACAATCGATAATGTTGGGAAACTCTTTGAATTTAGTGTCCTAGACCCATTTTCTAGGTGTTGGAACACCATGTTTTCTCTCAGTCCAGCTGCTCAGCTGTTGTGGAAGACAAGAACTGGCACAGCAATGCGACTTCATTCCAAAACCAGATGGTGGAGCAAATGGGAAGTCCTCAATCAGGTCACGGAGTTTTTTGGGGATGTTGAGCACACACAGAGACTACTGGTTCTGGCGCAGCAGTGATAAAGGGCAGGAGAATGGACAAAAATAAACCTTCCACGTTCAACTTCCACACACCCACCCACGAAGTTGAATGTGGGAGGTTTATTTTTGTCCGTTCTCCTCCCCTTTATCACAGCAGCGTCCAGAACCAGTAGTCTCTATGTGTGTGTATGCAACACAACATAAAAGAAAACAAAGCGTGGATGTGACACCGAAAATGCCTGCACTGATTATATACAAAAGTGCACCAGAAATATTTTCCTATTGAACAAGTATCTGCACAGTATATACGCCGAGATGGCTGCCGCAAGATATTCGTCCGATGTTCTGCAATCGAACAACTGTCAACTTTCCGAGGCCATTCAAAACCTCCCTCCAGAGCTTCGTGAAATAATTTACAAGGAGTATGTCGCAATAAAAATGAGAGAAAGAAAGGCAATGGGCTGGGATAAGGTGTATGACGAGATTGAAGAGGCAGCATTCTGTGAAAAACGATCAAGAATTGTAAAGGCCATGTTTTGCCGTAAATGCAAATCCTGTCTTGTAAAAAGACTCTGTTACGAGTGTTCTAAAAATGGAGTAAAACACTATCTCGGCTACCGCATATATGACGAGAACGCCTACGCTGAAATCTTTAAGAAATTTTACTGAGTGGCAACGATATTAACCTTTGTTCGAAGCAATAGTTTTGTTTTGAAATCTGTGAGTTGCGCAACATTTTTCTCAGAAAGACTGGAACCAAATATTTATATTCCCAGGCCTTGGACGAGCAGTACTGAAAAACATGGAGGACAACTCAAGATTTTTTTGTTTGGGCCAAAAAAAACAAACCAGAACAGAATTTACAAAAAAAATACGCTCAGTAAACGCGCTGTAAGTTACTTTTTTCACCACAGAAGCTGCCGAAGTGAAGCGAGCAGTAGGAAACAAGAAAATAGCAAGATTTGATCACAGCGTTCAATCAATCGTAACATGAAATATTCCTTGAACAAGGGACTCAATCGAGCCCGTTTAAGTTTTCTCTGCTTCTCGCATGGCTTCAACGACTTGATATGTTATCTGTCTGGACTCTTTCAGCCAAACGGGTGTAGAAAGTTCCATGAAAATAAAGCAAATCATGTGGAAAAGCACAACCATTTTGGCCTTCAGAAGTGCTGTTGGGATATAATTTATTCAGCCAATCTCTAATTATAGCAAGCATGACATCATCTGGCCCCCCAAAAGCACATGCATATGCATGAAAATACTGCGAAATTTAGGCAAAGGACACAGAAGCTACACCACGAGTGATAGGAGAGGCGAATGGATCAATATATAAAGCTTGCAGCATTATTCTTGTAATTAGCAAGCAAATGAAGGTGCTTTTGGATGAGAGGTTGGCCCCCTCTGATTCCTAATATGGCACGTACAGGCGCTTGTCAGGGGTATGGGGTGAGGCCGTCCACGGCAACAACCCCGGGTGAACCCGTCCCGGCCCAGTGGAGACTGGGGGGTGCTCAGAGGTCCCTCAGGATCTCAAACCTCGTTCCCAGAGGTAAAATGGGAATCGACAGCCGCCTTGTCAGCGGCGGGAAAGTCCTAGCTGGGGCTAGGCAAGAACAGCCAATGAGCACCCCCAACAAGGCTTTTGCCCTTTTGTGTGACATGTCACGCAACGTCACGCGTGACAGTAACGTAACCCAGTCACGCAACGTCACGCGTGAAGGTAACGCGGTGTAACACAATCATCTGTTTTTAATAAGACTTAGAGATAGTTTTGTGTTTTTCGCTCAAAATTTAGCTCAAAGTTGTGCTGGACTACGCAAGATTTTTTATAAATTCTTGCTGAAGCTGGTTTTTCATTTTTTCAATATCTGGCTGGAGTGGATTTGTTTGTTTTTGCGCAAAGTTTGAGCGTAAAGTCTCTTTAAGTTGGCGATATTTCTGCATTTCACGTGTGGTCAGTTGAAACTCCATGTCAGAAACACGATTATCATTCAGAGCTTGTGAGACAGAGCTGTTTATCAAGTCATGTTTTGCAATAGCCAGAGAATGGATTCTCGAGTGTTTATTAATTTTGCGTTCAAGCTTCTTGTTGACAATGGACAGGCCAGTGGAAACTGCGCCAGATAAAGCTGCTATTGCGGCAACAGGCGTGCCGATAACAATTCCAACACCAGTGAGTGTTGTTGCAACAGCCCCAGAAGACAGAGCTGCCGTGACAGCGCCAAGGCCAACCACGGAATAGTGAAGTGCTTTTCGGGCTTTTTTATATTTTTTCAACACAAGCCTGTAATGCTCAACCTCAACAGATATTTCTTTTTCAATTTTACTTATTTCAGTTAGCCGGAAATTATCGGCATTTGTCGTTTCGGGAAGGCTTGGAGAGATTCTGCTTTCATTTTCTGCAGGCGGCACGCTTGGAGGTAACAGATTTGCAGAAGACATTGTATATAAAGAAATTTAATTTAACTCTAATTCAAAAAGAAGCGGGAAGCCCTTGAAATCAAAGAGTTTGCCATTTCCATCTTTGACGCTAATAGTTATGCTATTTATGAACTTGTCTGTAGAACAGTCTCGCAAAACCTGTTGCGGAGAACCGTGGTAGCTTACCTTTTCAAAAGGCTTCCCTTTCACATCAAACAGAGCTAAGACATCTGACCTTTTGCTATTGAACAGATTCCGTTCTGTGTCGATCAAATAACAATGAATGAAATGTCATTGGAGATGTAAGCTGTTTTACAAAGGTTATAGGCGACAACTTTCGCCCAATACCAAGCAAAGTGGCTAAATCGCGATCAAGTTCAATCGGTTTTTTCCCCAAATTTATCATTACAAGCTGGCCAACAGGTTGATTTATTGCTGTTTGCAACTCTTTATATTTATATTTGTCGAACAGACCTTCTATTTCTTTTGCCATCCTTTCTAAACTATAATGCCCTGGCATTATTTTACTGATTGACAAAGCTATATCTTTGTCTTTATCTCCCAAAGTGGCGGAACCTTCTTTTTTCAAAGTGTCCCAGCTGTTCAATAAACTACAAGATATGAGTTTCATGAAATGGACTTTCAGTATCGGTTCTTCAAAATAGATAGTCTCTCCATTCTCTTGCGTGACAATAGTGAGAACAACTATTTTATATTTAACAAACAAAATTGTGTTCAAATACAATGGCGAATCCGTGGAAAGATCCTGAGTTTTTGAAAAAAGCGGCAATCGCAAAGGAAAAGGCGTGGACAAATTTTTTAAACCACTTTCCAAAAGCGGACAAAAGCCGGTTCGTTTCACAAGAAAGCATCGACGAGAAAAATAACACAACCGCAGAGGTGTTTTTCAAAGAAAGCGAAGGCTCGTTTCAAAGCGTCTTCGGTTCAGACAGGCGGTATTGGAGCACGGAAATGAAACAGGCGCTCGGTTTGGGAGACAGCGGAGGTTTTCCTTATCAACTGTTGCCACTTGGTTCAAAAGTTTCTTTGCCCATCCCTGCGGAACCTTTCGACGGAAAAGTGCCAAGCTTGAAGAAAATATTCAACACCGAAATCAAAATCTACGTCATGCCTGACCAATATTTCACAACAAAATTCAGAGAAATATTTCAAAAAACCACACTGAGGCACACTTCTGGAGCCAAATCAAAACACTGGTTAGGAGGGCCTGACATGAAATATTGGCCGCAACAGCTCAACTTCGCGGACACAGGGGTGTGGAATTTCTCGCGAAATATTTGACAACGGGATAAATCTGCCCCAGCAGATAAGAGCTTTTTACAAATTCCACGTGTATTTCACTGTCGGGTGCCTTTTGTACCAGCTAGGAGGTATTCAGAGCATGAGCGCTTTGCCCGGAGACCCACCTTTCAACCAATTCAATAATCATTATGACGTTGCTTTGTACAAAAGGCTATGCAACGAGTTTTGTATAGATCTGTCGAGTGATTTCCGCTACAAGCATGGGGCAAACCATGGGCTTGGAAGTGTTTACCTCTATGCGTCTGGCGTGTCGAAAACTGACTACCTATACCAGGCATGGAACAAATTCAGTGATGAAGACGGCAAAGCTATTCAACGAAACCTGATTTATTACATCGAGCCGGGGGGCCCTTCTGATACCCAATCGGACTGGTTCTCACCAAACACAGCATCTGGTTTGACGCAGGCTGGCTTGTCGAGAATAAATCAGTCAATCGAGGCTTTCATTTACTGCATACTGGGATCGCAAGTCAATGTGAGAAGTAGCATTCTCAGTTCTGGTGGCCGGGCGAAAGAAGCCCAAAGCGAGTTCCTGGTGCTGATGGAAGATGCGATCAGACAACCTGACCTGGCCGCGAGCGTGCAAAGATACCAGCTCACGGTAGACCAAACGAAGGTTAGGCTCAATCTTGCTGTAGCCTCCATCCCCTAGCTTATGCCCACGCAAATGATAATCAACACCGAAAGTACAATCGGTTACAATAACAAGCTGAAACAGGCGGTCTCTGGGATGAAACTGGGGGTAAACAACAAGGTAAACCCGGAGACAAAAAATGCTGCGCTCAAACTAATGGCAGGCGGCCCGTCAAAAATTAACCCTCCCAACAGCCATCCCTCCAACCTGATACACAAAGCCGCAACAACCGAATCAAGGAAATCAGCTTCGACTGAAACTCAACAAGCACAACCAACGGCACAAAAAATAGAGCACAAGGCTCCAGATAAAACACCGCAACATGAAATAAACAAAACAGCAGTAATTGTCAGTGTAGTAGGCTTATCGGCTTTGATGTTTATGGCTTGGCGGTACATTAACGCCGCTTATTAAGATATTGTTCGAACAAAAAGGCCACTGTGGCAAGAATAAGCAGCCAGGTGTGCTCGGCCAGAAACCCGATGGCTTGGCCCGCAGCTTTGAATAGAAAGCTCAGAATTGAGCCAATTAGCCCGGGCAGCAGAGAACCAAGTTTCGCGCCAATATCTTTTACATTACTTCCCAAAGCCTTACCAGTGGCTTTCAAAGTGTTTGTGAGGGCTCTGATGACAGCTCCGATTGTGACCCCGGCAGCAAGAAGAACAGCGGTCAATGTCACACCATTTTTTTTTAAGATCTCTTTGACCCTTTCCAAGAGAGGCCACCCCCTTTCCCTTTCCACAATCTGAGTTGGCAAACGCGTGATCTCCTCCTTTCTTTCTGCCACTCTGCCTTCTGCGGCTTCTTTGTTGGAGGGCGAGGCATTCTCATCTTGGATGATTGCCTGGTCTTCCTCGCTTTGGCGCTGCAGCTCGCTTTCCTGCTCTTTCAGGTCGTCCAACGGTTTTGTTTGGTTTAGCCTTTCTTCCATGGTGTTTGTTTCACTTTCTTTTGCTGCGAGGCTGGCCCTGAGTCTGTCAACCTTGGCTTGTTCTTTTTCTCTGTTTCTTGCTTTTTTTGTAAGCAAGTCCAATTCTTTTTTCTTGTTTTCAAGATCGGTTTGATAGTTCTTTTTCAGTTCTTTCAGCCTACGCAGCTCTGCTTCACTTTCAAGATTCGAACCTTGATTATCCTGAATGGCATCAATCTGAGCATGAGTTTGCTCGATTTTACGTCTCAGAACTTCCACTTCTTTCTTTTCTTCTTCTCTTTGCGAAGAGAGTGTTTCCGCCTGTTGTAGTTAGTTTTCAGCTTCTATCAGTCTTTGGCGTTGTTCTCTGATTGTATCTCAGTCTTCGGCTCTTATTTCTTCAGCCCTCAGCCCAAGTTTATCTTTGAAGCTGTCTAAAAAACTTTTCATTAAGCCTGACTCATCATCTTTTAGAATCTTGTACTCACCATTTTTTGGCCCCTCAGCAACGATTTTTCCCTCATTTTTTCCATTGCCTCTTCTAATTTTGATTTTTTCCAAATTTGCTTTAGGGAATTTGCCTTTTATCATATCTACAGCTTTTTTGAGTTTTTGCTGCAAATAACTTTCTTTTTGAATATCACTGATTGAAGGTGTTCTTTCAAGCAAAGGGTTTTCTTCCTGATAAGAAGTGTCAGGCAGGCCTGACTGCTCATGCTGCAAAGTACGCATTTCCATTTGTTCACCCACGTGGTAGGGGGCGCCAGGTTGGTAGGGAGTGGATGCCGTGCCTGGCTGAAAAGGTTGGGTTCTCTCAACCTCTTGTTCCTCATCATCATCATCATTGTGGTCAAGCTGATTGTCAAGGTCCGGGTCTTTGTAACGAAATTCGCCACCGCCTTCCGCCATAGCGATATATTTCAATTCTGTTATTTTTAAATTAGAAAATAATCGCCAGTTTATTATACGAAATGTCAGTGCCAGAGAACCTTCGCCCAACGTACAACGAAAAGACATTACACGCCATGCAGGCCGAGCGCGCGGTCAAGCGAATCACCTTTATCCGTTCTGAAGCCAACCCCGGCGATAAGCTGTATGTTTCCGTGCCCAAACTGAACGAGAATGAGAACAAGGTTCTGGTGCCGGGCTTGCTAGTGCCTCGCTTTGACATCGACATTTCTGGGGGGCACGCCAACAACTTCCTTGTTCAGAATGTCACGCGGGCGCTCCTTGACAGGCTGGTTGTGAAGTTTGCAGGCACTATCCTGCAAGACACGGTTGGATATGACATCTACAAAACTTTCGAAGACCTTTCCTTTCGCAGGAAAAGCGAGACGGCATGATTCTCGAAGGGATTCAGAGCGAGGATCTATGCAAGATCCGCTCAGGTGCGGGAGACAAGAAAACCTCGGGCGTTGCCGCTGAAAACAAGCTGAACGAGGTATATGGAAGCAAGTACCGGATCAGGCTAGACCATCAGATTATAACCAACCACAGTGTTTTCTACCCCCAGGCCCTTTACAACGACCTCACGTTCGATGTAAAACTTGTTGAAGCTATACGTGTGGTAAGAGGCTCCGACACAACCCAGCTGAAATACAAGCTGACCAACATCCAGCTAAAGTACAAAATTATCCGCAGCAAAACTCTGGCAGACGAGACACACAGCGTTTACTCCAGCAGCAAAGAGTTCACTTATGACCACGTGATGCATGACAAAGAGGTGTCTGTCAAAAAAGGCACTGACACGAGGATCAACATCGAAGTCAACGCCCAAAGAAGGTCACTAAAAGCCCTCCTCCTCCTGTTTGTAGAGCTGTATACTGCGGGCGACAGAGATTCAGAAAAATTCATCTTCCCGGATCTGACGAAAGTCAGCGTCATGGTCAACGGCTCGCCCAACATGCTTTTCAACGACGGCATCGAAGGCAAGGACATATGGGAAGAGGCCCACCGCTTCTTTGTGAAAGAGAAAAATAAAACCGAGCACATAAATGTGACAAAGTTTTACACTGATGATAAGTTCGGGCTTGTGATTGACATGCGCTCCATGGCAGATCAGTCGATGCACAGCAGCGAGTGAGTGGAAAGCCGAAGGCTCAGGCGACGTGAAATGCCATGTATTCGTAATCTCCGACTCCCAGTTCAACATTACTGACAGACAGCTAGAATCTTTACAGTTTTAAATATTACATGGACCCAAGCAAGATACCCTTCAACGCTCTCATTGTGGGACCAACAAATTCAGGCAAATCAAGGTTTGTGGTGGACCAGATCTACGGCCCTTTCCGCTTCAAGTTTGACTACATCGTTCTCATCTGCCCAACATTCGCGCACAACAAGACCTACCACAAAATTGGTGTAAATGATCCAAGAATGGAGGTGATAGTATGCGAGCAGCACCACGTGGAAAAGTGGTTTGATCGACAGCTTCATTTTTCTTGTAACCAAAGCGGTCGGAATGACTATTAACATCAAAGATATCGATGCTTACCAAAAAGAGCTCAGAAACGACTACATCATAAACAAAGAGCTCTCCAATCTGGCCAGCAACCTTGCTTTGAAGTGCCGCCGGTTTCTTGCTGCGGCCAACGCAGCGCTGATCACCACAAAACATATTGATTTTAACACATTTGCAGAGAAGGGACGACGCAAAATTGGAAGAAATTCCTCAACAGCAATCCTCAACGCCTGCTGAGTGATTGCAGAACGACAGCAGAGTAATTTCTAAACATTATTATATTTTCTCAGCATACGCATTTGTTTCAGAATGTCTACCGAACAATCCGAGAGCACACCTCAGGACGAGACCCATACAGCACCTGCCGTTGATATCACGCAGCAAGCGATAACTCCAACTGCAACTATGCGCATAAAAAATCCCAAGCGTGTGGCTGCTGGAAAAATGGTTGCTGAAAGAACGCGGCTGGCCCGCTCCTTCGAGCTACCTCATGGTATGTGGTAATTATTCTATGAAGCGCTGTCCTTTGCCTCTTTTGGAACTAAGAAGTGTTACATTTGTAAGGTGTTTTAGTTGAAAAGTGCATCATGTTAATAAGCAGCCATTAGTTGAGCATGATTATAGAAATAAGGTCTTCATCTAATTAATATATGTAACATTTTGACAGGAAACATAATCCTTCAGTGTCTTTTTCTCTGTCTGGATTATGAAAATCAGCAGTGCAAATATTGTTTTGACAATTTGTGACAATTTCATTAGTTTGCACATCAGCACTGGATGTGTTAGGGTTTTGAACAAAACTCACCCCACTCTTCATGGGTGCTTGATTGTGAAGTTATGCCATCTAACCATGAATTTTGCACTTTTATGCCTTCAGTTTTAAATAATTCACTAGTGTCTACAAGATATTTGGTTGCATCTAATACTTTCTTCGGTCTGACATTCTGAAACTGATAGTGATGCTTGTAACCAAGTCGCCTTTTAAGTTTTATTGGAATGGTCTGTGATTCACTTATTGGCCTTGGGAAACAATGAACAGTTGAATTTACTTCACTTGGCACATTGACAATGTTTCCATGAATAGACAATTGACCACCCCTAGGTCGTTCACGGATTTGCATAAAAGGTCAGTACGAGGTGATATTAGTCGCTCCTCTTGTGATGTGAAATTCAATACATTAGGCTTATAAGGAAAATCCATCTTATTGGCTTTAGAACAGCTGGGTAACTTGCCTTGTTTTAGACCTTTTTTGATTGCAAGTTAGACAATTGCTTTTTTAGACTTTTTTTTAGACTTTTTTGTTTTTGCAAGTCATGGAGATCCATTCAGTTTCATTGACACTTTTAAAACCAGTAAGACAGGACTCAACAATGTCTAGTGAACACACCCTATATTTGTTTGGATCACATTTCACTACAGAGCACTTGAACCACATTATTGGTCACAACAAGTGAATACATATTCTGGGCCACATGCAAAGTTTTTGTGAAACAAATTTGTCACAGAAATTGCATCGTATTTGTTTTCTTGTGGCTGCAACTCATGACTGCTGCATGTTAGTTGCGGTACACTTGCCAGAGCCTCAGCCTTTTGTCTTTTTCTTACCGACTGTTTGTTTATTTGCCTTATGTGCTGCAGGCTCTCTGCTTTTTGTTTTCTGAAGGAGTGCAGCTCAATTTCTCTGACATGTTCTGGGTTCAATTTTCTTCTTTTAGCAGCCTGGTGTTTCTTGTTCCTAGATGTCTTACTATTAATGTTGCAGCCTTGTACTAGTGTTTGATTCTCATTTATTCTAAAGTTATCATCAGCTCTTCTGTCTTTCATGTATTCTCATGTATTTTCTTCTGTAAGCTTTACATTTTTCACTGCCATCAACTGGTTTGTTTTCTTCTGCATTTTTTGTTTGTTTGCTGTTGTTTCTTATCTCCATTGTTCTGTTTTCTACTATGGAAACATAATGAAATTCATGTAGGTGTCCAATGTAAATGTTTAGGGCATTTGTAAGATTCACTGGTTCAACAACAGTAACTGGAGAAAAAGTTGAATTTGATTCAGCAATAGGAATTGATAAATAAAGTCAACTGGCAACAGCTTGAATTATGATAGCATCAGCCCATGTTCCTTGACATGACATTCTTTCCAAATAACCTTGCCAAGAATGCTCAGTTCTACTTTCTATAAATTGTTCAGGGTGGTTCACTAAATACTGAATGCCAACACTGCACACATAGAAATGACTATTAGGATTTTCATAGAGTTGATGTGATAGAGCCCTAAAAAGCAATCACCACTTCCTCCAACACCAAGTGCAGTTCTGCCTAGCTGAGACAATCTGAATTTTAATAAACAGACAGAATTTGTGGGTGATATAAAAGGTACTGATTTGCAATACTCATTTGCAGGACCAGGATTTGACTCCACATCTCTACTCGATGATATGATTCTGCTCAAAAAATGATACGTTTTCATTTGGAGCTGTCTTAGTTTTCTGAAAATATTACCTCCAGCTATCATACAAAACACAGGCAAGTTTTTATGCTTTGGAGTCCTTGTTTGAAAAATACACAAGCTTAAACTTTGTCCAATGAAATACTTCTTTGAGAAAATCATGAATTTTGAACTTTTATATTGCTCTGAGAAATGACGATGGTATCCACACAACATAGCCTTCAGCTTGGAGCATTTCATGACATTAATTTTTTTTTTTGCCATTAGAAAGTCTGGTAACCATTTTGTAAGAAATTCTGGAGGGTTCTCTTTCACGCGTCATTCTAAACTGAGGATGGGAGATAATGGTAGCTCTAGAATTCCGTACATTCACATTTTTATCCGCATTTCTGTACTGACGATTACTTGACAACTGAACTGGTATATTTTGATTTTCAAACTGCTCGGGTATTGTAGGATTACCTTTGATAATCATTCGCTCCTGACCTTGGTGTAGGTATTCAGGTAACAGATCATCTGTTTGATGTTTTGAGAAAAAAATAGCAGTCTCAGCACCACCCAATGGCTTGCTGTTGCCAGCATGGTCGTTTCACTGGTCGGGATTTATTACAAATGTGAAGAGCTCAAGGCTATGGCCAAGGCCGCATTTGACAAAAAAAAGCCTGAGCCCGCGCCTGAGCCTGTGCGTGTTGAGCCAGAACTTGCTCGCGCAGCACAGCCAAAAGGTTTAAGAAAAATGATTTAAACTTTTCCGAGTGGAATATATATCAACATGCTTAAAGTTGACACTCCCCAGGTTCTCATCTCTTCAGCCGCAATTTTTGGTATCACGCTGTTATGGAACGACATCAACGTAAAGGTTTTTCATACAGTCCGAGATCTTTTGAGTGCAACATTTATTGATAAGGAAGGAGAAGAAATAAGAAGAGAAAAAGAAGGAGAGGAAATAAGAAGAATAGAAGACGAAGAAGAAGAAGAAGCCGCGGGAAAGACAGATTAATTTTGTTTTAAACTTTTGTTATTTTCCTAATATCTAATGCACCATGTCAGACAACAAGCTTGTTAAGACCATCATTGACGCCGCTACCATCACTGGCTTGGCCGCAAAAAAGGTTGTAAAAGAGAATTTTACTTCTGATCCCAGCAGCAGTGCGATGAATTACGTGAAGTTCACCGCAGTCGTGGCGGGCAGCATTGCACTCAAACAGTACCTCAAGGACCAAAAAATCCTTCCCAACAGCGTCTGAAATTAATGATTTAAAAAAAGACTGCTATATAACACCATGGCGAGCATCGCGATTATGGTTGGTGGGGCTGTGTTGAACGCCACGACTTTTATCAGAGGCAACTATCTGGCGAGGGCACTCGGCGGGGGCAACAAAGCTGCACTTAAAGAAAAAAAGCGCCATTACAAAGCTCTCGAGGCGTACCAAGCGGCTTACGCCAAATACACGCGCAACCGAACCCATCTTCTTGACTGGATTACGACC
This sequence comes from Orbicella faveolata, assembly GCF_042242905.1. Lineage (NCBI taxonomy): Eukaryota > Metazoa > Cnidaria > Anthozoa > Scleractinia > Merulinidae > Orbicella > Orbicella faveolata. The sequence continues at coordinate 24,384,146 of NW_028301552.1, forward strand.
AACGTGCAAATAAAGGCAGAGGCCAAGCAGAACTTCACCAACACTGACTATGCCTTCAAACTCTACAACCAGGCACATCCTGACGAACGAATGATACCCCCCAAAGAGCCCAAGTTCTCAGATTTCTATCAACCAAGCAAGCAGCAGAAAAATGGTGAACTCATGTTCGTGGGCGCCGGGGCGCTCACTCTAGGCTACGCAGCCTTCCGGTTCCTTTAAACTTTTTTACGCCTTACTTATAGTAGCGCTTTGGAGGACAAACTCACAAAGATATACTGTGGCCCTGGGGGCTACTGGAAAGGTATCGCCGCAATCAAAAAATTAGCCGAGGCCACCAAGGTACCTGAAGAAACCACAAAAAAGTGGCTGATCAGGCAAGCGCTCTGGCAGATATTTCTCCCCGTGCTGAGGTGAATTCCTCAGCTGAAATTCAACATTCCCACACCCAACGAGATCCACCAGGCAGACCTTCTTTTTCTGCCGCACCACAAACTGCACCGCGGACGCAAAGTTTTCAAATACGGGCTGACCATTGTCGACGTGGCCAGCCGCTACAAAGAGGCCGAACCCCTGACTTCAAAAAATTCTGATGAGGTCACCCTGGCCTTTCAGAAGATTTACAAGCACGCGCCTCTCAAATGGCCTCAAATGCTGCAGGTTGACCCCGGGCACGAATTCATGGATGCTGTCACAAAAGAGATTGAAAAGACCAAAACATTTATCCAGTGCGGGCGCGTTGACATTCACTGCGACCAGGCCATTGTTGAACGTTTGAACCGCACCCTGGCTGAGCGCTTGTTCGGGCACCAGTACGCCGTGGAAATGCGACTCCCTGTGGGGCAGCGGTCCACTGCCTGGGTGAAAAGACTTCCAGAAGTTGTTTTGGCTTTGAACAACGAGGTCACAAGCCTTATCAGCAAGAAACCCGCGGTTGCCATCAAAGAAAAGTCTGTTTATGCAAGGCCGTCGACACCTTATTCAAGGCCTGTTGGAAAAAGCGAAAAAATACTCCCCTCTCTTGTCCAAGTTCGTTATCTCTACCAGCCTGGCGAGCATGATGGTGGTGTAAAAAGAGCCACAGACCCAATATGGTCTTGAAAGTTTGCAGCATTGAAAGATCTCTTACCAAACCTGATGAACCAGTTCTCTACTATTTGCGCGACGGTCCCAAGCACAGCTTCGTGCATGAAGAACTGCTCGTTGTCCCTCCAAACACACAATTACCCAGGGAGAAACTTTTAAACTTCGGCTTCCAACTCTCTAAGTTCATCATCTGTGAATGAAGGCAATATATCCATGTTGATGTACCCGTAAGCTTTTGTATGGACACCATCGTCACCTATCCATCGCTTTGAATCAAACAGTGAAAGCGAAATTTTGTTTAGATGCATGCCGTAGATCTCATGCCCCTCGCTTTGAAGAATGTTCATTCCATGCCATTGCTGCTTCGCACCAAAAAGCATTTCCTTGTACTGTTCATGCGTTATTTGTTTCTTGACAATGCTCTTTTTTACGCCCTTCGCTTTTTTGTTATTTTTTTCGTCTGCCTTCAAGATAGGGCACATTTTTGGTCTCAGACACACACTCTGCTATGGGGGTTCCAGCACATTTGTCTTTCATTTTTCCCAAGACCTTTTTGTTGGTGTTTGAGTGGAGTGGATGCTCCTTCAGGTAGTCGCTCGTATCATACAGATTTTTGCTCGTTTCAATGTCTTTGTAGACGTCGTCCATTTCAATCTCAAGCAGAAGGCTGTCGGTGTCTGTGTACAAGAGCTTGCACCTTGAGCTGTATTGTTTTTTAAGCTCGTTGTAAAAGAAGTCATACATCAGCATCTTGCTGTTGTCAAGGATCGTCATCCCCGTGTAGACCTGCTTGTTGAGAAGCAGCTTGCTTTTTCGCATGTTGATTCCAACCAGGTCGTTTGAAAAGAAAACATGCCTTGAGAACAAAGGGCTGGCAACCAGTTTCCTTATATTCTTCGTCTCATTGGTGCGCACTATTTTTATGTCAACGCGGTTACACAGGTTTTCCATGGCTTTGCCGAAAACTGAGTTGTTCATGAGCTTGTAAAAGTTCTTTTCAAAGTTGCTCTTTGCGTTTTTCCTGAATTCTGTGTTCATCCGGATGTACGGCTCCATCCAGCATTCTTGTTCAAACTCCAACACCCTGTGCACGCGCTTCAGCTTCATGCCCTTCTTCAGATAAAACTGCAAGTTTCTGCAATGCACGACATATATGCTTTTGTCCTCATGTGTCAGCAGCAGCTTCTTGCTGTCCGGGGGTTTCAGCTCCAGGTCTTCCATCAACCTCTTTTGGTAGGCCGACATCCATTCCTTTTTCACGGCCTTTTTCTCCGGCGCCAGGGGATAGCCATTGTGCTCCTCGTACAGTTCTGCTGGATATTCAAGATCAACCTCAAGAATCCAACCATTCTTTGTGTTTTCTTTTTTCTGTAGGATCTCCTCCTCCATGGGCATAACACGTTTCCATTTGAAATCTCTTTTTGGGAGGGGCTTGCTCATTGCCCATCCATAAAGGTTGTTTGCGTCGAGATACATGATGTATTTTTTGGCTTGCTGGGGTCATAGTCTGGTACTTGCCGGTTGTTTGCTTTGGCGTACCTCTTGCTTACCATGGAGATTCCGCAACGCATTCCCCTTTCCACGAAGATGCATTTCAAGGTCTGTGAATAGCTCAAGCTCGACCCCCGTCTTTTTCAAGAGCGCGTCCCAGGAGAGGCCTGGCGACGTGTAATAATGCGCCGGATCTAATCCATACTGCTCTTGGCAAAGGTTTCGGAAGTTCTCAAAAACATCCGCCAAAAGGGCGACATCCGTTTTCACGTAAAGATCGTGACAATCGCCCAGCGTTTTGCATTCAAAAGCCTCCCAGACAGTCTGCGCATGCGCGTACTCTTCGTCTGTTATGTGCTTGTCGTTCAGCTTGCTGGAAAACTTCTCTTTGTCCGGAAGCCTTGTCTCACTCAATCTTTCCCATGAGTCCATGTACTCGTAAGGGTAGATCCCTTTTTTGTAAAGCAGGTTGCTGCCTTTTGAAATTGTCGATGTTATTTTCAATGACTCCTTCGGTGTTGCGCTTACAAGTGAATCAAGGCTTCCTTGCAAAAAGGAAGGAAAGGGTGTTTTTCCCCTCCTCTGGCATCTCAATCATTGTCGGCCTGCCGTTCACACCGTTGCAATATTTTTTGTGGTCCTCTAGCAAGTTAGCTTTTGTGAAATGTGACAAGCACATCAAGCAATAGTGGGTTTTGTTCAATGACTTATCAAACAACAGAGCGCTCACCCGTTTTACACAACAGTAGTGCTGTACTTCCCCTGACTCAATTAGTATCAGGTTTACCTGCCTAACGTTCTTTTCTTCTCTTCTGCCACTAACCTTGAGCGGGAACAAGTTCTTGTTTTCACAGCCAAATATGGTTATTGTGAGGTTTTTGTTTTGAGCCTCAAGCTTGTCTATCTGTTTTATCGGTGTTGGGAAATCTATGCCTTCGTAGTTAATACTGTCGTTAACCGGATATTTGCTTGTTCTTTGTGGGTCTTTCCCATCTTTTGGGGGGAATAAAGCAGCTCTGAGAGCCCACCTCAGGAATTCCTTGTCTCTGTTTTTCATGTTGATTATTGCCTTCTTATTTGCCAGCCAAGCTGGAAGAGGCAAATAGGTTCCTCCAGGAATTGGATGATAGATTTCGACATCCACGTATGCAATCGTTATTCTTTCAACTTCCCATCCTGATACCCTCTCTGACCAGTGCTCTATTTCTCCTTTTGTGTTTTCAATAAATTCGTCCAATTTTTGCTCTATCTGGGCCTTATCTGGTGTCATGAAAAGGAATGGCTGGTTGTTTTTGTCACGGAAAAAATGCTTCATGTCTTGCGTTTTTCCGTCTCTTTCTCTTGAAAACTTTACTTCTAACGCAAAACTTACTTTTGCGCTTTTTAACCTTTGGACTTCTTGTTCAGCCAAATCGGTGAACTTTTCTTTATTTTCTCTTGCGAACATCAACATATCCTTTTTGTACGGATTTCTTTCGGATACATCCATTCTCCATGTATTAAGATCTGGGTTATTGTATTGACATGTTTGGAACCAGCCAAATACTGGGACTTTTTGTGATTCTAGTGGTTCACGTTGGTTTTCTTTTACCCTCATAGGTATTGGGCCGTAAAACATTTGCAGAACATCAGACGAATATCTTGCCGCAGCCATCTCGACGTATATACTGTGCAGATACTTGTTCAATAGGAAAATATTTCTGGTGCACTTTTGTATATAATCAGTGCAGGCATTTTCGGTGTCACATCCACGCTTTGTTTTCTTTTATGTTGTGTTGCATACACACACATAGAGACTACTGGTTCTGGACGCTGCTGCGATAAAGGGGAGGAGAACGGACAAAAATAAACCTCCCATGTTCAACTTCGTGGGTGGGTGTGTGGAAGTTGAATGGGGGAGGTTTATTTTTGTCCATTCTCCTCCCCTTTATCACTGCTGCGCCAGAACCAGTAGTCTCTATGTGTGTTGAGCCCTTTCTAAGAGAAAATGATAACCTGTCTCCTGTTTGCCGTGCAAGCCTGTTGGAGATTTTTGATGATCCAGCTACTGCTAGAGACTTAGACATTGAGCTTGCTGCTATGATTGATGCGGGCAAGCACTTTGTTCAAGCAACTTATTATCTTGAGGGGGACGGTCCCTTAGTATTTACTTGCTATGAGCATTTGTCTGCATTAGCACATGCAATAGCCATTGAATCTTATCCAAACACTGAGGCCAAAGGTCGCCAACATGCAGGTAGAAATATGGCATTGTACAACCAGTTAGTTGCTCAAGCAAAGGCATGTATCAATCCAGGCTTCCGCTTTTACCGACAGAAATTCAGTGTGCAATTCCATATTGTCCGTGCATTTAAGGCTGCATGCTTATGCTGCCCAATACAGGTGCAAGCACTACATCCAACTGCTGCATCAGTCCAGGAACTAAAGCAATTTAGTTTCATTACTGATGCAGAAGTTGTACAGCTTATGGAAGAGCTGCCAAACTATCTGGCCATTGCTGATGGTGCAGCCATTGAAACAGAGGAAGGCAAAGTACAGTGGTGGGCTACACATGCCGATGCCCTCCCAAATTGGTCTGCTGCAGTCAAAAAGATCTTGTTGGTGCAGCCTAGTTCAGCATCAGCTGAACGAGTGTTTAGCCTGCTGCAAAATGCATTTAGCAAGCAGCAAGAGGCAGCATTAGAGGAAACAGTGGAAACATCAGTCATGTTACGTCACAATGACAATAAGCACACGTGTATGTCAGAGAAACTTTATATATTTAATAAGCATATTAGCAAAGTTTGTTTTGTTCAAATGCAATCACGTGGTTATCGTAATAGAAAGCCAATACAGAGAATCAGATTTTTATGATTTGGGTTGAGAGAGACTCAGTCTTACAATATTGAGGGGTCAGTATGATATAATTATGAATATAATATCTATGCAAAGTTAAATCTATTCATTAAATCTTTATTTAAGTTGTTAATCAATCTCTTACACTAAAAAATTGAAAGCAACTTTTGAGCAACTTTTGGATTTTGGGGCAACTTTTGAGCAACTTATTAGAGTTTTGGAGCAACTTTTGAGCAACTTTTTGAGAAAATTGGAGCAACTTGTGGACAGCCCTAAAAAGAATACAGCAAATCACACTATTTTTCAAACTTGTGCTAATCGTTTTGTTTGTCTTTTTTTTAATTTTTTTGTGTTTGGTTTTTTATCATCCATTTTGACATATGGCCTTTGGGCAAACATTATGTATTCCATATTGTCAATACTAGCAAGTAAGACATTGTCAGTGATTAAATTATTAACATTACACTTACAGTCTTTGATTTTGCTTTCATTTCATCTGAGTAGTGATGAGGAATGTGATGGATAACTACATCTCTGTAGGGATGGAATTTTGGGAGGTATTTGCAAATGGTTTTGCTCACTTACACTGTCCATCTCTGCTTGAGTTGGTCCAGTGTTGGCTTGGCTGGAAGAAGATCAATCAACTGGACCTCTGTAAGTAACTTCTGTTCTTGTCTTGTCTAAATTAGGTTCATTGACCTTGTTCAGAACAGCGTACTGCTGTGTCCAATGTATGGACAGTTGCTGTGTTCTGTACATTGAATTCTGGCATTAATCATCAAATCAAGGTTGTTCCCCACCAACCTAAGATTTATAGAAACATTTACATATGACTATCTACATAATGAGAAGTTACAGAGTTGACACTCAACAGAAACCAAAAAGTTCCTTGGCTTTTCACTGACCTGTGAACAATTTTCACTAACCTTGTATTGTGAGGATAATAACAAAAAAATGAAATTTGATCATGGGCCAATATACTACTGCTCCTCCACGTGCCACTCAAATAGTATCAAAAGCCATTTATTGATGTTTTTCTGATAGCAAATTAAATTCCACGACTTTTTACTCACTTTGACAGATTTCCCCTGACCATCTACAAATGCCCTGACTTCTCCCCATCCTTCAAACATTGTTGTTTTCCCCCAACTTCTCCCTTGCTGTAGCAGGACCATAGCAACCGTGTTCGAGAATACTGAAATAATTAAATTGCTTGTTTTCCTTCCTTCCTTCCTTACTATTGAAGGTAAGCTTATTAAATTTACCCACTCGTAATTTTCATTTGATATAAGGGATAAAAACAACTAACAGCTGACATCAACAGAAAATCCTAACTGCAGGTCAAAAGTACTTTTGATTTCCATTTGATGGTAAAAATAATTATAAAGTACTCTAGGGTTTTTGGGCTATAAGACTCTATACTCTGCATTGTTAAATAAAGATATACAGTTTAGCACTTCAAACATATCATTCTTAAAATACCTCTGGCATGGAAGTTTCACTGCAACTATGTTCGCTGAAAACCATGCTGATCTTAATCCAGAGCTACCTCCCCCGGCTTCAACAGAACATTCACATGAATCTGCTGATATGGCATTGTTGTTTGCTCTTTTGATAAATTACCTTGATAGGAAGTTGGGAGGCATGGTGGCCTCATGGTTAGCGCGCTGTTCCCCAAATCGAGCGGTCTGGGTTCAAGCCCTGGCTAGGAACACTGTTGTGTTCTCGGGCAAGCCACTCAACTCTCACAGTGCCTCTCTCCACCCAGGAGTATAAATGGGTACCAGAGAATTGTTGCGGAAACCTAACAAATTGCGGAGGAGTGACCTGCAATGGACTAGCATCCAATCCAGGGGGAGTTTAAATACTCCTAGCTGCTTCATGCTACAGAAACTGGGATAAGCTCCGGCAGCTATGAGCCTGTCAGCTCCAAGGCTTCACTTCTTTGATGTTTGTATTTCTTGATAGTTTCCTCCAAGAAGTCAACGTCCACTCACGTTACTTTGTCTTCGTGATGGCCGACTTGTTCTTCCCTGACTTCATTCAACAGCAGACTAGCTACTTTAACTTTCTCGATCTCCTTCTTCCAATGAGACACTTTAGCTGCACAGCTCTCGCCCATATTTCTCTGGAATTCGACAATCATATCCAGAGACATGCATACACCCAATTTGTTTAACATTCATAGATCTTCATGCTTGATCCCGCTATGAAAGAAAACTGCAGAGATATGGTAAGGAGCAGCTGACATGGTGGGGTTTCTTGTTCTAGCAGCAATAGATGTCATCAAGGCCACCAAATTTGTTTTCTTGATATCCAGCTCTGATGATTTTTGCACATTGCATGGGCCTTTGACACAACTGGCTTCAACGGGATTCAAACCCGTGACCTCCGTGATACCGGTGCGATGCTCTACCAACTGAGCTATGAAGCCACACATTGGGAGTGAGGTCAATTAACTGAGTTCATATCTTCCCGTGAGGAGTGAAATGATGTGAAGTTTATATATATATCCCATTGAAGCCCTGATTTTTTCAGGCTTCTTCTTTCCAATTGCTTAAATTGGAAAATTAACTGCAATGATCATTCTTCACTTTCATCTACAACCGCAGTTCATATATGAATTATTTCATATAAACTTCACATCATTTCACTCCTCACGGGAAGATATGAACTCAGTTAATTGACCTCGCTCCCAATGTGTGGCTTCATAGCTCAGTTGGTAGAGCATCGCACCGGTATCACGGAGGTCATGGGTTCGAATCCCATTGAAGCCCTGATTTTTTCAGGCTTCTTTCCAATTACTTAAATTGGAAAATTAACTGCGATGATCATTCTTCACTTTCATCTACAACCGCAGTTCATATATGAATTATTTCATATAAACTTCACATCATTTCACTCCTCATGGGAAGATACGAACTCAGTTAATTGACCTCGCTCCCAATGTGTGGCTTCATAGCTCAGTTGGTAGAGCATCGCACCGGTATCGCAGAGGTCACGGGTTCGAATCCCGTTGAAGCCCTGATTTTTTCAGGCTTCTTCTTTCCAATTGCTTAAATTGGAAAATAAATGGCGATGATCATTCTTCACTTTCAGTTCATTGGTAAAGGAGGCCAAATCGTCCAGTCTCGACTTCTTTAGCACTGAATCTGTAGTATTGATACAGTATTCTAGAAACTTCCCAGCTATGGTTATTCTCAGAGGATCGGCAAGTTCGTCTTGCACATCCTGAATTGTGAATGCCAAATTCGTAGCTGTCTTACATCTTTTTCTGCATAGATTTGCAATCATTGACTTCCTTTTATGATCAAATGAACTAAAGGTCTCAACCCTGGGATTTGGGTTCACAATAACGACTTTCACTTCGGTAGTGCTGCTTTTGAGTAATTCCTCCACATTCATGTGTGAGAAAGCTATTTCGCTAGGTGTGATTTCCTCTGGCGTGATTGAAGGGATGTTGTTCGCAGTCAGGCTTGGTGGAGGTAAGTCACTGAATTTGAGTGATTTCTTTGATGCTGAGCTTTCTCTGGATGTTTTTCTCCTTTCCTTGTTTGAGGACTTCAATCTAGCAACGAAATGGTCATTGGCAATAGACGCTTCCATCTCCTTGAATCACTAGAAACCTTGATCGCGGCTTGCTTCCTTTTCTGCAGGCTCAAGTAGATGAAGTTATAAAGTTCAGAAGTGTTTCCCATTTTATGTGCACAGGCATGGTACACACAATTGGATGAAGTGTCTTACCTTTCTATCTGTAAACCAATTTTTGAGCTGATTTCAGACAAAGTGCCATTTTGGAATCCATCAAGTTAAAAGACATTCAAAAGATTTCGTGAGGAAATGTAAGAGGTCTTCTTCAATTCTCCAGATTTGATCTTAAGCGGAACAACAACAAAGTCGACAATTATCATTAATATTTCCATCAATTCCTCCCTTGATAGGCTTTTTCGGTGTATCGCCCTTTGCTGCTATTGATATCAGGCAAACACTGCATTGGATAGTATTGTTTTGATGCTAACAGTGGCTTTTCCCTGCGAATCCATTCTGTGCCAAATTGGAAGTTTCACATTACGATCTACACTCTGATTGGCTGGGATAATACGATCCACAAAACATATCATCAGGTTGTCAAAAATGTAATAGAGGGTGGCAATAAATAATGTAGGTAATCTAGGCAGGCTGTTCCTTGCGGCTTCACCGCTTCGTGCACATGCTAAAATTCAAATTGCTTAAACAACCGCCAGGCTACACAGGCTACATAAACATACTATGTGCCAATTACTCCTGAGAGGCATCAACTTCCCAAAATTGATGAGGTTTGGGGGATATTGAAGAAGGCAGTGTGCTCAGCAAATTAGATCTGAAGTGGGGTTACCATCAAATTGAGCTTGGTGAAGAGTCACATGGCAGAGCAACCTATATAACACACAAGGATACGTTTAGATGCAAGTGGTTGATGTTTGGCATCACATCTCTGCCAGGCAAATGTCAACAAATGTTGCAAGATAGTAGTGAAACAGCAAATATTTCAGAAGACATCGCCATTCATGGTCCTAGTGCAGCTGAGCATGACAAATGACTCCAGAAAGTGTTGACAAGGTTGAAAGACAGGGGTCGTATCCTTAATATTGAGAAATGTTTACAATTGTCATATGCTGAAGCTCACTTTTACGGGTCTAGTACTGTCAGGTCAAAGCATTGGTCAAACTGAAGAAAAAGTCAAACAAATCAATGGGGCTGGTGAACCGCAATGTGTCAAAAAATTGAAACTTTCCTTGGCCTGGTGAACATCAATACAAAATTCATTTCAGTGGTAGACCCACTTAGGAGATTGTAAAGAAAAGCAAGCCTTTCATCTTTGGTCTAGAACAACGGACAGCCTTTACAGGACTGAAATGGAGGTTAACTCAGGAAGAGGCTTTGGGTCATTTTGGTCCCAATGTGAAGACAAATATTATTGTTGATGCAAGTCCAATGGGTCTGGGGACAGCCCTTCTATAAGATCACAATGGAGAGAACAGCGTAATTAGTCATGCCAAAAGGGGACTTTCTGATGTAAAATGACTGTATTTGAAAAAGTAGAAAGAACTGAACACTGGGTTCCATGGTTGAAGACTTGTGTATTTTCAGCGGAATATTTGCCTATGCATCTAAACATTACAGATACACTGTGACACCTTGCAAAGATTGAGGAAACAGAGAAAAGGAATATATAAAGAGTATATCAGAAGAGTATATCAGATTCGTAGCAAACACCTCTGTGCCACAGGCAATGGCTGCTAAAGAAATTGAAAGAGAGTTTGTGGTTCTTGATGATTTAGAAACCCTACAAGAGTGCATCAGGACTGGAAGTTGGAACAATTCCAACCTGCCAGATTACAAGCAAATCCAAGATGAGCTTTATTTTTTGGAAATATCGTCCTGTGAAGAACAAGAATAAACCCTGTGTTACCAAGGAAACTTAGAGGAAGAGTGATTCAAATAAGCCATGAAGGACATCAAGGGATGGTGAAAAAGAAATGACTAAGAGCAAAGGTTTTGTGGCCTGCTGTTGATAAGGATGAATTTGGGAAAGGCAGGTCACAGGTGCCAAGTTGTGGGTGAATTATGTAATCCTGAACCTCTTCACATGACTGTGCTGCCTCAAGGGCCCTGAAAGGACATTGTGGTTGATTTAGTGGGCTCATTGCCATCAGGAGACTGTTTTCTCTGTGACTGACTACTACAGCAGATATGTAGAAATCTTGTTTTACAAGAAGAAACAGAGCAGAGCTGGCCATCAACAACTCATGGATTGCCACATAAACTGACAATGAACATGATCCCCATTTTGTGGCAGACACTATTGAAATGTTGTTCTCATACTCACTAATAATTCATCATCACGTCAAGGTGGCTTACTACAGTTTTGATGGATTATAACAGCCCAACGTCTAACTCTTTTGAAAAATGTTCCAAGATGTTTTTCCTTTCTCTATTTACTGTTTACTTAGGTCTAATACCATTCTATGTGAAACTTGAACAATTAAATGTCAACAAATGGCCAAAATGAACTGAGTACCTAAGGAGAGACTGGGCACTAGTAGGTTAAATCACTTTTTTTCTCAAAATCTACCTGTATGACCCCACCTCACAATTTCACGAATAAGAAATTGGCTCTGATTTAACATTCATGCAAAGCAAAATAAAAATCTGTAAGACAGATTTTTTGCAAACTAAGAAAATATGAAATCAAAAATAGCTCAAAAATGGATCAATATTTGTTGTGGTCTCTTGACCAATATAGCAGAAAGAAAAATTTTGCATTGACTTAATTTGTTACTTCCTTTCAGCAATCACTTCTTAATCTGTTGATTCCTCTGCAAAAAACACCTCCAATTTCCTTAAATTTTTCTGGTGAGGAATTTTTCCTTCCTTCAACCACTGCAAAAACATGACGATTGGTGCCCTTCATCTTAAGTGAAAATTGTTATTGAACTTCCTGTCATGTTTCTTTCATTTGGTTACCTTTATTTGTGTATTTAATAGGTGTTAAAAGTGAACAGCATTTTAGATCATGAAACTTGCATGCTGAATTTCTGCAATTTAATTTACGGTGACCTCAGTGGGTTTGTTTAGTTTGTTCACTTTGTTGTAATATACTTTTTTGGAGTCTTATTCAGCCACTACACAACTGCCAAGAAAATATTTAAGTCGCCACTATTTTAACAGTTGAAATACGATTGATCTCAAAATAATTAGCTTGTTTTTGTCATCTTTTTGATTTACAAGTTTTATCTCTTTTTTTGCTGCACCATATTATTTTTTTGCCCGGCAAAGAAATTATTTGATTTCTTGTTTTAAAATTTGTTTTTACACATGTCTTTTGCTTTTATTTTCAGTTGTTTCCTCAAATGTTAGCCGTTATAGTACAAGAACAAAAATTCCATTGTAATTAACTCATTTTTGCATATTCAATTTTCTTGGCTTCCATCTGAAATAATATAATTTCTTTTTTCTTATCAGTTTTAATTTACACATCAGGTTGATTTCTTTTTGATGACATTTTTTAATACTTTGGACCTTCATTTATTCAACTTTAAATAAACAATGTCTTGAAACCTGATCTTGTGTCTGTGGTTACTGGGCATATGGTTTATTTTTGAGGTTATGCTTGCTCTGAAATATTACAAAAAGTTCAGGAATTAGGGGTAGGTCATGTGTAATTTTATGCAGGCATCAATGGGTTAAACAGATTACTAGTTATCCTCACATTTTCCCTGGGAAATTGTAATTGCTAGCATTACATTTATTTGCTCTACTTTACTCCCTTCTCTGATCTGTGTCGAAGTGGAATGATAGAAAACTAAGGGTGTATTCCTTTGGGAGAGTCCTAGCCTCCAAAGTGAGCATTTCAGTGAATTTAGAGTTAATATCCACATTTTGCTTACCTGAAAACTGGTGCAAGAGGGAAAACTTGCTAGAAAACCCAATATTTATGAAAACCTATTTGCTTAAGATTTCTGACCATGGGAAGAAATTGGTCTGTATTTCAAATAAAACACATTAACTTTAGACCATACCACTACTTTTCTCGTGGCTGAATATTTCGTTGATCAGTGTTAGACCATTCAAAGCTGAACTACGACGAGCAAATGATGCACCAGGGAACAATGCATCAAACTGGCAAGCACAAAACCAAAGAAGAAATTCCTGAAAGAAAGATAATTAATGTCACAGAAGAAAAGCAGATGACAATAATATTTCAAACCCTTCCTTATATGACTAAAGAATCATAACTTTCTCCCAACTCAAAAATGGTACTTAGGGATACTATTCTGAGAGCACATGTTATTCCATGGGAATTTTGTGAAGCAAGCAAGCCACTAGCCTAATAATGCAAAGAAGTTTGGTGGTACTTTTGTAATTTTCACAGAAGTGATTTATCAGGGGCTTTAAAAATGATGTAAATTTTCCAGCATAGAAATGAGGCTACATAAGTTCATTGCTCATATAATAATAACAATAAAAATAAATTTGAATTTGTTGTGCGCAAATTCCATACGTATGTGTTCAAATGTGCATTGCAATTAAATTACATAAAAAAAGAACGTTACATGCTAAAAGTGAAAATTACAGCTTAAAAACTAAAATTCTAAAAAACTAAGTTATAGGTTAAAAATTACAAGCGTTAAAGTACAATTTATACCTAACTAAAATCTAAAATTCAACCACGTGAATGAAATCACGTCAAACTCACTATGATGATATATATTGATGCTTTAGACACTTTGTGCTCTCTTTGTGGTAAGAGGGGTCATGTGATGAGTTACGGTACAAATGAGGCTACAATGGTTAACTGTTCGTGTATATTAACCATGTGAATGAAATCATGTCAAAATATCTTCAATGATGTTCTTAATGTTCTAAATACAAGTTAGCATTATCTTGTGATAAGGGGGTCACATGAGTAAGTTACCATTGAAACAAGGCCAAGATCTAGACATGGTTTATTAACTTGAAAACACTTGAGTAACTGCAGACAAAATTTTACTGATGTGATGTTATCACTTTGCCAGTTAACAACACAGGTACTGTAACAAATTATTCATGGCAATGATGCTGACTTAGTAATTTCCTGAAAAGAATTTTCCTGTCAAAATAATCCTACATAGAATTCAAAAACTGTTTTTGGATAAATTAATCACCTTGGTGAAAGTTACGAAAGTGCCACTAAACTTTTTTGCATTATTTACAGTCCAGTTAAGATATCTTGGGAGGTGTGGTGGCCTTGTAGTTAGTCAGCTTGTCTCTGGATCGAGCAGTCCACGTTTGAGCCCTGGCCAGGGACATTGTGTTGAAGACACTACGCTCGCAGTGCCTCTCTCCACCCAGGTGTATAAATGGGTAACAGCGAACTTAATGCTGAGGGTAACCTGCAATGGACTAATATCCCATCCGGGGGGAGTAGAAATACTCCTAGTTGTTTCATGCTACAGAAAACCAGGATAAGCTCCCACCTGATGGGCCCCTTGGCTCGTATGCAGATTTTACCTACCTTTACCTATCTACCTTTATCTATCTACCTTTATCTAGACAAGGGGGAGAATGTCACATGTTTGTGCTCTGGTTCAAACCATGCCATACAGCATGTCTGTGTTGTTTACAGTAAAATTCTAATAACAACCTTTGGGCATATTTGTTCAAAATGCATTTGATGGGCTTATTTTCAAATGCCTGGGGACATTTATCACAGGTGCCTGTTACCATAAAGAAGTTTTTTCACCTTCTCTATCTTGGTAAGACTTTTCTGGCTAAAACATTTTTGGTACAAACATGAATATCACATGGTAAGACTCTTACAATAACTGTTCAATCATTTGCACGCTTGTTGACTAATTATCTTCTTCACTAAGAGCAGAGATACCCAGCACATATATAAATAGCTTTATCGTGGATGAATCTTCAAAATTGTGCCACCAAACTGTTTACAGTCTTGCTAGTTCTCAATAGTAAGCAATAACTTGCATCTAATCAGGACTTTGTCAATGCGAAAGTAACAAAATCATCTAAGAAAACTTTAAATTCAGACAACTGTTTAGACTGTCAAGCAAAAAAAACTTATAATAATTTGATGTGGAACTCAATGAAAATAGTGTACTTCATTTGTCCCAAGTTTGAAGCAATTACACAATTGGACTGGAGTGGATAACAATTCAGTGGGTTTTACAACTTACTTATAGAAATTCTGCTTGCACATTATGTTTTTGGTTATGAATAATAATAATAGTAATAATAATAATAATAATGATGTCTATTCATTCAATACAGTATATATCCCATGTTACATAAATTTCAAAAACGATTACATAAGGCACTTCAGAAAGAAATTCTCATATTGCTACAATGTATTTAAAACTAAGCCTATTAAAAATATGTCTGTAACGCGATCTTGTGGGCTTATGCTTAGTTTTATTCCAATCGGTTGGAGATTTTGTCTTGAAATGGAGGTATCTGGGAGTTGAATTGCTACAATTGAGAAGGCAATCACTGGAAAGATAGAGGTGTAGAAAGAGGTGAATTATGTAACATATTTTTTGTATTTCTGGTATCAACATAGACAAGTTCTTACAGCTTTCAAGTGGGAAATTGATTCCAGAATACTCTTTACTTGGTTGTGTCCACTTATGCAACACATCCCACATATTTTTAGCTACTCCAACTTTAGATGTGAATATCTAGACAACCAATCAATATCAAAAAAGCCTGACACACGTTTGTTGATTGATGCCTCATAGATAACACTGTAGAGCCATTTTGCTCATGTTGCAGCATCCGATGATCGATAAATTCAATAGAACCCTTGTTCGTTTCACGCCTTACAGGCTCCTGAAGTTCCTAAAATAAAACCTCCCTTAAATTGTATTTTTATCCTATACTTTGTTTGTTACGCATTCTCCTGATATATACTTTATTAGAGTTGTATTGAAACTGGTGCATGCAGGAAATTTTTCCTGAAGGACACCCCTAAAGGTGGAAAGTAATCTTAACCACAGGGTACCCGAACACTGTATCAACAATAACCTAATCATTTACATTCACGTAAAACAAATGTACTGTTATTTATGTGTGTTCCTGGGCCTTTCTGAACTGTTTCGAAGGGATTTGACTAACAGCGAAGATAGCCTGCGCAGCAAGCGTTCCTCTTCAAGAAGCTTTTCCCCATTCTGGCCACACGCAAAGTGGAGTGAGAGCAAAAAATTGACAAAGCACGGGGTGGTGGGGCGACTGAGAGAGTGCTTCCCCGTAGCCTGCATAACTGGCGGTTTAGTTGGCTGGGTATCGGACAGTATAGAGTGTGATCCACAAAAATAAGTGGTGACACCGCGAGTGGCCTGGAGGAGATGAAATTCTCACATTAGGCCCCTTACGGCATTGCCACTCTCACTGCTTGTTTATGTGCTCTATGTTGACTAAACCACCAGCTACGCAGGTTAGCTTGTGCAAACTCCTCGATTTTCAAAAAACCTGTTTGCCCACGAATGGGGCACCAAATGTGTGCGTCATGGTCACCTTGATGGACAACTGTGTCAAATTTGCTTGAATTATTCAAGGAATAACTCGAGTGTGACTTGCACAATGCAGTGGAGCAACGTTTGTGAAATTGTGGCAGCCCCAGCGAAGATATACTTAAGGGCCCATTAACTGCTCTTTTTAAGCTGTTGCTAAGAAAAATTTATTCTCTCATAACCTGGTCATTTTTACTTGGTTTAGAGTTATTTCATGTGTTTTAACTTTTCAATCATCAGTAACACCAGTGATTAAATGTCATCAGGCCACGCCCATGGTATGTGACTCAATCTGGAAAATTATAAAGGCACCCAAGCATAGAACTTTATTAGGATTTTTCCCCTTGATTTATTATCTTAAATTTAATCTCTATTACACTATGCATAGATTTTGTTTCATTTCTAAACAGTCAGATTTTCTGAGGATTTGAAAATATTAAAAATTTGTAATTTACAGGAAAAAGTATGATTTTGCAAAAGGAATGCATAGCTATGTTTTCAAGGTTGGCTTAAATCGTAACTCATTGAAAAAAGCTGGATTTAATGGAAAACCCCATTTCCTTTAGCATTTAAAGAAACTGGAAATGCCCGCAATATCTGTTGTAAGTTACCCTATCAGCATGTGTGCAGTTTACACTACCAGCCGCACAATAAGATCAAATGAAGCTCACAAAAGCCATACAGAGATGGTTTTTCTTTTTCTTTTGCGGTTGTTTCTCTGTTTTTCTTTTAGTTTGTTTTCGCTTGTACAGTCGAACCTCGATTATCTGGACTCATTGGGACTAGATGAATTAGTCTGGATAATCGAGGATCTGGATAATCAAAAATATGAATATTAATGAAGAACAAAACTGTTTAAATAAAGCAACATTTAATCGTGAAACAACACTTTTACAAATCATTTGTAAAACAATATGGTCTACTGTACATCTTGAACCACCCAACTCTGAGCCAATCAGAACTCATCTGAGTGTTTTTCATTAGTTATGACGTGTGCGAGCACTGCTTTTGCTCTTTAAAAGCAAAACAAACTTGCCTTTGACTGCACTTTTCAATGCTATAGTTTTAAAAACAATGTTGCTATGGATCTTGATCATGACTAATAAATATTCATGACAAAATTGGGACTAGAGAAAAAATGCGGATAATCAAGAAATCCTGATAATTGAGGTACGGATAATCGAGGTTCGACTGTACTTTGTTTTGTGAAACACAAAGAAAAAACATCTAAAATGTAACCAAATTTGAAAGTTTTTGAATTGTTTAAATTTTCCATGCTCAGGCTGACGCAAGTAAAATTTCACCTTAACAACGTGCATAAGTGCACGTATGAATCGGTTAATGGGCCCTCAAGGTGAATGGTATTTGATTTCACTCAGATGACACCATCTTTAGAGGGTAAAGATTTGGTGGCTATATTACCCACTGGATTTGGTGAAAGATTGCATCTTTAGTGCTGTTTTAATTAATCAATCATGCGCAAAGATCAAACAGCAACCAGGGAAGGAGAACCAATCTTTGAAAGTCTTATTTGGCAACCTCGCTCAACTGAGTCGTTCTTGTGCCCAGATAATATGAGACTGAATTTTAGAAGCCAGTGACTGGTCGTTTTCCCCGCAAAAGCAAATTTACACCCGTGCTGACAATTGTCTGATTTCCAGTCAGTTCTACACAGCAGCAAGAGGAAATGACCATCAAGCTAATGAATGGTTGAAGTCAAACCACAGGAAAAGCTGGTCCTAAGCCATACATTTGGCTTTAACATTGCCCTCCAAATGAGTATGAAGATAGCACTATTATGATTTTAGCAACCTTGCTGGTCAAAATAAAACTATACTAGCACACGGTAAATTGTTCCATTATTTGAGCTAAAGCTAGCCTGTGTCAAAAACGGAAATTTATCCATGGTAGGTTGTGTCTGCAATGGAGGCTAACAAAAAGGTGGCAGTAAAATTTTTCTACACTGTCAACAAACAGAAGGCATTTCTTTCCATTATTTGTGAATACTGGGGGTATTTTAGGGCTAGCACCATTCTGGCACCTCTGAAAAATAAAATTTCACACTCGGTGACAAGTTGTCAATCATTAAATGAACTCAACCATGAAAAACGGTGGGCACTTCTCAAAATCAAGGAGTTTGCGGGCAAGCGTTCCCTCTCTCGCCCAACTACCTCCTGCTTTGTCAATTTTTTGCTCTCGCTCTGATTTACACGCGGGCAGAATGCAGAAAAGCTCTTCATATGGGAACGTTTGCCACTTTGTAAATGTGACATTCAGATTACATCTCCAGTTTTTATTATTAACTCTCATTGGGCTTATCAAACCTGTGAACCTCTCCAGCAATGAGAGTTCATAGTCAACGATGACAATGATTTAGTCTATAATTGCAAAAAGGCTTTTCTTTATGTGGCTGAGCTCGAATCAAGCTCATTTTATGACTATGAAGTGTTGAAATACTCTTCTTCCACGAGATATAAAAATTTGCTTGTTTTTTTCAGCAGGTGCTTTAAAAAATGCCACCAAAATCTGAGCATTTTCTCTGAAATTCCAAATAATTTTTGTATTGTCAGAGTAACGAAACACTCACACGTGAGCAAAAAGCCGTTTAAACTGCTGCTTCAAAAAATCTGCTTCCAATAACAAATATTGATTATTAAGTTTTTTAATTCTGTTAATCTGATGCTGCGATGGATGTAGTGATAAAGGAGTGTATTATATAAAACTAGTAGTAATCAAAGATTAGAGCAGTGCATTCATGCACATACTTTGCATGTTTGGTCTACTTTGTGGCATTCGTTTGATCGAATGACAGATAACGATCTGCAGATTATGCTGAAGCCTGCAGTAAAAGTGTTGTTAATTAATTAAGTATTAACTTGCACTGGACAAAATATTGCCAACACTTGCAGCGAATATTTCTTGAGAAAAGAAAGTTTTGACCAGTGACTCTACAAGACAGCATGTCGCAAAATGTTTTTAAATTTTGTGTTTGTATTTGTTTACATTGCTCGAATTTACTTCTTGTTTTCACAAATGAAAGAGGTTAATTAGCCATTCTGACTGCAAAACATGGCCTTTTGGTGAGTTACACAACACAGAAAGTTCATTTTCTGACAACCAATTATGGCACAATGAATCTGCTGAGCTACATATTGGAAAATTTTTTCTCACCACAGATCTGTGGGTCACCATGGCTATTTGCTGAGCTACCACAACTCATGGCCATTTGCCATCACCGAGCTACAATGCGGACTGCCTCTAGCAATCCCCTGAAAGTAACATCAAAAAATTTTGGCCGCTAATAAATCCCTTAAGTAGCAAGCACTCCTAAAGTGGTGAAACCAACCTATACTGCCCCCCCCCCCCACCTCCACCGAAAATAGTGAGACCAGGGTTTAGTGGTATATTTATTTTCCTAATCAATAGCCAGGTGAAAGTTACCATATGATCACAGGCATGCTACAACAAGAGAAAGAATTGTTTATGTCACAGAACATTGTGAAATGTCTTTCGTAGTTCGTCAGTGTATGTTGTGCTATGCTAATACAAAAACCATAGAATTTTCATCAAGTAACAGGAACATACAAGCGAGAACTTTTCTTTACTTTAAAATTGACAATTCTGTATCATTTCAACAGGTGTGCATTAAAAGGGATGTTTCTTCAAACTTAATTACATTGAAACCTCCCCCCCAATGCAGTCAAATATTGTTGAAACAGGCTAACATAGCAGTACGTCATGAAGTACAAACAGTTTACAGTATCTGACTAGCTTTCCTGCTGACCACTGACAACACAATCTAGGCATGAAAGACTCGCCTATGTGGTAGAAACATAGCTTCAAACTGCAATGAAGAATTTAATCTCATGTTTAAGAACTGTTTTTACAAATTTGTCTTTTATTTTGTAAAACAGAGCTCAGTTGTGGCAACTTCATACAACTTTTTTTGCTCCTCAAAAGTTAAATGACCCGCCAAAGAAACGAGCCCCAAAGGCTGCTAATTCCGTCGAAAGTAACGAGGGTTGTTACTCAGAAGTTAACAATAATGCATTAAAAGTAACATAAAACTAGCCGATGACAAAACTTTGAATCCAGGTTGAAAAAAGGCATAAGGCAAGAAATCCACAGCCCAAATATACTTTCAGCTCTGAAAACCAGTGCACCATTACACCTGTATTAACATTCAAATTGAATTATGAGATCAAACTAGCTTTAATTTCAAGGAAAATGCCACAAAATTTTACATATGACATAAAAACTTGTTTGGTAAATTGTCCAACACAGAGCAAACAGAAGTGGTAGGATAGTTTGGCCTCTATACAATAATCACTTAAATTTCTGATGTTTTTAGAAGGAACATGTCTCAGAAGGAACGAAAAAATAGCACCATTAAAGGGGGGTGGGGGAAAGACTGGATCGTCCTTGCTCCACGTTTGCCTTGGTGTCTAATAGCTATCTTGCTAAGAAAGGAAACAGCTCATCATAATTATGTGCTGAATATTCTCCTCTTAGACCGGTACCCATTTCCTGAACATGAAAAGAATGCCTTTTTCCAGAGTTTCTATTCTAGTGAATTGGTCATGCGCTGTCATTACAATGCATGACACCTCTAGCATGGAAAAAGAGAGGTGAAATCAGCAACCCTTGATCAAGGGATCTCTTTTTGGCGTAATTGAAAAGTCCATCTTAGAAGTGACATGGAGAGCAGGGCATGTTCTTTTCTTACCACTGTTTGCAGCTATTGTAGTTCCAATACGAAAGTTATCACTGCAGATAGGTTTTTGTCGATTGTGCTTGTAAAACTAGCATATTATGCTCCTAGCACTGCTCAAAAATCTTTTAAAATTATGCCCGAATTATGCTTGTTTCTCTAAATTATGCTCCTTGCATCAAAATTGTGACGTTACACAGGAAATGTACATTAGCCCCTCTCAGTTAAACGGGCTAAAATAAACGGATGATAAACGGATAATAAACGGATAGTAAACGCCTATAAAAGCTTTAAAACGTTTCCTAGAAATGTTTCCGTTAAAATGTTTCCTACAAATGTCTTAATGGTTACTGAATCTTGGCAAACGGCTTGGCAAAGCATTCGAACGGTTAGTGAAAATTTAATTTGCGAATGAATGACTGGAAGCGTTAAGACGGCTGGCAAAAATTTTCGAACGGATAGCTGCTAGCGTTAAGACGGCTGACAAAAATTTTGGAATGGATGACTTGAAGCATTAAAACGGTTAGCTCATGTGTTCAAATGGATGACCTCAAGCATTTGAATGGTTAGCCAAACTTTTCAAACGTTCAACTTTTCAATTGAAGGCTCACCGACTTGGCATGTGGTCAGCAAAATAGTCAAAATTACAGTGCAGCTCAGATATATGCCAACTGTGCATACGCATGTTATACAGGGTAACCCGAAAACACTGATCCCCATCCGCGGACCCCCACTACGGACTGGGTCCACAGACCACCTCTGGACTGGTCCACAGACTACCCCTACGGACCCCTCTACGGACCACCCCCCAAATTAGAATGAAAGAAAAAAAGAAATATTTCAGTTATGGGTTGTCTAAGAGATTGTGTCGGCGAAATTTCAAACTTTACATTTTGCAAATTCAATGTTCGTGGGGTTCAAGCTCGGGTGCAAGTTGTATCATTATACATTGCAATTTCCTTTGCTGTGGCCATACTGTATATGAAAGACAGTGAAAGTCTCCAGGAAGCCTCGGAATTTGTACTCTTTCCCCTCCACCATTTTGTTCAGCCCATTCTCATGTGAATTCGTGGATACAAACAAGATACAAACAAGCTTGAACTACCGAAAAACTCATCTTCCATAGTCAGATTGAGCCACGAATGCAATGTAACAATTTTCCTCCTTTTTGCCATCAGCATCTCCTTACGCTGAGCAAAGCTTATAGGCTTTTTTTTTTCGGGGGGACGGGGGAAGAAGGGTGTCAATTACATTTGTACAATGTAATACTCGAAAATTCGCCGAGACAAGTAATCTATTAGACAACCCATGAGTGAAGTATTTATTTCTAATTTTTATTATATTTTTGGGGGGTGGTCCGTAGAGGGGGTCCGTAGGGGTAGTCCATGGACCGGGTCTGTAGTGGGGGTCCGTGCACCGGGGGTCAGTGTTTTCGGGTTACCCTATTATACGAGCATATTTTGTGTATACGCGCATGTCAATACGCGCACATATGCGCGTATATGTTTCTTTGTTATGCATTCCCATAAGTTTCTTTATGTGAAGCATCGTTGGTCAAACAAAGGACATTACATTTCTGGGAATAAAAAAGGCTTCACAGCAAAATTTGTATATTATTAAAACGTCCTGCTGATCAATGAAGTTCTCCTATTTTGAGTTTTCGACCACTTCACAAATTCACCGACAAACTTCCGTTTATTAACACTTGCTTGATCTTAAGCTACCAAAAATGGGAAGAAAATTGAAACAGTCACTTGAACTCCCTACTTTAACAGGTGAACTTACTGTTTTTACAAGTAAAGATCTGCGTTTCGGCACATGTCAGCAAGTTGTTCGCGAAATGTTTAATTGTCTGAATTGAGTGTTCTGAAGATAATAGCAAAAAAAATGATATTTCTGGTTATGTATTTGACACAGATCTTCCATTTAAATGGTAAAATACTCTTTCCTTGACGAAAAAATTGTTTATCAAAGTTTCTATGGCGCGCTGCTCACATTTAGGTATTTTTTCTTCAAGGAAAAGTTGTGTTTAGGCACACATCGGAAAGTCGCTTGTGAGATGTTTATTGTTTGAAATGTTCCGAAGACCTTGTCAAAAACATGATATCTCCGGTTACATTTGACACAAACCGTTCATTCAAACGGTAAAATGCTCTTTCTTTAGCCAAATAATTGTTTATCAGTTTCATCAGCATGTCGCTCACGTTTAGTTATTTTTTCTTCAAGGATAAGTTCTGTGTTTCGGCATGCATCGGCAAGTCACTTGCGAGATGTTTATTGACCTTGACCTTGTCGAGAAAATGACATCTCCAGTTATATCTGACACAAATCATTCATTCAAATGGTAAAATATTCCTTCCCTGACGAAAGAAATGTTTACTGAGGTTTCTATGGTGCGCTGCTCACATTTTGTTACTTTTAATTTTCTTCAAGGAAAAGTTGTGTGTTTCGGCACATGTTTCCAAGTCGCTTGCTTGGACCGTGTTTACTTTGTGTCGAAAAATGTTATCTTTCGGTTGTGTTGTTTGCTCCATGAACATGGGATTGTGGAAGCGTGTATCCCAGGGTCTATTTGACCAAAAAAACAGTAAATTTTTGATTTAACGGCAAAATACTCTCTCTTTTCATTAATATTCAGTCAGCTAATTTTCTGTCAAGTGCCTAATTGCAAAATGTTAGTTTCAGCAAACATTTTGATAATAAGTCTAGTCTGAAGGGACACACGTGTATCTTGTGTACGCGTATTAAAAATAAAGAAAACTCTTTCTCACTCTGTGGCAAGCTGTCAAGCCATTGAAAACAACGACTTGTTAAGAAAAGAAAAAACAATAGGTTAGCTCATACATAGTAATCAGGCATACGCGTATATAATGTATACGCGTATGTGCATATACGCATACGTGTATACATGTATTGGGCTGACACGAATTACGCGTATATTTTGGTTCTGATATATCTGAGCTGCACTGTATATCCAACCATAAGTGCTTGAAAGCAATAAGAATGACTCTAATTAATCATCAGTAGATTGGATATAGATAATATAATTCAAAGCAAGCGCATAACTACTCACGGTTGGAAACTGTCTGTATGTTAATTGTCAAGAAAACAGAAACACAGTTCTGTCCATGTCTGTACAGAATTGTAAATTGAGCGTTCGCAGACGAGATGCCAACTTGATCTAAGCTTATTTTCAAGCATACCACGGCTTTCTGTTCAGTTTGACAAATTGTTTTACCACTCCGTTCTGCCTGTCTTCTGAACTCTGTAGCTTCTGGTTAACATTGTTCTTGGTCGTTTTAACAGTAAGCTTAAAATGTTTGTTAAAACATTTTTATAATGGTTCCAAGACCTTCTAAATGGATACTGCATAGGCTTCTCATTAAAACGAATTCAAAGATTTCTTTAAAGATTGCTTTTGCCGTTTAAACGTATACTTGGATTTTTTAACAGATTACTTTTGCCGTTTTAACGGCTGTTTAGATGTTCTTAACGGACACCTCTTTCCGTTTTAACATGTCCAGAAAATTTATGAATGGTTGCAAAAGCCGTTCGAATGGTTTGATTGTAACGTTAAACGTTTCACCTAACGCTCTAAATGGTTTTCATAAAACGTTTAAACGAATTACAAATAGATTACAAATGGATGATAAACGCTTTTATCCGTTTAACAGATAAGGCGCAGTATACGTTTTCCTGTGTAAGGTCACAATAGGTCCTTTGCATGATCCGGTCACCTGGCACAAAATCGCGCATGCTGGTGTGCAAGTTGCACAGTGAGACTTCCAAAAGAATGCAACTCATACCAGTCCACCTGGACCTGCCTTTGTTTTGGAAGTCCCTTTGCGCAACTTGCGCACCAGCATGTGTGATTTTGTACCATGTGACCGGATCATGCAAACGGTCTATTATGCTACTTGGTTTTTAAGCAAAATAAAGACAGAACAGGGTGAATAGACAAAACAAGAAATAATGCCATTTGGAACCACAGTTTTTTACCTTTCTAAGCATGCTGGCTTGATTTTGTATTGATTTCTGTTATTTCTTAACTTTTTAAGAATGAAAGGAGACCTATGGCCAAACTTGTGGATTAAGTAAACTAGAGATGAAACATGCTGGTGAACTTGCAATTATTGGTGTATTATTAAAGGCTGTTAAAACAAGCTGGGTTCGTACCATGCAAGGTCGCACTTATCTCACAAACGCACGCTTTTTTCATTGGCTTTTGTTGCACACATATTACAAACACATACCTCCAGAATAGCTAGGGTGGCAAAATTGCAGCTGAACATGGATTGGTAAAGGTTAAAGGGGTTCTTAGGTCACAGAAGACACTCGTACCAAAACATTCATAGAGTACTCTTAGTCTGCCTGCTGGGAAAATTTGTATGTATTCAAGTTGTATGAGCTCACAGACCTTTTTCATTGCATTTCACTCAAGGCTATAGGTAAGGTTTGTTATGAGGCAGAATTTCTTTCCTAATGTGGGACCGCTTGTCTCCATATATATTGCATGTAATACATCAAAATAAGTAGTCTCTTTTGCAAGCATTTTCAGTGTTGATTTCTTTCATAGAAGAGGAAACAAACAAGCTGCTAAGGAGAAGCAATATGTTCCCATTCTCTATTTCAACCCTGGCAAACACACAATACTTATCAAACAGCAGACGACATTTCTTGAATCAAGCTAGGGAAGATTCCAGAAGATACACAGTCACAGTAGCATTCTTTGCACTAAAAAAGGAGAACTGACGTTACCTGAAATATAGCTGCTATCCCCAGCTAAAATGAGAGTGTGACATCACTCATTTACGAAAAAAAAAGCGTGCATCTGAACTCGAGAACGGAGTTTATCACACTAGCAATGCTAGTATGCATGCGTCTTACATGTTATGTTCTACCACAAGGGAAAGCACTCAACGTTTGTGGGTAGTCCTGTATGAAATGTATCTTTCACCTAACATATAGTCGACTTTGACACTTTCTTTGATGCGCGTGCATTTGGAGCAAATTGCTTTTGTTCTTAAGAGAATGGCACCACAAGGATAGCATGAGATTTGCAAAACCACATATATAGTTTTGTCATATTATTGAAGAAAGCAACGTAAATATGACACGTTTTTGCGTAATGCACTTGGGTATCTACCCCAACCAACTCCCCTTCCTGCAAGGCTAATGGATTAATTGAAATTAATTAATTAAACAAACATTAAAGTTTACACCTTATAGCATTAGAAACTTAGCGAATATCAGCCCCCTAAACCATCCCAATAGTACACTCTGCACTAAAAATGTCAACAAAAGACAGGGCAAAAATCATTTAAGCTTATCAAAATCAAGTATCTGGGAATTTTTTTTCCACGTTTATGTGCATTTCACATCCCACTCAGAGTTCAGATCAATGTACTAAAATAAACAAGACAAGTATAGCAAACACAACTTTAATCTAAACTTAAATCGATGTCGGTTGAACATGGA
Organism: Orbicella faveolata; assembly: GCF_042242905.1. Taxonomy (NCBI): domain Eukaryota; kingdom Metazoa; phylum Cnidaria; class Anthozoa; order Scleractinia; family Merulinidae; genus Orbicella; species Orbicella faveolata. The sequence goes on from NW_028301552.1 coordinate 24,410,792, forward strand.
CAACTCAACATGGAAAACTTAAGTACTATAAAATTGCAAAGCTGTGAATGAAGATCCAGCTTGATTAAACATTGGATCTCACAGGATATCTAATCAGCCAAACTTGAAAAATAAAACGATAATAAGTCAAAGGCTACTGCAAGGCTGATGCAACGTCGTAAGCTTAGCTGATAAGTTTTATTTAAAACAACATTTTGGCTGGCCTCAGGTTTAGATGTTACTAAATGAAAATGAAATTACAATATTATATAATGGTGCTGATGTTTGTCCTGTTTTCAATAGCTGTGTCGTTCATTAAAAATTGTTCGTTTCACTCATACAAGTTCATTGAGGTTGACGAATAAGACACATTCTCATCAAAGCTTACCACATTTGCATGAGATTTACTCATTTTCAGGTCACTTTCCAGCAGACAAATGCGAGTCTCCTGGTAATTTTTAACCCCTGATGAGTCAAATGCTCATGAAATTCAGCCGTCAAGTTGACCATAGTACTAATTCAAACATTCGAAGTCAACTCCACTTCAATTTAGCTGGAAAGACCTAATATAAATGGTCATGTAAAAGTTATAAAATCACCATTCAGGCTAGCTCGATGCATGCATTGAGTAGTAACCGCTCAAACACGATAACGAGGCTAGCAGTGACTGCATGGTTACTATTCCAATATGGTGTTGGGCTCAGTTACTATTCCAATATGGCGGCAGGCACGGTTAGTATTCCAACATGGCGTCAAGCTCAGGTGCTCATGCTAGGGCCAACTAATTACGAACAGTTCCTACACCTGAGTGAGTGAGTGAGTGAGTGACACATTTGCATATCGGAGTCCCCGCAACAAACAAGTTTCTACGCTTTGCATCTCCATGAGTTTAAAAATGTGAAATCCAAGATGGTGGATCCAAGATGGTGGGTCAAATGACGACATCATATGATGCCTCAATTAGAAAAAATGGTATCACCTAGTAGTTGTAGAGTAAACTCAGTGCTATCTAATCTATTTAAATTTATTTCTCTGAACAAAAACACAGTGGAGGGGTGCCATCAACCTCCCCATACTACAGTGGGGGTATGAATTGGGCTAATTCGCTCTTAAAGACAGTTTCAATGAACACTCGCCAGAGATTGAAGCTCTCTGTACGACATTGAAAGCTACTGAAATATCTGAACTGGAACTTGGGAAGTGCTTGGATCAACGACAAGGATGCCAGAGCTCAGTCAGCTCACTACCAAACTGCATGTGTGGGGCCTAAGACCAAGAAACATCACACCGACCCTAGGCGACCTGGAGACAACAGTAACAAAAGTTTTAGCAACAGAACAAGTAAAAAGATGTATATTCAAAACGAAATTGTCATTTCATGAAGTTCAGAAAAACCAGATTATGCTAACAGCGCTAAATTTAGATAAAAGCTCAGTTTGCTCAGTTTGCTAAATTATGCCAAATATTATGCTGGCACAATTGACAACAGCCAACTGCCAGAGTCTGCAGAAATTGTTCTTTTGCTTAGCTGTAATCGAGATATTTCATGGCCTACTTTAGTCGAATTAAAGATTTTTTGAAGAAGTGTAGCTGCTATCCACCATAAAATGCTTTCTTGCTTTGTAATGTGGTAATGGTATCATAAAGATAGCATGGTCACACTGGGACCGCAAAATACAAATAACATAGAAAGGGTACAGTAAACTGCCATTGACAAACTCCACCCCTTCACCCTTAAAAAGGCTCCCAGGTTCCATTTATATTGAAGCACTTCCCTCCCACCTTAACGACCTTAACCAAAAGATTATGATCCTGCCAAGAAATTTTGATCCTGTATTAACTTATGTCCACACATTGTAATAGCCTGATCAATGGACATTTCATTTAAAACTTTGTTGAACTCTATTGAACATTCTGAACAATGGACATTTTATTTTAGTGACACTGCTTACAGGTATATTGTCTCTAGTTTACTTTACTACCTTTCATAGGAGTGTTATGTATATTGATTGGTTCTCATGCATCACATGGTTTTTACTATGTGCTTTTGGCCAAGTAGTATATTTCAGTATCCACCATTAAACGACATTAGTTGCATTACATGGTGTCTAATCAGTTATTTATCTCCCCAAACACCGGAGCAATGAAGAAAGCAAAACAAGTGTGTCTGCGAGCATGACATGCAAGTGATGAGTGGCAAAGCGACAAGCTGCAAGTAGCGCAGGAGGCTCGCAGCTTCACGTATCACGCTAGCATGCTCACAACCCACCGTTCACTTGTGTTGTGTTCTTCCCCATGGATTTTCTCAACCATGAAGTTTGCTTGTAACATCAGAGAACAGTCGTTTCTTTATTAACTTGCTTGTGATGAACCATTTTGAATGGATTTAGTGACAATAAACATGTTACTCAAGTTTTTCTGTTTGAGTCACTCAACTAAGTTTAAATGCTCTCAATTTAAGGCCGGTATGTAGGATTCATAAATGCCTGCTACGTGTGTTACACTTGAGTCAGAATTCAACTCGTCAATTGTCATGTGATTGACATTGCGAAAGATTTTTGTTCAGTACATAACAAATCATGCAGCAATCGTGTCAATTACCTTTAGTTTCAGTTTAGTTCATCGGTTACTTCAATGAACCTCTTCACATCAATAGGAGGAAATATCTGTAAGTTGTTTGTCTTTATCTTTTTGATTCTGTTTGTCACCTTTTCGTAGAATTATTGTAGCCTATTGTTTTTTAGTCAAACACCACATGACTCAGCCAGATGCATTCTTGAAATTACCTCTATAAATCAGAGTGAGCATGGAATAAATTCGTTTTCAAATCACCTCTTGGTCTGATGTCTACCTTAGTTTGAAGAAAATGGCTGCTCAAGTTTACAAAGTCTCAACTGAAAGGAAATTATGGCCACGAATTTGAGTGAAGAATCAACCACGCGCAATCGAGACAGGCGACCTACATGTAACATGACCCGGGAAAACCAAGGAATTCAACACAAAAAATCCCTTGAACTTTCCAAAAAAAATGCAGCAAAGCCAACCATTACCAATTAGATCAAAGAAGTTTCGGAATATATTTCTTTTTCCCGAAAAAAAGAATTCTGATATACATTTGCATGACTGTTATGTCATGTTTTGACGTTGACTCAGCATGAATTCAAAACGTAAACAAAAGAACAAGCTTAAATTTTGGCCTGTATTCAATTTTAAAGCTCCCTTTGGATCTGTGTTCATGAAAATCTTCTCGCTCGCCCAAAGGGAAATGCACTTTGGTTTGCAAAATTTCATAATTCAGGCTCTGTGTCAATGCTAAGTTCTGTTTGTTATTTTTAATTTACTGTCAATGAACTCAGACCACAGGGAAGCCGAACAACATAATCATTTGTAACTCACGTACAGGTAAAATAAATATACTGTTGTTCACTATGCCTGTTAACTAGCTGAACATTCTTTCTAGGCATTTGTTTACTGACCAACATTCTCTAGTTACAGTGCGGACACTCGAACCATGAACGCTATGGCTTTATTTTCACTTTATTTGTACTTTTTTCCACTTATTTTGCTACTTTTTTCAGAACTAGCCCATCACAGCCGCAAGTTGATGCAACAGCCGAGACGCTTTTTCCTTCCTTTTTTCCACATTATTTTCAAAGTGGTGCTGTAATTTCACACGACAGTGGAGACATTTTTCCAAATTTTTTCCACATTTTTTATCAATCATGGTCAGTCTGCTTCTTACAATAGCAGGATATTTTACCAGTGAAACTATAATCATATGGCACTTTCTGAAAGAAAGACTACACTTTGTCATTCAACAAGGAAAAAATGAAACAACATATTAATTTCAGCAGAGGACGCAAAACAACATTAGGAACACAACATAACATTACACTGTTTACAATTGGGAAAACAACATCAACATTATAATGGAAATCTTCAGAGAGATGAGTTCCTAGTCACTCAGTACAGTTTAGTGCTTGTAGTATGCTAGAAAATCTGCCATAGATGCTTGAGTTGAGTGTCTGTGTGCTACAATTGGCTGCATAGGCATTGCTCTCTAAATTGTGGGTCATTTTTAATCTTTTTGGTCGAGCACGGTGCTGTTCCACTTTGTATGTTCTCCAGTTTAGCTTCCAACACATGCCTTTTGGCTAACAATAGCTTGTCTGGAGATGGGAAGAAGGCATCGAGGTCTTTTGATTTCACATAAATTATGCTAGCCTTCTTGATCTAAAGCCTCTATCTTCGAATTGTGTTGAAAGATGCTCCAGTATTAGGCATGGAGATAGAGATTTTAACCATGAGTAAACCTTTGACAGACCCAGCACGGAAGAGTCTGATGAGTCAATTGATTTCGCCATCTTCATCAATGGCAACACTTGTATTCTCCCATCACAGGGGCTATAAATAGCTTGCGTGCAAGAGATCAAGATCTGGAGATAAGCTGTCAATCTTGACAGGACTCAACACTAACGGTAGCCAACTAGCCACAGACTAGTAGAAATTTAGATCTGGTTAGTACGTTTTTGACTTCCACTAGCCACTTTGGCTAGTAAACAAAATGAAATTGGCTGAACTAGTTTCTGTGTTCCTCAAGTAAGTCAAACACTAACACTTTACTCGGAAACAAGGTCAAAATTTCATCCTGGACACATCATGTTTACTTTTTGCTGTGTGGTACTTGAAAGGGTATAAAAACTGAACTTGTTATTATATTGAAAGAAATATTTGACAAACAAGACAGCATTTTCTGAAAGCATACATCGATGTTCTTCTTTTGTTACAAAATTAGTAGCACTGTGCACAAAACATGTGCAACCTGATAAAATCATGTGCAAAATCGTGCAGAACTGTAAAGGGATGACATTTCATTTGGTGTAATAACACATAGGGGATTTGTCATTATGTCCATACTGACGAAACTTACCACTGCAGAAATAATTACACGAGAAAGGCATTCAAGTTTCGTTAACCCTGCATTTGAAACAGTTTGAATTCTACAGCTCCTGTCTGTGAAGAGACTGAAGAAGTCTCCACAGTTTTTACAATAACATCTTGGGGCCTCAATATTTTTCCAATGAAGTCTCAAAGAAAAACAGAGTGCTGAAAGTCTTTTTGGGAAAATTGCTGGATTTTTCTTTGTGATCTGTTGGCCTGAGAGATTTGATGTGAGGAAAACATGAGGCAATTAAAATTAAAACTGGCATAATTCGGTGATAAATTGGTTTGCCCTAGTGTTTAACGTTACCAGTCAAGCAAGACACAAGGTGTGCCAACTATATGTCAACTGGTCAAGAGGTTTCAGATGCAGCATAACATTGTTTTGTTTTTCTTAAAATTCGAAAATGGATATAAGAGGGTTTTTTACCAGCAGTAAAAAAGAAAAAGCCCAAAAACGAGAGTTCTGAAATGAAACAACCTGCTCAGGAAGAAGGTGTAAATCTAAAACATCCACCGCCAAAATGCTAATGCGCTCTTTTATATTTTTCACGTTGTGGAACTGGAACTGGTTTAAGTACAATGTAATTACCAACAATATGTATTAAAGAGTTACTTGCGTTGTGCTTTCAAGTCTTGCTAGTAATTCTGCTGTTATTGGACCAAGCCAACATTAATGCTTGGTTAGTAAATTTTTTTTTTGGCTAGTAACATCTAAGTTGTCACTATCCACTAGGCTAGTAAGTTGAAAAGTTAACCTCGAAAAAAAGAATCACAACAAAAAAATCAAAAGGGAACTCTGTATAGAGGATGATGAGAAGATTCTTGGAGCCATTGAAAGGTATTATAAAACATTGTATACATGTACAATACACATGACAATGATTTGAATGACTTCATTGAACATCTGGATATACCCAAACTCACGGACGAGGAGAGAGATAGAATGGAAGGACTAATAACTCTCAAGGAATGCAAAATAGCCCTAGATATTTTCCAGGCCAATAAAACTCCTGGGGAAGATTAATTCACCATTGAAGTTTATAAGTATTTTATCGGATTATTGGGAGAGGACCTGGTCGCGACTTGCAATGCTGCATATGATGCAAATGAACTCTCCATTTCCCAACGTCGAGGAGTCATCACCTTAATTCCAAAAGAAGACGGATCACTCTTAGAATTATCCAACTGGCACCTAATTACATTACTAAATGTAGATTGTAAGGTGGCAGCTAAGGTCATTGCCAAACAAATAGAATCGTCACTTCCAAACCTGGTGCATTGAGATCAAACAGGGTTTATCAAAGGCATATTATTGGGCAAAATATCAGATTAATTATTGGTATCATGGAACATACAAAGTCGCAAAACACACCCGGTATCTTAGTTTTGCTAGATTTCCAGAAAGCTTTTGATTCTCTAGAGTGGTCATTTACAATGAATACCTTAGATATCTTTAACTTTGGAACTAGGATTAAATGGTGGATAAGTACTTTCTACACAAATATTGAGAGCGCAGTCATAAATAATGGCTTTACTACGAATTGGTTCAAACCATCCAGGGGTGTACGACAAGGATGCCCCCTCTCACCTTATCTATTTGTTCTATCGGTAGAACTACCGGTATTATCAAATAAGATCCGACAAGACCCAAGTATAAAAGGCATCAAAATATTTGGGAACGAAATTAAAGTGAGTCAATTCACAGATGATACAAACCTGCTTTCTGCTGATTTGACCTCCACTGAAAATGCACTAAGAACAGTTAGAAAGTTTGGTGTACTAGCTGGCTTAAAACTAAATGTAAAAAAGTCCAAAGGGATTTGGCTTGGAAAGTAGGAGAAAAACAAACTCAACCCTCTACAGCTAAAATGGCTTCGCATCCTGGTTAGAATTTTAGGAATACATGTCTCCTATGAGGTGAAAGGAAATAGCGAATGGAATTTCAATCTTAAACTGAAAAGCTGCAAACAAAACTTGATATGTGGAGAGCAAGAGATCTTACATTGTTTGCTAGTGATGATACTAAAGTCACTTGGTTTGTCACAACTAATTTACTCATCCTCGATCCTCAACATTCCTGAAGGTTTCACACACTTAGTGAAAACAAAATTAGTTAAATTTCTTTGGAAAAACAAAAGAGATAAAATTAAAAGATCCGGACTCTATCAGTTTTAAATAAGGCCAAAACCTGCGACTTTTACAAACTATTAAATGTGAAGACCCATACAGCAGAACATGCAGATCCCAGATGATGGAACAAAAATCTATCCATGCATATGAATGAAGACTCCTGGAAAATAGCATTTACCTCCATCAAAAATCTATGCGAAGAAACCAAGTTAAAAGAATTTCAGTTTAAGCTGATTCACCACATTATAGTTACTAAAAAAGAGCTATGCTGTTTTGGCATCAAACCAGATGACGACTGCTTATACTCTGGAGAAAAAGATTCCGTCGACCATTCATTCAAAGATTGTCGGTTTGTAATTTCCTTTGATACTGAGGTTATGAAATGGCTCAACGCAAGAAATAATTCAAAGTTCAACCCATCCATTGAAGAAAAACATTTTGGCCTAGACAAGGGTCCGCATAATAAAGAGCTAGTAAAGAAATTTAACTACATGATGCTTTTCATGAGGTACTATATTTATAGTTGCAAATTACAAGACAAACCAATAATTCTTAGAATATTTGTAAACAACCTCTTATTAAAATACAAAATAGAAAAACTCTTGAAAACATGAGAAAATGCCCTCTCCAGCAAATTTGCATCATTTTTTATCTCCTCAAATAATATTAAAAAATAATCTCAATATTTATCCCAGCCTACTCACCACAATATATGTTATAATCTGATTAACTATGCAAGAAATTATCATAATTGTTCGTAGTGTATGTATTTGAATAGTAAGAAGTGTGAATAACTACAGTAGATACAAAAAATGTTCTCCCACAAATTTGTATCTTCTTTATTCTATTCAATTTCCCCTGAACAAGAAGCAACAATAATAATGTAAATATCCATTTAACTATTTTATTATTTTTTTAATCACAATATTGTAAATTAATGAAATTATGTAAGGAATTAAAGAATGTTAAATAAAAAAAATACCAAAAGAAATAATAATTTCTCGGATTCAATGTAATCGGCAATGTCTTGTGTAACAACATTATGAGTCGCTAATTTTCGCATCGGAGGAAGACACGTGTTGTTGTCCTCATAGTTTTGAACAACTTTAATGACATAGCCAATACTAACCCGTGCTGTGCCTGAAATTTGTCTTTGACAATATCCATGGAGGTGGAGATAAAGAACTCTCTCTCGATAAATATTTGGTAACGGGCTTCCATTGTCGTAGATGCCTTGTTGTTGATTAATCCTGAGATTACACTGGCCTAATTATTTCAAGAAAAATAATAAAAAGTCATTTTTTCGTTCCCCAAAAGAACTGAAATTCAACAAAAGTATCTAAAAATGCATCATTCTGGATGAAAGTGTACTTACTAGTATAATTTGCTGAAGAGTAGGCCATTTCGCGGAACTGAAAACCCATGTCTGATCTCTGTGAGAGACAATGAATTCCTGCCAAAAAAACCACTAACATTGTTTGGTATACATGTGTAATTGCGCACTGAAAGGCATCTCAAACGTTGTGTTGCGTGGAACGATAAAAACAAGGAAAAAAGGAGAAAAAATGTCTGTGCCATTGCTTTGGTTTATGGATGTGATTGGTTAGCTCTGGAAAAATGTAAAAAATGACTACAAAATAAGTGAAAATAAAGTGAAAATAAAGCCATAGCATACATGGTTCAAGTGTCCACACTGTAAATGTGACTTCTGTTTTCATCCATTTAACTTGCTAACCAGGCGATTCAAATTCCAAAACCATGCAACTTTCAGAAATTGCTGAGAGAGGAAGTGCCTTAAATGACTTTGCTTACCAATTCTGGTTTGAAACCCTTTTGCATGGAAATTTCATTGAAAAATGGTGGAAAGAAAACCTCAGACTATCTAGATGTACGCTCGTTTGCCATGAAAACAAATGTCGAAAATGTGACCAAATGAGATACATACATACATACGTTTATTCCATCTCCCCAAGGGTGCAATCTGGACACCACAGAGTGCAAGACACCATGCAACCGCAAGTAGATATATCTGTCACCTACACCTTGCTTAGCCACCTAAACCATGGCTGATCACAGTGTAAATCAAACTTTTAACTCTCTATTGTCTAGGGCAGCGTTAACAATTTTCCACAACGCTTTTCAACGCCTACATGTCGATACTGCCAATGCCCGTAAACCAGCTAAAAAGCTACACAGTCGATACTCGATTTGGTCCAACTCTGGGGCAGAGGCAAAGTTATTTGTCAAGTTTTGTATTACTGAAAACAGCTTCAGATTGGCAGCTGAAGCATATTGAAGATTAACTAGACAGTGTTGGTCTGTATAGACCTTTTACATGCCGTGCGGGGACTGGTCACTGGAGGTATGCATCCACCATCTTGAAACAGGGAAAAGTGAAGTGGGTCGGCCATGGTTAACCACTGTTGTGCTCTCTCTGCCATTTGAAGTTATCAAGGGATAAAGAACTATCCTTCCATCGTTTTCCAAAATGCGAGTCAAAAAAGAAGAAATGGAAGGTAAAAATATGTTGTGATGAAAGGGAATTGTTTACTATAACTGAGCACATTCGAACGTGTTCTCTTCATTTCACAGTGATGATTACCACACAACACCTGGTGGACTTAAAGTTCTCATAGACGATGCTATGCCCTCAGTACGGAAAACACCAGTCAATCAGCGCTTGTCAAAGACAAGTTCACGCGGAATTGGGAAAGGCGAAGAGAAAACACTATGCAGTTATTGCCAGGAGAAGGATTGTGAGATTGAGCATTGGACGGCTTTACTTTGAGAAAAGGATGATGAAATAAAGGTTTTGAAATCCAATTTTATATCAGTAAAATCAAGGATCGATAGTACGACGTTTTCTTTTAAATGATTTAAAGGTAGTGGCGATGACATTCACTTTTACTCTGGCTTTGAAACTGCATCCAGCTATAGAAAATTTGACTTTTGTTTTGTGTCACGCTGAAAACATGAATTACTGGAGCCAAAATCTTCATGGGAACCTGCCTGATGGAGATGAGGACAGCACACAAATGGCTAATGTCAGCTCAGGGAACACTAACAGAGCTCTGTCAAAGGAGGACGAACTCTTTTTGAACCTTGCAAGATTGTGTTTGGGTCTCCCACTGCAGCATATTGCCAACTTATTCAACATTTCCATTGCTACTGTTTCCATTGCTACAGCAATGTGATGTTCATACAGTGTAAAACAGCCGACAGTTGAATGTAAGTACATAAAATTAAACTGATTATTTACAATAAAAGATATAAAAATATAACATTGTCAATCATATAAGTACATTCATTAATCTCAGAGTTTCATAATTTATATTATAAAAAAATGTGTTAATTATATAGGACATTAAATCCTCAAAATTTTAGGAAAGTCAATACCTTGTATAAAGCAAGTTGCCGTTGGTAAAACTGCTTCTCGTTAACCTTTCCCTTTTGTTTGATAGTCTTGCTAGATATCCTGATCCCCTCTTTCACTCGCATTAGGAACTGCAAAAAGCACAATAATTATGTTATCATGGGCAGAATAAATTCTCTCACCGGCTATGGTTTTCAAAAGAGAGCTTGTTGTAACAGCAATAAATTCAACAGACTACTTCCTCATCCTAACATGCACGAGGATCTTGTTTGCTTGTTCAGGGCAGTACCACTTGTGAAACAGTGTACTTAATAAGCAAAAAAACAAAAAACAAGCATGGGGGAAAAGAGGTAGATAACAAGTGGTTTTAACAAAAGACACAAATAAAAGAGAATAAATCTTAGCAATTCAGATCAACTTGAACAGTTGTAAAGAAAGTGTGAAAAATTCTTCAACTATGCTATTAAGAGACTAGGCATTAAGAGTATATGAAATGTAATAAGATTAGGAAAGATAGCGAATTATGAGATAATCAACATGTTCTCTGACAAGAAAGAAGTCTACAGTGCATACTTGTGTGGGGTTGCATGCATGACATAATACTTGTGTGGGTTTTTGTATGGAAGCAAACAATCTTGTCTACGTACAACTAGAAAGCTACTATGAGCCCTGGAATCAGTCATTCTGGTAAGAAAATTCTTGGTGGAAGGGAGGGAGGTGCGATCATGCCAAAACATTGAGCCACGGGAGAGATCTTGGGTTAAATCTTACTGGTATTCAAGTTATGCTAGTATCATGTAATCAATTAAAGTGCTTAGTTGGTCCAATTTCACATTGAAATCAGGTCTACTGTACGGATGAACCCAAACAAACCGATTGGTTGTACTATAGCGAGTGTTTGCTTCAACATGATTTTTATTTCTCAACATATGCAAAAAGCTTGGTTTTTCCTGGCCAGATCTTTAGAAATTTATTTGCTGTCACATCAGCATGCCACTGCAAAGATTTTTTTTTTCTTAATCCTCTAACTGGTAAATTTTTATGAGTTTTTTAAGGTGATTCCTCAGTACTAAAAGTTGCCAAACAATTTTTTGAAACTTCCCTGAATGTGCCTTACCAACCACTGTTTTGAAAAATACAATAAAAAGGATAGGTCACCATTCTCGCTGAAAAGACATGATGAGCCAATCTTACCCCATTCATGCCTAACCATGCATTTCATCAGTTCACTATACATTTTGCCATAGAGGGAAGCAGAGGTTATTAAAGGCAATACTTGAAAAAATCTTGATACATAGAAGGTCTCGGCATTTGGAACAATGTAAAATATAATTTATGGCAAAATCACACAATTTTAAATGACATTGACTCACAATGTTCCTCAAATCATTGTTTTCGAGGTCATAATTCACATCCTCGCATTACAGTTTTGTGAACTCTTTTAGCTATATCCTTTTTTCTTTCTGAGCAATTTTCTTCTTAACTTTTTAACTCAAAGAGGATAGTTTGTACACCAAAATTATGGATTAAAAAATATGGGTCACCATGCTTGTTTAAGAGAAAACGAGCACTTATTTTGCTGTCGAGCTTAGCTTGAGGGAAATCTCTTACTTTGGGTACATGCATGCGCTCATGTGCACATCCCAATGACACAAAAATCATACCCAGTAGGGATGCACAATGCAATACTGCGGAATTACCTTAAGGTTTATTCTTAGCATAGCCAATCTCTAGAATTTTGTGATTGCATATAAGAAGTTCAACTGAAAATAGTGTATGTGCTGTTTAATAAAGCTGCTGCTCAAATTTTCATTGTAATGTCAGTATTTGGCTGTTGCTTGCTCGATAAGCAAGCATGGTATGTTTTTGGTTCAAAAGTGTTTTTCGAGCCATTTTCCACTGCAGAAGCCCCCAGGCTGGCATCATGAAGCTAGAATGGTGGGAAGAGGCAAACTTCTGAAAGAAACCAGAGGTGAGAGATAATTTGATGGTGATTGGAACACCAAAACTATTTGTATGGAAACATGGCGGTTTATGAGTGAAGTTCTCCCTTTGGCCATTCCGAGGGTGAATTCCAAGACCTACCAAGGCAATTTGGAAGTACTTTTTTGACTGGCAACTACAACACTATGGTGGCCCAGCCGTTTCCAAAGGAAACCTTAACAAACATGACTTAAATAAATTTATCAACACAACAGATGCTTTTATGACGGAAATCTTACAAATTTGGTCAGAGATAAGCTACGAGGCGAATGTGAACTCTACCGATCATTTTCTTTCATTACCTCTATGGCATAACTCTCTGAAATGAATTGACAACAGACCCATATATTATAAATTGTGGAACTGTAAAGGTATCCAGAACGTTACAGATCTATTTAAAGACCGGAATACCTTTCTATCTTCTCATGAACTTACGGAATGCTACAATGTTAAAGCAAACTTTCTAGTTCTTCATAGTCTAAAATCTTCTTTAAAATCTTTGAGAGAAAGCCGGTCACTTAGTAACACATCCTCTCAAAGCTTTCTTCAAAGTTTCTTACAAGCCAAAAAGTCCAAAAAGCATACCAAGGTTGTTTATGAAAGGCTGGTTACCATAAAGCAAAAATCCCCTTTTGCAAGTCAGGAAAAATGGTTGGCTGACTGTGAATTTGAAAGTCACGAAACAATTCACTGGAAGTCGGTTTACCTACTCCTGTTTAAATGTACGCAAATTACTAAACTAATCATGTTTCAACTTACACTTTTACATTGAAGACTTGCTACGAATTCCTTTCTCAAGAAAGTGGGAATAAAACAAAGTGACTTGTGCACCTTCTGTAAAACTGAGGAAGAAAGTCCAATTCATTTATTTTGATCCTGCGGTGTAACGTCACATTTTTGGCAATAATTTAAACAGTGGATAACAACAAAACATGAAAACGTAACCAGTATTTTCAGTCCAGCAATAGTATCAGGCTTTAAGCCATTTTTCCTTAGCAAGAAAACTCATCATCTCTGCTTACTTGCTAGATATTACATTTGGATCTTCAGAACTCAACAGAAGTCTCTTTATAACTTTTCAAAACTTGTTCGATACCTGTTAATTTGTCTCCTGTGCCTCTTGTCAATTTTAATACCACCAATATGCTATTCACAAGGCCGTGTGGCTGCTCTATTGCCATAAGCAAATATTTTATAATTAGGCAGGAGGGCATTCCAATTTACATTTTTGAAATGCAATTGTAGTGGACTGTAATATCACGTCATGCTATTCAATTAGTCCAATTTTCAAACACTTAAATGTTGTTAAACTGCCTGACCTTGTCTTTCTTAATATTGCAGTCTTTGTGTATAAATTTCACAATAGACGTCTACCATCTGTGTTTGATACCTTCTTCACTCAAGTCAATAAAAGACATTACTATAATACAAGAAGTGCTTCGAATATGTTCTATACTTTACCTAAAGTAAGAACAAATTATGGAATATTCAACATAAGATTTAAGGGCCCCAAAGTATGGAACTCAATTAATGAAAATTTGAAAACTTTGTCTATTTCAAACTTCAAGAAATCAGTAAAAAACGATCTAGTCAAAGATTATTAGTTTCTTAGGTTCTTATTAGCAGTTGTGTTGTTTTCCAATTTACCAGTAAATCAGTATTTTGTTGATTTCTGTCACCTTTCCAAGTCTTTCTTTTATAGTTTAATATATAGCTGTTATTAGTTGCCATAGCTATTGTGTGCTCTTCTTATATTAATGTTTTGTATTCATCTCTAACTTAAACTATTTTAGACTTCCTTCATAGCATAGAAATAGCGTTTTTCCTCTTCTTTTTTTTCTTGTGTGTGCATTTGTGTTCAAGTTTTCTTGCTGACCTGTATTTTATTTCTATTTAATGCTGATGTTAACTGGCTGCCTGGCTCCGCTAGCCCCTATGGTTATTCCAGGCAGCTAGCACTCAAATTTTTACTTTTAACATTTTCATTGAAATTGTAATTTTTTTTTCTTAAGCAAGAATGAGTACAAATAAAGATTGATTTGATTTAATGTATCATAATTATTGCACTGTAATGTAATGTCATGTCATGTAAGACAATGTAGAACATTGTTTTGCACCATAATGTAATGAAATGCAAGTAGAGTAAGTATTGTTTCATCTGAAATAGAGTTAGTACTGTATCTTATTATTAGTAGAATAAGAACCATGTCGTATTGTAAGTAGAGTAAATATTGTACCATAATGTAAGTAGAGAGTATTGTATCCTATTGTAAGTAAAGAAAGTATTGTACCATTCTGTAAGTAGAGTAAAATCTTGTATTGTACTGTAAGTATTGTGTCATATTGTAAGTAGAGTAAGTATTGTTCTGAAAGCAAATGTAACATTGTTTTCTATAATAAAAAAAATATGTTGATTTCATGTCAGCATGCAATTCAAAGATGCTTTTTGCACTGAAGAAACAGTAAGATTTTGATTTCATGAGAATGCATAATCACAGAGCTGCTGATTTCACTTAAGGAAGAGTGAAATGTTGATTTCACAAACCCCTTGAGGTTAGGGTGCTGTCCCCTGATCCCATAAGTTAGAAACACTACAAATCATGCTAATTTCAAATAAAATCTCTGTTTAAATCAATCACAACCTGTTGCCACACTGCCAGTATCAATAAACTAAAAAAATCCAGTTCCTCTTCTTTTTGTTGCTGTTTATCCAGCCATGACATATCCACTGAGTGTGATTGCAATGCATGCAGGGAAGGGTCTCTACAACTCGCACACAGGAGAAGAAGCTGGTCAACCACAGAAGTGCTCATTAACCATGGGGCCAAGGGCTGAGTGCGATTTAGGTTCTACCTTCAGTTTATTTTTTGTTTTGTTGGTGACCAGACGGAAAAGTTCAGTAGAATAGACCAGTCGGTATTTGGATAAAGTCCTTCTCACAAAAATCAAGAAGCATTTCTTAGTAAAAGCTGGTAACAAGAATTTTCTGAAGTAATCTGACATGCTGAAAATGAAAATGCTTGTTACCAAAGTTCATTTTGTGATCTTCAGTCTGAAAATGACGTCAGAAAATTGACATTTAAAATGACATCATCGCAATGATAAATGTGTAGAAAAGGGGAAACCACTGAGTTAAATGTCACAAATTTGGATTTTCTAGAGCCAGTTCAGTTATAATATGTTACATGCTTCATATTTTGAGGAATTTAAGACTTGCCTGTCTAGTGGGCCAATGTATGATGTCATTTATGTTTTCATAATATTCTCTCACAAGAGAAACACATTCTTTTCAACTGGCTGAATTAAAACAGCAAAGTGTTTCATATGCACTGTTATTTTGGGTTCAATGGGGCTTTTTTTTCAATGAAGTTGCTGGCTACCCATTTGAATGTGGAAACAGAAACGCGTTCACGGTCGCGCTTCCCTAATTTCGCTCTCACTGTCTGAGTCCAGTCCAGTGGTAAGTAAGCCTGGTTACTCAGCTTCGTTGTTTAGTATGCCTTCGCTCGATGTTTGGCAAGTAGAAAGCTGCTCTAAAGCTGTGAAATGTTGGAATGGATCCAGTTGTGACCCTAAAGAGAGCTTTGGAAGTTGACTTGAAGCTGTGCATCTTCTGTCAGAAGCATAATAAGCCAAAGGACGATGTAAGAGAGGCTACAAGTTACAGCACAAATTTTGTATACGAAGCGACAACTAAACAAAGAAAGTACAGGGACGTAGCAAACAGAGAGGTTATTGATCACCTGCTTGATTTATTTGGAAGGAATGATGATACTTGTACTGTTTTACGTTTGGAAACTACATGAAAGGATCACGCTTGGTCGAAGAATGGGTCGAGAGTGGACTGCTTGGGCCAAATGCAACCGTACATGTCATGAATGGAAAAGCCTACAAGAGAGCTATGCGCGCCCACTAGATTACTCTGCAGTCATTGTGGCAGCTGCTGATGCCTTTTCTGTTAGAATTCTGCCACAAATCGTACCCAGATCTCTTCCAAGAAGTATCTGATTTTGCCTGCTCTCCTGAAAATGCTGCAGCACTGATAACATCCCTGAAGTCACCATGAGTGAAAAAGATGCTAAACGAATTCATTGCACAAAGATCCGAGGAAAATGTCAACTTCAAGTTTTGGTGGAACTACATGGAAATGGTATCTGTTCTCCTCATGTTCACTCGGGCTCAGAGAGAGGGGATATGGGACCTGTACTTGCACAGTTTCCGCCACATGTTGCCATATTTTTTCAGACATGACCATCTGAATTATGCAAGATGGGGATCAGTGTACATTGCAGAGATGGAGCAGTTGCCAAAGGAAGTCTTAGAAGAGTTCAAAAAGGGGAACTTCGTTGTCAAATGGAATGAAAGCAAGTTCAACCAGGTCAGTCCTGATCAATCTACTCCTGGAAGGAAAGATCGTGACAAGAAGGATGAATGTTCATTGCTCACCATTCTCAAGCAGCTCAAGGTATTTTCACCACCAGAACATCCAACCTGTCTTTATAACATTGCCACTAAAGATCTTGTCACTGATGAAATTTAAGTCTCGCTGTTAAATGCCAATGAGCTTGGTCGGCAACAAATGAAAGAATTTGAGGAACAAAGGTTGCCAAGTGTCTCTCAACAGCAGCAAGATAGATCATCAGAAGTGAGATTCTGGGACACAATGCACAAGAATAATGCTCCAACTATTGACAACTTGTATCATGTTTTTTTTTTATTGCTAAACACATAATTACTTACATTGCCTTACTCTACTCACAACAATAACTAACCTACTTACAATACACTACATTATTGTTATTATCATCATCATCATCATTATTATTATTTCTAATGCTTTTACTGTCTTACAAACGTCACTTACAATACATAAAAAAACAGCTGTTTACAATACTTGGCATTACATTACTTACTTACAATACACATTAACTGCTTATTATGACTTACACATTACATTACTTAAGGAGTTACAATACAATGTAATTACTTATAGAAAAAAAAAACAACAACAACAACAACAAAACAAACAAAAAAACGAGAAACAAAGACCTTGCAACTAATTACTAAGGGAAACGCCTTAAATGGTGAGAAGGAATTTCCACTTCTGTTGAAATTCCCTTTCGCCATTCAACGTGGCAGCAATATATTTTTCTATCTTGATTTTATCCTGCACTAATGAGATGAAGTCGCTGAAAACGAACATAGTATTATTTAGAGCGTTGATATAAAGAAAGTATTTGCCTAGTATTATGAGGTGGTCAAGGGTCAAACGGTGAGTACAAGGAAGAGTAATTCCAAATAATACCTCTGGCTCGGAGAGAAGTAAACTCGCGTTACTTACAGTAGAATACCAACTTTGGAACTTATACCAAAAGGAAGACGCTTGCGGGCAGCTAATAAACAAATGACGTATGTTTTGACTATCAGAGGGACAGAAAGGGCAGGATGGGGAGGCAACCTTGTTCATTTTGTATAATATACTGTTCGTGGCTGAAATGTTGTGTATAATTTTGTGCTGAAACATTGCCAATTTAACTTCTTTTGTGGCTGTGAAAGGCAGAAGATAAATTTTATTTAGATTCTCTTTTGCGATGCCATATGATAAGAGTTTTTTTTTCTGAAGTGGGAGGAGGAAGATTTTCTAAGTTTAACAGTTTGTCGTATAACATCTTGCGCGTTATAGTACAGATTGGCGGCGGGGGTGTAGTAGAGTCGCCAGAATTAACGTGAAGGAGCTTCTTCCAACTTTGAGGGATCGCAGATAAAAGACTATAATATTGTAAAAAGTTGCAATTTAGCATGTATTTATTGTGCAAGGAAAGGAAAGGCAGGAAGCAATTTTCACACTTGTCAAAAAGGTCTGAAATTTGCTTTATACCTGCTCGGTGCCAATGAGGTAGATATACCATTTTTTTGTCAATCGTAATGAGTTTGTTGTTCCAGATTGTCTGAGACAGTATCTCAGTCTTGCTGTGCGGTGTCGTAGACACAATTTCTTGCCAATGATGAATAATTTGTTTGTAAAATTCAGGAAGATGGCCATTAAGATCAAGAAAGTTGTAGTCATAATTACATTGAAAGATCTCAGTACCGCCGACAGTAGAGAGAAACGATTTTGGAATATACTTCCACGGTGCATCTGAGTCTGAGCACAGCCGTTTTACCCAAGTTAGTTTCAAAGCCTTATCAAAAAGTACAAAATCTTTCATGCCGAGACCGCCATCCGATTTCTTCTTGATGAGGGTTGTCTTTTTTATTTTGGCAGGTTTTTGCTTCCAGATAAAATCGAACACTATTTTATTGACCTCTGATGCAAAGTTTTTTGGAGTCTCCATAACACTGGAGATGAATACAAGTTTGGAGAGGGCTAACGTTTTAACAATATTTATTCTACCGTATATAGATAAGTCTCTTCGGGACCAGACACTTAAGGTTTTCTTTAGGGATCCTAATTTTTCAAAGAAATTTTTCTTATGAGACAATTCAATATTATAGGTAAAATGCACACCGAGTGCGTAAACGGGATCATCACTGATTTGGAGGCTGTAACTTGCGTCTTTCCTATGGTGCATGGAGCCAAGCCATAGCATTTCTGATTTTGCCTGATTTATTTTTAGGCCAGAGCACTTTTTAAACAGTGAGAATAAGTCAAATGAATTAGAAACTGACTGAACATCAGCAAGAAGGGCAGTTGTGTCGTCAGCATACTGTGTGAGCTTGACCTCTTCATTTCCCTGGATATGTATGCCCTTGATGTATTTGACCGTTTTATACTTTGGGCAAGAAGCTCCATAGCGATAACAAAGAGTATGCCTGAAAGGGGACAACCCTGACTTGTATCATGTTGTAAAGAGCAGCAAAGAGAAGAACAAAACCACAATTCTAAGAGCCGACCGAAATGTCCTTCAACGCCTTATCATTGCTTATGAAGCGGGGCTCAAAGTTGATCTCCACAGTGTGCTAAAATATGAGTTGATGCCTGTACCAGTCTCGTTAACAGAGATGAATGGCAGTCTCAGAACTGGGCAGGAATCAGCAAAAATGAAAGAATTCGTGGAGCAAAGGTTGCCAAGTGTCTCTCAACAGCAGCAAGATAGATCATCAGAAGTGAGATTCTGGGACACGATGCACAAGAATAACGCTCCAACTATTGATAACCTGTATCAAGTTGTAAAGAGTAGCAAAGGTCTATTAATAGATGGTCTGGCATAAATTGCCCAAGTGAAATAGAGCTTCAAGGCAGCTCAGGTCTATTAATAGATGGTCTGGCATTAGTTTCTGCAATTGGGAGACCATCTGTTGCTCAAATGTTTGGGGGCTTTGCAGAGAGCTTTCAAGCTGGATCCTGCTGTCAGCAAATCAACGTCTTATTTGATCGGTATCAAGAAGATTCCATCAAGTTAGGAATGAGAGAAGGACACACAAAGTTCACTTGCCCTATCCGACATGCTATTGAAGATGGCAGTGTCCCTCTCCCTGACCGTTGGCCAAACTTCCTTGCATTGCCAGATAACAAGTCAGATCTAGATCTATCAAGTTGTAAAGAGTAGCAAAGAGAAGAACAAAAGCACAATTTTAAGAGCCGACCGGAAATGTCCTTCAACGCCTTATCGTTGCTTTTGAGGCGAGGTGCAAAGTTGATCTCCACAGTGTGCTAAAATATGAGTTGATGCCTGTACCAGTCGTATTAGCAGAGATGAATGACAGTCTCAGAAATGGGCAGAAATCTGTCTTAGCAGACTTAATTTCAAGTGGAATAAATTGCCCAAGTGAAAGAGCTTCAAGGCAGCTCAGGTCTATCAATAGATGGTCTGGCATTAGTTTCTGCAATTGGGAGACCATCTGGTGCTCAAAAATTTGGGGACTTTGCAGAGAGCTTTCAAGCAGCAGTTCTTCAAGCTGGATCCCGCTATCAGCAAATCAACGTCATATTTGATCGGTATCGAGAAGATTCCATCAAGTCAGGAACGAGAGAAAGACGCACAAAGTTCACTCGCCCTATCCGACGTGCTATTGAAGATGGTAGTGTCCCTCTCCCTCACGGTTGGCCAAACTTCCTTGTATTGCCAGGTAACAAGTCAGATCTAGCCAGGTTCCTATCGGAACACATCATCGTGAAAGCACCCCCAGACAAAGTTGTTGTAGCTGCTGGAGGATTTGTAGATGAAAGGGAAGTGCAATCATCAGGAAGAGCAATCGACCTGTCTGCTCTAAAGGCAACCCACAAGGAAGCAGATACACGTTCGATGGTTCACTGTGTCAACAGCAGTCTTGACAATGTAGTTGTATCGCCAAGGGATACGGATGTCTTGTTACTTCTTATCACACATGTCCCCCACATCCCATGTCCTAACCTGTACAAGATGTCTGGAACAGCCACAAAGTGAAAGTATTTCAACATCAGGGCTATCTACAAAAATCTCTCTGCTGGTTCTGCATCCACTCTTCTGCCTTTTCATGCCATAACAGGTTGTGACATAATGTCCTTCATATGCAGCCATTTAAAGAAATCAGCTTGGAAAGTATTCCTAAAGCAACACACACTTCTCCCCTCTCTACGAGAGGGAGAGCTAACCAAAGAAAAAATGAAAGAAGTTGAGGAATTTGTTTGTAAAATGTACAAATTGGATAGCATTGGATCAGTTGACGAGGCCCGAGCTATTTTGTTCTCAAAGAAAGGAAAGCCAGAGGCACCGCCACCGACAAGTGATGCTTTATTACTACATGTAAAGCGTGTTTACTATCAGGCAATTGTATGGAAACCAGCTCACTGCTCAGAGCCTCATCTTCCAGATCCTTAAACATTAGGGTTAAAGAAGATCACTGATAACAAACTTCAACCACTCCTAATGACACAAGATCCGATTCTGAAAGCCTGCCAGGAAATAATCTCATGCTCATGCTCTACTGGATGTAGAAATCTCCGCTGCAGTTGCAAGAAGGCTAAATAGTTTTGTACCAGTGTTTGTGGGTGCAAATCGAACAATGTCAATATAAATTCCTGTAAAAACACAGACACCAAATGAACTCAGTGATGTATTTCACTATATAGAATGAAACTGCAATAAGCGTAAAAAACTCTCTTGGCCTTTAATAAACAAGTCCACAAATCAAAACAGCGTGGTACAAAGAGTGTGCATACGAGCGGCATAGATGCAAATAGCATGGATACAAACAGCGTGGGTTGAAACTAAAACAGTAAAAGAGCAAAAGTTACAAGTTGCGACTAAGCTAAATTCAAATAAAGAAATAACAAAACTGCAAAACGAGGACTGTGAATTACACTTACATTGTTTCGGCCAGAGAAAAATGTTGTGAAACGGACTGCGAATAACGCGAAGAGACTAGCACGAAAACTAAATAGAACTGCGCTAAGCGAGGACCAAAATGAACTGCCCCAAAACTGTACCGCAAAGCTATGATATGGAAAATACGCTAGGACATGCGGAAAATAAAACTATAGAAACTTAGAAAGGCGCTAATGAAGATGAAACAGCAAAGAAACGCTAACGAGGGCGTGAAAACTGACACAAAGGAATAAACACCTAAATTGACGCAAAAAAAAGACTAAACAAAAGGACAAAAAGAAGTATACACTAATTTGCGTACGCAAAGGAAAAACAAATTACACAAGAACGAATAATAGAAAAAATGTTACACTTGGATCTAACATAGAACATGATGTGCATACCTTTATTGACAACAAAGTCATCAAGTTAAGGTTTGAAAAATAACCCTTTGGAATGAATTTTTCCGATTTTTATCCGTAACAGAAGGCACAGTCTTTAAATTGGTTTATGAGGCAAAAACACACGCATTATCATTTACTTTAAGGCAAATTTATAAATGAGTATTTACTCATTGGGAAACTTATGTGCTTGTATCTTAAAACAAAATGAAACCATCCTACTCGGTGAGTGTATACGTACAGATTAACACTCATAACGATCTGCAGTAAGTTTCAGCTATTAGCTGCAGGTTTAATTGTTTACCCACAATTGAACAACTAATAAAACCAGCAGAACGTAAGGTCTGTTTTCAATCAGTACTCAAATTAATATTTGTGACCTTTTGGGCAGGAATTAACAATTAAATAAATATATGGCTAAATGTGATGTCATTAATGATGTCACATGTTGCTTTGAATGTATTCTGCAATGTAATCCAACTAATTTAACTGGAATTAGGCGGGAGGCAACTTATGTGGTATTCTGAGGTGCAAATATAAAGCAGACGGCTTATTATCTAACTTATTTTGCAAAGTTAATACAACGATCATGTCATTTTCAATGTCATGTTTGTGACATCATTTTGAGGCTGAAGATGGCAAAAAAAATTTTGGTGACAAGCATTTTCGTTTCCAGCATGTCAAATTACTTTAAAAAATTCCTGTTACCAACTTTTACTAAGAAATGCCTCATAACTTTCAAATTCTGTGAAAGTCGTCTAGTCTTGAAGCTGCAAGACAAGGAATAGTTTTGCATTGGATGTAGATGCCCAGGGAAACAGATCCTACTCTGATCTCATATTTGACCAACCTTCTGACATTAACTGAAGCACTGTTCTGCCAAGAGGTATTCTGACTATCAACTATTTCATCTAGGTCTCCTGTACAGTGATTTCACAGCGGAGCTCCTGCGGCCCAAAGGGCTGCCAAGCAGAGCCCCGTACTCATATGGGAGAGAAAAGGAAACCCATGAATGGATTTTCGCATGGTTTTCATGGCTAGCGGTATTGCTCGTGGGCACGTACGCACAACAATGATGACGATGACAACGGCGGCTGAGTTGCCCAATAAGGTGGCCATACTCCAGCTAATAAGTTGACAGAGACATGCACCCTCGGTTTGTAGCGGAATAATGCCATCTTTTCTTGGCGGGATTTTTAAAGAAAGGAAAACTCAGTTCTATTTGTTATGCCAACATACGATAGTGGAGGTTGATCTAATGTTTTTAAGATAGGGTTGCACTGAAGGAAAAACAAGAAGATCTGTTAGATCTTATAACCGCGCTTTTAAAATTTAACTGTTTTCTTAGCACTACAGTCCCAATGCAGTGTACATTCCAAAGCAATCCTTGATGATTCATTGATTACTGTAGACACCACATTACTTGATCAACACAAACTGTATTATTGCACCATCAGTCGTAACCGGTGTGAAATCTCCGATGACGTAATAGTCTTAATCTGGAACTTTCTTCGGGATACGTATGGGCATGAAGATACGAACACTATTAACAACAGCTTTCTTTCTTAAAAGTCACGATTAAATTAAATTGTTT
This sequence comes from Orbicella faveolata, assembly GCF_042242905.1. NCBI lineage: Eukaryota > Metazoa > Cnidaria > Anthozoa > Scleractinia > Merulinidae > Orbicella > Orbicella faveolata. Next base: position 24,434,483 of record NW_028301552.1, read on the forward strand.
TTTCCCTTGAGTAAAGGGCTAGCAAAGAAGTCACACAAGTCACATAATTCAAGAATTGCATTATCCACGGCTATCCTTAGTACGGTGGTTATTTCCCTACCAATGACGTAATCCTTGCACGTTCTGACAAGTTCGTTGCTTGGCTTGCAAATGTTTAATTTTCCTTCCGATCTATGAACTCGCTGCGATGAAACCGCCAAAGAATTTACTTCATTTGCCTAAAACCACAAGAAATACTCGCAAAATTACAAATAAATTAATGAACGTCGCTTCTGGCGAAATAAACTTGCAAAATAAACACGATCTTATTTGTCATGTAGCGAAAGTGAAAGCTGCAACGTCAACGCATTCCATGGCTGACATAATACCTTTTTTTAGCGTGTTTATTATTCCCTTTAAATCCAACGCTTTCATAAAACGAAAAGAAAATATATTTTTTTCACAAAAAAGAAAACAATATCCGTAAAATTGTCCGTCTATTTATGTTTTAACAGCTTCTGCCGCGAAAACATCACACGTTGCGTGACTCAAACTTTGGCCGAGCAGAGGTCTGCGTCTGGTCACCGACAAAAAAAACAAGAAGATCTGTTAGATCGTATAACCGCGCTTTTAAAATTTAACTGTTTTCTTAGCACTACAGTCGCAACGCAGTGTACATTCCAAAGCAATCCTTGATGATTCATTGATTACTGTTGACACCACATTACTTGATCAACACAAACTGTATTATTGCACCATCAGTTGTAACCGGTGTGAAATCTCCGATGATGTAATAGTCTTAATCTGGAACTTTCTTCGGGATACGTATGGGCATGAAGATATGAACACTATTAACAACAGCTTTCTTTCTTAAAAATCACGATTAAATTAAATTGTTTTTTCCCTTGAGTAAAGGGCTAGCAAAGAAGTCACACAAGTCACATAATTCAAGAATTGCGTTATCCACGGCTATCTTTAGTACCGTGGTTATTTCCCTACCAATGACGTAATCCTTGCACGTTCTGACAAGTTTGCTGCTTGGCTTGCAAATGTTTAATTTTCCTTCCGATCTATGAACTCGCTGCGATGAAACAGCCAAATAATTTACTTCATTTGCCTAAAACCACAAGAAATACTTGCAAAATTGCAAATAAATTAATGAACGTCGCTTCTGGCGAAATAAACTTGCAAAGTAAGCACGATCTTATTTGTCACGTAGTGAAAGTGAAAGCTGCAACGTCAACGCATTCCATGGCTGATGTAATACCTTTTTTTCGCGTATTTATCATTCCCTTTAAATCCAACGCTTTGATAAAACGAAAAGAAAATATATTTTTTCCACAAAAAAGAAAACAATATCCGTAAAATTGTCCATGCATTTATGTTTTAACAGCTTCTGCCGCAAAAACATCACACGTTGCGTGACTCAAAATTTGGCTGAGCAGAGGTCTGCGTCTGGTCACCGACAAAAAAAAAATAAAAAATAAACCCCGGGTAAACCTAGAACCGCGCTCGGCCCATGGCTGCGCGGTTAAAAAAATTAAGATAGCAACAGAAAGCAAGAATTAACAGGTAAAGAAGTAGCCAAGAAGATTGCAAAACAGAGCGGGCCAGCACTGGGGAAGGAGGCGAAACAGTACTGAACAATGCCGTGAATTATCACGAGTCAAGGGCTAGAGAAAGGAGATGAAGTAATACCGAACAATGCCGTAAAGCAAAGCTAACAAGGGCTATAGAAAGGAGGCAGAGTACCCGACAAATTGACTCAGAAGACGCAGTTCAGTCTTCACAACTTTTGCTGCAAGTTTCTGCCTGGAAGATTAACACTGGCCGTAGTGAATTGCCAACTTGCCGTGAGTAACTTTTGTTGTGGCATTTGCTATGAAAATTAACAAGTTGCCTCGGCAATATAAGCTTATTTTCAATTGGAATTCTTTTTAAAGTCTTCCTTATTTGAAGCCATGCTGTGAGATATTTTATAAATTACATCGTTTTAATTTCGTTCATCTCTAAACAATAACACGTGGGTCACTTTGTGGAGGTTGTTGTAAGTTGTAAAAAATAAAGTTAAGCTTATAAAAATATAAAAATAAATTTAACCAAAACTGTATTTGGAAACACAGCCAGTCGAGTTTTGAAGTTTTCTCTGTGTTAGTTGGCACAGCCCCTTCATAAACTGCTAAAATTTCTTCTCCTGTTGTTGAAAATCAAGAAAGGCCACAAACCATTCTAAGCTGAAGCGAACAGGATTTGCTAAATTTACTTTTGATGTTCCTGTGTGAATATTTGCATATTGTGATTACAAAGTATGGAGATTTCCTCACTTTGTTAGTTCAATTTATTCGGTTTGGTGAAATGCTTGGGTGAATTTCCAGGTAAATTTGGTTGAATCACAGCCAACCTTTGTGATATAAATGATACCGTGCAATCAGTCGACCTTATCACCTGAAGCAGACTAGCAGTAAGCAGTCAAAACATTACGATCTACATCTCAGTGTTAATTTGTTCCCTACTGCTGTACAAATAGTGTTCTCTAATTTATAAATTATTTCAATCTGTTGATTAAATGATTGTCTTATAACCCCATATCCAGCTTTGGTGCGTGTACGATATTGATGTATTGTTTATCCATTTTGCTGTAAATTATCTTAACTGATGTGTCAATCAAAACATATCTTGGATATGCTGGGCTCTTCTGACAAATGTACCTATGCCTCATAACCTTTGAGTGCATTTGGTTGTGTAGTGCAGACAAAATACATGTACATAATATAAATTACTCTTAGCTTACTTATAATTCTTGGTATAATTCAATCATAGCAAAATTAATTAATTAAACCCAATAACAGCTCCTGTAGTCCACAATCTCAGTCAAGAAAAAGGACAAATCACATTGAAACTGAATAATAAAATTGTTATTAGAAGCCTATGCGAGTATTCATGATCAGCAAAAAAACATCATAATTACCATTCATGCCAGAGTGATTTTGCTTATTGCAAACCCTTCCAGCAGGAGGAGACTCCATACAAAAGTGAAGATGGCTAAATGTATCTTTGGGGATCAAGTTAGAAAACAAAACTTTCCAACTTTTCACATATGTATACTATTTTGGTATTTTTGTGAGATTTCATTTGGTAGAGATTTAGGGACTAAGTATATTGTAGCCACTCCATCTCACTCAATCCCCACAACAAAAAAATGTGTAAACTTCTTTTGTGTGGGAGTCCCCATGTTAACTAAGAAAGAATATAATGATTAATAACAATGTCTTGTCTTTCTGAATAAGGTAGGAAAGAACAAGAAATGCCACCAAAAAGTACAGAAGACAGTTCTGTTATGAGATCAAGATTTTTGGTAGCTTCTCAGAAATCCTTGAAATCATGGTTCTATATCTCATAATCACACCATCTTACACCTCGATCTGCTGATGTAATCCTAGTTCCACCTGAAACTATTAAATTGTTTGCAATTTACTTCACATGCATGTAGGATTATTTTCATTAGTAACAACATTCCAAAAAATAACTGAGGAGCTCTGCTTTTAGGCTTGGCTAAGTCCACATATTATCATATTATCATCTAAGATATCCACACAATGTCTGGGTAGCTACTTTGCTCAGAAGCTTGCTTCACCTTGCAGAAGAAAATATTGTTATCTTTGATGGTTTTGCAGATAATTTAACATATAAAAATAATTCCTTGGCACATTATTTACTTTCCCACCCAGTACATGACCTGATAGTTCAAATGTCTTTTCGAGGGAGCATTTTCCATCTAATACTTTCTCATAGTGCAAGGGTTTCAAGTATAGATCAGGAGGTCCTCCATGCTATCATTTACAAAATAATGGGTTTAAACCCACTGATCATTTTTATGCCTTTGTTAAACGATTCATTTTCATCACCATTCAAACGTTTTAAACCATATGAAGATCACATTTTTCTGTTCTTGTTGCACATCGTTGGGTTCTCCAGATATTGCCCACAAAACAGGCTAAATGCCTCACTTTTCAATCACGTTTTCAATTGAGCAGTCTCAAAATCTTACATGTTTTTGTGCCTTTGGACATCTGGTTTTTTAAAACTGTGACGAACGAATGCGTGACATTATTTGTTGTTGCAAAATCACCATGCTGTTGTAATAGAATCTCTGGTAGAGGTCTGGGTCAGAGAATTGAGAAGAGAATTAAAAAAACACGTCTGTATTTATGTGAAGGATCTGTCTTTTATTTCGGCCCATTACATTGGTGGCAGCGGTGTAGGACTTGCCAAACTGATAGTATGGCGCACTATAATGATGGTGAGGTTAATTTTGGTCCGCTGATTGACCTGAATTCCGAGGATTTAGCTCCAACTGAAAAGGATGCGACGACAATGGTGAAATCTCCTGTCCTGGTCGGGAGTAGTACTCCACATACTGAAAGACACGGCAACGACGAAACCGTAGACCAAGTCTTAAAGGCAATTATGGCAATCAGCATTGGCATCGAAAAGCAAAACAGTGCCTTAGAGGATTGTTTCGGCGAACTTAGTAAACGCCTCGATGCCCTCGAAACAAAACAGCGTGACAGTCATGTTACATTGGGCACCAGTCCCCATGATAGCGGTCTGGATTTGTTTAGCAATCACGAGGAGGTGCGTTTTAGCAAACTTCCAGTCCCTCTTTCACCCAGCTCTTATCACCAGCTTCCACAAAAAGAAGAGAAGCCACGTGTCCGTCCCTCACTTTACAATGGTTCAACTCTGTGGGAGGATTATAAAGCCCAGTTCGAGCTTGTAGCAGAGATAAATGGATGGGATAGGCGAACCAAAGCAGCCTACCTGGCGGTCAGTCTGAGTGGCCCAGCTCAGGCAGTGCTTGGCAATCTTGACAAAACCCAGCGTACTAGCTACACTGACCTGGTTGCAGCACTTGATAGCAGATTTGGAACATCAAACAGAACGGAAATGTTTCGGGTTTCCCTACGAAGCCCCACCCGAAAGCCTCCCTGAATTGGCTCAGGCAATCTGGAGGTTGACAAGACAGGCCTACCCCAGTGCCCCGATTTCCCTTCGAGAGCTGATCGCAAAAGACCAGTTCATTGAGGCATTGACCGATCCAGAACTTTGTTGGAAGGTCCATCAAGCCAAGGCAGCTACTCTCACGGAGGCGTTGGATGCTGGTGTTGAAGTTGAGGCATTTTTCTCTGCTGAGAAACAACGTAGTAGTGGAACGAAGATATTACAGGCGGTAACTACGCAGAGCCCGACACCAGCAGATTCAACTCTCAAGCAAGAACTGCATGAGCTTAAAACACTGGTACAAGGCCTGGTCCAGTAACCACAAGATACCTCCGATTTTTTGCAACGTAGTCGGCAAAGGGCCTGGAATTCACCAGAGCGTTGGGCTTGTGGTGCCCAGGGGCACATTCAACGCTACTGCCCTAAACGTCTCGGGGATGGGTTGCGTACACCATCGGGGAGGCTAGCTTCTCAACAGCCGCAGGAATGTCCAGGAAACGAGACACTGTCGAGTTCAAGGGCCAGAGCCCAACAAACCAATCAATGCTAAGGCCCACCTTACCTTCAATCAAAACAGATGCCGTGGGTGCCGACAATGACGGCTTGTATGTTAGCGGGTTCGTGAATGGAATGCCAGTCAAGTTTTTAGTGGACACAGGAGCAAACATCACCATCCTGAAGTCCCAAACGTGGGAAGCCATCTCTTGCCATCCAGAATCAACACCAAGACAGCTTCAGCACGTTCTTGACACCATGAAACTGGCCGATGGACGCCCCTCTTCTTTCCTGGGACGTGGAAACACGACACTCAGACTAGGTGACCAAGAATTTGACTGTACGATGTGGGTAGCAGAGATCGAACCAGAGGGGATCCTTGGTTTAGATTTCCTTCGTCGATATGACTGCCAATTGGTGCTTAAAGATGGCTGCTATGAGCTACAGTTTGGAGATGGCAGTGAAGCCAAGCAAGGGCAATCACTCTCCCCCAGCTGCTTTCGAGTGTTCATTGACCGCACATCAGTCACCCCTCCTTGGAGCGAAGCTTTTGTAGCTGGCAAGATAGTTGGTCCTACCCTAGGACTGCTGGAACCTACGGCCAGACTGATGGAAGTGAACCACCTGATGCTAGCTAGAAGCCTGGTAGATGGAGCATCTGACATTATTCCATTAAGAGTGCTCAGCCCCACAGATTATCCTCGTACATTATACAAGGACACCGTGGCAGCTATGTGTGAACCTGTCGAACTTGTTGAACCTTCCCACATTGGACAATCCAGCGTGGCTCTTTGCCAGGTACGCGAGGAGGGTGAAAGCATGACAGCTGCTGTAGAGCCAGACAGTGGTAGGCCTTCTGTCCCTGGACACCTCTTAGACTTGTTCGAATGCAGCTCTAATCTTCTAAACCCTGACGAGCGCTCACACCTTGCCGAACTGTTGACCGAGTTTGCTGATGTATTTGCAGTTTCCTCCGACGACCTTGGCCATACCATCTTAGTAACGCATACAATCAACACTGGATCTTCACAGCCCATCCGTCAGCCAGCGAGATGTCTCCCCCCACACAAAAGAGCCGAAGCCAATACCCTTATCAAGGAAATGCTTCAGAAAAAAGTGATTGAGCCTTCCTCAAGTCCCTGGGTATCACCCATCGTATTAGTGAAGAAGAAAGATGGGTCTACTCATTTCTGCGTTGATTACCGTAAACTTAATGACGTGACAATTAAGGACAGCTACCCTCTTCCGAGGATTGATGATTGCTTAGATACACTTGCAGGCTGCAACTGGTTTTCCACACTACACCTCTGTAGTGGTTACTGGCAGGTGACCATGGCCAAGGCCGACAAGCCAACAACTACCTTCACAACTGGAAATGGCCTATACCAGTTCACGGTCATGAGTTTTGGTCTCTGCAATGCCCCTGTAACTTTCGAGCGGCTCATGGAAAAGGTGTTGTCTGGGCTACCTTAAGAGGTGTGCCTTATTTACTTAGATGACATCATAGTCCATGGCTGCAAGTTCAGAGAAGCGATTCAGAGGCTCCGCACCGTATTACAGCAGCTTCACGATGTCGGCCTCAAATTAAGCCCTAAGAAGTGCATTCTCCTCCAGCGATCGGTACCTTTTCTTGGCCATGTGGTGAGCGACCATGGCATATCTACTGACCCCAAGAAGATTGAAGCAGTACATACTTGGCCTTACCCACGAACAGCAAAGGATGTTAAAAGCTTTCTGGGCCTTTGCTCCTACTACAGACGCTTTGTCCGTGGCTTTCCTGACATCGCCAGACCTCTTTACACACTTACCGAAGCACAAAGAGAATTCTGATGGACAAGAGAGTGCAAAGACGCGTTTTGTCAGCTCAAATGCCTGCTAACAACAGCTCCCATTTTGGCCTTCCCCACACTTGATGGCTTGTTTATTTTGGACATAGACGCAAGCAACACTGGCCTTGGCGCAGTATTATCCCAAATCCAAGGGGAGGAGAAGGTGATTGCGTTCCACAGCAAATCACTGAACAAGAGTGAGAGAAACTACTGCGTGAGGCGCAAGGAACTCTTGGCAGTTATTGTGGCAGTAAAGACCTACCACCACTACTTGTGTGGAAGGCAATTTCTCGTCTGCACAGACCACGGTGCTTTGAAATGGCTGTTGAAGTTCAAAAATCCAGAGGGACAACTTGCCAGGTGGCTAGAACTGCTAGGTACTTATGACTTCAAGATTGAACACCGTTCTGGTATACACCATGGGAATGCTAACGCTCTCTCAATAAGGCCATGCGGTGACTGCTGATACTGCGATCATGTCGAACAAAAGCGGGATACCACATCAGTCGCAGATTCTAGAAGTGCAGATGTTGTCCCATGCTGTACACCTCAGGCCCTGGACAAGCCTGAGGAGGGGGGTAGCCTCTCCTCTCCTCAGCAAGATCCCAAACCTCCACCTGAATGCCAGCAGTTCCCAAGCGAAAGTTCTAGCAGATGTGACTTGCGTGCTAGCCAAGTTGCCGATGATGACCTCAGAAAGATAATTGCATGGAAGGAGTCCTGTCCCTCTTGCCCAGCATGGAAGGATGTGTCAACCAAAAACAAAACCATCAAGACCTACTGGAGTCAATGGGACCGTCTGTCCCTACGAAACGGTGTCCTCTGATGGCGGTGGGAATCTGAAGTGGGAGACGAGGTGCGTTGGCAGCTTGTTATGCCTTCCAGTCTCAGAAACGATGTTCTCCAGGAGCTCCACACTGAGGGAACCGCAGAGCACTTAGGTGTCAATAAGACGTTGGGAAGAGTTAAGGAAAGATTCTATTGGCCCAGGTGCACAAAAGGTGTGAAAGACTGGTGTCGGTCATGCGACCTCTGCGCCTCCAGAGAGAGGCCGACCCGCACACCAAAAGCGCCATTGCAGACCTACAACGTTGGTGCCCCCTTCAGAGAGTGGCTCTCAACATATTGGGACCGTTGCAACAAGTACATCCTTGTCATAGGGGATTACTTTTTGAAGTGGACAGAAGCCTTCGCAATTCCCAATCAAGAGGCCACAACTGTAGCAAGAGTGTTAGTTAAAGAATTCGTGGCTTGTTTTGGCATCCCAAGGCAGATTCACTCCGACCAGGGAAGAAATTTCGAGTCGAAAGTGTTTCAAGAAATGTGTGAGGCACTGGGAATGAATAAAACCAGAACCACACCCCTCCACTCACAGTCAGATGGAATGATTGAACGATTCAACCGCACAATAGAAGGCATGTTGTCCAAGTTTGTAACAGAGAATCAACTGGATTGGGATAGCCACTTGCCTGTCCTGCTGATGGCATATCGCTTCGCTGTCCATGAAACCACTTCCTTTACTCCATGTGAGCTAATGTTTGGGCAGCAGATTGACCTTCCAATTGATCTTCAGTTTGGGCGTCTCGAGCAAGAAAGTGGTGACCAGGACAAAGCCGAATATGTGCACCGCCTGTAGGCCTGATTGGAACGCATTCATGCATTTGCCCGTGAGCGTTTGAAGTTAGGGAGCGAAAGGAACAAGCCGTATTACGATCACAAGGCATCACACTGTGGCTTTGAGTGTGGGGACCCTGTTTGGCTACATAACCCCAGATGCAAGAAAGGCAGGACCAATGGTCGTCCATGTTGACCGGCTTAAGAAGTACCAGAGACACAGTTATGTTAACTGGCTAACCGAAGGTAAGACTGGCAAAGACAGAGTATCCACTGTGGGTGAAGCTTCAAAGAGTGGCCAGCCAACTAAGCAGCAGAACTTCAAACCTACGCCGGCAGCTAAGGAATTTGAAAAGGCGCCCGCCATTGACGAGAAAGCACAGGAAAGACCGCGTTGGACACCAAGGAGACTGGCCTGGACAGTTGACTATCAGATGGACTAAGACTTTGTTTACTCTATATCTGGCTAGTGACATTTTGGGGACTCTAATTTAGTGTTTCTTTTAAGGGGGATGGTGTGACGAACGAATGCATGACATTATTTGTTGTTGTGAAATCACCACACTGTTGTAATAGAATCTCCGGGAGAGGTCTGGGTCGGAGAATTGAGAAGAGAATTAAAAAAACACATGTGTATTTACGTGAAGGAACTGTCCTTTATTTCGGCCTGTTACAAAACCATAGTATTGGACATAGTATTAACAGGTTATCTTATTCCTGTGGTGTGTTGATTGCTTTCTTTCAAATTTTTTGGGCAATCATCAGATGAAAAAACTTTTCTGCTGTCACTTTTTAGCGGCCGTTGAAACTTCACGGGCCGGCTCACAAGTTACATCACAATGGCCAGGATCATCCAGACAGATCAGATCTTATTTGCACATTGGTGCTAGGCTTAAGTTCACCCCTCCCTCCTGGTCCATACAAATGCCCATACACCAAGCCCCACACCTACGAGAGCAGCATTACCATAGGTACATCTTTGATATTTGACATTCATGTTATGATTAATTGATAGCAGTCAAAACAAGGTATCTGCTGATCAGTATCACATGATCATATTGCACGCTCAGGTCGAAAGCTCATCAAGGTTGCATGTTTTTTTTTAAGCTGATTGGTGACCGCATACTGGGTTTGTATTGGATCAGTCAGTCTATTACTCTGGGGGAGAGGAAGGGAGTACATGCAGAGGCAAAATTGTGGTGCAAAATTAACCCCTGGCATGTTGTTGACTTATCTTCAGATATATTCCTTCCACAATCGTCTCTTGAAAAGTCCCTGATACATATATGTGATTTCTATAGTTTTGGAAAAATTGGATATGCTCATTGGGTAAAGTTTGTTAAAATTTAACTGGAAACAATAGTGAAACTACATGTTGAAGAATTGCATCCTCACAATTGATCATTTTTTTGTCTTTCTGATCCAAGAAAGACAAATCCTCTTTTTCCTTTCTGGTTAATTATTGTAATAGGGAGCTCTGCTTTTAGGCCTTGCAAAATCTATATATTACTGTTTTTTAAATAAATCAGCCTCTTCAAAGTCATGTGTCAACATGAAACCAACAGTTTGCTGTTTAAAATGAAATCAACATCTTTGAAGTTGAGTGTTTATCATTATACTGTTTTTCATGGTAAAATTAAAATCTCTGAGGTTGTGCATTTAAGTGAAATGAATATTTTACTTTTTAGGGAAATCAACATCTTTAAGGTTGCCTGTTCTCATGAACTGAACATTATACCATTTTTTAAAGTGAAATGAACACCTTAGAAGTATGGTAATAATACGTAAATACCATAAGTCAAAATCTCACCATTTTTGAAGTAAAATTAAGATCACTGCTTTCAAACTTACCTTTTTTTTGTATAAAAATATTTTGTTTTGAGCTCTTGCCTGACAAACCAACAACCTTGTTCCCAAGGTCTCTCATCTTCCCACCCCCCTGAAGTGAGAGAGGAGAAACCCTAGTTGGGTCTGGTCACGTGTCCCCCAGAATTTCTGGGATATGACAATTAGATTATTGAAGGGAGGGGCAGCCTAGTATGAATTTTGTTGATACTGAGCCTACGGGAGTACCGGATGTATTGCAACCAAAATAAGCCAGCTTTTTACATCAGTCTCATGCAATGTTCTGCGACAATGTCTGGCACTAAAATGTTGCAAACAGCGAAGAAAACTTATCCATTGTTTGATAACGGAAATCAAACTTGCTGTGGGTTGTGTGGTCCCACACATCGTAAACATCTCTTCAAGAAGACGAATGAAGGATTTCTCACCACGGCTGAGGCCAAGGCTGTCTGGCTGTTGTTGTGGACAGCACAACAAGACACCATTTGCAAAGCAACTCAACTCGTTTTAATGCCTGCTTCAAGTAAGACACATGCAATTACAAAACACGTTTCTCCAAATATGGTAACAAAAGCCATATACGTAACATCTCCCTTTCTTTAAAAAAAAAACTAAAACACTCTTGCCGAAAACTGGTGAAATAAACTATAAATTAACATGTTTCCGTATGAAAGTGTTCAGTGTCTAGACTAACTTGGTCTCACCAAAAAACTTGCTAAATCAACTTAAAGTTTTCAAAGTCTAGCCTTTGCTTAACGACTCAAATCAAAATCTTTAAATCTCAAGGGTGGACAAATACTCCGGGTTGTCGTGTTCTGGGATGCTGACAATGTAGCCTTTGTTTCTTCAGCAACAGATCCATCTACAGAACCTTGTTCAGGACCAGTAGATTTAGCAGGTAACTCAGGGACTCTAGGCATCTCCTTGCAATTCTCTCTTGACGCAGGTGTACCAACATTAGTGCTTTGCTTTTCCAATGTTGCGGGTTCAACTGCCGGTCTCAGGAACTGCCTGTTTCTTCTGGTTTTGTTGCCTGATTGGACTACGTAGGACCTATCTGAGAGTTTCTCGACACAGGTCGGTTGTTTCCATGTTTGGTTCTTTTGCAAGGGTGCAATTCTGACTTCTTGCCCAATCTCCAGCTCAGGTAACTGCTTCGAACGATCAAATCAAAATCTTTAAATCTCAAGGGTGGACAAATACTCCGGGTTGTCGTGTTCTGGGATGCTGACAATGTAGCCTTTGTTTCTTCAGCAACAGATCCATCTACAGAACCTTGTTCAGGACCAGTAGATTTAGCAGGTAACTCAGGGACTCTAGGCATCTCCTTGCAATTCTCTCTTGACGCAGGTGTACCAACATTGGTGCTTTGCTTTTCCAATGTTGCGGGTTCAACTGCCGGTCTCAGGAACTGCCTGTTTCTTCTGGTTTTGTTGCCTGATTGGACTACGTAGGACCTATCTGAGAGTTTCTCGACACAGGTCGGTTGTTTCCATGTTTGGTTCTTTTGCAAGGGTGCAATTCTGACTTCTTGCCCAATCTCCAGCTCAGGTAACTGCTTCGAACGATGGTCATGGTAAAACTTGGCCTTTCGCCTTTTCCACTCTAATTTCTCTGTGGAATGTGCACTAACTTTGGGACGGAGAAGCCTTGACGCTGTAGGTAAGAGAGTTCGTGTTCAGCACGACTTAAGTCTCTGAGCCAGGTTGGCTCCTATGCCTTTGGTGGGAGTGTTCCTGTAGTCTAATAGAGCTAGCCAAGGATCTTTTCTATCACCTTCAGCCTTCTTGAACAGTAGTTCGACTGCCTTCACTGAAGATTCCGCTTTACCATTCGACTTCAGGTAGTATGGCGAGGATGTGACATGGTTAAATTCCCAGCTGGGTGAAAACTCATGAAATTCCTGGTTGCTGTACTGTGAACTGTGATCTGAGACAACTGTGTCCGAGATCCCATGTCTACTGAATTGCTCTTTAAGCACTTGAATAACTGCACATGAGGTGGTGTCCTCAAGTTCAGAGACTTCCACAAAATCTGAGAAGTAGTCAACAACCCTGATGTAATTCTTCCCACTGAGAGTGAACAAATCTGTGGCCACTTTACTCCAGGAAAAGGTAGGGATTTCATGTGCCTGCATGGGCTGACTAGCATTCCTAGCCTGAAACTCTGCACAGGTTGAGCATCTCTCGACTTGGTCTTTTATTTCTGAATTTATTCCTGGCCAGAACACAATGTCTTTAGCCTTCCTTAAGCATAAAGCAACTCCTTGATGACTTGAAAGAATTCTTGAGAGCATCTCCGGCCTCATGGCTTTGGGAACAATCATGCGCTGACATGCTGACAATCATGCGCTGACATGCGCTCTCTGTAATTCCAGTAGTCTCCAACTGGTACTGGGCATTCCTCTCTTCTCTGGCCATCCTGACAGAACAGTAGTCTTCAGGGTCTCTAAGACAAGGTCTTGTGATGTGCACTTCTGCAGCTGAGTTAACTTTTATGGAGCAACTTTGATGGAGTCAAATGGAGTGAGTGTTTCAAGTTCAAGAGCAAAAACTTGGAAGTTGTCTGTCATCTCCTTCTTGCCAGTTAGTGAGGCTCTAGACAAGTGATCTGCAACATACAACTGTGCACCTGGCTTGTATTTAACCTCTATGTTAAAGCGTTGTAACATTAACATAATCCTTTATAGTCAACAAGGATCCTTTACAGTCAACAAGGAGCAGAGAGGATTGCCTTTTGGAAAATGGACTTTAAGGGTTTCTGATCTGACTCAACTGTTATCTTCTAACGACCAGCAAGGTACTGACTATACCTCTCGCAGGAGAAGACAATTGCTAGACATTCTTTCTCGATTTGAGCGTATTGTCTCTCAGTCTGTGATAATGACTGTGAAGTAAAAGCGACTGGTTGGCCATTTTGCAGTAACGCTGCACCTAACCCATACTCGCTCACATCACATTGTACTGTGACCTCTTCTTGTATATCATAATACTTGAGCACCGGGTGTTTGACTACAAGCTCTCACACTTCCTGGAATGCTCTCTCATGTTGCTGAGACCAGACGAACTTTGCTTCCTTTGAGGTCATCTCTCTCAGTGGCTGAGCAACCTCTGACAGCCTTGGGAGGAACTTTGACAAATAATTAACAAATCCTAGGAGACTCAGCAGTTCCTTCCTGGATGTAGGCTTCGGCATTTCTTGTACTGCCTTTACTTTCTCTGGGTCTGGCTGTAACCCTTCCTTGGTAATCAAGTGCCCCATGAGAGCAGACAGAGAAGGTTCTCATCATGATTTCAGTTTGCTTCATCCTCAGTCTCTCTAAAACCCATCACTAATATGTCATCCCTGATGACTCCTACTCCATCAAGCTTCTCATGCAATTTACATTCAAATTCTTTCAGAGCCAAGTTGATACCAAGTACTTGTAACACCCAAAGGGTGTCCAGAAGGTTGTCTTGAGACTGCTGCTCTCATCCAATCCGACCTGGTAAAACCCATCTTTGGCATCTAAGGTACTAAATACTTTAGCTTTATTGAGCTTAGGCAATAATTCGTCTAATGTGGGCATCTGGTACTTAGGACGGATGACTGCTTTGTTGAGATCATTAGGATCCAAACAAATTCGGATCTTGTTGGGTGTTGTGACCACAACCATGCTGCTGATCCAGTCAGTTGGTGTTGTGACTTTCTCCACAATTCCTCTCTCTTCTTGGTCATCCAGTTTAGCCTTCACTTTGTCTCTCAATGCAACTAGCACTCAACGTGGAGAATGCTGCACTGGTTTGACACTAGGATCTGTGACTATGGTTGTACCACCAATATGGCCTAGCCCTTCAAAGACATCTTTGTAGTCACCCAGAATCTGATCTCTGGTAAGGTAACTGCTTTTCAGGACATGAATGGACTCTTCAGGATCTAAATCCACCTTCAGGAGCCCCAACTGCTTGCACGTCCCAGCTGATAACAGGGGTTTGTTGGAACTCTCAACAACTTGAAATCTCAGGTCCACTCGTTTGCCCCTTCTCTCTGCTGTAATTGTGGTTTCACCAACAGGCTGTATCAAGGTACCATCAAATATCTTCAGCTGAGCATTGGACTTGCACAAAGGAGGATCACCATTCTGTAACAGTTGAGCTAAGTTCTTGTGACTGATCACATTGCAAGTTGCACCACTGTCCAACTGACACACCAGTTGCTCTTGGTACTCTTCTATTATGAAAGTAATACTGGATGTTAATTGTTTCCCACTTCCATTAATGGCAGTGATCTCTTCTACCTTTAACAATGATTCCTCTGAGTCATACCCTTCTGCCTCTTCAGCCACATGAACCTTCTCTTTGCTGGCCATACACACCTTGGCAAAGTGATTCATTCTTTTACAACTACGACATTGCTGACCAAAAGCTAGACAATCTGTCTGTTTGGCATGCTTCTTTTGCTGACCACAATACTTGCATTTCTACGTTTTGCTTGGATATGGTTTGTTAGGTTTCTTTTGATTTGACATTTTTTCCAGATGTGGAGGCTTCCTGTCTTTTTTGGATTTACGCTTACCCTGAACTAAGTTTAGTTCCTCATTGTTCTGTTTCTCATCCTTTTGAATCAATTTTAGCTGCTTATTCGTTACTTCGCTTAACTTACACATGTCAAGAGCTCTATCCAAAGACAAGTCTTTCTCCCTAAGCAATCTTACCTTTGTACCCTTATCTTGTATTCCAATAACTAGGCTGTCATGTATCATTTCGTCAGTAAGTGTTCCAAACTGACAGGATGATGCGAGTTTTCTTAATCTATTGACATAGCAATCAACAATTTCCTCAGACGATTGAACACACAAGTTGAAAACATACCTCTCATAGACCACATTTCTCTTTGGTAGGAAGTACGTTTCCAATGCTTTCAGTGCTGAAGTTATCATCAGTTCCTCGGTGCCAAAATTTAGATTCAGAAAAATTTGCAGGCACTCCTTTCCCATAATGGAGCAAAAAGTTGCTAATCGAACAGACTGACCTTTCTGATCATGCCATTGTTGCTTGAAAAATTCCCAGTTGCTCGTGAGATGTTCACCACAAACCATAGCGCTTCGTACTGGAAAATTTGTCTGAAGATTTGAGGTGGTGGAGTCAACTGTGGAGCTGACAGTGGAGGAGCTTGTTCAGTGTCCGACATCGTTTCGTTTTCCACCCATGTGGTCGACACAAGAAAGTCGCTGTACTAACTGTTAACCACGGAATTATCGCTTTGCTTTGCTTCAGTAACTGCTTTGACTGAATATCAACCAGAAGAAGGAATCTTGAGCATTGCAGCTTGCTTGAAGATTAACAAAACACTTCTGACACCATGTTGCGGATGGCACAACAAGACACCATTTGGAAAGCAACTAAACTCGTTTTAACGCCTAATTCATGTAAGACACACGCAATTACAAAACACATGTTTCTCCGAATATGGTAAGACAAGCCACATATGTAACAGCTGTATATGGAAGATCTTTACTTTGGAATGAATTAAGGCCTTGTGAACAGCGATTAAATAATTTCACAGCATTCAGGACCATGATCACTGAAAGACAAAGTCAGTCTTCTAAAGGAGCAAAAGGGTGAAGTTTCACCATTGGTGCCCCAATCTCTGTAGAACACAAAGGATTACAGAATGACTCATTGCGGTCAGAATTTCGCTGTCACTGCTGATAAACTAGATTCATCTTTGGCTGAAAGAAAGTTAGAAAAAGAAAAATAGCATTTTTCTTTTGTCATTAATCATTGTAAAATGGGGTTAACTAGCCTATACGACTCCTATCCTACAGTTCGTAACATTTTAATTATCGGTCTCAACCTTTGTTTGCTTCACGCATATTTCTGAAGGGCACTTCATGCTTATTAGGAGGATTTGTAAGTAGAATGGCCTGTTTAACTATTTTATAGCAAATGTTTTAGAGGTCTTAGGTCTGCATGGTTTCCACTGTTAACTGCATGTCGCTTTGCAGAGTTTGACACTTTCATGCAATTTGTGTTGTGCTGATACCTTGTTTAGACTCATTTCTATTGCAAGATATGTTTTAAGCTCTCTAAATAATTGCTTTCCAGAGACAAAGTTTGAAACATTTTGTTAACGTTATGCTTACTTGCATTCCATATTGTGACACTGGGCCTGGTTGATTGATTAGGACTGTTTGCAAGTATCATGAATGTCTTTATCTTCGTCCCGCTTTCCTTTCGAGACTGCCATAGCTTTACTTTAAGAAAGCTATATGTTTGTCTAGAGACGTTACATTTCTTGCATCAATTTGATTGAGTGCATTCAAAGGAGAAACTACTACCAGATGAGATTGCACTGCTTAAAATCTCTTGATTTTGTTGAGGAGCAATGAAGGAAGAAGATGACTGACTTTCTATATCCAGTTGGTAAGATGGCGACAGCATCACTACCACGGTAAATAGCCTCAAGACAGCCTTGCATAGCCTTCAAATTAATGTTGAAATAAATGCTATTCGAAATTGGAGCCTGAAGGCTACTGTAAAACATCGAAGGTACGACAGTCGCAGCGCAATGCTTTGAATTTGACAAAGCTCAACGTGACAAATTATCTGATTAGAGAGGACCCCTTCCTGATGTTCTCAATTGAGAAAGAAGCATGTGACCAAACCCAACCAGGGTGTCTCCTCTCTCGCTCCAGGGGGTGGGAAGATGAGAGTTCCTGGGAACGAGGCAGACAAACCTAAATAATGAACAAGGATAAAAAGCCTAAAAATAGACATAGGTTGGTTATATGCACCTGGGCTAAAATATAATTCCATCTTTTCTATAATGATTCAATGTGTGGTGCTTGCTATTCAACACAATAATATACTTTACTAAACAACATAGAAATAACATATTCCCATTTTCACTCATTACCTTTTTTACATGTGCTCCTGCCTGCTGCCGAAAGGAAGGAGTTTGGTTATTCATATTTGGAGCTACAAATAATTGAAGAAGCTGGAGGTCAATCTCTGTTACTGATTCGGTTGTTCGTGAAGAATCACAGAGTAGTCCCAGAGCATCAAGACGAATCTGGTGAAGCAAGTTGTTCCACAAAAGTTAATCCCAACTTCAAAACAGTGATTTGATTACAAAGAAGGGTTGCATATGAATTTTCTGAGCTTTAGATAGATAAGGTGAAAAACAGCCATTTCAGAATTGGGGTTCACAGCCACATCAAATTTTTTGACAATTTAAAGTGGCTCTGAACCCCATGTACAATTTTTCTTATCAAAATTTGATAATAATAAAAAGGTTCTTTGTTAGGTTGCCGTTTTCCAAAATTTGGCAATGTTAGAGAAGGCGATCTAATCATGGCAAAAGCAGGTATATTCATGGTATCCTTGCCACACAACTTGTGTCCATTACTGTCTGCCCAAGGCACAGATGCACACTTGAAAAATTCTTGAGAGTGTTAAAGTCATGCCAACACCCTGGCCATACTGAGAAAGTTGCCACTTTTGCGGGCAGAGAGGTCATAAACTTCCAAATGGCCGACAAAATGAGTATTTTGTTTGGTGAAACTATTACTGACATCAGATCATGCAACTGTATTATCTTTTGCTGGCTTCGGTGACTTTTTTTCCTCAATTGTGAGTTTTTTTCTGCAGTAAGATTATATATAATTATATTTTGTCCTTCCTTTTTGCACTGCTTGTTTCACACGATGATGCATTTCTAAAACCGAATGCCTATGTAAGCAGTCTCTGTTTCTTGATGCCAAATAATAATAAAGACATTTATTTATCATGGATTGTGTAATCTTGTCCCTGGGGACAAGGGCAGGGCATTGGTACATGTATCGCATTGTCTTCATTTGTGTTCTTTCTAGTTACATGGCTGCTTTTCTGCCCTCTAAATTATGTTGGATACTCAAAACCATGCTGATCTTAATCCAGAGCTACCTCCTCTGGCTTCAACAGAGCATTCACATGAATCTTCTGATATGGCATTGTTGTCTGCTCTTTTTATAGATTACCTTGATAAGAAGTTGGGAGGCGTAATGGCCTCAAGATCAAGTGGTCCGGGTTCAAGCCCTGACCGGGGACACTGTCTTGTGTTCTTGGGCAAGACACTTAACTCTCACAGTGCCTCTCTCCGCTCAGGAATATAAATGGGTACCAGCGAATTGTTGGGGAAACCTAACAAATTTCAGGGGTAGTGACCTGCAATGGACTAGCATTCCATCCAGGGGGAGTAGAAATACTCCTAGCCACTTTATCCTACAGAAACCAGGATGAGCTCTGGCAGCTATAAGCCAGTCGGCTCAAAGGCTTCACACTTACTTTGATAAGAAGTTGATCACTTTCAGACAATACTGAAGATTTCTTAATCAGTACCAATTCTATTGCAAAAAAGCTCAGAGAAGACTCCAAAATATCCTTCAAATTTGAAGAGAACAAAAAAAAAGGTTTACTTCAATTCAGACCTCGTGGAAGTTCGCTTGGCTTCCACCATTCTTGGGGAAAGAAAATTTGAAGTAATTTAAAGGTGGAACAAACAGAGGCTGATGCTAAAAAAAGCGGGTTAGAGGACGAGAAACGCACTTGACACACAGAGCAAAAGAAAAGATCATTATCAACTAAAAGTGAAGTCTACAGTCAAGCAGAGTCAGCTATCTGTCACCACTACTCCATTTGCTTGCCAACGTCAATTTAACTTTAAGTCCAATTCTTGTTCCTTCACACCTAGTAGCAAGGCAAAGCCCAGCGATATTTGGCTCATGTGTGATCAGCAAGGTCATTGGAGATCCGAGTGCCTGGGTCATTAACAACTCAGGCCCTCAAGTTATGGTCAGTCAAGTTTTGGCTTCTCTTCTAACATTGGACGTAAATAAGAATCTAGCCACGAGCTTGTCATACAAGTTAAGTATTTAATGTACTTATCATATTTAGTAGTTAGGCATCTTTCCAATTTAGAATTTTTTAGAGAAAGAGACTAGTTTATTACTCAATTTCGATTACGATTACAACTTGCTTGAATACAAACAGAATTCTGAATTGCCAGTCCTTAAAGGCAGACTTCACTATTGGTACACTATTGACTTGGTGCCAATTACTTTGTTACTGATACTATAAAATTTAAAAATAGATGAGTAACCAGGATAAGACATTTAGAAAAATAGAAAAACAATCTCTGGTTAAAAATTTTGTTTAAAATGAGCTTTCGACTACCAGTCTGTAGTCTTTAACAAGTAATAGATAGAAAGCACGAACGTTAAAATATATACTAAGGAAAGTGTGAAAAAACAAAATTATAATAAAAACAATAGAAATGCTTGTGTGTGAGTAAAAAATGCTAATGAGTTTTGTTGTTATGGATAGATCTGATTATAACGAGAAAATGGAAGCCTTACTCAGTGATCATTTGACTTACCAGCTCGTCCAGAAATCTCCGTTTGTCAAAATTGAAAGAGAACTTAACCACATGTTACTAGATCTCAAGAAGAAGGATAAGATTGACGAGCCAACTCATCGTAAACTTCGATCCACGGACACTGTTCCACCCGCCATACGAGGTTCTATTGAACATCACAAACCAGGTTACCCTCCTTGGCCCATTGTCTTTTGTATTGGTTCTGCTCTCTATAACACATTCAAATTTCTCACCGACATCCTGGCACCTATCCAGAACTGTAACGGCCACTCTATCTCCAACTCAAGTGAATTTGTTGACTAAGTCACCAATCTAGAAATTTCCGATGATGAAGCCATGGTTTCTTTTGATGTCGTCTCACTCTTTACTGCCGTCCCAGTTAAGAAAGCTTGTGAATGCATCAGAAAAAAACTCAATGAAGATACAACCCTACATCTAAGAACCAGCCTCACTACAGATGATATTGTTTCTCTTCTGGAGTTTACTCTCTCAAACAATTATTTCGTTTACAATGACTCCATCTACAAACAGATTCATGGTTGCACAATGGGCAGCCCTGTTAGCACTGTTGTTGCAAATCTCTGCATGAAGATAATCGAGGAAACAGCCATCACTGCCTCTTCAACACCTCCAAAAATCTGGAAGCGCTACATCAACGATAGTTTTGTTATTATAAAGAAACATTGTCGCATCCTTTCATGACACTCTTAACTCAATTGACCCAGAGATAGCTTTTACCATCGAACCTGAGAATAATGGACAGATACCCTTCTTAGACACCTTGGTATCCAGGAACAATGACGTCATAACCATCGATGTTTACAGGAAATCTACTCACACAGACCGATATCTGGATTTTTATTCACACCACGAAATGAAACAAAAGCTGAATACTGCCACCACTCTCCTGAATCGTGCTTCTAATCTCCCAAGTACCCCCGAGGGAAAAACGAAAGAATTAATCCATGTCACTGATGCTCTGAAATCAAACAGCTACCCACTTTCGGTCATATCTAACATCCTGAAGAAGAAACCACCCCCGGCAACCACACCATCTCCAGAAGAAGTGGTAGGAATGTTCTTTGGTTGGGCTGATCCTTCTGACTTACTCATTGGTTTCGCAGTTTTACCTTACATCAAAGGCCTAACCGAACCTCTCTCAAGACTTCTAAGAAACAATGGAATACAAACTACAAGCAGACCCCTTAAGGCATTACAACAAGAATTTGTTTCTCTGAAATCAAGATCACCCGCGAAACTACAAACAAATGTTGTTTACAAGATCCGATGCGTCGATTGTCCATGGAGTTATATCGGCGAGACTGGCAGATGTTTACAAACAAGGAAGAAAGAACATATTAGAAACATGAAAACCTTTTAAAAAGGTTCCAACATTGCTTCACATGCCTGGTTGATCGACCATTCCATCGACTTTGACAATGCACGCGTGATTGACAAGGGATATTTCTGTGTTAGAAAAACTTTGGAATTCTGGCACAGCAATTACAAACATTGCTGACAATAATGCGAAACAATTACCAAGACAATATTCAATTTTATTTTGAACCTCACATTAGCATTTTTTACTCGCACACAAGCATTTCTATTGTTTTTATTATAATTTTGTTTTTTCACACTTTCCTTAGTATATATTTTAATGTTTGCGCTTCCTATCTATTACTCGATAAAGACTACAGACTGGTAGTCGAAAGCTCATCTGAAACAAAATTTTTAACCAGAGATCATTTTTCTATTTTTCCAAACTATAAAATTTGTTTATCAGATCCCTTTCATCAGTACATCTTGTAGAAAACTTTTTTATAACAATCAGTCAGCTTTGGAGAATGTATCTTTTGTCGAGTTGGCTATATCTAAATTACTCTGTTGTTGAGGTGCCTTTTGTCCCACATGTTGTGAGCCCCATCTCTGTGTCTATGCAATCGTCAGGCAAGAAAAGGCTTATTGTCAATTTGAGGCATGTCAACCAGACTATTTAGAAGCAAAAGTTCAAGTGTGAGGATTGGAGAGTCTTGTTGTCATACGTCAACAAGGGTGATTTCCTCTTCAGTTTTGATCGTAAGTCTGGTTATCACCATTTTGATATTTTTTCCAGATCATCAGACATTTTGGGATTTTTCCTGTTTCTTTTTTCCCGTGCTGTTAAATATTCTAGCTTTACAGTCCTTCCGTTTGGTCTCAGTTTGGCCCCTTATATTTTCACCAAGTACCTTACACTGCTTGTTCACTGCATGAAATGGCATGCATAAGGAGGTACAGTGTATAATGAATTCGTATACATGATGTGCACAGAAAGGTATACTGATGTACACTGAAGTATATGTATAAGTTCTGTATAATGATCAGTATACATCTGTATCCTTGTACTAATGTATACGTATTGTGGAGATTACCTTATACCTAGTGTAAGAGAACCTTGCATGAGTTGACAAAGTAAATTCAAATTGTTTGTTATTTTGTATCATAAAAGAAGAAAACGAAAGCCCCGGCCACTGAAAATAGTGCTGTCATGAAAAATGTACCCCACGATAATGAGTGCTTCTTACCGCAGAACTTACTGAGCGAAGTTATCGGCATGTTAAGTAAGCTTTAAGTCAGATAAACATCTGTAAACGCAGGTGCTATCAGTATTAACGCATCTTTGCGGATTTCGTACAGGTATCATTAATGTACCTTGACTCTTCTTTAAGCATTGCTTACAGATATCCATAATGCATCTATATGCTCCTTTACGTATTGTATAAATATATCAATAACGCATCTTAACGCTTCTTTAGGCGTTGCGTAAAGATATCCATAACGCATCTGTACGATCCTTTATGCATTTCATAAATATATCAATAACACATCTTAACGCTTCTTTAGGCATTGCGTAAAGATGTCCATAACGCATCCGTACGATTCTTTACGCATTGCATAAAGATATCAATAAGGCATCTTTATGCTTCTTTACGGATCGCGTAAAGGTATCATTAATGCATCTGTACGCTTCTTTAAGCATTCCATAAAGATATCAATAAGGCATCTTTACCCTTCTTTAGAGATCACATAAACATATCCATGTCGCATCTGTACGCTTATTTACGCATTGCATAAAGATATCGATAACATATCTTGACGCTTCTTTACGGATTATGTAAAGGTATCATTAACGCATACTTAGGTTTCTTTACGCACTGCGTAAAGGTATGACGCTAAACAATGCTTCTTTACAGACTTCATAATGCATCTTTCGTTTACACTTCTTTAATTTCTCAAAGTATTAATTAATAATCTGAATCTTAATGCATCTCTACGTTTCTTCATCACGATGTCTTGTATTTTTAATCATTATATTTTTAGTCCAGGACCCCTCTGGATATCAGCCTCGTTGCTGAATGGGCCACCCTGGCTAAATAAAGTTTACCTTTACCTTTACCTATCTCTAAGTATCAAGGTAAAATGTGTTGGTAAAAACACAGACATAGGAATTGGCAGGATGATGTGCTTGAGTCATCTCATGCAGCCCATGATTACTAATGAGACCTACTGACCCAGATGTGTCAGACAATGAGGAACCAGTAGCAAAGAAATGGAAAAGCAATGAAACAGGTCAAAGTACCGAAAATGAAGCCATCATAGGTCAGCTTAATTAACATTTTGATTTAGCTGAACAAAAAGGAGCTGAAATCAATACCAACTTAGCTGCCATTGTCTCGAAACTACTGAAGGAGAAAACTGAGGAAGACAAGCTAACTAAAATAAAGAAATGCTACCTGTCGCCAAAAAATTGCAAAAGATTAGCCGAAACAAGAGTTAACTTGCCAAAATGGAATAACCTGTCACAGAAAGCACATACAGCTGACATAAAGGTGCAGAGAGTGCAAACATCTCTTGTAAAGGGAGCTACTTCAGTAGTATCAATTGTAAATAACTTAATAACTGCTCCCAAAAGCCCTCAAAAGACAAAGATGTAAACACACTCATGGATGCAGTGCTGTTGGTAGCTAATGCTAACATGGAACTTAATATTTGTTGCAGAGAAGCTCTTTAACCAGAGCTCCATGCTAGCTACTGATACCTCTGTGCACCCTCAAATCCAATTACTTCAGAATTATTTGGGAACGATTTACCCAAAGCAGTGAAGGATATAACCGACACCAACAGAATTACCTCAAAACTCCAAAGGGATAAGAAAGAGAGTTATTTAAGAGGTAGGCAATATGAACACCATGACAAATTTGCAAGCAGAGGAACTATTCTGGGACAAAAATCTACAATGGCCCCCCCCCCCCCCAAACAAGGGGGAGGGGAAGAACAAAATCCAGAAGTCTCAGTCTTGACTGATATGAGCACATAACACCCAAATTCAGAGGTGAGTGCAAGCAACAATGTCAGTCTCAAAGTTGCTGGTAGGTTCAAATATTCTCTGCCTGCTTGGAAACTAATTACAACTGATATTAAGATTGTTGACATGGTACAGCACTGTCACCTGGAGTTTATTGAGACCCCATCTCAGCAATATAATTTTCCTCCCAACAGATTCAATCCAAAGGAGGCTAAAATTATTGATGACGAGATTAAGACATCTTACAGAAAGGGGTTATTGAGGAAGCCCTGCCCTCTGAAAACCAAGTTATTTCCAATGTATTTCTTAGGAAAAAGAAGAATGGCTGGTACAGGATGATTCTTAATCCCAAAAGATTAAATGAGTCTATCGAATGTAAGCACTTCAAAAAAGGAGAGTCTGTCCTGTGCTCTACAATTAATAAGAAGCAATTGGCCTCATGGCCTCAATCAACTTGATAGATGCCTACTACTCAGTGCCAGTGGCATCTGAGCACAGAAATATCTGTGGTTTGTATTGAGAGGCATATTATTTCAGTATACTTGCCTGCCCAATGGCTTGACCTCAGCACC
This sequence comes from Orbicella faveolata, assembly GCF_042242905.1. NCBI lineage: Eukaryota > Metazoa > Cnidaria > Anthozoa > Scleractinia > Merulinidae > Orbicella > Orbicella faveolata. The sequence continues at coordinate 24,459,559 of NW_028301552.1, forward strand.
CAGATATTTTACTAAGCTCCTAAAGCCAGTGTACGGTACATTACAGTCAAGGACACTTGAATGTTGGCTACAATGATGACTCTTATCTTCAAGGCAGCTCAACGTCAGAGTGCCACCAGAATATTGTAGCAACTGTAGTGTTTAGCTGTTAGTACTCTTGAGACATTTCATGATAGTATACATGATGTACTATAAGTTCGAAAAGGATCTCGGGTTGTTGTAAGCATGGCGTGTTGTACAGTGGATTAAAAGAGTTTTGAGGAGTTTAATCCGTGTTAAATCCATGTGTTTTATCGGCCATCACCACATTTGGCGACAAGTATCAAACTGGAAAAAGGTTCTTCTGTATATTTCAGTTGAATTTTGCAACATGCCTGGAACCGGGAGCGGTGAAACCAGCGACACGCAACCAAGTTTACCGCCAACCTCCACTGTTGAACCAAAATCTCTTGAAGTTCGTGGTCTTCCTTGCTCCGACCCCAAGGGAGAACCAACTACCCTTTCCGTTCAATGGAAGCGATGGAAATGTGCTTTTCATTTGTATGTGACATCGAAAGGTGTAACAAATCAAGCGCAAAAAGTGGCTCTATTACTGCACTCAGGTGGAATGGAACTGCAAGAAATTTACTACACGCTTGCACCAGAAGACGAAGCTCAGAACAACTTTGACAATTGTTTAATTGTCCTCGACAACTATTTTACGCCAAAAGTGAACGTACCTTTTGAGAGACACGGATTCCGACAAATGGCACAATTAGAAGGTGAAACAATCGATCAATTTGTGTGCCACCTTCGGTAAAAAGCTGTCTCGTGTAAATTTGACAAGTTGGATGAGGCTATCCAGGATCAATTGATTGAGAAGTATAGAGATCCGGAACTCCGACGGAAATTTTTGGAGAAAGCCCAGGATGGAACCCTTACTGTCCTTCGAGATGTTGCACGAGTACATAAATCTGTCAAACTTCAAATGCAGTCATTGGAGACCTCGAGCAAAGATGATCAAGTGAATGCCGTGCAACCTGTCGACCCCAAATGGGGGAAAAACAAAAAGAAAAAGAAGAGAAAACCTGAGAAAAAAGATTTTAAGCCAGGGGAACATCCGAAGTGCTACAGATGCAATGAAACCGGTCATTTTGCCTGCAATTGCCCTGCCCTAAACAAAACATGCAGTAAGTGTGGTTTTACTGGTCATCTGGCTGTTTGTTGCAAGACAAAGAATCCTAAACGTCCTCCAAGTGGCAGACCTAATCCAAATGGTGCGTATCAAGTGGAAGAAGAGTTGGATCAAAGAGATGGTTATGCCTTTGCCGTGAATGATGGAAACAAAACAAGTGGCATTGTACATCTGCAAGTGGGAGGTGTAGAGTTGAAGGATGTACTAATCGACTCTGGAGCATCATGCAACATAGTGGACAAAACTACATGGGAAAGTTTGAAGCAAAAGGGAGTGAAGTGTACATCTCAGAAATGCAGCAAGAAGTTATTCACCTATGGTGAAACTGAACCAATTGAAGTACTGGGAACATTTGAAGCTGGAATTCACTGTGAAGTTTCTGCGAAAAGCTGTTTGGATGAGTTCACTGTTGTTAAGGGCCCTGGAAAAACTTTGCTTGGAAAATACACTGCAGAGAAACTGAATGTATTAAGAGTCGGACCGCCCAGTAATCCACTGGCATGTACTATCACCAGCAAAGGCGATGCTGGAGATGTTTTAAAGGACTTTGCTGACATATTCCAAGGTGTTGTAAAACTTAAAGACTTCCAACTCAAGTTGCACATTAACAAGAATGTCAAGCCTGTGGCCCAGCCAGTGAGATGACTACCCTTTGGCCTAAGAGACAAAGTAGACAAGAAACTGGACGAGTTGCTGCAAGAAGATATCATAGAGGAAGTACCATGTGGTCCTACAGAGTGGACATCACCTCTTGTGGTCGTGCCAAAACCAGATGGTGATATTCGTATTTGCGTAGACATGCGAAGAGAAAACGCAGCAATCGAAAGAGAGAGGCATCCTATTCCTACCATAGAGGAAGTTCTCCATGACCTAAACGGTTCAACTATGTTCAGCAAACTAGACCTGCGCTGGGGATTTCACCAAATTGAGCTTGATGAAGAGTCCCGTCAAATAACCACGTTTGTGACGCACAGAGGCCTTTACAGATACAAGAGACTAATGTTTGGCACTACGTCAGCCCCAGAGAAGTATCAGAAGATTGTGAGTGATGTTCCGCAAGGGTGTGAAGGTGTTGCAAACATTGCAGATGACGTGATTGTACATGGATGTGGAATCGAACAACATGACAAGAATTTGCTAGCTGTTCTCAATCGCCTCAGACAGTGTGGACTAACCCTGAATGGAAGCAAGTGCCAGTTTAGACTCCCCAAGTTGACCTTCTTTGGACATGATCTGAGCAGAAATGGAGTCACACCCAGCGAAGAAAAGGTGGCAGCAGTTCAGAATGCGCAACCTCCAAAGAATGTGGCTGAAGTCAGATCATTCCTCGGTCTTGTACAGTACTGTGCCAAATTCCTGCCAAATTTTGCACAAGAAGCTGAGCCTATCAGACAGCTGACTAGAAAAGACGAACCATTTGTATGGGAAGAAGCTCAACAGCAGTCTTTTGAGAAGCTCAAGTACCTCTTGACGTGAGCAGAAACACTGGCATACTTCAAGAATGATTGTAAAACTCGTATAGTGGCAGATGCAGGTCAAGTAGTGTACTGTCCTGGAAAAACTAACATTGCAGACGCCCTCTCAAGGCTTAACTCACTGAAGCCAAAGGATAGGAGTGGAGAGGAAACAGATGCTGTGAAAATGATTGCAGAAGAGAGCACACCTGTGGTGTTAACAGCCAAAGAAGTAGAACGTGCATCAGAAGATCCTGAGCTGACCGGTGTGAGACATTACATTCAAAGTGGAGACTGGTCTCAGTGCAAAATGCCCCATTTCATGTGTGTGAAGAATGAACTTTGTGTGCTTGGTAAATTGGTGTTACATGGGACAAGGATTGTCATACCACAGAGCCTGAGGAAACAAGTCTTACATTTAGCCCATGAAGGTCATCAAGGCATAGTCAAGGTGAAAAGCCGGCTCAGAACCAAAGTTTGGTGGCCTAAAATGGACACTGATGCTGAGCAAATCTGTAAAAGCTGCCATGGATGTCAAGTAGTTAGTGGATTCTGTGCACTTGAACCAATGCAGAGGGTAGAACCACCAACAGGACCATGGCAAGATGTAGCTATTGATGTATTGGGTCCACTTCCTTCTGGAGAGAGTTTACTCGTGGTAGTAGACTACTACAGCCGTTTCTTTGAAGTAGTGATTATGCACTCAACTACATCCCAGAAGATGATTGAAGCACTAACTCCGATCTTTGTGCATTACGGCTATCCATTCAGCCTCAAGTCTGACAATGCATCCCAGTTTGTATCAGAAGAATTCAAAGAGTTCCTGTCCAAGAATGGTATTGAGCATCGGAAATCTCCTCCTCTTTGGCCTCAAGCCAATGGCGAGGTTGAACGACAAAACCAAACATTGCTTAAGGCGCTCAAAATAGCCCAAGTTGAAGGAAAGAGGTGGAAAGATGAATTGAACAAGTTCTTATTGGCATACCGAACCACCCCTCACTCTACCACTGGAATGACCCCAGCATCTCTAATGTTTGGAAGAGAGCTGAAAACAAAATTGCCTGAATTACGTCCCAACAAGAGCGTGCTGGATGAAAGTATCAGAGACCAGGACTGGAATCACAAATTATCCAGTAAGCTGTATGCTGACAAGCAAAGGAATGCAACTTCCAATCCAGTACTCCCTGGTGACAAGGTTCTGCTTAAAAACACCAAATCATCTGGTACGCTGGCTCCAAATTTTGAACCTCAGCCGTACACAGTCCAGACCAAGGAAGGACAAGAACTTACCTTGAAAGCTGAAAACGGCACAGTGTATAGGAGAAACAGCTCTTTAGTCAAACCCTACAAAACTCCTGGAGAGCCAGAGCCTTCTTCACTGGAACAAAGCCCTAGAGAAGCAAAAACCTCAAGTCCAGCTACAGCAATACCTGAGTCTAGCACAAGCTCAAGTACAGCAGAGACAAGAAACAGACCAACCCGTGCTACGAAATTGCCTGGAAGATTTAAAGACTTTGTCCTGGACAAATGAACTGACTTGTTTGGACTTTCTAGGATTTTAACTGAACATTATTTTGTTAAGGTCCTGCAGTTTGCAGTTCGAACCATTAGTTTGAGAGTATTTGGTACCCTTGTTATTTGATATTAAGACATTCCATTTTTTCTGGAAGACATTTTTCTTGAACTCAGTTTTAACTGCAATTTTATTTGCCACAAAGGAAGGGAATGTAGTGTTTAGCTGTTAGTACTCTTGAGACATTTCGTGATAGTATACATGATGTACTATAAGTTCGAAAAGGATCTCGGGTTGTTGTAAGCATGGCGTGTTGTACAGTGGATTAAAAGAGTTTTGAGGAGTTTAATCCGTGTTAAATCCGTGTGTTTTATCGGCCATCACCACAGCAACCAAATGCCTTTTTGAGTCCCTAGGTTTTGTTCTTAACAAAGAGAAATCTGTTTCGTGGCCATGTCACAAACTTATTTTCATTGGTTTTATTTTGGACTCCATACTCACGAGGGTCTTCCTCACACCAGAAAAACCAGAGTTGTTTCAGCCTGCCAGAAACTTTTAAATAAGAGCTATGTATCCATTAGAGAAGTTGCCCAAACCATAGGGGTACTTGTGTTCAGACTACCAGCAGTCCAGTATGGACAACCATTTTACAGAAACATTGAAATAGATAATCAAAGTGGCTGTGGGCCACTCAACTTGGAAAATGGATTGTCTGTAAACAGTGACAATTTTGATGCCACCGACTTGAGGTTTTACTCTGTAGTTAAATTAAAGCCCACTGGAAAAACACAATGGTAAGGGAATACACAAGGAGATGTAACACCGTTGAAGACATTCATGAAGTTATTGGTGATCCTCATCCAAGACAGTTATTCCTATTTTTTTCGTTCTTTATTTAATGGGCGATATCAGTGATTTTCTTCTTTCTTTGTTACCATTTGAGAGATCTTAAAAATAGAAAAAATTATCCGAAGTAGAGTCATAATACCACAAGGGCAGCACTGCACCTTGTCCGCTCAACAAAGTTAAGCCCTGTTCCGCAGGGTTCCTGCTTGGACGGGTTACAAATTCAAATACCCATGTTGTAATAACTTCTTTTTCTTTCTTTTTTATTTTTTTTCCTTCCCTTTCAAAGACGATATTAGTGACTGCTAAACTTCCAGTCTTGTGTAATGTCTTTTTTTTCTTATTCAACTATTTTGTTCAAATCATTTCGCCATGTCCACATTCATCTTTGAAGTATTTATTTACAATACTGTATAATGGTGAAACACGTCATTCAAATTCTCCTCAATCCTCTTGTCTGCTGATTGTCCAAAACTTTTAATTATGGCTCGAATCATAATCTGAAAATTCGTACAGCTTGTCAAATTTTGTGATTTTCAATATCTCCTCAGTCTTCAGCAATCGGTTAACCCTAACCCTAACCCTAACCCTACTGTTAAACCGGTATAAGCAGACACCTTCAGGAAATGAGCTATTTCTACAGTATAATTAGCTTCTATATATAAAAACATTTGTACAAATATCTATTCAATGTATAGATCATTTCTGCGGCAAGATATTTAGTACTTGCATCAGAAATTCAAAGAATAACTAACTTGACACAATGCAATCGACTGTAAAATGGCCTTGGAAAGCGCAATGTTCAAACCCCAGGGGACTCCTATATAAAAGGGTCGGGGATGCCTGTCATCTCGGGTACAAATTAAGGATTTTGGTCTCACTTAGGGTGTTGATGACGAAACATCACCTTTCTTAGCTGTCAAAGTATCCTTTGGGGTGCTCCCGAAGAAATAATAATAAAAGAAATGCTCTCATTTGTTTTCCGCTGATCTCTCAAGTATGCAGGTCAGGTCTACAAGTGCTTGCGGAATACTTTCTTGAACAGTGGCTAGTAATTAGACCTATTCTGTTTTAAAAGGTAACTTTTAGGGGTCTTATGAAGCTCAAGCAATGCCCACATTAGTCTCCTTTAGGAGTTAAGGTGGCTTACTACAGTTTTGATGGATTACAACAGCCCAACTTTCAACTCTTCTTAAAAATGTTCCAAGATGTTTTATCCCTTTATTTTTTACTGTTTACTTAGGTCTTTTACTATTCTATGTGAGACTTGAACAATCGAACTTCAACAAATGGCCAAAATAAACCACCGAGTGCCTAGGGTGGGACTGGGCACTAGTGGGTTAGATCACGTTTTTCTCAAAATCTACCTGTATGACCCCATCTCAAAATTTCAGGAGTAACAAATTAGCTCTGCTTTAACATTCATGCAAAGTAAAATAAAAATCTGTAGGCCAGATTTTTTGCAAACTAAGAAAATGTGAAATCAAAAATAGCTCAAAATCTGTCTTACAGATTTTTTTTGTAAATTTTGGCTTTAAATATGATTCACCCCTACCAATCGATGATGAAAATTTCATCATGGGATGTACGGTAGGTTTTCAAGCAACCCTCAGTGAAAGACTGGCTTTTACAACCTTGGATGAGAATTGAATTGCACACGCCCTTAATTTAAGTGCGTGCTCGTGTGATGCCATGTATCGCGTGCGAGAAAGCAAGATCAATTTAGAGCTCCTTTACCAGTTGTTTATTGAGTTTTTGTGTCATATTTTTTTGGCCCTAGTCTTAAACACATGTTTGAACGGAGTTTGAAACTATTGCTACGTATACTGAAGTGATTTAATGCCTTTCAAGTGCTGAAGTGGTTTTGGTTTCATCTTAGGGCTGCTTGCATCATTTGTGCATGTGCAATTAATACTGACATCTGGCAAGCAACCATAGCGTGTGCTACTAGTCTCCAAAAAACTGTAGTAAGCCACCTTAAATTCAAATTTTTTAACGAGCATCCCTGACCTTCTCATATGGGAGTTCTCCTCCCCGGGGTTTCCAAATGTCTAACAGAAAGTGACCCAGCGAAGGAGTGAAGGAATGAAAGGGAGAAGCAGTGATGGAGTGAAATCGTCCCACCACTATAACTTGGAAAATATGAATATTTTCCAAGTTAAAAATGAAGCCTTGCATAAAAACAAAGGCAGCTATGAAGCACTGATGATACTATCTCTAGAATCAAGGCAAGATCTTAGTTGGTGGGTAAGCAACCTACCACATGCATACAAAGACATTGATATCTCAAACCCTGACATTTAAATCACTACTGATTCTTAAACACTAAGCTGGGGAGCAGTGTGCCTTAGAAAAACCACTGAAGGCTTGTGGTCTGAAGTAGAACAATTGAGGTAAATAATTGAGTTTGAGATATTGGCAGTTCACTTCCCACTGAGATGTTTTCAGTCAAATATTAAGGGAAAGTATGTGAAAATTAATAGTGATAATTGCAATTAATACTGCATGGAGTGCAGTCTTCTTTTGTTGTGTTAGATGATGGATCTAGTGTAGGTCAGAATCCACTAATTTCAAGATTGTTAAAAGGCATTTTCCAGTCAAGGGCTCCCAAACCAAAATATACTGAAGTTTGGGATGTTCAGATTGTACTGTCTTACCTTAAGACTTTGCACCCAGTGGACTCCTTAAGTCTGAAAGACCTCTCTTTCAAACTTGTGGTGATATTATTGCTGGTTTCAGGCCAGCGAGGTCAGACTATCCACATGCTTGACATCAATGATATGGTTATTACAGTCAATGGCTTTACTTTAAAGTTACTGTAAATCACTTAAAGCAAAGTAAACCTGGGTACCATAATCCTCAGGTTAAGTCTGTACCTTATGACGACTCTAGGCTTTGTGTTGTCACAACTTGTAAGGAGTATCTTCAGAGAACTAAGTCTTTTGGGGGAAGCCGATCTAAGATTTTTCTCAGTTATGTTAAACCTTATGAAGAAGTGAGTGGGCATACTCTTACCAACTGGGTACGACAAGGTCTGGCACAGACTGGTATAGATGTTTCTAAGTTTTCATCACATAGTACTACAGCAGCATCCGTGTCAGCTGCACATAGAACATCTGTTAATTTAGATGACATCCTGAAACAGCTGGTTGGTCATCATAGTGTTGTTTCACTAAATACTGTAACAAGCCATTAGTTAAGGCTTCCAATTATGCAAACTCTGTGTTATCAGTTAGGTAGATTATCACGATGATCTTCACTGCCACTGTAATAAACACTGTTTCCTTTATTGAGGTGTGTGCCTTCTCTTCATTAGCATGTTAGCTTAGAAATCTTATGGAATCTCTCAGCATAGTAACAAGGTAGAATTAGAAAATAGAACGAGCCTAACCTGTAAGTTGAAGTTTAATTGAGATTCTACCGAGTTACATAATGCTGAGAGATTACATGCCCATGCTCCCACCCACCCCTCAGTTCAATGTTTGTGGGCTAAAAGGGACAACAAACACATTTAGATTAAAGATTATAGCACAGCGAGGATGAGACAATCAAAATCACTGGCTAAAAAATTTGCAAACGATTTATAAGCACAGGCAGTCTGTTAAATCTTTGCTAGGAAATCCTGTGGCTGTGATAGGAATTCTTAACAACATTTTACTGCATCAAAGCTATTTTTAGTGTATAGTCTGAAGGACAGAGTACTATTAAGGTTAGAATATTGGTAAAGGTACTTCAAATAGGTGAAATGCTAGTTCCTGATCAAAAACATGTGCCTCAGATGTTGATGTTTTTGCCAGTGAACATTTTTATCATGATTTTGATTATGTGTACAAATCATATACTGCGATAAACAGTTTCAGTTTATACCTTAAATCTAAAGCCAATTTTTAATTGTGAAACATTAACTCTTTTTATAGTTACAGCTGTTTTTCCTGATAGTGGTAGTCATAGCACTACCTCCATTTGCCCCCAGAGGTACCTTAAGTGTATCTCCTACGATGGTTTTCAACTGAATGCTAAACTATCTTGAATGATCACTAAAATCAACAACAGTAACTGGGCATAATTCTGAGTGGCATAATGGCGGGCGGACGTGCCTTGAAACTATCCATGGTTCTTCTAGTTTCTCTGTCGCTCTTCTCGAGTATTTTTAATCTCAGAAGAGATCTTCGTGTCCCAAATGTACCTGGCCATCGCAATGTGATCATATCAGGAACTCCAGGACAAGAACCAACATGAAACAACCCACTGCTAAGTAAGTTTACTCTAATGAGCGGAGGCCATGTTGATTTCATGCGACTTAAAGTAAAGAGATACTTTGGTCTCCGGGTCAGCCGCTATCCCAACACCGATTCTACATTCCAACTAAGTAGATTAATTATCAGTGGAGACATTTGTCCAAACCCTGGACCCTTACCAAAACCGAGCTGCCAGAAATGCTTAAGAACGATAGGAATAAATCACCGATCGCTAATGTGTTCGAACTGTGGGTGCGTTTACCATATGAAGTGTGGAAATGTTAAACCAAGTGATTTTATTCGCATCAAAGAGAACACAATTAGCTGGATTTGTCGACAGTGCACTTGGCAAACCGCGGCCTTCAGTGCCAGCAGCCCCGAATCCCAACCTTCCGATGTATTCTCATCGATCAACAACTGCCTCTCAGATCATCCTGGTCTGAAAATAGGCCACATCAATGTTAACGGCCTAAAGGGAAAACTACCCGAGATTCGCATGCTACTGCTAAACATTAGCCTGGATATTCTAGCTGTAACTGAGACCAAGTTGGCGAACGACATTACCGATGATGAAATCGGAATTGAGGGTTACTTCACAATCCGGAAAGATCGCGATAGGAATGACGGTGGTGTTTTAATGTACTACAAAGATTTTTTGTCAGCCTACGAAGAGGTTAGAATGCAAGTCCTTCATACCATCGAAGGTGTTTGGATAAATGTACGAAGCCAATCGCAATCATGGCTATTTGCTTGTGTGTACAGACCACCGCTTGATCTCTCCTTCTACAATACGTTTAATGTCATGTTAGAGGAGGTTTGGTCTACGCGAAAAAACATAGTAATCATGGGCGATTTAAATTCTGATTTGTCTCTACAAAGGCAAGAAGGTGTCGAATCTCACCTTGGTAGGTGCCTAACGTGCATATTAAACACTTATGGCTTAAAATGTGTCATAAGAGAACCGACCAGAATATCTGACAAAGCACAAACATTAATCGACCTGATAATTGTTAGCCATGCGGAGAGCATCACAACAGCTGGAGTCGCCCACCTGGGAATATCTGATCACAGTTTTGTTTATGCAAATTTGCGAATGAGAAAGAAGAAAAATCCATTGGTAACGAAAACCGTAAACAACTACAAGAAATTCGACCAGCAAAAATTTAAAAACGACATCGAATGTGCCCCTTGGAGTGTATGCGAGATTTTTGATGACCTAGAGGAACAAGTATGGGCATGGCAACACATCTACCAGGAAATCACGTCTAACCACATCTCAACCAGGAAAGTCAGAAAGAGAGAAAACAAATTGCCGTGGATAACTAACGAGATAAAGAAAGAACAAAACAACCATTACCGGCTGCTAAAACTCTTTAAAGTTAACAAAGATCCAACAACCTGGAGCTTGTAGAAAGCCGCTAGGAACCGTGTAAAGAAATTGATCCATAATGCGAAAATTTCATACTGGAGGGAACAATTTGCTGACACCGACAATAGCAAGAAATTCTGGCCAGTGGTAAAGAATGCACAAGGCATCGGCACGAGAAAACCAATTCCACCAGTCTATGAGAGAGAGTAACATCCTAACAAACAATTTCGACAAGGCCGAAGCTATGAATGATTACTTTGCAAGCATTGGAACTCAGCTTGCTGAAAAGTTTGACCACAATGCCATGACTGCTCAGCCATTCGAGACCATTTATTGTATAACACCCACCATAAACCAAATTGGCCTGTCCGAAAAACAAGTTAAGCTGAAACTATCTCGGATAAAACAAAAAACAGGGGGTCCTGACAAAATAATGTCACGTGAAATGGCGGAGGCAGGCGACACCCTCTTTGAAGGTCTCTTCAGTATATTTAAGAACAGTATTCAACGCGGCCTCCACCCAAGTAACTGGAAAATTGGAGAAGTAATCCCAGTTTTCAAGAAGGGGTCCAAGTCAGATTGTGCGAACTATAGACCTGACGATGCTAAATTTAAACAGCAAAATCTTAGAGAGTATTGTTTGCGACTCTCTAGACAATCATCTCGAGATGCATAGCCTTGTTCACTCAAACCAATGGGGGTTCAAGAAAGGAATCTCCACTGAATCATTACTCATCTATCTCACTGAAACATGGAAAAAGGCAATTGATACTGGCCACAAAGTCGGAGTACTATTTATTGATTTCAAAAAACCTTTTGACACCGTCGACCACAACATCCTTCAACTCAAATTAGCAGCTGCAGGAATATCAGGTGGTTTCCACGAGTGGATCGTAAGTTACCTCTCAAATAGATGCCAGTTTGCCACTGTAAATGGAGTAAGATCTGGGCTGCGACCAGTCAATATTGGGGTCCCTCAAGGTTCCCTCCTAGCTCCTAGACTTTTTGCAATTTATGCAAATGATTTACCCAACTTGTCCGCAACCGGATTTATTCATATGTTTGCCGACGACACCACTGTGTATTACATTGGGAAGGAGGTTGAAGAAATAGTGGATGCGTTAAACCGAACATTAATTGATTTTAAAAGCTGGTGTGACCAAAATCGCTTGACTGTTCACACTAGCAAGACGGAAGCAATGTTAATCTGCAAACACGCATTTGTCGGCCCTATGAGACCACTGATATTTGGCAACTCATACATATATTTCACCTCCAAATCTACCTGCTTGGGTGTTGTAATCGACCACAACTTGAACTGGAAACCTCAAATTAAAATGCTCCCCTCCAAATTTGGAGGAAAACTAAAATTCCTAAAGTCTATGAAAGGACTGCCTACCAGTGTTCTTGAAGAAATCTATTACAAAGGCATTGTTCCAAGCATAACCTACTGCATTGCCGTATGGGAATCCTGTTCATTGTCTTCATTTAATGACCTAGAGCATTTACACATAAAAGCTGCAAAACTAATCCATAAACTCCCTAGTGGAACTCCTGATTGTGACGCCCTTAAAAGGGCTAAATGGAAGCCATTGAGTTACATCTACAAGCGGAGGCTCGCATCAATAATGTTTCAGGTGCATAATGATATTCTACCGGAGCAGCTTACGGCCCTACTTGGAACTCGCACAAATGAGACTAGTTACAAATTAAGGCGCTTGAATGACTTCTCGCTAGCATGTTATCATAGTGATCTCAGAAGAAATAGCATAAGGTATAGAGGCCCTTTTGTGTGGAATTCCATCCCAAAATTCATAAGAAACGTTACTTCTCTTCAGCTTTTTAATGAAAAACTTAAACTAGCCTCAAAAACATTAGACCAAATACAGTTCGAGAAAGAGGCGTGCCTTATTAAATCTAAGAATAGTGCATTTTTATATTTTTAAAACACTCTTTTTTACACTTAATTTTAATAGAAATGTAAATTTTAAGTCATTTTAAATTATCTTTTAGTAGCTTTTGAATCCTAAGGATGTACTTTTAATAATTTTAGATTTTAGTTTCTAGGTATATATTTTATGGCAGGTCCACACCAGCCCTCTGGGTTGCCAGACGCAGACCTGCCTCATCAAAAATATATGTATGTATGTATGTATGTTGGCTCACCTGATCATCCAAATGGGACAGGGCTTTCCTCATAAGCTCGACAGGTACTACACCACACCAGTAAGATGTCGCTTTTGGGGCAACCATTCCATAACTCTTTTTATAAAAAGTCATAACTCCTGAGCACCGGGCTGTCTTTAGACAGGTAATAAGGATTGCAAGGTCGCTTGGTTTTTGCTCTAAGATACAATAGCACAGATACTAAATTTACTGTATGTTGTTAACTTGCATATACAAGTTATTAAGTACCCAAAAGAATTTCTAATTGAGTTTTAACTAACTTCTATAACTAATACTTGGCAATTACGTTGGGACAATTTTGCAACAAATGTTTGTAATAAACTCTACCTCTGTACAGTCAATTACTGTTATGGCCTGGTGGACACCCTTAGGCCCAAAAAATTTTTGCTAGGACATAATAATTACACCTGCTTATGTAAAGTCAGAGAGTGTATAGTGTTTCTATGTGGCAGAGGTCCATGGAAAGGTGTCAACTTGTGAGAGGGATCTGTCTATGGGGGTGTCTTTTAACAGAAGTACAATTCCCTTTGTTAATGTCTGCTCATAAAAGCCATGGTGCCAGGACATTTCTGCACATCAAAATAACCACTCTCAGTGAAAAAAAAAAAAGGTATACAATGTGCACATGGTTGGGCATGCAATACATGCATATTACCTTATCAAGAGAGAGAAGTTTCGTAGTGATACTTCATCATTTTATTTGAAACATGAGCAGTGCATATATAAATAAAAAACCAACCACTAAAACAGATTTATTTCAAGACAGTGAGGCTTTCAAGACCAAGTAAAGACCGTTTATTGCAAGCTTGCTCAGATGACAACATTGATAATTACCCAGGCAGTGAGGCCTGGGTTTAAATTTCAGCTCTCTCTTTTTGTTTTCCTCGTTCAGTCACAAATCACTGTCTGGTCTCTAAAGCGCATGCGTCACCTGTACATGCGCACAGCACATGGAATTTATAGAAGTTGTCGTCATGAAAAGTTAGCACAAATTTCATGATTTCTAGGGCTATGAAATCACATACAAACTAACACACCGTTCGCGGTAGACCAACACTAAAGGACGTTAAGCGTTTTCAGAACAGATCGGTCTGCAAGCCTTGCGAGAGATCAATTTACGAGCGAACATTTTGAGTGAATTTATCATAAATCATGTTATACCAAAGGAGCTATCAACTCTTCAACTTGATAAAAAGCATCTTCAGAAGCATCATCGTATTTTTATTGTACATTTAAGCTGAAAGAAACTAATGTATGTTGACCCCCCTAAAAAAAAACAATTCTAGGCTTGCACTGTCACGCAATCCTAACACAATTACAAAAATTATTGGAAAACCATTCAAGAAATTGTGATGTTATAGGAGATTAATAAAGATGACACTTCTATAATTTTTAAGTCTGTGCGTTTTCCCAAACCTCAAATATTCGTCGAAATATTTTGCACAAATTTAGAGTCCAGTATGGAGCCGCCATGTTGGTGTACCTCCGTGGTACACCAACATCGTGGCTGGAAAATTGTGTAAACACCTGGAACTTACTTTGGCTATCTAGGCAAGTGATTATCTGTACTGAACAAACAAGCATTTACATAAGCACTTTTCCTAATACTTTAACTTCTAAATGGGCTAAAAATCACGGGATAAGTATATGTTTTTCAACAAACGAGTTCGTAGCTCTATGTCATGCACCGCCATAACTCTGAAATTCAAAATGTCTTGCTTGCTTGAAAAACGCACAAAAAAACACAACGACAAGGGTTAAGGAAAATAGACTGAAATGTTTATAGGTTGATATAAAGACGTTGACTCATTTCACACCCTAAAGGCCTGCAAACGAGTAATAAGGTATTAATCGGTTCCAAGAAATGCAGTCAAAGGCAGAATAGCTCGAGTACATCGATTCAATTGAATTTTGTAGGACTTCAAATGCAGAGCATTAGTTCAACTACAACATAGCTAGTGCGTCTCAGTATAATGACTGCCTGAGTACGTGCAGCAAGGCATCTAGTTACGTACAATCTTTAGTGTAAGCTGTTTTTGACTCTGATGGTACAAAGATGGAATGATTTCCACTACTGTTTCTACTACTGTTAAAATGGAATGTATTAATTAATTTTGATTGGCATTGGAAAAAAATTATTTTTACATTACCTTGTACATGTAGTGTCAATTGACTTCTACAGTCTGTTGCACAAGAAAGCCATTAAGAGCAAATTCCCACAAAAATCAAACAAAATCAAATTTCTTCGGCAAGACTAGAAAATTCATATTCACTTGTCTTTTGCATATAGCTAGCCCCTAGCAAGAGTGCAAACAGGCTGTAGTGTTTTCCTTAAAATAACTTTGTCTTTCCGAGAAAAACGACATTTTCAATTTAACCTTCAGACTCAATTTCGTGCAATCTAGCAAGTCCCAACTGTGCTGAAAATCGACCATTTTCATTTGATTCGCATTTTGCAACCATTGAGCACAGAAAAGTTGTGATACAAACAGCTTATTGCAGAACTATTCCTTGGCTGAAAGAATGTTGGATTAATCTTATCAATCAAAACCAGAGTGCTCTCCAAAATTGAGTTAGTCAGTCAGTGAAAAGAATTGTCATTTTGACCATGTGCCATGTCTCAGAATTCCACAAGATTTTATATTCTAACTACACTAGGATAGGTCTTTCAATATATGTAAAGTTTAGTTTGGGCACATGATTAGGCACTCGTCAAAAAGTTATTCAAAATCGTTCACAAAAGACACAAAATCACGCCAGGAGCTCTCGAGTGCGTGACCAAAAGTATCATCAGCATATCGGCATTTAATACTTCAGTTCGACACGTCAGCATTACCAAGCAGTATAAATGACATACACATAAAAATGACATGTTCACCTACTTTGGTTTGTAGTATCGTGAATCTTGCAAACTGATTCTTTCCCTGCATTTCTTGTCAGTACTCATATCCGACTTTGAAGAAAAACAATTACTGTCTCAATTCCCATGTATATATTATTGGATGTATCATTATATCTGTGTCATTTGTGTCGTTTGATTAAGCCAGTAGTAACTGCTAAAGCATTATTCCACGTGTGACTTTCGGGTTTCCATGTTGAAGACGTTTGAAAGGCCTCCATTTTGACTGAAGATGTTTATTGAGATCGGTGCATTACAACATATTTTACATGGGGGTGAGGGTCGGGATTTCAGAGCTTTAAACAGAGTTACTTTTCTTTGTTTGAATTTTAGGCCACAAAGACCTTGTTAGTATGTAGCATTTTATTGCTTTACCTAAGAAAGGAGGCCCTGAATTAGAACTAACATCCAGATATTGGAAAATTCTAATGCTTTTTCTTTCAGAAATAATCCCCACTCTACCCCTACCCTGTGTGCAAAGACTTTTGCTAGACAATATGCAATTAAGAGACGTGGAGTGATCGAAGATGGCAGCTTATTTATTATTGCTAATTACTGGGGATTTCTGCCTGAAAGCAGGTTGAATGATTGTACCGAACAACAAAATGGAAAACGTATGAACATTTACATAGGAACTTGGTAATATTGAGTGATTTGGGGGTTTCAAATTCACCAGACAAATGCATACAGGTTATGCAAAGCTAATGGAACACTGTTAAAATGGCAGGATGGGAATGTTGTTTGCTGGTCAAGACATGATAACTAAGCTAAGGTAAACATATTTATATTGTTTTATGCTTAAGTTGTGCTGATGTTCCTGTGATATTTCAAATTGAAGTGATTTAATGACAAAAACAATGGTAGCACTTTTGGTCACACATTTGACTGCTGGCGTTCTTTTAATTTTTTTGTGTGATTTGAATAATTTTTTGACGAATGCCTAATCATTTGCCCAAACTAAACTTTACATATATTGAAAGACCTATCCTAGTATAGTTAGAATCTAAAATCTTTTGGAATTCTGAGACATAGCACACGGTCAAAACGACAATTCTTTTCATCGACTGATGAACTCATCGTTGGAGAACACTTTGGTTTTGTTTACCGTCAAATAATTAGATTAATCCAATATTCTTAAAACTGGGCTTTTTTGGACAAGGAATAGTTCTGCATTAAGTTGGTTGTATTACAACTTTTTTGTGCTCAATAGTTGCAAAATGCGAATCAAATGAAAAAGGTCGATTTTCAGCCCAGTTAGCACTCATTAGATTGATGTCTGGACATGAAATTGATAATGTCCTTTTTCTCAGAAATGCCAAGATATTTGAAGAAAAAAAAATACATAGCGTTTTTACTTTTACTATGGCCTACTTATGTAGGCCATAGTAAAAGTAAAAACGCTATGTATTTTTTTTTCTTCAAATATCTTGGCATTTCTGAGAAAAACAACAGTAGGGCAAATTTGATTTTTCTAGCCTTACCGAACTATTTTTGATTTTTGTGTACATTTGCTCTTAAATAAAAGTTCACCATAATCACCGGTCCAAAATTAACAACCAGTCAGAGTTGTTGGTCATAATATGTATAATAATATGTATAATATGTATAATATTAATTGACTTCAAACTTCACACAAACGTAGAACAACCATTCTAATTCATTATTCATTTTTCGCAGATATGTTGACATAGTGGTTTTGTGAATCATTTTAAAAACACCCCTTAAAGGTCAAATGAACTAAAATTTTTTGGACATTTTTTTCATTTGGGTTCAATGTGTTCATTAAGTATAAAATAAACGTATTCTGAAGTTTCCAAAGAATTGGACGAAGCATTGCGGAGATATTGGAATGTTAAAATCACTGTTTTTTATCCTCCATAATCATAGAGTGAAAAATTGTCGGATCATTGTCAGAAATAAAACTTGTGATGTCACTGTTAGTGAGCTCAATAAATGCGGGAAATTTGAAACTGTTTTGGTTTCAAGTTCACAGCGAACTTCAGAGGAAAACCACTTGAATTCAAAAGTTAGCACTTTCAAGTTTCTCCAAAACCCAAAACTTAAAAGAGAATGGCTTATAAAAATGAAAAGAGAATGCTTCATGCCCTCAAAGCTTTCGTGTGTTTGTGTAAAACACTTTATCGAAGAATGCTTTGAACAAAATCTTGTAGTAAGGAGTTTGTTGGGACCCTCTTTCAAGCTTCATCAACTTGTAGTCAAGAAAGATGCACTACTGACAACTTTTAAATTCACTGTGGAACATTGTAAGCCAGCAATTGGACAAAAACGAAACACAAGCAAATACTGCCCGCCAAGCAGCGCACAAACTCCTCTGCCATTTCCCAAGTAAAAAAGGTTTGTATTTAGATCCAAAACCTTCCCCATGAAAGACCCACTGACAAAGAAATGCACCAATGTTCAAGGCAACAATGACATCACAAAGCAGAGTCTCAGTTCCATTCCTTCCATTAAAGTGCGAGGTCATTTTGGAAACATTTTCATGAAGCCATCTGCTCTCATCCTACTTTTAACTTTTTTACTCCTTTTCACGGCTCAGAAAGAAAATTTTCCACATAAGTTTCCTTTTACATGTTTTTTAACATTCTGTCACTATAAAATGGCTGAAGAAATGTCTAAGTTTTGGTTCATTTGACCTTTAAGCTGTTAAAAATGGCTGCAAAATATAGGTCATCTTTAACAGCACAAAAATACATCTGGTCCCTCCTATTTTGAGTATTTTACTTTACAGCCTTAAAATATCACTCTTTACTATGCCAAGTTTCAGGCTCAGACTTGCACTATTTCCCTTTGAGAAAAAAAAATCTGTCAATGTGTTAGGCACAAGTGACACAGTATTTATACCTGAACTAGATGCTCTAAGAGTGTTTACTCGGGCTTCGTACCAGAGTATCAAATCGTACTTTACGAAAACGTGTACTGGACACAATAAAAGCAAATTAAAGAATCAGGATATTTTAGCACAAGAGTTCTGCTTAACTATTTACTATTCATGTTGCTTCGTTGAGTATCCTCATCCTATCACAAGTTGCGAGTTTAAACCAGTTTGGTTCAAGAATGAAGCACAGCTGTCTATGCACTGATGGAGAAGTTGTTTGCAAAGAATTTTTGAGGTCTTTTTACAACTTATGGCGATTACTTTGTACATACTAGCAGAAATTGTACGAAGTTTGTTTACTGGTCATCGCGATCCGAGTAAATTGTGTAGCTGAACATCTTTGCCGTGTCGCAATCTTAAACCCTTTTCAAGAGTCATATCTCCTTTGGAGAGCTAATAATCCCTTTCGAGAGAGCCAAAACGAATCATGATAAACTCTTTCACGAAAACAACAGTCCTGTGCCTAGGCTCAAATTGCATTGCACATAATTTGCCTAAACTTTCAAGTTGTGTATTTTGCGAATAACTTCCAGGAATTTGCGACCCTTAACGCAGTTCATGAAGAAATATTCAAGCTACATATTTTTACTGAATCAAGGCAGGAGTATTTTTAAAAAGGACTCTCATTTATAAGGGAAGATGTGGGATTATGTTTTGCTATCTATTTTAGTTTCATACTTGTCTAGTTCATGTCATGCAACATGATTTTGTTTTGCAGTCAGACACAGTTTTCTAAAAGAATTGGCGATTGCTAAGACTGCTAATATATTTGAGCTACTAGTGAAATAACTGGCTAAGCTATCGTCAATGCAGATTTCCTTAGGACTTGGCAAGAACATTGGTTCGTCAATAATCCAGCACAATTCCCCGCACAATTGAAGGTTTAATTCTCCCGCACAATGTGCCTCCAAATTCACACAATTTTTTTTTCCTGCACCCTACTGTTGTGTATGTCACATTTCGTGAATGTATGTCATGAAGTAGACAAGGAGCAGCATGGGAGAGAAGAATAAAGAGAGCACATGGTCGACTTGTTGTGTGCTTCTTTCTGAAATAGTTTCACTTCTCCAGCTAGTTAAACCTCCTCTAATTTATGTACTAAGAGGACACGACATTGGCGACGAGGATAAGCACGGCACAAGATGTCTTTCAGCGAAAATGGCGCTTCAAAAGCGATTCCTAAGTTTGATTGTCACTCGGATCCCGCCACGTTGGGACCATGCTGGACGCGTTGGTTGACATCTTTTGAGTTATTTGCGGATGGCACAGGTCTCATTATCACTGAGACTACAAATGCAAACACGACGCAGTGAAGAGCGATGCTACTCCATTTAGCAGGCCCAGATGTACAAGAAATCTTCTCTACTCTCGCGGATACCGGAGAAGCAACCGATTACGCCGTGGCTGTAACAGCATTGAATGGATATTTTCTTCCCAAAGTCAATACAGCTTTCGCCCGCCAGAAATTTCACCGACTCCAACAAAAGGAAGGTGAGACTGTTTTGCAGTTTGTTACTCAATTAAGAAAAGAAGGAAAGGATTGCAATTTTGGTGCAGACTTTGACAACCAGATAAGAGATGTTGTCCTGTGTAAATGTAGGTCAGACTATGTAAAGCACAAACTGCTTGAGGAAAGAGTGGAGCTAACGCTCGCTCGCACATTAGAAATCGCAGAACAGTGTGAAAGTGTAGCCCACCACTCTTGCTGGAATAGAGGGCGTTGACAATATCTCTGATGACATCATTGTACACGGCCCAGACCAGAAAACTCACGACCAACACCTTCTCAAAACCATGGAGCGCCTCAGACAACATGGTTTGACTCTCAATGCTGACAAATGCTTGTTCAATGTGGACAGACTGGTTTTCATGGGAATTCTTCTGTCTGAGAAAGTAATCGGCCCTACAGAGGAAAGAGTTAGAGCCCTGCAAGAAACAAGAGAGCCTGAAACCGTCAATGAAGTTTGAGGCTTCTTAGGATTGGCTAATTACAGCAGCAGATTTATTCCCCATTTTGCAACCATCACAGAGCCATTGAGGAAACTAACCAGGAAAGATGTTCCGTTCCACTTTGGTCCCGAGCAAAAAGCTTCCTTTGAGTCACTTAAGCAAAGTATGGCTGAAGCGGGCACATTGGCATACTTTGACAAGAGAGCATCAACCAAAGTCGTTGCAGATGCAAGCCCTGTTGGCCTCGGAGCTGTACTAATGTAAAACCAGAATGGGGCATGGGTACCAATCTGCTATGCAAGCCACCGCCTCAGAGTGTGAATGGAAATAATCCCAGACAGAGAAAGAGGCCCTTGCCCTCGTTTGGGCTTGCGAGAGGTACCACGCATACGTTTATGGAATGTGATTTGATCTAGTGACCGATCACAAGCCGTTGGAAGTGATTTATGGACCTTGTTCCAAACCTTGTGCCCGCATCGAACACTGGGTAATCCGCCTACAGCCCTATGATTTCAGAGTCATGTATACTCCAGGACAGAGCAATGTAGCTGATCCCCTCTCACACTTGCTCAGTCAGAACAAACCAACAAATCATCAACATGGTGCAGAAGAATATGTTAGATTTGCAGCCATCAGTGCCACACCCGCAGCCCTAACCATGAGAGAAGTCGAAGAAGCATCAGCAGTGGATGAAGAGTTGAAAGCCCTAAGAGAAGCAATTAAAACCGGTCGATTTGAGAAATGTAAGGTTTATGCACCAGCTGCAGGGAAACTGTGTGTGTCGAGAATGGAATCGTCCATCTCAAGACAACACCAAAATGGCCCCAGGCCAATGGGGAAGTTGAACGGCAGAACGCCTCCCTGATGAAGAGAATTCGCATTGCCCAAGCTGAAGGGGTCGACTGGAAGGAGTTAAGAAGATATGTGATGAAATAGCGAAGTATTGATCACACCACCACCGGTAAAAGCCCTGCCGAATTGTTGTTCAATAGAAAGATGTGAGGGAAGCTGCCAGAGCTCCATGCTGATTGCCGTCTAGACCTAGAAACTCAGGATAGAGATGCAGAAGTGAAGGCAAAGACCAAAGCATATGCCGACAAAGCAGCAAATGCGAAACCATCAGACATTACAGTGGGTGATCAAGTACTTGTAAGACCAGAGAGAAAAGACAAATTCTCGACACCATTCAATCCAATGCCATACCATGTGGTAGGCAAGACTGGCAACAGTGTCATTGTGGAGGCTCCAGGTGGGACCCAATACTTGAGAAACACCTCACATGTGAAAAGGTTTATAGCGGACGATCCTGTATCGACACCTGGGACACCATCTGCTAGCCCAGACGAAATGGTCATACCCTCCACAATTCCAAGCCAAGTGCTAAGTGAATTGACACCGGCAGCACCTACCACACCACAGAGTGAACCTCCAACCAGGAGTACACTGTCAGCACAAACAAGTGCAGAGAATGGAAACGAGTCAGTTACCGCCCATAGTGATATGGCAATTGACCAAGCAACAGTACCTAGCATGTCAGCAACACCAAGGTTGACTCAGAGACCTCAGAGGCAGAGGAGACCACCAGAGAGATACAAAGAACTTTGTGATTAAGGTTTCGGTGACTGAGAACTTTGTGATTTTGTTTTTAAAAGTGTTGTTGAGGATGCTCATTCGGAGGCAATTTAAACTTTTAACTTTGTTGACATGTTTATCACATAAAGGCGTCTACCTTTAAAGTTGAATTTGTTTTCGCTATGTTTACGTTCAAGTTCGAAGGATTGTTAGACTTTGTTTCCTCAGAGAAAAGGAGAGATGTCGTGTATGTCACATTTTGTGAATGTATGTCATGAAGTAGACAAGGAGCAGCATGGGAGAGAAGAATAAAGAGAGCACATGGTCAACTTGTTGTGTGCTTCTTTCTGAACTAGTTTCACTTCTCCAGTGAGTTAAACCTCCTCTAATTTATGTACTAAGAGGACACGACACCTACTAGAAAGCCAACTAACTCGGAGGTAAGATATTTAATTCAAGTTATCAAAAGTCTTATCTTTACAACTTTGGAGATCGACATATTTTGTGCGGTGCAAGAAACAAGTTGCATGTTTTTCATGAGCTATGAGTCCAAACACGTTTTCGTATTTAGTTCATTTTATTGCAATGATTTGTTTTACTGCAATGTTCTAAATAATAACAGCAATAGCCACATACCGTCATTGACAGCCTATTTTTTCCCAGTGTTTTTGTAGATTGAACTCATACCACAATCGGCTCAGTTGTTATCTCACGAGAACGTTTCGAGCGTGAACTTTGCTTACCTGGCTGGCTTTCAAGCAATATAATTCCTGGACCGACCCTTCCGGAAAACGATCAACATCTTTGTTTGTGAGATGAACATTTAAGGCGCAATTCTTGCCAAAACTTTCTTCGCAAAACCGCATTCTGTCACGAAGAGCGAGCAATGTCGCCTTTCTTGTCCCCAGTTTCCATGGTTTATGCATGGAACACCTGGGACCATGACCCCCCTTTTGGGGACCAAAACGCTTGCATTTTAAGACTCAGAATTTCCTACAGAAGCCCGAGTAACAAGGGACAAATCAATTTCAATGGCGAAAATAACATGCCATCACTAATATTAATAAAATCCCGTCAATTCACTGCTAGCATACACATGTAGGAACACGATGTCCACTATAATATACAGCTTTAGCCAAGCCTAAAAGTGGAGCTCCTGATTGCAATAATGACCTTAAAAGAAAAAAAAGAGGATTTGTTTTTCTTGGATTAGAAACTCAAATAAACGGAATGCAATGCATGCAACAGCCATGACATCTAACTACCATTTCTAAAATTCTGGCCAGAAAATTGGAAGATAAACAAACAAACAGATGCTTCAATGTAACTACAAGTAACTGAAGGTACAACCTGTGTGTGGAGTGAGGAGAAGTGAAGGGAATGAAACAGGATGAAAAAATAATGCATGGAGGAGTGGCAGGACTTAGAAATATCTTTTCTGTGGTTAGCACCATAAGTGTGCCATCATTTATCCAAAGGAATGCTGCATGTCAGCTTTAAACGATGACGTCATAGTCATTGCTTAAAAATTATCAATTGTGAGCATGTAATTGTTCAGCATGTGGTTTCACCATTTTCTTTCCAGTTCAATTTTGACAGACTATACCCTTGACTCTACAGAATGCAAATAGAATGAATGCAAACAGAGAAGGGCCCCAAGTAGGTCTGTTCCATTTAATAACACTTTGCATGGGAGGGAGAGCAGCTAGTGTAGGCTAAGCACATGGTGAACAATAAATATAATCATGCATGACAAGAAACTAGTACCAGCCCTCTCTCCCTCCCTGATGAGTTAAATACAAATAAATGGTTTATTTTAGACTTCACTCTACAGAATCGCAAATAGAACTACAACAAACAAGTCTGGGGGTAAACAGGGAAGGGCCCCAAGAAGGTCCCTTCCATTTAACAACACTTTACCCAAAGAAGGACATGACCTAACACCCAGACAAATACACATTAATATAATAATAATTAATAATAATAATAAAATAATAATATAATATAAATAACACTAATAATAATGATACTAGTATTAAAAATAAATAAATAATCTAAACAAATGAAACAAGGTGACTAACTGCCTGCATTTGGTCTTTAACTGGAATGTGAATATAAGATCTATAAGCACCTGACTGCCAGTCTCCTAAATGCTTAATAAGTTCTCTGAGGATTTGACCTTGGAAGGCCAGGGAGGCCCCCCTGATCATGTCCACTAACTCGAGATGGATCCAAATTCATCTTGATTACCAATACTTGAAAGAGGGAGTCAAATTTTCCAGACAACAAAGGGATCAGGCCTCTCTCGGTTGATGCTGGAATGACAAATGCAGGTCCCGATAACAGGGTTGGTACTAACAAGAAGGCATGCTTGAGAGCCGTGAAGGGGCAGAGTGGGTGCTTGGAAATGCATGGTAGAGCAATAGTCAGAATTTGTTGACTGAATTCAATGGTTTTTGACCGCCTGTTAATAATGATGACCCCATCTGAAAAGAAGAGTATGTCCCCTCAATGCAAATGCTTTGATGGGTTCAACTGTCTGGATCCTTTAGAAAGGAGGTTTGCTTTACAAAACAGGCCAAAAAAGGCTACCAAGCAAACAGCCCAAAATGTGGCGTGGAAGGGATCATCCAAATTCAAGTGTTCTTTAAGGGTTAAGAGAATTTGAGGTGTAAATGGTTTCTTTTGAAACACTGTTAAACCTTTTACGTGCCTGATTCCGAATTCTAGTAGCTAGCTGGAATTTGTGTTTAGTCAGGTCATCAAGTCCACATTCCAGATGGAGGATGTGAACTGCATACAAGTATTCTGGGATAGAGGATGCTGAGAGTAATAGCTGCATAACGAACAAGGGTTGAAGCTGCTTCTGGGAGTGGCTGGTAACCATAGTATACACAGAGGCCTGAGAGGAGGAGGAGTATACAGGAGAGGCCTGAGAGTGTTTTACTCATGTAGCTTGACTTGGTAATAAGAGCATATGCTTGACGACAAAGTTTTTGACTTCACGATTCAGTTGCTGCTGATCCTTTGGATCTAAGGGGTGCAAGAGAAAGTAAGGACATGTGAGGTTCTACTTAGTACAAGACCAAGGACTTGGAGAGCCATGCTTGGAACAGTGGCCAGTGATGTACATCATCAAGATGTGAGACACTGTTCACAACTACCTAGCTGAAATTGTAATACTCTTTAAGCCAGAATAGGGAGTGAATCCACTCCATCATAACCAGGCATGGGGTCGTGCCTTTGTTCAGGACAGCTGCAGCCACCTGGCTGTCAGACTTGATGACTGCTTGATACCCAACCAGAAAGGGGCCCAACAGTGTACTACGATGATTGTAAAAGTCTACTTATAATTGATGTGGTGAGGGCTGAGAGTGGGGTAGTCTAAGGCCCAATTAACATACATCCAGTCAGTTCCCCATATGCACCCCCTACCACACAATGAAGCATTGGTAAGCACTGGTGTAGAAAGTTGTGGGGACTCTGAGGGAAACAGTGTTTTACAGTTGTGTGCAGGTAGGAGAAAGGTCCACCAGTGGAGGTCAGATCTTGCCTGAAGGTTGAAAAAGATGCCATGATATGGGCATTTGACAGAGTTGGGCAGGGTAATAAGGCACCCAAGAAAGGTGCAGCCCCCTCAAACAACAAGTGCTACCCAATTAAGTTTGCAAACAAGTTGCTGCAGGTGAACCTTGGAACATTTGTGATTCAAGCTTGTACACTTGAGAAGAGATAACAGGGGGTGAGGGCATCTGGTCGGTGAAGTGATTGATGTGCTGTAAACAGGCTGCCAGTGCCCCATTTAGTGTTTGTAGCATTCTGCATTCTGTGATACAGGTCCTCATACTGTATTACTTTTGGCAAGGCATAACACTTTGCTAATTCAGAAATCCTGGAACTGTACAGGATGTCTTGGTTGGACAAAAAAGACCCATCTTTCAGGAGAGTGTGCATGATACGGAAGTTAGCTGCTGACCATTGTGGGAATGAAATTTTGTCTAGGGGTAGTTTCTTTTCCTGAGAGGATTTTAATACATATGAGCATCACCAGAGGTTCCAAGCACAGTCTCTTTATCCTCTTGTAGTACCAAGTGGTGGGAACTAATGAAATTGGGAATAATCATAGGATGTTTACCTCCAGAAGCAGTAGGCTCTACCAGCTGCTGTGCAGGATCCTGTTCCTCTTCAGTTGAGCCAAGCAACACAGGCTCTCTTAGGGACTCCATGAGAGATTTAAGCTTTGACTGATCTGTGGGATCTTGTTGAAGGGTTTTCAAAGTTGGTTTCACGGAAAGATTTTTATCAGGCGTTGCTGATTTAACCGCTGTTGCCATCTTATTTGGCACAAAATCTCCATGTACCTTTGGGAGCTCCAGTTTGGTATGAGTGAGGTCCAATTCAAGCTGCAAATTCTTGATTTAAAATTCCTCGATTGTCTCATTTTCCTCTTCAATGGGCTACTTGGCTTTGGTGATTGTTGGGAGTGTGGTCTTTCATTCCCATCTCAACCTGGATAAGTTCACATTTGATTGTCTCACCCATCTGTTGAGGTGTTGGACATTATCCTATTATGCCGTCCACATCAAAATCTTTAAGTTTAAGTGGAGCCTTTGTCTTCCTACTGCTTTTCCTTGTGGCCATAATGTAAATTATTACACAATTCGTAACTTTAAAAACGGTTTGGCATTATAAAATGCCCAGCAAAGCAGCTAGTATGGGCTAAGCACATGGCGAACAACACACATGACAAGACACCACGCATGACAAGAAACTAGTACCAGCCCTCTCTCCTTCCCTGATGAGTTAAACACAAATAAAAGGTTTATTTTAGATAATAAGCATAACCAAGATTGTAAAAATTATGCACGCAATTTATCAGGGAGTTTCCAAGAGACAATTGTGCAAGGAATATGTCGGACGAAAAGTCAACAACGTACGTAGATGTACCTATGGTAATGGTGCTACCATTTTGTTTTTCAAGGTATTTGGCTTGGCGTATGGATGTACAGATGAACGTACAGACAGTCATGCGACAAGCAAAATTTTTTAAGGTATGGGGCTCTGCTTGTGCACCTTCGGTGTGAAAGAGCTCCGCGATAAAAACTGCTTTTAGACATTATTTTTAGCAACATTTTTTTTAATTTGTTTAATTTCCTCTCTGCCGAGATGTCCAATTTGTCATCCAGAGGTATTCCCTTAATGTAAACAACACTGTGAATGGTTGTCATTACAAACACAAGATATTTCCTGGAAACTTAGTGTTTTTCATTCAGCAAAACCCTTTGAGTTCATTTAGACAAATAA
Source organism: Orbicella faveolata (assembly GCF_042242905.1). NCBI lineage: Eukaryota > Metazoa > Cnidaria > Anthozoa > Scleractinia > Merulinidae > Orbicella > Orbicella faveolata. Next base: position 24,486,961 of record NW_028301552.1, read on the forward strand.
TGGGCAAAATTGGAATGCTGTTTAGCATTAAGGACATTAAAAGGACTAAAAATTAATCAAGTTGAGGTATCTTGAAGCAAAAATCAAAATCACACATTTATTCTAATTGGTAAACAGCCAATCTTGGCAAAAGTAATAATAATAATAAAGCTCCAGAAGTGAAGAGACTAATCTGGCAATGTACTTAACCGGTGCAAGAAAAAAATCAAACTGTGGTCATCAAACGTGTAAGTGTAAAAGTGTAGGGGCAAGTTCCAAATAAATTTCCTCCGTATAAATTGCAAACAAGAAGTGAAATGGTCTGACCCCAAGTAGATAAACAAAATATTAATACCACTCATTTAATCCGAAAATGTTACAGGAAACAAACTTAAAAGCCATTAATTCCCCTCAACACCATTCCACATTGTCTTGAAGTGCCCAAGTTTTCTGCTATAAGAATCAGGGGCACATTAATCTCCTTTCTGCACTTATGCAGGCCTAAGCCCAGTAAGCTAGATGTCAACATGACAAAGCTTTGGGAGCATAAGTAGCCTGAGATGTAGACTGGATACTAGTATTTTGCACGATTGTTTTCAAGTTAAGGCAGCCATTGCAACTTTTGTAGTACGTAGTAGTGCGTTGTGTATTGCTAGGACTAGTCATACCGGTGTTGCATTGTCGGCAAATCAAAGACTATTTGGTATGTAACAAAGGTGGTTGTATAATTCGATCCATCGATAGCTTTGAGAGAGGCGTTTAACTGAAACTTTGCCAAAAATAATGTGCAAGGGTTTCACTTGAGAAGTGTTTTTCTTCAGCAAAGAATTATTTCAAATTCCCATAGTCTCCTTTTTTATATAATTACTTTACTTTTATTGCTTGACCATTTTTATTTTCCTTTATAAGCACAAACCATCCCTTAGCAGCTTGAAGAAGAAGAAAAAGGAGAAAGAACTGCCCTCACCAGGATTCGAACTGCAAACCCTTCCACCTGACTTCTGATTCCCTGACTGAATCCTTACTGCTGTGCCACTGCAACCGCAACATCAGGGCCATTACCAATGGGTGTGAAAGAGGAAGCGTCTGCTCCTCAGGGCGGCTACATTCATGTCTTTCAGAGGCTGTCTGCTTTAGAAAGGCACTCATCTCTGAGAAATGTACGCAGTCACTGAAGAGACATCACCGTATGGACTTAGCCAAAATGGGCTACAAGCCCTGCTTGGACAAGCATTGGTGCATTGCCAACACTCAACCCACAATAGGTTACCAAGAAGCCCTTGCTGTTTTTAAAAGAGAGTTGGGCTCTCAGGGCAGTCAGTGACAAGCAGCAATCGTATCTTATGGGAAAATTCTTCATAGGTCAAACCACAGGCCAAACGTTTGATGCCAAAATGGACGCACAGGAAATGCACATGTGTCTTTTTCAGGCATCTGAATTATTTATAGCCACCTCACAGGTTGCTTCCTTTTCTCTCAGCAAAGTGTTGCAGTGTGCCAAAGTGATCCTGATGAGATGGCATCAGGCAACTGAAGAGGAGAGTAATTTTAGTCAGGCAAGGAAGCTGAAGAAATAATCCAACTCCAGCATACTTTGGTGTATGATCAGTACAACCTGTGCCATGGCAATGGTAGGTATCCTAAAGAACCTCAAACTGCCTATGTTACAGTGCAGGTGCGAAGGCCTGAGACTAGATATACCTCTCCCACCTGTATGCAGAAGGGCTCCATACTTGGCATTTCTGGAGGACATTACTAACAACTACACTTGCCGGAAGTATTCTTAAGAACTCTCAGTGCTTCACTTCTTCTGTATTTAGCAAACATCTCTTCAGGAGGCAGGGGGACTGTTATATTTTTTGTACTATGTTTCTGACACTGCCTGCAGACACAGTTCAACAATGCATTTAGAAACTAATCCTACATACATGTAGATCTTGCAAACAGCGAGTTTTCCCACAATTAACAACTTTGGATGCTTACATAAGTACACAATAAAGTTGACAACCATTTGGCAGTAAATGGGACGAAGGTTGTTGGGTGCTCCCTGGTAAATCTAAGAGTGCCAGCAACACACCCTGTAAATAGGTACATGATAATAGGGGTGGTAGCAACACACCCCGCAAGTGATGGATGAGCCAACAAGTGTGGCGTGTGCCACACCTGGAAATAAGGGATGACCCAACGAATGTGGCGCATGCCACACCTGGATAGATATAAGCCTGAGGTGGGGTCAGGGTCCCACCTGGCCTGCAACGTGCGAAGCTAAGTGGCAGGTGTGCACCCAAATTAATTCCCAAATACTGCCTAAAAGAAAATAACTAATACTATTATGTTAAATGAGTACAATGTCCTTCCTGAGGGTTCCAGATGGACTGTGTTCCTGCAGCAGCACTGGCTAACAGGCCTGGTACTTTCTGAAGAATAGACAAGGGAGTCCGGATGTAAAGAGCAAAGCAATTGCTGGACCATCTACCAAGAATCTGAACAAGCCACGGAGGTAAGCCAGCCTCAGCTGCTGTTGTAGCTGCCCCGATTCGAAAGCTATGGGAGGCATAGAGTTCTGTTGGAATGTGTAGGCATTTGAGAAGAAGACAAAGTGTTGAGGTAACTTGGGTTCTGGTGAGGTAGAGGCCAGACTGGAATGTGTAGAAGGGGCCATCCGAATTGAAGGGATGATGAGCCATGTATTTTTTTAATTGCACGAACTGCACAGACAGAGCGGCCTGATGGGGCACTCAGGAGGGAGCAACCTTGGCAATAAGGGTCTGTATTGGAGGACTTCAGGTGTCGACTTAGGGAGCCATCAGAGTTAAAGGATATATCATTGCTGCTGAGGTGTGACAGTATATTGAGTGAGAGGTGGAGGGTGAAGTAAACTCACTTGAACATAGGAAAGCGAAGAAGGCCAATGTGAAGGCAGACCATAGCATGAGTTTGTCACTCGGAAGGATGTCAGGTGCTTGTGCCAGCTCAGTCTTGAGTTTCCCAAGGAGAGACATGGTGATGGGAAGGTGGCGTTTGGAGGAAAGGCCCAGACTACATTTGATGCCCTGCAGAAGTAGATGGAGTAATGGGGCGTCCTGGAATGGGTCAGGGAGGTTGCTCTCAATGTGAAAGAAACGAATGCTGGCATGTACAACTTGACAGTTCTGTAAGAAACTTGGTCGGCCAAGGCAGCAGCAAAATAACGCAGTGTAGGTTCTGTAGCTGGAAAACTCTGCCATTACCGAGAGGAGCAAAAAGTGATGCACCTCTGCATGCCGGCTGAGTAAGTGCGACGAGTGGAGTCAGCAATGGCTTGACTGGAGAAACGCTAGACGACATTCCAGAGGGTACTGGCTGATGGAGGGATAGGTGTTGGCATTAGGTCCACAGCTGGGGTGAGCTGATGGAACTGCACCATCTGCAAACCAGATAGAGTCAGCAATTGAGTAATCGGTACCACCAATATGCAAGACTAGGATTGTGAAATGGTGAGTAGCACCACTGAAAAATATGGAGTGGACAAGGTGAATGATGTCGGGGTCTCGGGAAGTGCCAGAAGCCCAGATATCAACCACTGCCTCATTGTTGCTGTGAAAGAGGATTTTCTTTCCCGACCACGAATGACCCCACAAGAGGCAGGCAAGAGCAATAGGATAGAGCTCCTTCCATTGGATAGAATGACCTTGAAGAGGAGATGGCCAGGTGTCAGCAATCCAATGACCAGAATAGCAAATACCATATCCAAGGGTCCCTGACACATCTGTTAAGAGGACCAAGACTGGGGATCTTGACCTGTATGGATCAGGAATAATCGCTTGGCCATTCCAGGTGGGAAGGAATCTTTGCCACCAAGCAATATTGCGGCAAGCCTCCAGACTCACGGAAATGTGATGGTGGGGGAGCCTAGCAGTTGTACTTAGGTCAATAAGGCGACACAGGAATATGCGCCCCACAGGGATGACGTGACAAGCAAAGTTATATGAACTCAGTTAAATGACCTTGCTCTTCATGAGTTCTCGTAGCTCAGTGGATAGATTGCCTGCCTGGTGTTTGGGAGGACATGGGTTCGATTCCTGTCGGAGACTCAGAATTTTTCTTTGTCCCATGCTCGTGTCATGTTGATTAATTCACCTTCACAAGCAAAGTTAAGTTTGCCGATGAGGGACAGCAACTCGCACTTAAGGCACTTTTTACGAGACGACCAAGACTGAAGTTCAGCAAGAAGCTTCTTACGTTTATCATCTGGTAGGGCAGTTTCCATACCAGTGGTGTCAATCAAGATGCCAAGGAAGACCAGTGATGTGGTCGGTCCTTCCATCTTCTTAGGAGCCAGAGGAATCCCCAGGTGTGAGGCTATGTGGACTATAATATTGACATTATTGGCACAGGTCTTGGAGTTTGATGGCCCCACAACTCTTCTTTTGTCGGGAGTGGACAAATGAGAGTGTGGAAGTATCATCAGGGTTGATGGCCCGGGTAAAATTATCAGATCATGAAGAATTATGGACAGGATACATGTTGGAGGAAAGAAGATCAATAAAGTCAACGTACTCACATCTTAGGATCTTGTTTTTAAGCTTCTGTGGAAGAGGCGGCAAGTGTGGATCTGTTGGATTGCTTTGTGGTTGTGCTACAGGAAGTAAGCTCAACGGAAGTAAGCCAGGCGTGACAGTGTTCACTTCAAGGGGCCTGGTGCCTAGTGGATTGCAGGAAGGTAGGGTGCCATCTTGTTGAAGACCATCATGTGCTCCTGGTTGACTTGAGATGCTGAACGGAGAGAGAAGAGCAGTAGTATTTTCCCCAGCAGGTCGACGGGAGTCGGTGCATACTGTTTCAGCTATGAGAACACAAAGCTGGTCGAGTTAGCCGCTCGTGAACGTTTGTTCGGTGTTCGCTACGTTGACAACATTCTGCAACTGGAGGGGGATGTTTGCCTGATCAGCTGTTGCGGCGGGATGTCGAGGAAGATTATTGTTGTCGTTTTCGAAGATCCGCTGGGCCAATTGAGCCTTGCTGTCAGTTGTTACTAGATTGTGTGTCAAGGCCAACAACAATAGCGATTTCTTGGGCAAGGCTTGTAAGTCCTGGAATGACATGGCCTTTGGGTCAAAGCTTTTTGGATGATTGCGATGATTGGAGTGGCAACGCATGATGAAAATATGCTCTGGGAAATAACGAGAATTACAAGGCTTGGCTAAAATACAGACGAATTGCAAACTACCTACTTGCACTAGTGAGAGTCACGACAACACAAGGTGTTGTTCAGTATGAGAACAGGTGAGCGGTAATTATAAATGATAACTTGATATTGTTTATCTTGTATCCATTACACATAATAACAGAGTTTTGTTTAGGCTGCCTGCATCCCGAAGCGCAAACTGGGATCAAGCATATAAGGCAAAGAAATGAATAGATCACAATTATTCTTGTTGAATGTAATTGTTATTGTAGTTCCAAGGACAAAGTAGTGTTTATCTCGTGCACATCAAAGAGCAATGTCTGTTTATGTAAATGTCTTTATGACTTAACCACAAGTGTTGACAGTTTTTGTACTTAATCAAACATTGATTTGCAGTATAGCGTGACTAAAGGAATGATATGTGTGATATCCATGCAACGCTTTAAGTTGTTATCTCTATTTTACAAGTAAAATTACCAAATAAATTTCCACAAAAAAGCAGCTGACTCATTATGAATTGTTTATACAGCTTCATTTTTAAACAAGAGAATTAACCAATCCTCCCCACAACTCCCCCCTTTCTCTCAAATGGCATTGGGGTTGTGCAACATTTCCCTCAATTCTCAAATACCACCTACACAATTACACTTTCCATGATAATATGTATATGGGAAATACGATCAGTAATACTACCCTTATATTGTGGTGTAGCAGTAAGGTGGATGTAAGACATTTGGGTATGTCTCTTGATATTCTAAGGATGGTAGTTATACCACACAGAGAATGATCATGAATATTGGGAATTTATTTGAGGTACAGGTGTATTTTGCCATTATTTTCCATACGTGATTATTTATCGAGGGCGGTATTTGTTGGACATTTTTATATATGCTACAATACTACTCTTTTAAGCATCTGCTAGATCTTAAGGACTTGTCATAAAGTACAGGAGGGGTGGGCCAGAAAAAAAGTGGGGGTGGGCCATCATTTTTGTGCATGCGAAAAGGGGTGGGTCCAAAAAAAAAAACAGGCAATACACTAGGGGTGGGTCATGAATAATTATGCTTGAAATTTATTATTAGCAGGTATGTATAAATACAAAATTTAACACTTAAATTGACAGTAATGCAACTTTATAGATGACTAGGAATAAAACTGCTCCTACAATTACACTTCCTGGCTTTAGTAGTGACTTGTTTTGACAGGATTATGACAGTAAGGAATATGTGAAACATATATTTAAAAAAAAGCTACAAAATAAAAGCAATGATAAAATCATTGATGGGAAACTTCATCTTGCAAATGACAAAGATCAGACTATAGTTACAATCAGGCTAAAATACAATATTGGTAGTTCAGGAAGTATTTGGGCTTCAGAGACCATGCTTCTGCGAAGAGAGATTCCTCAACTATTCGTAGTCAGTAAAAGTCCATACAGATATAGCAGTATTCCATTAAGGCGGTTTTTTGTACATGTTCATGACTGTCTTTACCACTTTCAAGACATGTCAATGTATGAAGAAATAATGGTAGTAACACAAAAGAACCAATTGCAAGTTCTTGAAATATGAAATTAAATGTTTGTCAAAGCTTAAACATGAAATGAATGCAGCTATGTCAAGAAGGGATGAGGACAGGATTGTTGTCAAAGCTGAAGATGTAGCTTATGGAAATGAGGTGAAGGATGCAGTAGTCTCAGTAATATACAATTTGGAGCAAGATTTTGCCAACACCACAGCCACCAGAAAGCAGTTATGGGTAGTATGTGGCGTTCTCCAAAGAAAAGTGGACCAAGTCCTAGCATGCATCAGAGACGAGTTTGCCACCCTTACAGACTGACATCCTTAAGAAAACAGATGTAGGGCCTGGTGTGCAAATCAGCAATGCAGAAGTGAGATAAAGGGATGTGGTGATGGCTAGAATCCTTAATTCTGATCGTGTGAATAGAATTCACAGAGCAAGAGATGACAATGGCCAGAATGAGGCGGAGAGGTCTAATGCATGTCTTCGTTGATGCAATGGAAGTTCCACGACGCACTTGATGGACTGATGCAAGATGAAATTGAAGGACTCTTGCTTGATGATATCAAGAAACACAAGGAGCTAGAAATATAAGAAAACGCGTGGACCATTGCCAAGAATGTGCCTGAAAGAATCACTCACAAGCCAGGCCCAGCTGGATTACATGTAATCATCTGTGACCCCACACAAGAATTTACAGTTTTTCTTCAACACAGAGCAAGCTAGAGCAACTACGCTATTTTGCTTCAACACCAGATTCAAAACAAAAAGACATCCCAGGATCTGCACACTTTAAGAAATTATATAGATTTATGGAAGAACAGGTCCAGGTGGAATGGCTCTACTTGGAATACCTAACAGGTGATAGTCAGAAGACAACCAAACCCCTCTGTGAGTTTCACACTAAATTGTCCTGTTCAGCTTCAGGTTTGGAAAGAGTTCCAAGGCCAATGCCAGATCAGAATGCCCTACAGAATTGTGCTACTTGCCCTTTGACAAGACCCCTACTGTTACTTCAAGTGGTTGCCACATAGATGTGGGTGATTATCAGCCAAGAGTACAATTTTGAAAAAACATTTGAAGATGGAACCCTTGGATTGGATGATACAGAGTCCACTGAAATGTTTTCAAAAACATTTGTTGAGGAAAATCTTACAAGAAAGTACCTGCAACATCTTAACACCTACGATTGAAAAAAGAAAAGTGGTCTGTAGAAAGGAAGAGGAAAAAACAAGAGGAAGTCACGAAGACATATGATGGCTTTGCCTTTCCCAAGGGAACACTGGAAAAGTTAACTGTTCTTGTGCTAAACTTGTTCCTTGTTAGGCATCATCTGGCCTATGGCAAGATGAGGAAAGCGGAGAAAGTAAATACCATCAAAGCATGGTTGGCAAACTCAGAATGGTTTAAGATGTGCCATGGTTTCTTAGACGGGAAATGGTAGCACTATTTGATTCCAAATAAAGAAGGGAGAACACAGGGAAGCCAGGACTTTAAGTTTATTGTACCAAAAGGACTCAAGGATATTTTTAGATTCTCTTTCTTTCCAAGGACAACAACTGAATGGATCAAACTCCCAAAAGAAAATGCTACCAGTCAATCCCTCTCTATTTAAAAAAAAAATTGTAAGGTTAATTTTAAATGCAATTTTTATTAGTTTTATTTTTAGTTTTAGTTTTTATTATCATTTTAATGACAAAATAATATTTACATTTAAATTTAGAATACAAGATACAACACTGAACAGAGTGGAATTCTTGATAAAGATAATGAAGCTACAGATGATGAACAGTGATGTCTCTAGTGAAGAGGCTGATGTAGTTTCACTTGAATTTGGCAAGTTCAGTGAGGACAATGGAAACGATTCAGAGAATGACAAGATATTACAGCCTCACAACTCCAGAACTAGAAGGCCATGTACAACATATTTGACCCACCACTCCTAAGGAGACTCTGCCTGATTCTATTGTTTAGTATTGATGATGCCCCTTGTAACGGGATGAGGGGGTCGGTCACTCATTTTTGTGTTAGGATTTAAAGGGTGGGCTACAATTTTTGTGTTAACTAGAAAGGGTGGGCCACTAAAACGGTGTCTGCCAGAAATTAGATTTTTCTGGCTCACCCCCTTCTGTACTTTATGTCTGCCCCTTAGCTAGAAGTATATTGTCTTAGTGTATTGTCAAGCATTCCACATAGCGACCAACATGACTAACCATATAAAAAGGGCATGACATGATAAATAGTTCCCACGAGTTATTGTTCACAAGTAAGTTCAGGTAGTTCAAACCTCTTTTGTGAACTGCTTTAAACTTACACGATACTCAGTTTATTTCATTATTAAAATCAAAGGAGACCTATGGCCAAACTCATGGATTTGGTAATCTAGAGATGAAACATGTTGGCGAGCTTGCAATTACTGGTGTATTATTAAAGGCTGTTAAAACAAACCGGGTTCGTACCATGCAAGGTGGCACTTTTCTCACAAAGCGTAGGCTTTTATTGCACACATATTACAGACATGTGTCCAGAATAGCTAAGGTGGCAAAACTGCAGCTGAACATGGAGTGGTAAAGGCTAAGGGTTCTTGGGTCATAGAGGACACTGCTGTCCAAACAGTCATAGAGTGCACCCCTCTCCCCCTTCCTCCCACACTCAGATCTTGATGTTGATGTTTGTCTGCCTGCTGGGAAAATTTGCATGTATTTAAGTCATACGAGCTTACACACGTTTTTCACTGTATTTCATTCAAGGCTATAGGTAAGGTTTCTTATGAGACAGCACTTCTTTTCCAATGTGAAACCACTTGCCTCTATATATTGCATGTAAAATACATCAAAATAAGTAGCCTCTTTAGCAAGCATTTTCATTGTTGATCCATAAAACACCATCAATAAAACCTGGAACATGGAACATCCCGGAACATCGCATAATTATAACAATTATGAGAAAAATATGTAAATTAAATTTTCAAAAATAAAATAAACAAAAATAAACTGGTATCCAAAAAATCTGTCGACCCATAAATATGTGTTCCAACAAGTTCACAGGGGTTTTCTTTCCTTTAGTTATCTTTTCAATCAAGACGAAAAAGCGTAAACAAAAGACAGGGTAAAAATCATTTGAGCTTATCAACATCAAGTATTTGGGAATTTCTTTCCAAGTTTATGTGCATTTCACATCCCACTTAGAGTTCAGATCAGTGTACTAAAATAAACACGACAAGTATAGAGAACACAACTTTAATCTAAACTGAACTCAATGTTGATTGAACATGGACAACTCAACATGAAAAACTTGATACAAACTGCAAAGCTGTGAGTGAAAGTGCTGCTTGAGTGAGCACTGGATCTCACAGGAGATCTATAATCAGCCAAACGTGAGAAGCAAAGCGATAATAAGTCAAAGACCACTGCAGGGCTGACACAACGTCACATATTTAAAACAATATTTTGGCTGGCCTCAGGTTTAGATGTTACTAATAAATTACAAAAATTAAATTGCAATATTATATTATGGTGCCGATGTTTGTCCTGTTTTCAATAGCTGTTTTGTTCATTGAAAATTGTTCCCTTCCCTCATACAAGTTCATTAAGGTCGACGAATAAGACACATTCTCATCTCCTGGTAATGACCTTTAACGCCTGGATGAGTCAAAGGCTTATGAAATTCAGCATTCAAGTTGGCTATAGTACTAATTCAAACATTCGAACTCCACTTCAATTTAGCAAAACACCTAGTGGTTGTGTAAAAGCTACAAAATCATCAATTTGGGCTGCAAACCTAGTACCGACTGCAAGGTTATTTTTCCAACATGGCTTAAGGCTCGGTTACCATTCCAATATGGTGTCTGGCTTCGTTACTATTTAACGTCTCGTCCGGGTCGACTAATTACGAACAGTGTCTACACCTGAGTGAGTGACACATTTGCATATCAGAGTCCCCGCAACAAACACATTTCTACGCTTCGCGTATCCACGCATTTAAAAATGCGAAATTTTAAGAAGGCTAGAATTAAGGAAATTTGGATTTAAAATGTTTTGCACTAACTTGTCAATTGATTTGCATACTTCATAAGCACTCGCAAATTTCAGCTGATGATACTAGACCTAGAGGAATTCCAAGCTTGAATTAGACTTGCAGTAGATCATACTGGTGATCACTGGCAAGAGGATATTTCCAAAGGTCTAAGCTGTTAATAGACAGGATGTAGATTAATTTTTGATCTTTAATTTTTTATAACAAATACATTGAGTGTCATTTGAGCTGAGTATGTTACATACATTTTCAAAATTTTCAGCGAGATGCATCGCATGTTTGAACATGACACTTGGCATGGTAAATGTTTAACATGGATATTTTCAAGCAGGAAAGTAAAATAATTGAAAAGTGAGGTACAAGATGCATTTTTAAACAAGACCTACAGTTTGCTACCATTTTTAACACATGTCAGAGGTGTTTTTAAAATGGTTTGCAAAACCACTATCTTAACATATCTGAGATTAGTTTAAAGCAAAGAGTAAATTGGAGTGGTTCCACATTTGTGTGAAGTTTGAAGTCAATTAAATTTATTTTAAGACTTAAGCAGCGTTTCGTCCTTGCAATTTCATTACACAAAAAAGTGCACTTTGACTGTGCTTTCAAATTTTCACATATTTTTAAGGAGTAAAAATTCACTAACTTTAAATACAGTTTTCAGAAAAAGGTCACCTAGGGGTTTCTTTGGGCAAAATATGATTGATTTGCCAAATTGGTCATAGACCGGCCTTTCTCAATCCCAACAGTCAGCCATTCTTAAGGCCCAGACCCCAAAAATGACACCCACTGGATGGAAAAAAACAAAAACTAAGAATGACTTTAATGGGTTTACTTTATTTTGTTTCTGTAACATGAGAAGTTAAGGACGTTCGCACTAATTGTTTCTGCACATCCTTACTGCGCATGTAAATTCATACGGCACATCATGCATGAGACCATGCAGAGTGATAAAATGCTTTGCCTGGATTTAATGATCTTGGACAACCAGTAACCCAAATTTTTCTTCTGATGGATCATTTTCTCCACCGATTTTCTATGTTTAGCCAAAAAATGAAAAAATCTATTGACTAGAGGTTTGAATTTTTGGCCAAATGCACCATCGAATTCCTTTCTTTTTAGCTCTTCATTTATCTGTACTATGTTTTCAAATGCCGTTTGAAGGGTTAAGTTTTGTGAAAATGTTGGTAACATTTGGAATTATTTATGCAACAGACCCACTTCTACAAAATAGGACTAAGATCATTTGCTTCCCTTGACTCACCTTCAATTTTTTTTAGCTATAAACCCCTGTAGACCATGCTGAATTATGTGTGCCAATTTTTCAAAATCAGGGTAGTTTTCCACACGCTTTATCTCTGAAATGAAGTTTGCATTTCTGACACAAGTAACTCACTACCTGACTGCAGCAGAAGTTTAAAAAAATCTATCAAATGGAAAATTTTCACGTGAATATCCTTAGGAGTCAAGCATATAATTTCTTTTCCATTTTGCTGGGCATTATTTTAGGCACTGCAATTTTCTGATACAATTTGCGTACCTTATCTAAGGATCACATTGGGAACACAATGCCGAGAGGGACAAAAATGATACCCTATTTAGGGATCAAGAACCTCAAAAACAGACCCTATCCTCAGCACATACTTACTCATAGCGTATAAATGGAAGTAGCCCCAGCAACATATTTGCATGGATATGAAATTTCTTAAGAGTACATGTAGGAGGGGCTAAGTGGAAAAATCATGCAAACAGAGAGTATCATAAAATCCTTGAAGCAGAAAATCTAGTACAGCTGAAGGGTCTAGTTAATTTTTTCCCTTTTTACTACTAAAATCAAGTTAGTCAGTTGACGTGGTTGACTACATGTGCACTGAAAATATTTTGTTTGTACCCTTTTTAGACCATAAATCACAAATGAATTTTCTACAAATGAAAAAGTAGGCAAAATGTTAATTAGACACTTATGACATGTAACCCCCTAAAGAGCAAATTCCCAGTCTGAAATTCCCAGTCCTGCAAAAGTAATGAGAGCGAAATGGCAACAGTCATTCATTATCCGCCTGGTTATAGCAGAAAACGGTGTTTTTGCTTCCATACATTTAGCTCTGACAGAGAAAATTTGCCATCTAAATGGCCGCCATCTTGTTTGGAACATTTCCCATACCTACCATATATAGCTTTCAGAAACCACACAATGTGTTTGAAAGTTATATTTATAAATTGACCAGACATGTTTCAAATGAAACATCCATTATGATTTTTTAGGGCACACATTCTGCAATGGTTTCCAAAAACACCACAATTTTCTATGGAAGGCCAATTACTATCCTCAGTACATTTATTTTCAATACATATCTATAGTAACCTCATACCATAACTGTCTTGCAGATCTTCAACAATAAACTGCAGGCTTTCAGGGCAGCACTTGAAAAACTTTGGAAGACAATGCTGAAAAATATGTTAGGTAGAAAATCTTATTGATTTGAAGAAGGCAATGTGATTTTTAATTGAATAAAAAGTGGACTAACAATTGCCAGTTTACGTTTGACATGTCATATTCCACAATAAAAATTACTCATCCTTCTAAGTTTTTAGATTCGTCAGATTAAAAAACATGTGAGAGTTAAGCATTTTATCAAGTTTTAACTTGTTCCTTTCGTAATACAGTATATTATAATAATATTATTTGGCACATATATGTAGCTCAAGTTGTCACATAGGTCAAAAGATAACTTACTTTTATTTTTGTTAATTACTCATGCGCAGTATGGCGCATGAGTTAAGGATTGGGCTCAATTTCTCTGTTTTGGTGTCACATTTGTGCATGCAAATTTATGCATGCATACATTTAGCACGGTCTTTGGAGCTCCGTCCACCATATTGGATTCTTCAAGAGAGTGCCATTTTTTTGCAAACGTTGTGCTTTTTCCCCAATTTGATGACAAGTCTCAAATTCATCAGGGTTTTGGAGATTCAAGGACATATTACGAAGAATCATTTACTAAGAACGTGCTCTGTATACTTAATCTTTTGGTCAAAAAATGCTGCCTGTTTGTGTAAATGGACGTGTTTAACAAAATGGGCAGGTAATAGGCCGCGTTCGATATACTGTGGGCATTTGAAAGAGACCATTTCGGGTGTACAATGTTCCTCAGTGACGGAACCATACAATGGTAATACAGTGTCATAAAACTGCTGTTGATAAGAGGTGTTCAAGTCCCAGCTGCTCAGACAATTGGCGATGACGTTCTGGGAGCCTGCGATGTGATGTGCACTGATCTTGAAATCATCGCGATCTGCGTAAAGCCAGAGTTCGCGCAAGCAAGCTGGTGTGAAAGGAACACATGATTTCCTGAAGTTGAGAGCAAGCTCTGTACTCTTGTTATCAGTGAGTACTAGGATGCACTGACAAGGCAAAACAAAAAGCCCACAGTTTGATGCTGACAGTGACTGCATGGATTTCGAGGGTGTTGATATGCAGAGACTGTTTAGTGATGAAATGAGGGTAGGTGGCATAAAAAAAAAAACCCTCATAAAACCCGCCAGTTCCATGGAGGAGTTGCTGTTTATGAGTGAGCATGTGCAGTTTGTTTAGCAGGCGTTGCATAAAAATGTGGCCCGGACTGTTACAAGTGGAGACAAAAGCCAATTTGCCGATCAAGGATTGAAGCGTGGTTTTCGTTGCGCTAGAAGTATTCATCCAGGTGCCGACAAGCAGGGTAATACTGTCAAGTTTATCTTGGGGCAATTCAATAGACATTTTGACAGTGTCATAAACCAAACCGAGAAAGGGCATGCATGTGGAAGATACCCAGTCTTTGGACAGAGAAGATTTTAAGCCAAATCTTTGAAACAAGTTTCCTAGCTCAAGAAGGCAGTAGAAGCAGTTTTGTAATCCTTCTCCATGCCTCCGAAGTCATCAACATAATTAATACAGGCATAGTTAAGTTCTGAGTTACACATGTAAGCTATGGCTGTTGTCGTATGCTGACAGGTCATGGTTGCAGACCTCAGTTCAAATGGTAAAACAAGATCAAAATAGTAGTTGTCCCTCCATCTGTAACCAAGAAACGTGTAGTCTTTTGGGTCGACAGGGATTTGTCTATCAGCACGTTTTAGGTCTTTTTTGCACAAAAAAGAACCAGGGCCTTTGGACAAGATGATATTCACAAAGTCTGCTGATCGAGGTAGAGTCAAGTGAAAAGGAACGTTGAGGAAGGTATTTTTGGGTATGCCATCATTGACAGAACAACCAGGTGGAAAACTAAGGTCTAAAACAATGCGGTGTTTTGTTTCATCTTTGTCAACAGTTTGAACGAAATTTATGGCAGAGGAATGATTGGAATCGAAGAATGCAGGATCAGATGACAAACAGTTATTTCCTGGCCAACCACGAGCTAAGAATAAGACGACGTCGGAGTCATGATAATTGGTCAGACAGGCTTGCCAAGCAGGTAAATTCAGGCAGGATGGAACGACTATTCGGGTGCCAAAAGCATTTGGCTGGGTGTGTTTGCTGCAAATTATGTGTCTGATGACAGCGGAAATCGAATGAGAAGCGGAAAGATTAAGTTGCCCATGAGGCAGAGACTTGTCTGAAGGTGAAGCACAATCTGCTTGAATGGAGACAGAGGGAGAACTACACGATATATTTACAGATGATACAGGAGTGTTTGTATTAGTGGTAATTTGGTCAGATGATTGTAGTGAAGAAGGAAACTTGACATTGTCTGTATCTGCCTGGTGGCCTGGTCAGGCCGAGCTGGGACTTGCAACCAGTGATGCGTTTGTGGTTGCCGGTCAAGTAGGGCAGGAAGTGATTGTATGATCAGGCAATTTGCAATATGCACACACATGCTCAATGCCAACCTGGTGAGATTGGTTGGAGCAAGTGCCAGATCAGTACCATTCTTTACAATATGTTTTAGGTGTAAAACCTGGCGGACAAGCTGTGGACTGATTTTGTTGCTTGGTAGCTAAAGGCAAACAATCAGATTCTGTGATGTTAAACCGCTCGAGCTCCATGAAATCATCTCCTCAGGAAGCTAAACCAGCCTCGATTCGATCAAGAACTGCAGCATGAAATGACAGAACAGAAAGCCATTGAAACTTGGCTGCCAAACGCATCAATGCCATTAAATGGGTTGACATGACCTCTTGTTGCTCATCGCTGGCAACCGCATAATAATTAAATGACCATACACGAATTTGGCCAGAGACAGAACCTTAAATTTATTTTTTGCTAGGGCAAAAGAGACATTTAAATGCGGCCATTCTTGGGGGGCCACTATTCTAACATTGTAATCAAACTGTCCCAAGGACTTACCACTGTTTAGACTTTCACAGACTGTTGATAACAACAGCACAGTTTCAGGTTTGACAAGTGCTGACTTGGTGTTGGCCTTGATTCGAGCTTCGAGCTCCAGTTTCTTAATCTTCAACTTTTGTTGCTCGATCTGGAGTGCAAGGAGTCGAAGGTCAGCGCTTTGTTTGCCACGGTTTGTGGGAGTGGGAAACTCGCTGAGAGTTCTTGCACGTGGCATTTCATCATGGCTGACAGCAGTCACATCTGGATCAACTTGTTCAGCATTTCCAACTCCTCAAAGCAAAGGAATGTCAAATTGAAAGCCTGAAAGTAAGGCCAGTGGCTTTTTTGATCTTCTCCCGGCTGCTGAAGTCATTGAAAAGTTGTAGAATGTACAATAAAAGGCGATGAAAACAGTTGAAAATAAAATTGGCAGAAACCCAAGCAACTGAACAAAACAATGAGACGCAGCATGCTAGGAAATGGCAAGTGACCAGAAAGGGACCAGAGGGGGGATTAATTATTGAATTCCTGTGAGGATTTCGGCCCATTGTTCAACACCAAAGATTGTTTCTCAGTTCTTGACATTGCCTCCACTTCTTTCCAACTTGAAATCAAGGAGGCATTACACATTGGTTGGGAAAACCTAATCATGTCTGTACTGTTGTTAGTAACCAGTGCCCCTCTATTGCAAAGACACCAATGCACGATGGCAAGGAAAAGACTTACCAATGGCCAGGTGTTGTTCTAACTAAATTGTGGTCAGTTAAATCTGTGTTGTTTAGCAGGCAATCCTGCCATCAAAGAACATTACTTTGCGGACGAGGATCAAAAGTACCCAGAGATAAATAACTACCAGTCAATAAACCAAAATCATAGACCATACAGAGCAAAACCACATCAGTTTGTTAAAAGAAAATACAAAATAGAGCTTTGTTGCGATGGCTTGCTTCATGTTTGTCTTTTTGTCACATTTTCTGCATACAATGAACACTATATCGAGGCTTCTCTAATCAAGTGAGTAATCTTGATTCTTTCTGATTTGCCAATTTGTTGCTTAGCAATGACGTCATTAGTTTTTACATGTGGACGTATCTAGATAGTGTTAGCGGCATATTCCCACCAGTAGTTCAAGTTTCAGTTATCGTGCACAGTACGTGTTTTTAAGTAAATTAAGTTTTAAGTTACCCTTGACTATTTAGAGTGCAAGTGGGAACCAATGTGTAAGTACAAACTATTTTCTATGCTTGTTTTTTAGTATAAGTTTCAAGTTTGGACGTTTTTTAACCTAAAGTACCTTTAGTCTTGGTTTTTTTATACAACAGCCTATTGTTCTGAGTCCAACACATGGCAGAACCTCAGTTTTCAGAGTTTTTATTTCATCTTGTTTTAGTGATAGATCTTTATAGTTTATACTCCCCCTAGCTTAGCTTTCTATTTAGCTTTCTATTTAGCAGTTTCCTATAAGAATCTCTGGTAATTCAGTTAAAAGTTCTTTCCTTGCTGGTAAATTCCCACATCGCTTTCAGTGGTGCTTTCGCAAGCACGTTTTTATCGCATCATGCAATTTTATTGCTTTCAAGATTTTAGAGTGTTATCATTTATTGTATTAGGACAGTTAAGAGTATGTATATCTGATTGGGATCACTGATGATTTTTAATTAGAGAAGTTTGACGGGAAGTATTGTCACATTGCAGTTATGATTGCAATGTTTGCTATTACTGTTTTGTGACTCTTGTCATCTTGTAATCTTCTATTATCTAGTAATTAGTTTATTCACTGCATTATATTTCAGTTTACGTTTGATTATCGTCAATTAAATCACCGTCAATCATTTATGATGATTTTTAATTAGAGAAGTTTGACGGGAAGTATTGTCACATCACAGTTATGATTGCAATGTTTGCTATTACTGTTTTGTGACTCTTGTCATCTTGTAATCTTCTATTATCTAGTAATTAGTTTATTCACTGCATTATATTTCAGTTTACGTTTGATTATCGTCAATTAAATCACCGTCAATCACAGCTGATTTGCCTTGATCTCTGGCTTTATTCGATTAGTAAAGCATCTCCCACACACGCTAGTCTCATCACGACAAGTTGTCTGGCAAGTGACAATTCAGCCTTTCAACAGTCACCATGAGCCTGACGTTACACTACATGTTTACTGTGATTATGGAAGTATAACGTAAAATCTCATGTTAAAGCCCCCCGGTTATAAGTCCCCTGGATATAAGCCCCTACCCCAAAATAAGCCTATCTTATGTATAAGTGCCTTACTTTTGCATTTCTTAAAAAAAAATAGATTTTTTTAATTAAAAGTTATGGGCATAAAAAAGTGCCTGTGGAGTTTAGAACAATAATTATAACAATACTAAAGAAAGAAACAAACGTTCATGCATATATAACAATGTTATGAGTTCTCTTCCACTGCTCATTTCCAACACAACTATTCCAATTATTCCACAGCTGTTCCAGTTGCATTAGTGTTTTATAGATGTTTTTGAAATAAATTCTCCATTTATTGTGACACACAATAAACGTATTATTAATGTAATTGCTCAGTTTCTCAGATACGTTTTAAACTGTTGTTCTGAAACATTTTTTTACTCTGCTTATATGCCTCCTCTGGTTATAAGCCCTCCATTTATAAGTCCACCAAAAAGCCCTTATGAAGTTATATAAGCCCAGGGCTTTAACATATTTTTCTACAGTATCAGGAGAGAAAGATATAACTGAAAGATTTCACCTTTTTACAGATACAGAGAGTGCTTAAGTGTCACATGTCACACATCTCAAAGTTTCGCGCAACATTCGGTTGGAAATGATCCCAAAGAAGTTTTTTTAGGTTCACCCCCCTCCTCCTGCCTGGATTTCTATAGTCTTTGGCCCCTCTCCCGAGAGAATTTCCAGAAACCGATTTGTCAGGGAAGTGTGAATTTTTTCTGGAACAACCGAATTCCATTCCCTTATTGTGCATGGGAAAAAGAGTACTTGTGGTAACTGGTTCATGAATGTGACTTGCTTGGATTCCTATAGAAGTTTTGGCTTACCACTTTTGAACTCTTTGCAGATGGCAAAGGCCTAATAATCAACAAAGACAACACAAACAACAGACAATGAAGACATGCTCTTCTTCTTCACCTAGCTGGCCCAGATGTAAAAGAAATATTTTCTATGCTCCTGAACACCAGTGATCTGAAGGACTACAAAATGTGCCATCAATGCTTTAAATGCCTATTTCATTTCACAAGTTGGCATAACATACACATGAAAATCGTTTAGACAACTATCCTAAGTGTCTGAAGAAACAGTGAAGCAGTTTGCCACAAGATTAAGATGTGCAACAAAGGATGGTGGCTACAGAGATGATATACTGTAAACACCTGTGGATAAGCCACACCTCGAGTTTGGCAACTCAAATTTTGGAAAAAATTTTTTGGAAAGAAAGTCTTGAGAAAGATGCTTTACATGTACATTTCTTGATTAATTCAATGTAAACCCACATAAAGTTGCTACATTAAAAACAGAGAATACTTCAAACTGAAACTCTTACCTATAATCTTAGTTCTACAATATATAGTATGGACATGATGTCTACTGACTTTGAAATACGTTTGATCTTTCTCTAGTAATTTTGAAGTAGTATTTTTTTTCATTCCCATCAGTTTTTCAACAGACTTTTACATACAACGACAAGAACTCTTTCATTTGTTTGTTTGTTGTTTGTTTTAACTGAGTTCATATCTTCCCGTGAGGAGTGAAATGATGTGAAGTATATATGAAATAATTCATATATACTTCCCATCATTTCCACTCCTCATGGGAAGATATGAACTCAATTAATTGACCTCGCTCCCAATGTGTGGCTTCATAGCTCAGTTGGTAGAGCATCGCACCAGTATTTGCAGAAGTCACGGGTTCAAATCCCATTGAATCCCTGATTTTTTTCAGGCTTCTTCTTTTCAATTGCTTAAATTGGAAAATTTACTGCGATGATCATTCTTCTCTTTGTTTATAGCACATTGTCCAGATGTTCTTGCAGATAAGCCACATCCCTGATTTTTAAGGAAAGTTTTGAGTAGAAAGGTGTGGCTTATATGCAAAACACACCATGCAAAGGAAGAAACATGAGGTGCCAAACATGCCAATTTTGTATGACGACATAATTGATCATCACAGTTATACACACAATTTAAGCAGTTATGAAATTAAAGCCTGAAAAAGAAGCTTGTCAAAGAATTGGCAGCTGTAATAGCTAAGCCCATTGCTAAGATTCTGAATGCCTCTGTAGATCAAGGATGCTACCCTATAGAGTAAACCTACAACCTATAGTTTAAGCAGTAATTATATTGTCTCTACCTGATCCAAAAACAACAACTTACGACCTGCATTCCCTTTCATATTTAGCTGCTAAATTATGAAACTCTCTTCCGAACTCACTTAGAACCTCTACTTTTTCGGATTTTAAGCAAAAGATACTACAATATGACTCTTTTCAGTAGCATTGTTAAACTTGTCTCTAGTTTTATTATGTACAAGTTTAGCTCTTTCATTATTTTTAGCATAATTTATTCATTGCATAAGTATTGTATTTTGTTATATTGTTCTTAAAAATATTTGCTAATTTCAGCTACCTAAAATTCGAGAGGAAATAAAGTACATGCATGTATGTCTGTCTGTATGTATGTATACATTTGCAATAATGCAAGAACACAGCAATGGCCACAAGTTGGTTTAAATTAATTTTTTTCAGTTACAATGTAAATTTCTGTTGTTTAGAATGTAATTGTTCCATGTAAGAACATTACAATATCAATCTATCACTCTCATTTTAATTAACCTTGTCAATTTCACGTTTTCAGTCCTTTTGATTTTTCAGCACCAGTGTATTTTAGTAATTCATGTCCATGTTGTTATTTTAGTAATTAATATCATATGCACCTTGTATTTATGTCACATCAAACAATCTAATTTACATTTGAATCTGAAGATGGATGAAGGTTATCTAAAACAAGTCTTTTAAACTTGAAACAATGTGGTTTTATACGAAGCATATTTATTGAATGGTTAGGGTTTCTATTTCTGATTTTATGATAGTACAGACCAGCAAAAAAATACACCAGTGATTTAGGAACACTCCAAAAGGCTCCTTTCTCAGTTATTTGTCAGCTGATAATAGAAAACATCTGGCATCAAAAGCCTGATGTTGTCAGAAGTGGCAAAAGTTCTCTGAACGCCAGTTTTGGTCTGTTAGGAGTCTGTGGGTTGAATTAATATCAAACTGACCTGAGCCAAGTGTTCTCTAATCAGTCTGCACCCATGACGAAGATGATAAAGCAGTGGAACTATCCAGGTCTAAATACAGAAATTAAAACACAAAGGAGAGAACAACTTTAATTCAACACAATTAATATTGATAATATTTATGTATTGCTTTGCAAATGAACATATGAAAGATCATACATTTGAACCACACAGAGATAAAATTAAAGACATGAATGATCATAGCAGTTATGAACAAAACTTAACCAGAATAACAAATAGAGAGAACAGAGCTTATTCTCATAAATTGAGGCTTGAATGGGATATGAACCTATGACCACTGCTGTACCAGTGCAGTGCTCTACCAGTTGAGCTGTAGTAATATATAGATTTACCCATAAAAAGCTGCGCTTCTCGACCGGGTTCTTCAAAGCCTGATTAAGCTAACCCAGGATAAGAGAGAATTTTAAATTGAGTTTTCTAACTTTGTGGTGAGGTTTTCTGTTTGTATTGTTTGGCCTGACTTTGAACAATCTCAAACTACACAAAACGTAAGCAGCAAAAAGCATTTTTATGAAAGTAAAATTCATACTTCAGTAAAATTTCAATCCTGAGTTAGCGTTAATCGGCTTCCGAACAACCCAGCCCTGACTGCAACATGTAAATCTGGCTTGAGCCTGCAATTCAATCGAAAACCTGGTCAGCGGTCAACTTCAAAAAGACAATTGACCTCAATAAGCTACAAACTTGAGCCCGTGACATGGTCACATGATACTGGTCAGTGGATACCTTGTTTTGACATGTGTCAATTAACCATGACATGTCCAGTATCAAAGATGTATGCAGTAAATCAAGGCTGCATTTGCTATAGCTGGAGTATGGCCGCAATGTTGCGCGACTCCTTCATCATCGTCGTGCATACATGCCCACGAGCAACACCGCTAGCCATGATAACCATGAGAAAATCAATTCGTGTTTATAAAGCACGATAACATGTGAGAGAATACCATAACTCCCTTAGATGCAGAAGTTAAGGTTTTGAAAGACAAAACCAATGAAATGGAAAAGTTCCCCAGGTACTCAACCAAAATATGGAATTCTATGATGAAGACATATCTGATCTGAAACTACATTTCAGGAAAGTCCAAAACAAAGTCTTTGAACTGAAGAAACAGATTTTGTACATGGAAACTTATTTTAGGAGAGAAAATGTTAAAGTTTTTGGCTTACCAGAAGAACTGAGCACCTCAAATGGTGGTGACAGAATCCACGATGGTGCACAGCTTCCAACAGAAGACTCCAAAAAAAATTATTTACAACTTTTTAGAAGAACACCTCAAGATCGACCAGTCCCACAACAAAATAGATTTTCAAAGAGTACATCATCTAGGAAAACCCAACAAAGGTGCAAGACCACCTCCAATTATTGCAAGACTTTTGGGTTATGGTGATAACAACTGGTGATGGATGAAGCTTGGATATATCTTAAGAGCACTGACTTCCATATTTAAGACGATATCCCCAAGCCACTGTATGACTCACAGAAAGGACAACTGACGAAACTTCAGGGAACAAGAGAAAAAAGCAACACCACCTTTGTCAGCAAAGCTTGTCCAGACAAATAGTTTCTCAATAGTGAATAATGTTACACCTGGTGAAACAGTGTAACAGTATCCTTTCTAATTTCTTGGTCCTTTCATGATGTTAACTTAAAGTGACATTTACATCAACTAATGTATTTGCAATTACCACCGAAGGAGCTCTAGAGACGTAAAGCCAACTATCTCAAGCTCAAGTTAGGATCGGAAAGCTAATCCCTGGCAAAGGTTGTTTTTATTATTTTTTGTCTGTCAGTATGTGTATCTGTGTCTGTGTTCTATCCTATTCTACAACTTTGCCATTATTTTCATCCTGCCTTGGGCATACGGTTTACAACATTTTTCAGCTAGTGTATAATTGCTCCCCTGGCACATTAAACAAGAAAATCCACCACCCCTTTTTTTTTATTTCACAAAAAAAAACGCAAGGTGACGATATAACAGTCTGCTCCCTAAATGTAAGAGGTTTGTTTAATAATCAAAACAGAACAGAAACTTTTCTTTAGTTGAAAAAATTCTCTATTTATTTCTTACAAGAAGTGCATATTTGCAATCCAAACAGGGTACGCAACATTTTTACGAGCATTGGCCATTGTTCCACTTCTTACATCATAACCTTTGCCATTTAAATTTCGCATAAGGCGTCCACCATCAGCTAATACCCTTGTAACTTCGACTGGAGAAGATGCTGGCCAGAAACCGATTTGACCATCAGCGCATTGTCTAATGTGCTGAAGAAGCCATAGTCTAGAGGAATGTGTGGAGTTCATGAAGCAGAGTGCACAAGAGTGAATAGCCTTCTTGAGATCAAAGGGGGTTTGCTTTGGCTGCCTTGAGAAGGGAGACTTATCAAGGTCTTGTAGAGCGAGGCTCAAGTGCAAGATATGCAAAAAAATGCCAAATCCCATCCTACGCCTAGAGTCCTATCTATATTATAAAACTAATAGTAATATAGATAGGACCTTCTACACACTCTGATTGGTCAAAAACCCATATGTTTTATCAAGGTATAAAACAGAAAAGGCATGTTTTACTGTTTTTCGCCATGTAACTGTTACATGTCATGCGTCATGCGGGTTACATTTACCCATTACACCTTTTGGTCATGGTCCAATAACCATGTGCTCAACTGGTCTGCCATCTTGATGAACATTAAACAATTCATATACGTTCATGAGATGTGTGAGGACTTCTTGAATCTTATTACATAGTGTCAGAAGTGAAGAACCCAAAGCTTCTACAATTCAGCCTGGCCTCTCATGACTGATTATATTCAGACTTGTTCTATAAATGCTTCGAACTCGCCATCTCTCCCTCATCAATCGACTCATCGCAGTTTGGACTATTTTCCGAACTCACTGATCTACTCCTCTCACCGCTCTTCGATTGACACATCGTTGTTTGGGACTCTTTTCTCCTCCGACATCATGGGTAAGGATTGACCTGAGTTTGACGCCAGCTCAGAGAATCGTCGTCAAGCTTTCAAATTCTTCATTGCAAACTTCAGGGATTATTGCATCATGGAAGAATACATCAACCCCTCTAAAGATGTGGATAGCGACAACTACTGGATACAAACCAAACGACCTAAGGTTATGGTGGCTCTTTGACGAGCTTTCCCTCAGGCGGAATGGGACATACTAACCACAACCATCGACTCCCAAAATCGCCAATGGAGATAAACAACCTCCTGCCAAATGGTTAGCTTAACTCTCCGGCCACTATCTTGGCGAGGAACCCATCATCCAATGCACTCATAATTTTCTTTGCATTTTAAAACAGGACCCAGGGATGAGTATTCAGCAGTGGCATACTGTAGTGCGACTAGAGTACCACAAATGTAACTTTCCTTCAGCAGTCGACGACAGGCTACAGAGAGACATTTTTGTAATTGGGCTAAATGACACCTTCAAGCATTTTCGCAGCGACCTCGTCTCACGGGAGAACCTGGCTTCTCTGACCTTTGAACAAGTCATCAATAAGGCTCAGGACTTTGAGGCTGGCCTCAAAACCGAATCAGCCATCACTAAACAACAGCTTAAGGAATCAGCCCACCAGCTTACACCCAGCATAGTAAATGAGGAAACAACTGATGCAGCTCACAAGGTCACACCCAATGCCATCAAGTCCAGAACTCCTCACCGTCCCTTCAAACAACATGGTCTCCCTGCTTCACAGTCTCATGCTTCTCCTACCTGCTTGTGGTGCAGTCGCACACCACACACTGCTCGTCGTGGCTGCCCAGCAGCTAACGATACTTGCCATCGTTGCGGCAAAAGAGGCCACTGGCAACAAGTTTGGCGAGCATTCACTGCTAATACAGTGTACCAGGCAGACACAGGCTTTCAGTCAAGCACCGCTTATGTCATCACTCACGATGTAGCGTAGGTTCAGTCTGCACCCAAGGGTATCTTTGTGGATCTGGATCTTAGCCCAACTCCCTTGCCAGCAGCAACTTGCCACATGCGATTTCAAGTGGACTCTGGGTGTTTATGTAACACTATACACGTCACAGATCTACAAAAAATGTCTCCTGTCAAAGTTGAACCTTCCAGTGTTCATCTCCTTGGCTACTCCAAATCCATCATCCCAACTAGAGGTCAAACCACATTGCATTGTACTTGCCAAGGTAAAATCTATGAGGTACTGGTTCAAGTTATAACTGCACAAAGCTACTATGCACCCTTCCTGGGTCTCGCTGATAGTACTTGCATGGGTATCCTGAATTATGATGCTGACACTGTAAATCAACTCCATGTCACCTCCACACCTTCTTCACCTCCTCTTGGTGAGTTGACTTTTGATTCTATTAAAGTTAACTATCCCCATTTATTTGAGGGGCTGGGTGAACTGGGAGAACCTTACTCACTGACACTCAATCCTACTATTAAGCCCATCCAAGCTGTGCCCCATCGCTACGGTGCACCAAAGTTACCCATCATCAAAGAGACACTGGACAAACGGATCAACACGGGTCAACTAGTCAGAGTCAATGAACCCACATCCTGGATATCAAACATGGTGGTACGTGAACACTCACCATCAGCAACTAAGCCTGCCAAAGTTCACATTTGTTTAGACCCTTCCCAGACTATAAACAAAGCTATTCTTAGACCAGTATACCCCATCCCCACTCTGGAGGAGAACCTTCATCATTTTCATCAGGCTAGGATTTTCTCAACTTTTGATATTAAAGATGCTTTTCAAACAATTAAGCTGACAGAGGAGTCCTCTAAGTTGACTACTATGCACACACCCTGGGGGCGTTACCGCTGGACTCGACTTCCCTTCGGCATCAGTTCAGCTCCTGAGGAGTTCCAACGTCACATTCATGATGTTCTCTGTGGCTTGGCAGGAGTTGTCAACATTGCCAATGACATCATTGTCATAGGTCAGGGCACATCACTAAGAGAGGCCACCCATGATCATGACCGCACAGTAATTAAGCTCCTGGACCACCTCTCTCAGCATCACCTAAAGCTCAATCCCGACAAAGTCAAGTTAAAGACCTACTCTGCGCTCTTCATGGGTCACACCCTCACGCCTGAAGGACTAAAGCCCAGTAATGAGATTGTCAATGCAGTCCTGAACATGCCTCAACCTCGTGACAAAGCAACCACACGGCGTTTCCTGGGCACAATCACTTATTTATCGAAGTTCTGCCCTCGCCTCAGTGAGGTGGTACGTCCTCTCCACATTGATCAGAAATTCCTGTGGGCTGACCAACACACAGAAGCTCTCCGACAAGCAAAAGAGTTAGTGTCTCAAGCTCCATGTCTCCATTATTTTGATGTCAAAGCCCCAGTGGTACTTCAAGTTGACGCCTCTGAAAATGGCCTCGGTGTTGCACTTCTTCAACCAGCCACTCATCCCTTAAACTCCTCTGATACCTTGTGGCAACCTGTAGCCTACAGTTCAAGTTCTCTCAGTCCAACAGAACAATGATATGCTCAAATTGAAAAAGAAACTCTAGCTATCGTTCATGCATTCCACAAGTTTGACAAACTTCTCTTTGGCAAATCTGATGTGGTCCTCCATAGTGATCACAGGCCTCTGGAGACCATTTTCAAGCGCCCTCTGGCTTCTGCTCCACACTGTCTTCAAAGCATGATGCTTTCTCTTCAACACTACACATTCTGCATTGAGTACCACAAGGGGTCAACACTCCACATTGCTGACACTCTCTCTTGAGCCCCTCTACCCACCACCACCCACAAGCAAGTGCATGACGAAGTGGTCTATTGAGTTGAATTTGAAACAGACACCCCTCAACTTTCTGCATTTTAAGATGCCACGCTTCAAGAGCTAAGAAGAGTGGCCGTCACAGATCCTGAACAAATCGCTCTGCAATCTCTCATTGAGGCTGGCTGGCCCAACAACAAAGCTGCGGTTCCTGAACTAGCACGCCCATACTGGGCCATCCGTCATGAACTCACCTCACATGATGGGCTCCTGTTTAAACAAAATCGTGTCATTATCCCCTCTTCTGCTTGCCCGACCATACTCCACAAGCTGCACGCTGCTCACTGTGGCTCCGAGTTCACCAATTAACACGCTCGGAGTTGTGTCTTCTGGCCAGGGATCAACAGCCAGGTTTCAGACATGTGCCAGAACTGTGTCATTTGTGCACAATATAAGCAACAACACCCTTGAGAACCCCTCCAACCTTACCATGTACCAACCTTACCTTGGCAACTGGTTTCACAATACTTATTTGAGCTCAATGGCATACCATATCTGGTAACAGTTGATCACTACAGTGACTTTTATGAAATTGACCGCCTCCCATCTATTCAATCAACAGCTGTAGTGAAAGCCACCAAGCAACACTTTGGCTGACATGGAATTCCACACACGTTACTAACAGGTAACAGAGCCCAATACACCTTGGACTTGTTCAAAGAATTTGCTCAAACATACAAGTTCAATCACATCATGTCATCTCCATACTGGTCGCAATCCAATGGTCGTGCTGAAGCAGCTGTGAAGTCTGCCAAACACATTCTCTGCACAGCTAAAGATGTAGACTTGGCTCTCTTGTCAGTATGCAACACTCCCCCTTCAGGTCACACCTTCTCTCCGCAGCAATTTGCTTCAGCTGTCGGTTACATTGGAACCATCCAAGTTTCAACGCGACATAGTAGTAACCGAACATTTGCATTGCAAATTACAAAAAGCAAAAAAAGCAAGCCTATGACAAACATGCAGGACAACTCCTTCAAGACTTCCCACCCGGAAGCTACGTCTATGCTAAGCCTCCCCCTAATTCACCTTCAAAGGCCTGGATCTCTGGACAGATCATCGGCTCTGTGGGCCCTAGATCTTACTTTATCAAAACTGGCTCCAGACAAATCAGGCAAAACCGTGTTCAAGTGCAACTGGCACCTCCCTCAAGTACCATTGCCTCACCAAATCAGACTAATACCACTCCACTCCTTCCTGACAAACTCCGACCCAACCCGTTGAACCCACGTCCATCATATGTTCCATCTGCAGTTTCCACAGCATCACTGAATGATGGGCCTTCAAATGCCACTTCCTTGACCCCAGTGGTTCCACCTGAGCCAAGTTCTGAAGCGCCTTCATCACTCTGTTCCCTCACCCCACCGCCTGCATCCCCCTCTCCAATCCCCCGTGCTTCTCCTGTCACCCAGTCCACCAGCACCTCAAACAGTTACTCTTAGTGGTCGAGTCGTTCGATGACCTGCCCGTTATGCTGACTGAGCATTGACAAAGAATTTTCATTGCAGGTGAAGAACACTACCTGTTGTTGTAAGTGTGGGTGTTACTGTCAGTGGAACTGGACGCTGCTGTCAAGTTGGAGAAGGTCTTGGACATTAATGACCCTTTGTGATCAGACCATTTGGAACTGTCTTGGACATTAATGACATTTTAATTTTTGTTTGTTGTTTTTATTTTCCTTGTTCTTGTTATCGTTCTTGTTATGGTTGTTAGCATTTTTGTGATCAGCAAGCAACATTGATTTAAAAAAAAAGAAGAAAGCATGTTACATGTCACGCGTCACGCGGGTTACATTTACCCATGACACCTTTTGGTCATGGTCCAATAACCATGTGCTCAACTGATCCACCATCTTGATGAACATTAAGTAATTCATATACGTTCATGAAATGTGTGAGAACTTCTTGAATCTTATTACATAACCTCTATATCATAAAGCAAATGAAGAAGCCTAAGCCATGTATTACACTGTGATAAACACTACAGACATTTGAGAACACTCGAGAAATGTAGAAAACACTCGCCTGCGGCTCATGTTTTCTACATTTCCCTTGTGTTCTCAAATGTTCCTCTTTTTTATCACAATTTAATACACGGCTTAGGCTTCTTTATTTGTTAATTAATATGCTATCCCTGAGCTAGTTCAATAAAGTGATTCAAATAATGTTTTTTATTATTGATGATCATACAAAATCACAATCAATTCCTTTTGATGATTTGACAGGTCTTCCTAAGCTCCACTTGCTAAGCATGTTAAGAAAAGTGTTTCATACTCATTGAACATAAGAGCTGTACTAGAAGAAAAGCCACTAAGAAGAAACAATAACAGCCACGATATCTTCAATCAATTGACCAGCCCTTCACACAAACATACTGAGCTAGTTGTGAAATATATGCACCAAAAAGCGTTCACAAGTTAAGAATGTGTGATTTACCGCCATTTTTCCCACAAAAAAAACACAGAAATATTGTGAATTTTAATTTCCATTTACAGAGTAAAACTCAAGTGTGAATGGCACAGATTATACCAAATAACAACTAGCTGGTGGAAAGTGTTATTCAGCATATCTAAATTACCAGCAGGACTTGAAAAAGGAACCTATCCACTCATCTGAGACAAGTGCATTTTCCTCTTGGGCAAGTAACTTTCTCTGCTCACTTGCCCCACGGGCTTTAGCCCAGGCAAGCCAACCGCCGACTAAATATTTTGAGAACAATTTTGAAACAAAGAGCAAATTAATTAAGGTACATGGGCAATAAAAACTTGACAAAAATTGTAGCGTTGTTTTGTTGACTGCGTGACGCATGTTCCTGTTCAGAAGTGGTCACCCAGCATGTGATCAAAATCTGCCCTGATCAAATTTCTTTCCACATTTAAAAATAGCTGTGTTCGCAGGAAAGTGCTGTGAAGGTACTGTGCAATTCTTTGTGAACATTTTCCAGTTTCACAGTACAAAACCAAACTAGACATCAAAGTACCAAAGATGCAGAAACTGTACATGTAGTGTTTCACAGTCAGTGAAACATCCAGATTTAACCAAAATAAGTGGACGCAATACAGATTCAACTCAACACTTGACCATGTGCTTTTAATCACAACCATAATTTATTTCGGCCGTACACAATTACCTCATTGATACTACAGTATGCGTGCATTGTCTCATGCTCAAAGGTAAAATTATCACATGCTGAAGTTCAGTCAAGTGGAACAAAGTTCGTTGCATATGAAACTCAAAGATGTACTGCAAATTTGTTCTATCTCATGATGGGTTCTGGAATTAAACGTTTCATTTTATTTTAGTCTCAATTTATGTGGGTTAAAATGGTAGAACTTATTTCACAAGTGAATTCATAATGCTCAGAGCATTTTTTTTTCGGTCCAGATGATAGTCCACTCAACCACTCGATTCTAGTTGCCAGACTGACAACTTCCATTTCAAGTCAGTTGCCAGCTCCAAATTCTAGTCGCCATGGTGACTAAAATGGTCGCAACTTGGAGGGTTGTAAGACATCAACACTAACCCTGAGCTAAAGTTGAAATTGTACACCACGCATGGAAATACAGAGATACCAGTACAGAAGGTCAATGGTTTGGTGGTTGAGCACTTCAATTAGAAAGTAAAGACAGAGCTTCCCAAGGCATACTCGCAGGACAGTGTCCTGTCAAGAAGAAACCAGATCTCATGCTCTTAGACAGCAAGCACGTGGCCACACCTTCAGCAAATAGAGATTAAGATCCCTCTTTACCAAGAACATTTAGAAGTAGGCATTCTGATTGGATGCAACTGCCCCTGAGCTATCAAGCCATGTGAGGTGATTAATGGAAAGGGAGATGCCCATACACCATTAGAACACTACTGGGATGGGGAATCATTGGCCCAGTCACCCCAGTCAAAGAACTGCTGAACGATGCTGAGAATGAGGATATAACTTGTTGCAGAAACTTCACTCAAGAGATTGGACTGGCCAAACATATCGACAGGAAGTTTGTTATAGATACACAAATGAAGGAGGTCATGAACACCTATCAAGTGAGAGGAATGCTCGAGTAAGATTACTCTGAAAGATACACTGGAGACCAGGCCCTCTCCCAGGGATGATGGACATTATGCAATGCCCCTACCATTGAAAGAGCCAAACACTAAGTTGCCAAACAATCGAGATATAGCCTTCCATCACTTAAAACAGCCCAAGAGGAGATTTGCGTCAGATGAGAAGTACCAAAATGATTATGTAGCCTTCATGAACACCATTATCCAAAGAGGCTATGCTGAGAAAGTATCTAAAGTGAATGAAGACGAAAATGAAAATAATCAGCAAGTATGGTATATTCCTCATCACAGGGTTTACCACCTAAGAAGCCAAACAAGATGAGAGTGGTGTTTGATTGCTCAGCTGTATTTAAAGGGGAATCCCTGAACAAGCATCTGCCAGGACCTGACATAACCAACAACTTGACAGGTGTTCTATGCAGATTTTGCCAGGAAGCTGTGGTTCTCATGTGCAACATAGAAGAAATATTCCATCAAGTGAAGGTCAGAGCGAGGCATGGAGAGACTTGTTGAGCTTTCTATGGTGGGAGAATGGAGACACATCCAGCCAACCAGGAGAATAATGAATGATAGTCCACCTATTTGGAGCTACGTCCTCCCCAGGCAGCTCAAACTTCACCCTCAAGTCAACTGCAAACGACATTGAAAGGGAGATCAGTTCTGCAGCAGCTACCTTCCTTTGAGAGGATTTCTATGTCGATGATGGTCTTGTCGGTGCCATCTGTTATATCATGTGTTCTATTACATGAAGTAGGACGCTCCAATAACTGCTATATCGTGTGTTGTTTATATCAAGTAGGATCTTGCTAAATATTCCATGTGTTCTATGTAGTTGTGGTTCTTCTACTGTTATCGGGGTTGGTTTTAACACCATCAGTAGACAAAGCTTTACCGCTGATTAAGGATGCAAAGGAGGTGTGCAAGAGAGTAGGATTTAGGCTGCATGCATTTACCTCCAACAGCAAAGAAGTTATCAACAGTGTACCCTTAGAAGACAGAACGGAGGAAATCAAGAATAAAGATCTAGATCAAGATGTTCTCCCAAGATAGGGTGCTTGGGATTAAGTGGTGCAGTGAGCTCCATCGTCGATGCTCTGGGCTTTGTGGCCATTTTGTGGCCGCAGACAACAAGGTGGTGGTGCTTGGTTACATAGCTAACAAGTCATGAGGGTTCCATGTCTGCATAGCCAATTGCGTCCAGGAGATTCAAGACAAAACCTTGCTGAAGCAATGGAGATATGTTGAAACAAAGTCCGACCCAGCAGAGGACGCATCATGTGGTCTTTGTGCTCAGGATATCTCAAATTCTAAATGGATTTTGGGACCCAAGTTCTTCTGGAAAAAGGAAAACCAGTGGCCAGAAGCTACGGGTGGTGAGGAGACAATTGCTGATAAACCCTCAGAACAAGATCCTGAAGTAAAAACAGTTGTTGCCATGGCAACAACATCTGTCCCATAAGTATCATTGGCAGATCACATCAAATACTTTTCAAAGTGGTTCAACTCACAGAAACCTGTCGCTCTCTAAGCAAGAATTTTGAAACTTTGAATGGAAGAAAGAAATCAGCCCTTGTTGTGGCAAAGGCCCAAAGTCACAGCAGAAGAAACAAGGATGTAACTCAGCTCCCTCTAACAGTGAAGGAGCTGCAGCACGCAGCAACTTTTGCGATCAAAGCTACTCAAGCCACAACATTTAAGGATGAAATTAAGTTACCATCAAGGGCCAAAGTGAAAGATTTCCAAGGAAGATCCACACCAAGAAATGCCACTTCACTGCAGAAACTCAACTTGTTCCTAGATCAGGATGGCATTGTGCGCGTGGGTGTCCAAATATGGTGAGTGGACCTGAAGGATGAGACCAAGTCGGTGATCTTATTACCAAGAGATGGCCATATCATGAAACTGCTGGTCCAGCACTTCCATGAAGTATGTCTGCATCAAGGAAGAATGACAACCCTCAATGAAATAAGATCAAATGGTTACTGGATTATTGGTGGCACCTCTTCATTCTCTTGTCACATTCTAAGCTGTGTAAGGTCTCATAAGATTTGAGGTTCTACTCAATCACAGAAGATGTTAGACTTGCCAAAGGACAGACTCCACCAAACGCCACTATTCACATACTGCGCCTTGGACTATTTTTAGCCTTGGATTGTTAAAGAAAAAAGAAAGGAGCAAGGCACCAAAAAAATGGGTTTCTACAGGCAGTTTTTTTGATTTTTGCAAATTTATGTCTTTTACCACTGCAAAAAAAAGTGGTCTTACAGATTTCCCTGAAGAACGAGCTCCGACTAAAGTAAATTTCACCGAAGGAAAGGCAAGAAAATTTACTGTCAGTTTTGCTTTTTGTACTCATGTTGATGTCATAAAATATCAAAAAACACTGACATTTTCCTTCGAGTGCACACAGATTACTTGAGCTTTCGTCCTCAGCGTGCAAGCAATCATAAAACTCTAGAGAGCCACCCTAAAAGCAAGAATTCCACCACCACTGGGAACCATAATTGTCTGTGATCCAAAATATCTGTAAGCTACCAAAATCATGCATAAGTCCATACTTTGAACTAAAATAATAGAAGTGTTACAGAAATTACACACCACTTAAAAAACAATTGTGTCAAATTCCTACATAAAGGTGGTAAACAAACCTCCATCCATCCTTTAATATCTTTCTCAGCAACTGAGATTTCTTGTTTATGAGAACTTGCCATTTTCTCTATAAATTCCATTACCTGAAGTTAAAAAAAGTTTGAAATACAAGATTGTGAGTATTAACCAGATGCTAACTCCATGCCTCCACTAACAATAATAATAATGACAAATAACAAAAATAACAATAATAATACTAATACTAATAATAACAATCTAATTACAATAACAACCTTCCCAATATCCCTTGCAGCTACAAAATTTGTGTGTCAAGTAACTTTGTCAGTTTGAACTTTGGGATGGTGCTACATTTTATGAAATTATCACTTGCTATGAAATCTCTATTTTCTGCACACTTAATGTGATGATGCCATCAGTCAAGCGACTTCAGTCGAACCTCTCACAAGCGACCACCAAAAATATCAAGCCCAGTTGGTCACTTATGGGAGGTGATCACTTATGACATCTTAGACCATATTGGGTCAAAATTTTGCCTCACCACAAGGTAACTGCGGAGACTTACCCAATGTTTTAAAAACAATCTGTTACTTCCCGTTGAGAAGTTTCTTTTTTTGTGGTCTTATGCAAGACCATTAAGTCAGAGGCCAATGTTGAGTCACTTTGAGGACAAGATGACATGTGGCAGACTTCCAGGGGTACAAAATAGTTTGACAGGTAGAGTGAGTACTAGAAATTGTGAGTTATTGTTTTCGAGTTGCTTTGAGTTTAGCATTGTTGTACTGTGTAATGGTAGCCATTTAACCTGTTTCATGAAAATTTTGAAGAGCTTTCCCTCAAAAATTAGTTGTAGTTGTTCACGGTAAGTTTTTTCTATTTCAAAATCAATCTGTCAAGCTGTTTATCGAAAAGTAACTACAGTGCCCAGCCTTGTTTGTACTTAGCTATGTAATTCAAGGGTTGCTGAGTTAGTTTCCTTGGCGATACGGGAGTTGTTTGTTCACGCAAGCCCACATGTCAAGACTCAGCTTGTGTTAAGTGCAGATTGCACTGAAGTTAATACACTTTCGCAAGCCCACATTTATCAGCATAAAATCCAGTGGTTGCACCACACAAGCTCTCACAAGCCAGTATTCTCACAAGCCAGTTACAGTGTTGTCAAAAGAAGCCTGCAACCAGCACATTTAACTGCCTATTTTGATTGAAAACTCAGGTGCCGCCTATTCTGTAAGCTAATAGGTTAGTCATCAGCACGATGTTGGAGAAATAAGATGGATATAAAATTGTTCAGTTAATAATTTGTTTGAACCCATATTGGATAGCAGGGAATAAAAAAAAATTTGCTAAAAAAGTGTGTGACAGGAATCGAAACTGATTTAAAGAGCCGTAAAATGTTCTACTGCAGAACCTTGGCACATCGTTTCTGAAGGAACAAAACACAGAATAAAGTATCTTAAGAAAAGTCAGGTAAGAGGTGAGTTTTCGTTCTGTACAATGGCACTGCAATAAATAGCTCTGTAGTGTTTTTTTTTTCAGCTAAGCGGTAATTAATGAGAGAAGTGGATTTGTTTCCAGGATTATTGACAGCCGTTGGCAGTGTAAAACTGGCTGATATCCTCCACAAAACTGCAGAATAACTTGAAAATCTAATCGAAATTAATACAATCCTTTGTATTCAAATGCACCAGAATATCAAACATTTTAATGCCGTGAAATTCTGTATCCATGATTGCCAAATTTATCCGCTACACAAAACATCGCTTCTGTTAATTAGTAAAATGTTGATTTCTTTTTGGGGGGATTTAATGAGATTTTATTCTCACTGGGTTCTTAAGTTTTTAAAAGGACAATTTGATAATAGCACATTTTATGAAAAAAGCCGAAAAAGTAAAAGATTGAAAAATTCTTTTTCATTGCCTCCTTAACCTTTTCTTAATACAACTCTTATTTTATTGCACAAACTACAAAGGATGAAGTATATAAAACACAAATACAAATACAATACAGTAGAGTTAAACAATACGCTGAGTAAGGGAGCAAGTGTGATTTACATTGTATTAAATAAAATGAAGTTACAAATAAAGTGAGATAAATCAAGAAAAAGAAAACAATAGTAAGGGAGGCAAAACTTAAATGAAATAGGTCCACTCATAATTGAAATCTTCTCGTTGTTTATTTTCTAGAGCAATTTGCTTGGGTGTGTCAATCCTCCCTAATCTTTTGTTGTGTCATTTATACATGTATGAACACTGAATTTGACAATGACTAATTAAGAGTTTAAAACCCATCTACAAGTGTACACAATGTTTGCTGAAAATATTTATATTGTATTTAAGAGTGAAATTTTCTAATTAGCAAACATAGCATGGCAGAAGTCGAAAAATCGATTTTTCTCTTTTTTCGTCCACAAAAGGCCCTTCAGTAGATATGAAACATGATACAGTTTTATGGAGCTCAAAGCGCTTTAAATTTGAGAAAATCAAAGAAAACGATTTTCGCCAAAATGGCCAGTGGCAAAGGTTTAAAATTAGTAATCTAAACTTAATTTGCGTTCTGGTGTAAAGAAGAGGCAAAACTTATTGATACTTTTTCTTGAAATACAAAGTATTCAGCTATCCAAAACAGGTTAGAACAACACATATCTTATTAGATGTTTTGATGTGCTAATTATTGCTCTATATTATTATGAGTTGCGCTGTATTTTGATGGGCAAGTCAATACACAAACAATGAGTAAAATTATACTTCAATACTACACATCAAGTCATCTACATGTAATAAGAGATTAATTACCCAACTGTTGTTGTCAATAATTATTATCAGCAAAAGAGGGAGAGTGCGACAGTTTGTGCACCCCTGAGAAGTAGGATTTTTTGATAATAACTTTTTATGTAAGAGGCTCAGTAATTCTAGGAAACCATCTTGACACTTCATGTACAAGTTAATTTGACATCCCTCTGTAAACAAAGTCCTCTTCTCTCAATAAAATCTTCCGCTTAAAATTTATAAGAATTCATCTATGTTCACTTGATATCAGCAATCAAAAATATCTATTATACCTAGGCCATTAATTTCTATACCTTTATCTTTCCAATGATTGCCTGCTCACTTTTACGACATTACTCCCAAATACTGACAATTTATGAATGTGGGCGACCTTTTTTTTCAAAGATCCTGCTTGGGTGCCTAACATTGATTTAGAAATATTTTAATGAATCATTCTAGAACAGGGAAGAACAATACAGAAGTTGTAAGCACTGTGAATCTATTTCCACAAAAATGCACATTACCATGACAATGCAATTTGTTCCTCTACTCCATTAACAGCTCCCACCTTACAGTCTCCATCCCTGATTGACTCCAGTTGGCTGAAAAAGCTTTAAACATGGGTACGCATTGCAGACCTATTTTTCTCTTTAAGCAAAACAAAACAGTCGCTATAAAATCTGACATTTCCCAAAAGATGGTAGCAAAATCTTAAAACACAAGCGAGTTATTAAGAAAAAAGGTTTTTTTATTAACCTCATAGTGCATCAACTTTTGCACTAAATGTCTTCATCCAGTAACTCTTATTACAAGGGCCTCATTAGCATTTTTTGTTCACACGCTATTGTGCAGTTGTGTTCTTGTATTAAGGACGGTGCCTACTTTTGTTAGTGCGCACACATTCTGCACCTCACATAAGGCATTGCTTAAGTGGCACGTGCATGCTGGGGTTGACATTGATGCAATCAACTATGCTGCCGAGTACACAACTAAAATGAAAGCAAAACTTTTCTACTGTGACCAAATCAAGTTTAATGAACTTGGACTTAAACCAAGAACACCAGAATAGCAGCATATCGCTAACCACTAACTGTTAACGTTTTCCAGCTGAAAAATTAGCTGTTATCTATTGAAAATTATACTGAAAACTAGCTGTAAACATGTATCTGCAGATGGTGTAATGTGCACGCAAAACAAATGTGGGATACGCAAATGTTTAACTTACTGGGGAGGTGACAGGAAAACATGTTACGGGCACTGTAAAAGTTTCGAAAAAAGATTAATGACTTTAATAAATGTGAGGTTACCCCTATATTTCATGTTATCAAATGGAAGTGGCAAGCCTATTTAACATGTAATTAGTTTCTGGTTGTGAGCAAAAGATATTTAGACTGTATTTTAGCTGAACCAGAGGAAGACTGTCAGAGAGGCAAAAAGTGTTGTTGCAACGATTTTGTTATTAAAACCAAGGCAAAAAATGTTTTTTCTGTTACCATTTACCATGTAGCTTTAGATCTTTATAAATGTGTTTGCAAGGCAAATTCCAAGAAAATCTGTAAAGAAGTATCCTGTCCCTCTTTTTTTTTTTAGAAAAATGCTGATGTGAATGGTTCTGTTATCTGGTTTAGGGAATTGTGTGGTTGATTTTCATATTTAAAGTATGAACAGTTGTTCAGTGTTTGTTAATAACGTGCCAAAGAAACAAAGTAACATTTGGATAAGAAGGCATTACAATTGAAGCGATCATGCTATTACATTTGACAAGGTGGACAATGTCATGTGTTTTAAACATTTATCATTTTTGTTTCTGGTTCACCAGGAATAGTTGGCAGTAAATGCAAGTGAAAAGTGAAATTTACTGTCTAGCATTGTAAATATTGAAAAATCAAGGCAATACTGTATTAATGAAAACATTAATTATTCTCTCTCTATCAAATGAGATAAACGGAAATGAGTTTTGAGTTTTGTTGCAGAATGGCATTTTCAGGTTCTGCTTGTAAGGATGTACAAGGACATGGTCACAAGGTTTTTGCTGGAAGTTTCTGATGTAAAGATTTCGTCAAATGCAAAGTCTGGGCGATATTTTCATTTCAAATTGCAACAAGGTGAAGAGGAAAGGACGGTTATTTTCCTTAGTCAAGAGGAATTAGAGAAAATTATGCAAAAAGAGCAGAACAGACTTCCAGCTCATGTAACCAACGTAGGTATGCCGATGGTGAAGAATATAGAATGAACAAGTTGTCTAGACTATCCACAACGAAGAATATCTAGTTCTGTTACAGCCTTCATTTTCACTGTGAAAACTGTCCCTTATGTTTATCCTGACCTGACTTTCATATTTACTTATTAATATTTTAATATTTACTTATTAACTTTTTAATATATACCTATTCATTTTTACATTCATAATTTCTTTTTTGTGTGTGTGTCCCCAATTAGCAGCAATGCTAAATACCCCAGACACGTTAATAAAGGTTTTTTGTTGTTGTTGTTGTTGTTGGCTATACAAACAATGAAAATGATCGGAAGAAAAACTAGCCTGCAAGAGCATCCAGATTTTTTTGGTTCTTTTTTTTGTGCATGAAACAACAGCAGAAGTCAAAGGCTCCCTGAGCCAGCTCATGGATGAATAGTTGACTTTTGCCTCTGTGGCAAAACGAGTCTTTGTGCAAAACTATTCGTATGAAAATGCATGTCACCTGTACGTTCATTCTCTTGAAAATCAAGTCATTTCCATGTAAAATGTTTTGCATGAGCATTCGTTCTAAAATAGAGGCAAACAGCCACTCCAAAGTGGAAGTAAAGTCTGCATATGAGCCAAGTGGCCCATCAGGTCGGCACTTATCCCTGTTTCTGTAGCATGAAGCAACTAGGAGTATTTCTACTATCCCTGGATGGGATGCTAGTACTTATTTATACACCTGAGTGGAAAGAGGCACTGTGAGAGTTAAGTGTCTTGCTCAAGAACACAATACAATGTTCCCAGCCAGGGCTGGAGGCCAGACTGCTCGAAATAGAAAAGAAAATGCAAAAATAAAATAACAGGTTGTTTACACAGACAGCTTATAAATTTTAAAACGGATAATTAATTTCGATTGAAATTGGAACATTGTTATCATATTAACTTGTACATGATGTAGTGTCAAAGAATAACAACAGTCTGTTTCAAAATAAAATCATTAAATGAGAGTTCACCATATTTACCAGTCAGTCCAAAATTGACAATATAATTATGCATACATGTATGAGTCAACAGTGCATTTTGGGTCAAGGTAAATTGGTTATGGTCCTTGTTCAGTTAAAATTGTGAAACCTCTATAATAATGATTACTATTATGCAAAAATTACAATACATGATTTTGAAATTTATTTTAGACAATCAACTTGAGAATGCCAGGACTGTCAAAAGTATTTTGCCCAATTTCACTTACGTGAGACACGGCTATTGGCAAAATCTTGTTTACTTTAAGCTAAGTCAAATATAAACAATTTGATTGTAGCTTGCGGGTAAACAGGAAATCTATAGAAAAAAATACATATTTCCTTCAATATTATAAGAATGATTTCAGACAGTTTTGTTTCAATCATGAACCTGAAGTGAAGGGAATGTTTTTATTTACAATTTATAAGGTTTTTTCTCTATAGAACTATGTCCATGGAGAGGAGGAAGGGGAGTAACAAAGCTTTGTACAAAGAGGCTCTGGCCCAAGGTCAAAGACCTATCCATTTAACAGTGTTCTTGATAGGAAAGGCTTTCCTTTCACATACATGTAGCTTCTAGCCTGAAACCCCTTTCACAAACCTAATGTGGCCCACTAGATCTTATTTCTGGGATAAATAATCAAAATTATTAATGTTTGAAATCCCTGTCCTGTTAAGTCTTATAATACCTCCAGCCGGAAAAAAGTGCACCTTTAGTCAACTGTAGGAAGAAGTCCCCCAGCTTGGTGCAATAAAATAATAAGGATACTACATACTGTATTGCATGCAAGTAAAATAACAATAATTTTCTTTCTTGGACACAAAATTCACGGTTTTTTATTCCTGTATATCTTGGTAATTGTTTGTGCTAGTCTCACTAGCAATGCAGCAATATTCAAAAGGATTGCAGATATGTCTCTACTAATAGATTTTTGAAACAATTACAGAACATACTAATGTTGACAAGTATCAAGCATTCTCTTCTCCATAATTCAAGTTTTGATGTCAATTTGTTTAAATCTCTCATTTCTAGGAGCAAAAAAAATTCTACCTAACCAGCCACCATGCGTCCGGCTTTTTTGACACAGTTGGACAGCATATCTTTCTCGCAAACAAATAGAACTACAAAGTCTCTTGGACTTAATTTGTTCATCCATCACTAAAATATTACATGTACAGTGTATATTTACTCAATCGTACATGAAGGTTGCCATGCATCTCATCCGTGAAGAAATTTTCACTCTGGTTGAACTAAATGGAATACCAAAAAAATGTAGTGTGAACGACAACAAAACTAAAAGATAAGGCAATTCAAAATTTTTGTCCCCTAAGTATTTAAAAACAAGCTTACAAATTTCAAGCTTGCAATACTAACACAGGCAGAATTTCAATGTGTGCGTACAAAATAAAACAATAAAGAA
Source organism: Orbicella faveolata (assembly GCF_042242905.1). NCBI lineage: Eukaryota > Metazoa > Cnidaria > Anthozoa > Scleractinia > Merulinidae > Orbicella > Orbicella faveolata. The sequence goes on from NW_028301552.1 coordinate 24,528,119, forward strand.
ACAATGAAACCAAAACTTAACAAGAGTTTAAGCTTACCTTGGACTCCACAGCGAGAGAAAACGAGTGGAAACCATCAAATTCTCTTGTCCAGAAAAAAAGCTACGAGCTTAACTTCCCCCATATGCTAATCACAATCTCACTTTCTGGCTTTGTCCTACCGGGTGTTATATATCAATTCTTTGACCTTGCTGACTGTGCTGTTGTGAATGATACATGACCACAGTCATAAATACCTCTACCAGCTTTCATCTAGGTGTGAGCAAAAGCCGATGGGCAAAAACAACATATTTACGAAAGAAGATCACATGAGACCAAAATGGCCAACGTCAATCTTCGAGGTGTTCGACAAACTCGTGCCCAGGCTCTCGATTTATCAGGCAAAAATTTACGCCTTTCTAGTCTCCCCTCGTCAAAGAACCTTCCTGAGGACGACTGAACACTCTTGCACAAAAGCAATACTTAGCAGGGGAGGTAGGAGAAAATTGTTTAATCCAGGTTTAATGAATAAATTAATTAGAATGGAGTGAGTGAGTGAGTGAGTGAGTGAGTGAGTGAGTGAGCGCCATCCGACTGCCTCCTAAGCTCATGGATGTTATTTCATCCATTAGCAAAAAGGAAGCACTCTAAGATTAAAATTGGACAGTACAGTCCATGCCACAGCACCAGACAGACTCTCAAGTTTAAGAAATAACCCACTTTTCTTTCTTTAGCTAGGACAAAGGATTTAGCATTGAAATTCATGTAATAGGACATACCAACCTGCGGGCTTTGTTAGCTGCACCAATAATTTGCCTTGCTACATTTCTCTATCATACACGTATCTGTAATTTATAGACATTTTTGCCATATTCACATTTGAATAACACCTTTGATCAATATTATACCTCAAACTACCCTAACATTTACAGTTTTCGCACACTGCAACATATACAGCTTTCAGAAGCCAGTCTACACTACAGTTAAACTTTGTTTAATAAGGTCACTTACATGAGACACAAGGCATCTGTCTTTCATCAGAGGAAAAATATCATGAGGTAGTTTGGGAAACCAGAGCAGCATCTTTGTGGCTCCTACAACAGATGTGATACAGCATAGTGGACCATACTTCCCCTTCACATGACAGCTTACTTTGAGAAGAGATGCTGTAAGATCCCTTAGAAAAGTTTCTTTACTGGGGTCTGCAAAAAGAAGACTAGTGAGACAATCTCAGATAACGCAGAGTACAATTTACGACTCTGACACAGTAGTCACACAGGTCTTTGCCCCTGCCATTCTCTCCCTTGGTAGTCAACTAGGCTTTTTCCCCTTTGCAGAATATGAGTGGACAAAAACTTGATAAGACGTAATCTTAGCAGTGTGTATGTTTCATGTTTGTATTTCTTTCAAGGCCCAAAAATAACTTACAATTACCATTTGTCAAGATGGTGTTAAATTTTACTGTGGTATTTTATGTTGAGTTTCATTCATTTTAAATCCAATAATATGGAGAAGTAGCAAATGTGACAATTTTACTTTTCACACCAACATTTGTAACTTGATACTTTTGTTTTCCTCGCCAATGTACGGAACAAGTTACCTTTGTTTCCTCAAAAATATAAGAAAGATGTGTATTTTTTTTACTCGTGGCTGGAGATAAATGGAATATAAAAGTTAAATATCTGCTGAAAACTAGAAGATGAACGATTTTGTTTTATTTGAAATCAGCGATAAATAAGAACTAATCTAATTATCAAATAGTCACATCGAGTCATGGAATAGTGCGTCCATATTCTGTTGCCAGTTAACAATAAAACCACATTAAACTAATACACAATGCTATCGAGTAACACAACTGAGGAACATTTCAACGAGAAGTATTGGAGGTAGGGATTGTTACTTGATCAAAATTATATCCCACATCGGTGAGTGAGTCACCTCATAGACTGATGAAAATAATTGGCAGTTTCAGTAAATGCCACGGAGTCTGCGGCAATGATATCAAAGTTTTTTGTCACAAATTTACTAGTTTTACGCATAACTAACGCAAGGAAGTTTCAGCTGAATATGAACTTTTGACTCTCTTTCATAGAGGAGGAAACAAACAAGCTGCTAAGGAGAAGCAATTGTTTCCATTTTTTGTTTGAACCTTGGCAAACACACAATAGTTATAACACAGCAGACAACATTTTTTTGAATCGAGCTAGTGAAGATTGGAGAAGATACGCAGTCACAGTAGCGTTCTTTGCACTAACAAAAGAGAACTGAGGTTACCTGAAGTATAGCTGCCATAGAGTTTATTACCTAGAGATGAGTGATTGTAAAGCCGTAGAGCCATAGAGTTCATTATCTAGATGTGTGTGATTGTAGAGCTGTAAAGTTCATTACGTGGAAGCAATCATCAAGGAACGAGTTCAGGCGTGAAGTTGAATAAAAAGTTCTACAACAGACCAAAAAGCATCGGTAGCCATGGTAACATGCCACCATTTTATATATACATGCAAGAGAAGAAGTAAAAAGTGATCGGTGATCAAAGCGTAAAGGTGTAGCACTCTATGAACACTCTTCTAAGGTAATATGAGGTCCATTAAACGGGCACCAATTGCTGCCCCAATGTCCAAACCTCTTCTCTTTTACATAAGGTTATAACAACAATATAGCTTCTAGCTTGAAATCCCTTTCATGTTTTTACAATAGACCCACTGCATCCTTTTCTGGATAAATTAGCAATTGATGATAGAAATACATACCCTTTTATAATTACCTCTAGCCTAAAAATAGTATACCTTAGTCCACTATAAGGAGAGCCCATTCCTTACAGCTTGATGCAATAGGAATAATAAGGGCCAACTTGATCATAATACATGACATAAGTCTGTATTGCTTGTAAACTTTGTACTTCATTTGTTCATGTTAGATGTGAAATGATTGATCACAGCTATGAAAATTAAGAAAACCCCATTGGCTGACTTTTCTCATTCTTGCTCTTTTGAAATAATTACAGTAATTTTAGTAGTACAGTCAACTCTTGTTATAGTGGAAAGCTCAGGGATGTTGTTTATTGTCCGTAATAGCAAGAGTCCATAATTGCTGGTTGTGAGATAAGAAGTGCCCTAAACATGCAATAAATAACATAAGCCCCAGTGAAGAAGCAAGGACTATTGTGCAGACAACAAAAAATTGACGTGAAAATGAACATTCCAGAAGTCTTTTGAAGTATATTTTGACACATGAATAACAGCAGAATGTAATTTTATTTAATCATGTTGTGTGAGAAGTACATGGTGTCTGCTCTATCAAGAGTCAATGCAATAAAATTGTCATTTTGGTACCACGAAAGTCTCCGTATTTCCTTAATAGCATGAGTTGTCATGTTATCCACAAAATGACATTTTAATCAGTTACATTCAACGACTGTTTTTCTTTCATAATTCTAGCATTGTTTATTTTATCGCATGATCATTACATATCCGTTCTTTGGCTAGGCATATAAAGCTCTATTCATTTTTATTTCCTTTTTTTCAGAAGGCATGCATCAGATTAGTCTTTCCTTAAGCATGTTTACTGTGTTGTAAGGAGTCCACCACACTGTTAGGAACTATCCTAGAACTTTTGGAGTTGTTTCAACTTTAGGAGATTTGGAGCTCTTACCCCTAGAGTTAAGATCAGACGTAAGCCACGATGTAGACCTTGTAGTTTGTTTTTCCTTCTTTTTCCTACATGGAGTATTATCGTAGTTTTTGCTTCTTCTGATGTAAAAATCGAAGGTTTCCTTTCAGTTTTCACTGCAAGTGCTCTAAATAGTTGGACTAGCCTGATTTTAACAAACGCGTTGAATCTTGCTGACTGCCTAGTACTTCTCTGTGGTTGATCTGGTGAACTCCAGTGCCTTACGCCACGTGTCTACGACACTGGAAACGTGACAGGAGTCATTTCCAATCATACCTCTATAGCTTTTATCTGGGATCTGGATTTTGTCCGTAATAGTAAGTGTCCTTAATGATGGGGTGTTCGCAAGGCAAGAGATGACTGTACTTGTGTATTAGTTACATGCAAACTGTAATTAAGCATACATACCAAACTGTGAAACAAGTAAGTGCAGCTTTACGACTTGTTCACAAATTGTTCTAGTTTGATAGCGTACTCCCTGTAATTAGATTTACAAGATATAAGTTAGGATTCCACTGCCTGTAATAAATCGACAATCAATATTTAGCACTGGGTTCACCTCAACTGGATGGTCCCAGTGGGTCCAGACATAGTTCAGAAGTTTGGTTGGAATAGGTGATGTGCCATACAATTTGTCCTTTATCCATGACTTTTCGCAGCTATAGCTGATAGCTATTTCCCTAAAACATGAAATAACAAATAACAACAATCATCAGCAAATAAACTTCAATCAATAGCTCCAGAAATAACCCATGAGCATTGCCGAATACAGTTTTTACCTCATAGGAACTAAGAACAAGGTATACTACAATAAAGTACTGGTTTTATTTCCAAATGACATTTGAGTCACTTACAAACTTCATTGCTTAGTAAACTAGTAAACTTTAAACACAATTTGTCTTGAATTGATTGCCATATAATTGACTATTTAGCCCAAGATGGTCTAACATTATCAATTCACATATGCAGAGCCCAACAAGGTGATAATTATTTGCATTGACTCTACTTGCTTCATTTTATGCCCTCAAGAATTTTGTAACATTATTTTCCATGAATTGGCTACAAAACACTTTTGTCCTAAATGACAAGTTGATGTTTGTGTTTAACTGTTTCACCAATTTGAAGTTGATAATTATTTGCCTGTTTTGAATGCTGGGCATTTCGCTTCTGCAACATGTATTTTAGGATTTCAGATTTCCTGCACCCCACCATGTTTATTTTTGCAAAGCTTCATGGGAAATTATGACATCATTGTGCGGTTGGACGTTTTTTAAAATACAGCATGGCGTGAATCTAGGGATACAGAAGTGTTTCTAATCATTTATAATTCATATTTAGAATGAATATCTACAGTTCCAACTAAAAATGGTCTTCTGAAGACTCCACACTCTCTGGCCACAGAATGACATAATAAATTACCATAAAGTAAACATGACATCATCCTTGTGATTTAAACTGAAAATTAAACACTTCTCGTTCAAACCACTTACAGAGATATCCACTTAAAACCCAAGGATCCATTTAAGAGAACCATTAGGTATACTTTGGAATTTGAACTGCTTTTTCAGCCGAGTCCTTTAAACTAACCTGGCCTGACTTGTCCACAGAGTGAGGGTTTGGAAGGCTAGAAGAGATCTGCTGGGTTCCCTTAGGCTGAAAAGAGCACACACATAGTTCATTGAACCTTGAAAATGTTTTACTGAATGTGTACATTTCAACAAATTAACAGCAAGATATTAGTATCTAAAGAAAGTGTTGGGCTGCACTGGTGGGTAATTATTCATCAACTTTAAATTGATAAAGCACCTCATGTTACTACGTAGTCCATCTGTTTTTCATGGAATCAATCACATTTATTTGCATGGTCATGAAATGTCCACCAATAAGAGTGTGAGGATCAAATCAGAATCTAATTTTAGCATGGAAATGAGAATCATATTCTCTGGTAGCACAGGCATTCTAATTACTCTTCCCTTTGCAGCTCATTTCTGCTTCCTTGCAGACAAAAAAGAGCAAATCAAACAAAAGCCCTCTGAGAGGAAATGTGGTGAATAGCTGAAAAAATAAAGAATTGCAGGGTTGTGGCTTTATTGGAAAGTATTGTTTTTAAATGAGTGCTTGACACATTTTTTTTCTTAGTTGGACCTTTTATTTTGAAAAAGCTCACATAAATACATAATTGCAATTAAACTACTTACAATAAATTTACCTATAATATGTTAATTACTATAAACTACTTACTACTTTTTTTTCAACATTAACATTACGCTACGTACAACACTTACGAGTAACTAATGTACTACTAATAATAATAATATATAATTACAACTGATTTCTACAGGATATATTCTATTCAATTTACGTAATTGCTAAGATGAAAATTTTGAGGGTTTTTTTTTGGATTGTGAGAAGTAGAGGACAAATTGAACTAAGCAAAGCCTTCTATTTTCAACGTAAAATTTAGTTTCTAGATGAAAACATCCCAATTACATGCATGTTGGCTGATTTTCTGGAAGCGAAAGTAGAATTTGGCACAGAGGAGGCAGAAATTTAGTTTTTTTTATTTTATTATCGTTATCAGTAGCTGTTCTGGAGAGTATTTCTTTTGCATTTAATGTGATGGAAGAGTTTTCCTTTTCATTAAACCAGCATAGCACTTTCCAGAGAAAGTCGACTGCAATATGACAACCTAAGAAGGAGTGAAGTAAAGAGTCATCATCCCCGCAGTAGCGACAACTCTTGTTGTCTTCAATTCCGTATAAATGTAATTCTTTCTTTGTGGTGACAATACGATGAGCAAGTTTGTAAAAAAATTCTTTTAATTTGTTTTGCTTACAGATTGACTTTTTCTGCTTTAAAACTGTGTTCCAAGAGAGAGTGAACTGTGGAAGGTTGCGTTGCCACTTGCTAGGGCCAGTCCTGCAAGGTTCCTTCCTGTTCAAAAAAAGGCAGTAGTAATCTTTACATATTAATTTAGATAGGTCGATCAACAGCGACGGTTACAGGTGAAGAGTGGAATTCCCTGGAGTAAAACTTGAACTGGTGCCAAAAGAGTCCCTTGCCTTTTCCAGAAGTTGTTTAGGGATAGCCGACAGAATTTGAAAATAGACAGAAATCTGCAAAATTCAAGTACATTCCACTGGAATCAAGAATGTCACAAATTCAGTAGACTCCTTGGTCTAACCAATCCTGATAAAACACAGTTTTACCACCTATTTGTATTTCTTTGTTGTTAAAAAGGATTAATTCCTGGTCTCCGTTCGTGTCATAGATACTCTTTAGTTCCAAAAAGAAACTCAGAATTTGCTTGTACAAGGATGGCATTTCAATCAACTTTAGGAAATTTTCATTAAAGTTACAGTGAAGCAAGAAGTATAAGCCCACATATTTCTTAAAGAAAAAACATGGGATGACTTTCCAATTTTCTGTCCCCAGGCTGTCACTTTTTAGGAACCTTTGAATCTATGCCAAATGTAAAGCCTTACACAAAGTTTCAATGTGTGATACACGCAGTCCACCTCTTTCATAATCTTGATATAGAACTACCCTTTTAATTTTGTCCTGCTTTTCCTTCCAAATAAATTTAAAAATTGAAGATTGAATTTTTGCAATGTAATCCTTATGAATGTCTAGCACGGCAGCAGAGTGAACAATCTGTGAAATCCCTAGAGACTTAACGATTAAACAGCGCCCGGAGATCGAAAGTTGGTGAGATCTCCAGGTACCCAGTTTTGCATTAAGGTTTTCAATTTTTTGGTTGACATTTTTTCTCTCATTTCCCGCCTTATTGTAAGAGATATGAATCGCCAAGACTTTAAGCAGTTCTTTCATTCATATGAAGTTGAGAGGTCTTTCCGTACGCTGTCTCCAAGGACCTAGCCAAAGAGCTTTGGTTTTGGATTCGTTGAGTGCTTGACACATGTTCTCTGCATCATAGTGCCCAACATTAGGGACTTTAAGACGTGAAGATGGGAAGCTCAAGACAGGAAAAACTTGCAAGTTCCGTCATCTCGCCAAAGACAAAATCCTTGAGATGTGTATTTCTCGTATAGGACGGTGACGTCAATACCTTGAACTTAAAGCTTTTCACAAAACTAATGACATTCCAAAGTCTACAGATCGTAAAAATCTGATTGTATTAAGCTGAAACGATGGTGAACAGACGACACTGAATTTATTTTTCTTTATACATATGAAGCAAACATCTCTCATCTGTCAGTATTATTTCCACAGGAAAACAGGAATAAAGGTTGTAACACGCTCACAACACACTTCCACTTTGAGATAAAACAATTTGACTTCACCATGCTGAAAGTAAGTTCAGGAACACACTTCAGTAGTAAACTCTTTAATTTGGTTGGACACACTAAGAATGAATGAATGAATGAATGAATGAATGAATGAATGAATGAATGAATGATTAGATTCATGTTACAAAAGGGAACGTTTTTCTGTTCCCTTTTGTAACTTTGTTCCCTAATGTAACATCTAAAAGGTTACATAAGGGAATTTGTTCCCTTTCGTAACATGTTCAGTGTTACATTAGGGAACATGTTACAAAAGGGACCAGAAAAGTGTTCCTTTTTGTAACCTTTCTCAAGTTCCCTTTTGTAACCTAGCTGATGTGTTTTCTAACTTGTAAATCTGCTCTATTTAGTTGCAGTTTTCTTCTTTCTTTTATCTTTCTGTTTAGGAGGAATGTATTAAATGCTGAAACTTGTTATTTTGGCGAATGCAGATTTAAGCCGGCTTAAATCTTCCAATGCAAATTAGCTATTTATAGCTTTCGTATCATTTAACGCTTATTTTTACTGAATTTTACGCTGAAGGCCTCTATTTTCGTTAGCTTCATTTTTTTTTTTAAACTAGTCGGATATTACGTCCGTTTCCGCTGAGCATTGGAGCAATAACAGCCAAAATACTATTACCAAAATACCTCATAACATGGTAACATTTCAGGAAGAAATTACCACGATTTTAGCTCTAAAGCAGACCCTGCGAGAGAAAATTTAATCTGTATTGAGGTTATCCATAGTTTTACTGACTTAGGTCGATTTTTCACTCCAGTTCAAAGCAAACTTGAGCGCATGCGCATTTCGTCTTAAAAGGAATAGCTGCTGATAATGAATTTCAAGTAAAGCAATGACCGATGGTTTCGGTTGTTGTTGTTGTTCTTTTTTGCTATTTTGATGCCTTTAACTTAAGTCAACAAAATAACACCTAAAACTTTTTGTAGCTTTCGTGAAGTGTTCTGCAGTCTTGTATTTTTGTAGTTTAGATTTAAGCTTCTCCTTTTATTGGAGCACGAACGCGTAAGTTTTTATTTGTCAGAGAAGATTGCTGTTAGACCTTTGGTAAAGGACACGTGTTTCGTAAGGTTCGTAAGTTGACAAAATGATTTGACGTTCCATTTTCTGTTACTAAGTTCCCATAGTATTTTGCTTTGCATTTGAACCTTTATTAACAATTATTGAGACGGAGTTGTCCAGTGAGGTTTTTCATCTCCTGAAAGGTTGACTGTTGCTGTCAAGAACTTATACTGCGTTCGCGTTTATTAAATGTCATGACTTGTTAAAACTCCTACGATCTGCATAAGTTTATTTATGTTTCATTCAATAATGGATATACAAATCAGCACTTGATAGGCTACCATAGTCTGCCGAAAGTTTCGCGATCAGCTGCATGTGCAGCGGTTTTGCCCGATCGTGACTAAAACACTACACGAATACATACGAATAACATAAGGATACATACGAGTACATGCACGTGACATACGAATACATATGAGTACATTCGAGTACCATACGAGTTCATACAACATACGATTACTTACGAGTAACATACGTATACATACGGACATATATATGGACTTTAAATGTACTTATGTTAAGAGAATAATCAAGATTTACAAATTTGAAAAAAAAGTTAGACCGTTTTACTCCTTACTTGAGGAAAGGGAGAGGGGTTCAATTCAATGTGGCAAATGTGGCACACGCACATGTGTGCGGTACCCGCGCATGTGTGGCACTTGCACACGCTCGCGTGTGTCTGCAAAACATGACCCGCGCACGTGTAAAAATGTAATGTAACAAGAAAAATAGTACATTTGGTGTTTATTACCCTCCTGCCATCGTATTTTGCTCCTGCGTATTCGTATGTAACCTGTATGTTACCGTAAGCGTCTGTATGTATCCGTATGTTACTCGTATGTACTCGTATGTTACTCGTATGTATTCGTATGTACTCGTAAGTAATCGTATGTACTGGTATGTATCCCTATGTTACTCGTATGTATTCATATGTCACTCATATGTACTGGTATGTACTAGTCAGTGTATATACATTTCATGTTTATTACCCTCCTGCCATCGTATGTTGCTCCTATGTATTCGTATGTAACCTGTATGTTACCGTGTGCGTCTGTATGTATCCGTATGTTACTAGTATGTATCCATATGTTACTCGTATGTACTCGTACGTCACTCGTATGTACTCCTAAGTTCTCGCACGTACTGGTATGTATTTGTATGTCACTCATATGTACTAGTAAGTAGTCGTATGTACTGGTATGTATCCCTATGTTACTCGTATGTACTCGTATGTCATTCGTATGAATTGAGAGTTGGATATCGACTAGCACAATTTAGGGAGTGATCATGTGCGCAATTCCAAAACCAACTGAATGCGGGGCACAAGGCTGATTTCGAAATTTTCTTGCCTGATTACTCCCTGAGTGGTCCTCCTTTCGATACAGTTACAATTACTACCTGACGCCTAAACGACGTGAGTTCCTAGTTACAGGTATACAACTGGAAGTTGTTTTCCAATTAGAAATCGAGATAACAAAAGATCTTTAAGGGATACTACCTTATTAGGTTTAAGGGAACTATGTCTTCAGCTATGGGACAGTCTTCGTTCAAGTATGCTGCTGCGAGGGACTGGAATGATCTTCCCAAAGAGTTAAGGGAACTCAGCTCTGTTTTTAGTTTTAAAAATAAGGCTTTTTTTTTAGTATTTCTTAGACGTAGATCTCAAGGAATATAATTGTACTGCTCGTAAGTGGGTACATACTTTTCTGATTTTTAATATTCTTCTGATATAATTGTGTGGATATATTTTTAGATGACTATATTTTATATTGCTGATCACCGGTTTATACCAGCTACTCCCTTAGGTTCAGCTGATGGGTTATTTATCAGGATAAATAAAGATTTTATTATTATTTTTATTATTACAACAAAAAACATTCAGAAGACGAACTACATTTTTAAGACGCATTGCATACGATACACGTGCCATGTACTTGATGTGTGGGTCAAATCAAATCATGTCAAACACTGTAGTGAAGGATGCCCGCTGGACTTGAAAGAGAATGCGCTCTGTGTACGCCCTTTCTGGGGTAAGGGCTGCCGACAAACGGAGAAAGACCTAAGTGGGCATGGCCTTTAAGGAAAAATTCGTGTTTTAAGACAGAGCACTGTGTTCTTGTGTGCATGCTTGAGGTAAGCACTGCGATCATTTTAGTTAAGTGCGTGTTCATCTTGGATACTTAACATTTTCTGTGCACAAAGCAATTTAGACAATCCACATTAACAGATCTCCTCCATGAAAGGTGAGAAAGCAATCACTGATTGAGCTGTGCAATGCGAACCAGGACGACACACAGTACCGCAAATAGGCCTAAATTACAGCACTTAACGGGAAATGATAGCCGCGGATTTTCTGGCATGTGCCCAGAACAACAAGAGGAAGATGATGACGAAGTGCTATGTTATCAGTTAGCTATGTTGTATGACCAGTATAACTATCGCAACAGAAAATGTGCACAATTAAAAGGAGGAACAAACTGACGTAGAAACTCAAAACTAGAAATGAAAATGTCATAACCTTGACGTTGCTTGATGCTCTATTGACCACGCCTAACACGTAGCGGAAGGTATCACGTTCGTCGGTTTGATAATTTTCATTTAAGTATGGAAATTCACTTTGCAGCCTTAGAACTCTACTGTTGCATGCATTAGCTGTTAAATAACAAAGAAACCTAGAACACGAGAAATAGTTAGTGACAAAATGTCATAGTGGCATTTTTTTTTCCGGACCGTGTTTCTTTTTGTCACTTAAAAGAAATGGTTTATGCAGGCTATTAAAAAAAGATCTAAAATGAAATCAATACAGGGCTGTTTTTTCTGTGGTATATACTTTGTGAAACGGAAGTCTACATATGTAAAATAAATCACATCACGCCAAAAATATATATATATTTTTTTTCAAAAATGCGCTAATGTTCCTTTTTGTAACATTACGGCACCGATGTACAGTTTGGAAAACATTTCCTAAATCATAGAAAAATATCAATATATTTTTTGAATTGATTTCTTTTTGTTATAAAAAGATCGCTTAAATTAAGCCCAAAATTCCACCATCAACCGTAGTATTTAAACAGCGCTACGGCTTCGCACACGAAATTCGATAGAATACGTAAAAACTGGAATTTAACATTCTATGCCTTATTGAATAGTCTTTACAAAAATGTCTATATTTCAAAAACCACTTGATGGATTGCCTTGAAACTTTCGTGGTACTTTCTTAATATATATAGCTACCATCCCAACGAGTTTCAATACAATTCATTGAATTAGACTTCCGTAATAACAATTTTCTGTAAAGAGAGCAACCTTTGCGGACTTTTTGATTTCTTGAAACCTTAACTCGACCATGTAAAGTATATCAAAACGCTACAGAATTTTTTCTCGCCTTTCCTTCCAAACTAAAACTTCTGTGGAAGTTCCACGGCATATGTACACTTTGTTGACGCTTTTCTATAACGCTGATAGCACATAATTCTGGATTTATGGGATAAAAGTTGGGCGAATCCACGACTATGTTCCCTAATGTAACATTTTTTGTTCATTTTGACTCTTACTCAGCCAAACGAGAAATTCAACAATCTTCATACCAATAAAAGAGGACATTAATAGCTTTCAAACAATACCAAAATCATTGAAGGAAATTAAATTTTAAACGATAAGGCTAAAATTGAAAAAATGTTACGTTAGGGAGCAACAATGAATCTAAGAATGAATGAATGAATGAATGAATGAATGAATGAAAAACTTTATTTAAAATGCAGTAAAAATATCAGTATAACAATAATAGAAAAGAGAAATACATCACATGTGAAATTTTCTATTTACAGGTTTACATATTTGTTGGTGGGAGTCCGATGCAGAGAACCATTTATTACTGCTTCTCTTGAAGATGTCTAAGGATTTTGTAGTGTGAAGTTCTTCTGGAAGATCGTTCCATTGAGAAGCTCTGCTGTAACTGAAGCTATGCTTCAGGTAGTCAGTTCTTGGTTTTGGTAAATACAATTTTTGTCATGCGTCGTAAAGATCAAAGGACAAAGTTCTCAGAGTGAACAATCGTGTTACAAAGATAAACTGGGGTGAGCTTATTAACGCATTTGTACATTAAATTCGCCTCTCGCTTCACCCCTCTACCTGATGAGTTATCCCAGCTAAGCGAGTTGAGAAGATAGGTAGAGTTTGTATCATAACTTGATTTAGTAATTACTCTGGCAGCATGATTTTGTAGTTTTTGAAGTTTCTCACTCAGCTGTTGAGACAAGCTATCCCAAAGAACAATAAAATGTGCACAAACTAACAATATAGTCAAACAAAGAAGCGTATTAAACTTCGAAAACAAAAGAAAGCGTGCAACAACACACTTTAGTGTGTGAAACAGCACAACATGCTTAAGAGTGATTTTCTGAGTGTCGAGAATTGGAAGACAGTCACAAAAATCGATTTTTCTTTTATTTTGCTAAAACATACCTTTGGCTTAACTTATTCAAGGAAAAATAGTTTAAAGTTCCAACAATTTATTTTATGGCCAAAATTTAAGAAAGTTCGAAATTTGCATATAATGGCGGTTTTCTCGGCTTAAGGTGACCGAACACAGTTTTTGCACGCGCTTTTGCTGATGCAATTCAGCGCGCGCACAAGCATTGCAAAAAAACAAACATGCCGTCAATAGAGCGATCATTTTATTTACTCAACACCTGCACTATCTGTGCTATTTTTCTCTATAACTGAACGCAGTGTATTGATGGCTTTAGTCTTTTATTACAAAGATATGTTAGAAGAGGTAATGATGCAAAGAAGCCAGCAATTCTCAGCTTTTTCTTTGTTACCGAAAGAACCCAGTTAAATGCAGCGCATGCCTGGTAGGTCAAAAAATTGCGATTGAATGAAAATTGCACTCTTGGAAATACGCCTATTTCTGGAAAACCACTCATTAGAATTTCACGAAATTTGGCACGAAAATACTTTAGGAAATAAGTAACTGGAGTATTGAAAATAATTGAACTTTAATGAAGGGTATTTTGTACAGCCACCATCTGTGTCTCTTGGCAAGAAACAAATAAAGGCCAACTTTGACTAGTATAAATGGCCCCTGGTATATATCATTTGGTCAAAATATCTACATTTTAGGAAACCTTGGTTATTGTTTTTTTCACCCAAAAAGTTATAGCTCTGGGAATTAAAATGTTCTCCGTCAGTAAAATAAAATGTTACAGCATGTAAGCGAGTTCAATTTTATGCAAATCACAAGGTTATTCTTTGGAAGTCAATGGTTTAAAACAGAAACAATGACTCACCGTTACTTACGTTCCTTCTGCTGCTATAGAAACGATTTTAACTTCCCAGGGTCCTTTTGAGCTGTTCTGTAAAATATTTCCAGTAAAACAGCGAGCATAAACGGCCATAAAATTCGACTAGGTCGACAATGTTTATATTTGAGATGAGACCCTGAGTGGCACACACAGTCCTGGTTGTTTTCATCATCTTGCTCAGTCGAGTGTCCTTTAAAAATGATAGAATGCGCTTCAAACCGTAGCAAATTAGTTTCTCGTATCCATATGCCTCATGTCGATTCACGAGTAAATAAATCAGTTCCCGTACATTGAACTAAAATCTTGACTGAGCTCTGAGGTCACCTGATATGTCATTATGTTACTTTTCCCCAGTCTCACATTATAGCGTAACGCTGTATTTAAGGATGCTCGTGAGAAAAATTTTCCAGTCGATAGATTTTTTCTTAATTTTTACGGCAGTCAGATAATGAGTTACTTGTGTCAGAAATGCAAAAAAAAAAGAAAGGGGGTCACCGACTTCATTTCAGAGATAAAGCATGTAGAAAATGACCTGATTTTGAAAATCCACCATGGTCTACAGAGGTTTATAGTTAAAAATATTGAATGTGAGTCAAAGGAGGCAAATGATCTTACTGGATAGCACCACTGCCTGTGGTTTTCAAAGCAGCAACTATCCGGGTGAGATCTCCAGACATCGTCAGTTACACGGACTAATAAGTGGAGATAAATAATGCCTTTGGCAGTGAATGTGTTTTTTAAAGGCAAGAAAGGAACGAGCTGAGGACGCGAATCTCACACGAAAAAAAATAAGCTTTGCTCTCGCTGCTCGTTTATCACCAGCTAACTAAAACGGCACAGCCTGTGTTTCTGTGTTTTAGTCATTTCAAAATTACCAAATTAAGGAAACTCATCATCATTAGCAAACCTTAAAAAAGTGATCTGAGCATTATACTCAGTCTACCCTAGATATTCTGGCCTCCAAATTTACAATGACAAGAATTAAAATCTTTGCAGTCGGAGTGGAGGCAGTGTGGCTGAGTGGTTAGGGTGCCGGCCTTGAAATCCAGAGGTCATGGGGTTAGAGTTCCGCTCTGACCAGTAAGCTGGAGTTGTTTCTTGGTAGACCCCAGTTCAACTCCTCGGTCACACTTGTAAATAGCCAACTGGTTTGCCTCCCACCAGTTGGGATTTTTAAGCCTGGTATGTTTATTTGCAATATTTGTTTCTTTCAGTTTAAGTGGCATGCCTGAAAACTAGCTAGTTGTAGATAAGTGTATCGACCACCATAAACATTCAACATTCAACAACACAATTGGTTCTTATCAACTTGGGCAATGCAGCTTTATCCATAGGGTTCAAATATCAATTAAGGTACTTTGATTGTTGCAGTCGGTAGAGATTGATTACTTGACTTAAATATATCCGATTTGTTGTTTTTTTGTTCACTGAATCCTCAGTGGCATCTGTCCACCTTCATCAGAGGAAATCTGACACCTTCAGTTTTCACTCTGATGAAGGTGGACAGATGTGACCAAAAATTCAGTGAATAAAACACTTGCAGGTCAGTTATATTTAGGCCAAATAATCAATTAAGATATTAGGTACCTTGCAAAGGGTTCCACCAGTGCTATAACAATAATACTTGATTTTCTCCATAAATCTATGTATATTAACATAATTGCATAGATCCTAGTCATTGATCTCTAAACTGACTTCAAATATTGTGCTTTCATGGCTTCAAGATCCCAAGCTGCTGCCAACTTGGAAGTATGCAATAAGCAGTAGGATTGGTGATGTTCCACGGCTCCCCACTGGTTTTGGGAAATCTCATGTGTGAAAAATGTTGATGATCAGCTTTCCTGGTCTAATCACGTTAAAGAAATGTGTAAAAAGTATATCTAGCCGTTTTATGAAGCTTGAATAGGCGTAGAAGTTTTCGTAGAGCGCTACGCCTCTACGCTTTTATTTCCAATCAATTTGCACTTCTCATGTGTGTTATACATATAAAACGGTGGCGTGTTACCATGTTTACCAACAGGGTTTGGTCTGTTGTAGGAGTTTTTATTAAGCCCTACACTTGAACTCATTCATAAACGATCATTTCGGCATAATAAACTCTATGGCTCTACGAACAAACGTATCCAAAAAATGAACTCTACAACTCTACAGCTCTCTGATCCTATGGTTCTACCAGTCTTCAGTTCTACAGCTCTAAGGCACTACAGCTCTATGCTCACAAATACCTAGATAATGAACTCTACTCCTTCATGGCTCTACCCTTCTAAGGCTTAACAGCTCTATGGCTCTACGGCTCTACGATCATACATATCTAGATAATAGTGACATATAAGTTGTACTAACGTACGACTAATAAACTAATACAACTAGTAAACTAATAAACTAGTAACTAGTAAAATATACATCATACTAATTAACATTCTGAAAGAAAAGCAAATATATGGTCATACTAAGGTACCAAAGCAAAGTAAAATATACGATCATACTAGGGCACTGAAAGAAAGTGAAAAATATACGGTTGAACTAACATACTGAAGGAAAATAAAATATACCGTCATACTAATGTAATGAAAGAAAGTAAAATGAAAGGTCATACTAATGTACTGGAGGAAAGTAAAATATAGGGTTGTACTAATGTAGTGAAGGAAAGTAAAATATACGGTCATAGTGCTGGTAATCTACTGAAGGACGGTAAAATTTATGGCCACACTAACGTTCTGAAGGAAAGTAAAATGTAAGGTTGCACTAACGTACTGAAGGAAAGTAACAGTGTGTTAGTATGACCGTATATTTTACTAACTGGGGATGTGACAGGAAAAAATGTAATGTGCACCATCAAAGTTTCCAAAAAAGATCAATGACTTTAACAAATGTGTGGTCACCCCTGTATTTTTTGTTATGAAATGGAAGTGGCAAGCCTATTCAACACATGATTAGTTTCTGGTTGGGAGGTTGTCTGGTTGTCTAAAGCTCTTTGCTGTCTAAAGCAAGCACAACATGTAAAAGTGCAAACAGCATACTGATTACGGGGCTAAATGTCGACCCATCTATACATCTCAGGGTCATTTCATGCACAATAATGGATGACCCTTGCTAGCAAATCGTTAGACTTGCACCTTCATTGGACTTACTGGTAATGACATCCTCACGCAGACTTCCTTTAGAAAGCAGTTTTAAAGTGTTAATCAGTTGGCTCTGGCTCAGATGAGTGTAGCCTGGGCTAAATTTAACACCAATTGAAAAGGGGAGAGGGGGAAGCGATAAATAGTAAAAAAGAGAGACAAATAAATGAAACATGCAGCAAGAAGTTCTCTACATTTCATGCTTGGTTAGCTTTACAAGCTGCTGCCATAGGGAAAGCAAAAAAAAAGAAATTCACAGGTTACATTAATGAAGGGGTTAAAATCTGTGAGCATGTTTTTGGAAAATCAGTCAGATATCCTGTTGAACCTTGGTTTCACTATTTTCAGGGAGGGGGAGGGGTTGGAGTGGGCTGCTATGTTTGGAGGGGTCACTACTTTTGAAGGGTCGATTACTTTGGCGGTTTGCTACTTTTGGGGGGTCATTACTTTCAGAAGTTTACGGTATTGCAATTAGTGAACATTTTTAGAGAGTTTTAAATGAAATGATGATGATGATGACAAAAACATTTCAGCACACAAAATCTTTGGACTGGTATGTAGATGTAATTTTGTGTCCAGAAAGAATACACCAATAAAACTCTTAACATCTTTAACTATAGTGAGACAATCTCAGATGGGGCAGAGTGCAGTTTATGGCTGTGATACAATAGTCACACAGGTCCTCACCCCTGCTGTTCCCTCGCTTCGTAGTCAACGAGGCCTTTTCCCCTTTGCAGAATATGAGGGGACAAAAACATCATAAGGCATAATCTTAGCAATGTGTATGTTTCATGTTTGCATTTTCTCTCAAGGCCCAAAAATAACTTACAAAAAAGTAGTAAGTGTGCATATATTTCGAAATGAGTCATTCAGTGAACTCAAAATAGCAAAAGAATTGAAAGATTTTTAGCAAAGGTCTCACTAGAACCAAACCAGAAATCAAATGACTTTTACGAGTTATCAAAGAACGGAAAATGTGAACAGAGTGTTACTACAGAAGACAGAAGAAAAAAACATTTACAAAAGTTTTAGGTGCTGATAAAGACATTGTGCATCGTGATCAAACTGTAGAAAACAAAAAGAAAGATGTCAGGTTTGACTCCAAAAGAGGCTTTTATCAGAGTGAAGAGAAGCGGAATTGTCATATTTATGTGACCTCTCTCATGGTTGTTATATTTATGTTTTTGCTTAAACAGAGTACATTATCAGCTGTTATTTTTCTATTTGTGCCAGTAGTCTTGTCATCTGTATATCATATTCGCATGTTTGCGTGGTATCAAATAACGCACTGTCAGATGAATGTGATGTATTCTTGGTTTTCATGTAATGCAGTATTTTTTTAAAAAACTACTTTTTCTCTGGAGGTTTTAGTTTTATCAGATGTAAGACCCTTTAGGAACTTGAAGTTTTACAATGGTTTAGCTCGACACATTTGAGTTTCCAAGCTTTGTGTTGCAAGACATTAAACGGCAACCCGAGAAGGCTGTCACATAGGTCAAAAGGTGAGTTATCGCTTTAGTGTTATTAACTGAACAATTGTTGTACTAGAAGAAGTGTTAATTTCAATGCACTGGAACTCTGGAGCGATAATTTTTGCTTCAATAGCAAAACTCAGTGGCAGATGTTTCCGATACTTTAGGGCCGCCACATTTGTACCCTGGCTTCATGGGGCACTGACAAAGCTCTCTCAATTTGGGTGAAACACTTCTCCGTATAACATGCGTATGAAAAACTGCAGAAACCTAATTCTTGGCAAGGTGGTTTATGTATCAATCATCTATCATATCCCAGATTCTTGACTTTATTTGTTGAATGGTTACAATTTTTAGTTTTGATCCCGGGGGTACAGAAAAATTGGTTGGGGGTCTGCAGCACGCCTCCCAGAACCCTTACCATATTTAAGATCAAAATCTGGGCTTTTCTCTACCCTATTTATGACTTGACCAAAAATTTGATACCCTATTTATTACCTGACCCTTAAATCCATACCTTGTTTCAGACCTGCCTTATGATTAGTTCCCTCTTCAGACCAATGTTAAACATAATTTGTGAAGGGCTTCTGTTGATGGTCTTATCGATAATGATGAAAATGTAGCGTCTTTTTAAAAACATACCCATGTCAAGACTAGATGGCAAAAGCCATAACCTATTTAGTACCAAAATAGCCGAAATCGATACCTATTTATGAGCAAAATGGCTGAAAACCATACCCTTTAGAGCCTCATACAACAGTATAGCCCACATAAGGGAGTATCCCCCAGGTTTTGATCGCATGAATTAGAAGCAATAATGAGAGTATCAAGTTTGCACAGAAGATGAGAAAGAAATGGTATTCTACACGGTCAACACTGAATCAAAAATCCTAAAGTAGTAGAGAGTCTAGGCAAAGATCCATCTCTGTATAGCTGTAATACATCATCAAGCGTGTACAAGAATGTGAGCTATGGAGGTCATTGCGCTACTCTGTGTGATGACATTGAAACAAATCCCGGGCCTCCTATAAATATGATCCTACCCTAACAATCAAGGCGCCGTATTATCAAGGTGATATTATGTACTTTGGTGAAGATGCTGCAAAATGTGCAATGTGTTGCTATGAGTTTGAGTGATTTGATTAATCATAAGATATAATCAAAGAGCTCTGTAAGCAAACTCATGAATTGAACAAATGAATTAAAACATCTTTTGGATTATGTTTCATGTTATCTGTTTTAGGGAATATTGTGGTTGATTTTCATATTCAGAGTACAAGCAGTAGTTCAGTGTTTGCTGATAAGGTACCAAAGAAACAAAGTAACATTTGGATAAGAAGGCATTACAATTG
Organism: Orbicella faveolata; assembly: GCF_042242905.1. Classification (NCBI taxonomy): domain Eukaryota; kingdom Metazoa; phylum Cnidaria; class Anthozoa; order Scleractinia; family Merulinidae; genus Orbicella; species Orbicella faveolata. The sequence goes on from NW_028301552.1 coordinate 24,548,386, forward strand.
AAACGATCATGCTATTACATTTGACAAGGGTGGAAGATGTCATGTGTTTTAAACATTTATCATTTTTGTTTCTGGTTCACCAGGAACAGTTGGCAGTAAATGCGGGTGAAAAGTGAAATTTACTGTCTAGCATTGTAAATATTGAAAAATCAAGGCAATACTATTATTCTCTCTATATCAAATGAGATAAATGGAAATGAGTTTTGAGTTTTGTTGCAAAATGGCATTTTCAGATTCTGCTTATAAGGACATACAAGGGCATGTTCATGACATTTTCGATGGAAGTTTCCGATGTAAAGATTTCGTGAAATGCAAAGTCCAAGCAATATTTTCATTTCAAGTTGCAACAAGGCGATGGGGAAACGAGGGTTATTTTCCTTTGTCAAGGGAAATTAGAGAAAATTAAGCAAAAAGAGAGGAACAGACTTCCAGCTCATGTAACCAATGTAGGTATACCAATGGTGAATATAGACTGAACAAGTTGCCTAGAGTGTCCACAGCGAAGAATATCTAGATCCATTGCAGCCTTAAGTTTGATTGGCTTTAAAACAATGAACATGATTGGAAGAAAAACTAGCCTGCGAGAGCATCCGGTATTTTTGAGTCTTGGCTTTTTTGTGCATGAAACAAGCGCAGAAAAAAGCAGGTGCCGTCGCACAGTAAAGAAAAACACAAGCGACTCAATTGAGCCACGTGTTTATGAGCTAGGCACAATTCAACTGGAAGTCCGATATTTTTGGACTTCAAATCGGATCTCTCCAGGGTTGCTCGTTTCCCACCCGCTGGTCAAGGGGAACAAAGACTCTTGGTACGAGACTGCTAGCATTCCAGTGGAAACTACCCACCAGTCTGTCCGAAAGAACAATTTGTGATATCACTGGAGATTTCAATCTTATCTGATACTCAGTGCGTAATTTTAGCTATTTGACCTTCAGGTTTGATTTGTAATACTTGATAAACAACTATACTGAGGCCTCATCCACACTATACCAAAGAAATGTGAAAATGCAGCTTTATTTCTATGGTTAGGTCTTCTGTCCACAATAATTCGCCATGAAAACGGGCACTCTTCAAACGAAAACACTGTTCAAACCCGAGGAATTTGAAAACGCTGGCTTTGTGTTTTAATGTGGACAGAAAACAGTTTCAAAATGCAGCTTTTCCAAAACAATGACGTCACGATTTCTTCAAACACAATTCCAAAATGACTGGTGATTGTTGCGTTTTCAAATTTCTCCAATGAAGTGTGGACGGGGCATGAGCGTTTGCAGTTCCAGGGTAGCCATTCAAAGTCAATGCTTACATAGACCAAAACATCCTGCATGAACGCCTCCAGATAGACTTACCACAAGTAGACTTCTACTCCTATAAAATAAAGTTGATTTGTTCCACTTGCTCGGATTTGACTTTAAAATTTGTGTAAGTTTTGGCACGAAAACACAGGTGTGACATAATGATTCACAGCCTATCCCTAATTCCCTGGATTTTTTTGAAATATTTCAGAGTGAGCGTAAGCAGAAAAATAAACCATAGTAACCACAGCCATGTATAAGATCACATTTCAAGACATCATTTATTTAAGGTTGAACAAATGACAGGCCAAAATATTAAAATATATCACCAAAAAGAAGTCAACTTGAGGTGTATTAAAAGTGATAACAAAATACGAAATTATATTTTTTCTTTACCATGTCACAAAAGCCGAGAAAATTGAACACGCAAAAACGGGTTAACTATTGACTTTGGAGGACAAAATGAAACCCAAAACAAAACAAAAAATTTCCATTATTTTACTATAGCAGATAACATCTGAGAAAACACCGGAAAATAAAAGCAAAAAGACATACCTAAACAACTATTTAAAGACAAGAAATCAGTTAATTTCTTCATGTGCAACAACTAATGCAGCGTAGTGAAGGAAAGGTGAAAGTTGTAAATAAAAAAGACGACAAAAACAAGCCAATTAGTTTGAAATAAATCGTATTTCAACTGTGCTAAATTAGTGCTTACTTAGCTCTTTTCTCAGGAGTTATATAGTAGCTGAATAAAACTAAAAAAAATGTATTTGAACGAAGCAAATAAACTAAACAAACACGGCCGCGGAGGTCACCGTCATTGAATATGCAGAAATCCACGGTGCAAAAATACTGTTCACTTTAAAAACCTAAAATTCCAATAGAAAGGTAACCAAATGGAAGAAACACGACAGGAAGTTCAATAACAATAAAGTTTCATTCAAGATGAGGCAAAAAAAAAGAAATATCTAAAAGCAAAAAAATGTTCAAAATTTAGCAGACGTTCTTCGCTGCGTGACAGCATGTTCAAATTAACTCTTTACGCTAAACCGAAAGCATGAGTTTTATTGGCCGTGGCTTTAGTAGTCGTTCAAGAATTAGAATTAAACTTCAAAGTAATACTGTGGACTACCACTTTTGTTTTCTAAAGTCCAGGAAGCTGCTTTAAATCCGCGATCTGTATTCAAAACCCACTTGAAAGTGCAACGACTTTATAAACACAAGGTTGTATTTACCTTCAGAAGCATCCTTAATTTCTGTGTCAGAACTTTCTGGCCCCAAAACTATGGCTTTGACTCCTTTCTTGTTCAGGCTGGACACCTGGTCTTCCATCAAGGAAATCAAAGGAAAAATAACAAGACAAACTGTCTCAACAACTTCTCTTTCACCATGTTCAAAAAGGTCCAACACAAACGGCCTAATGTGGAATGTTAAACTCTCTTCAGATCCAGTCGGTGATCGCGGCGACTAATGTATTTTCAACTACTACATTGATTCAGTCCGATTTCTTTGAAACCAAGCTTCTTGAACAAAACATCTTGTTTCAGCTTACCTGTGTTGTGTGTAGCTTGCAAAGAGCCCCGGTGCAAAACAAGTCATGAAGACCTTCCCTAAAAACAAATGTTGTGACTCTATTTGCCGACGAATGAACACATGTGACCTCTAAGTTTTAAAAAAGGCACTGTCGAGCGTCAGAAAAATCCATGAATATCAAATATACTCACTGACAGTTGTTCAGTGAGGGACAAATTAACCTACAGACAATCCTCGTACAGACTTGAGCCTGCTGAGTTATCGATGGTTTAATTAATAGTAATAATGTTTGTTTTCTCCACCTGTTCTCATTTTCGGTGGCCGAGTCTTCTTTAACTTGTATGTTTTAATTTAGACCTTTAAAACAGCTTATTTTAATTAAAGATGGACAGCAATTCAAAAGTAAGCCGTGAGTGTGCCTTATTTGCATAATGTTTACAGCCCATTGATTGAGTGACACATTTTCCCACAACCCACGATAACCCGTGTTGCGCATGCGCAATTCACGAGTTAAAAAGGAATACGTAACTGTAATGACCTGGTACAAATTATGGATGTGGTAATCAATAAACTGTATTCAACACTGCCACAATGTACAAGGCAGGTGTATTCAATGCAAACAGAATTACCATCAGTGATTGGAGATTACTATGTCTCAGAAAAATAATATACCAGCTTAATTATAGTGAAAGCTGCACTGGTAATCTACATCATTGTGATTCAATAATAGAGGGATATCAGTACAGTATGTCTAAAGACAGGGCTTTGAATCACTCTTGCACAAAATTATTCTTCATTTATTCTGACAGTAGAATGTATTGGTGTCAGTATCTATCATACTGATAATAGGAGTTATAGGATATTTAATTCTCATGCAAGAGAGGAATATGGTGGAAGCCATCCCTCAGGTACATGTGTACTATTAGAAGTACCATCCATTGAAAGCTTAGTACAGTATTTCCAGACTATTATAAACACTCACTTGGTGACAATATTATTATGAACTCAGAGGAGTGCAGAGTATGAAATAACTGCAGTGAACAGTGAGAGAAGACGACTGCTCCATTAAGAATGCTGTGTTGCAGGGCTTTATGCAGTGTGTTACTCAGTAGCAAAGTCTTGTGTATAATTATTAAGTACCAAACGTGACAGTGACCCCAATCTCCTCTAACACATAAGTGACATCACAACTCAAATTAACTTCAGTACAATTATCGTAGCTTTCACTTTCACCTATTGGTCAGTTCAAATGAGCAATGTTTTCATGATGAAATGCATATTTCAGTTCAGTTTCATGATATTTCTTTGACACATACATCTCTTAGCAAGGGACATATCTCACATGCTATTTTCAGAACCGCTGTGTACTGCAAATTATCAACACTCCTAGCAACACGTCTAGTTACAGCCTGTCTGACGATCTTACATCGCAAGTCGGGCTGTCATGTCGAGTCACAGAACAGTGTGTTCTTATTCATGTCAAACTAATACACAATGCTACTGATTAATGCAACAGAGAAACATTTTAACGAGAAGTATTGGAGGTTGAGATCGTTACTTAACCAAAATTATATCCTACATCACCTCAAAGACTGATGAAATTAATTGGCTTTTTACGCAAGTGCCATGGAGTCTGCAGAAATAACTGCAAAGTTTCTCCTGCCACAAATTTACTAGTTTTATATGTATCTAACATGGGAAAGTTTCGGCTGAATGTGAACTTTTTGCTTCCCTCACAGAAGAGGAAATAAACAAGCTACTATGGAGAAGCAATATCTTTCCATTCTTTATTTGAACCCTGGCAAATACACAATACTTATAAAACCGCAGACAAAATTTCTTTATTTGAGCTAGGGGTGATTCCAGAAGATATGTAGTCACAGTAGCATTCTTTGCACTAGATCAAAGTGGCTGTGAGCCACTGAACTTGGAAAATAAATTATGAAAGGATGTTATGAGGCACTGCTCATTAAGAAACTACTTGTGATGAGAGGGCAGTCTAGCTTTCGAACAAGCCCATGAAGCCTTTTTCCATTCAGGGTGTGTTGTGATATTTGCAAAATGAAAAAATTCAATGTTAAGAAACTGTTTGTTACTCAGGCCTGCCTACATGTTTTACATTGCATGTACATGTCTTCCTTGTGCTGTAGTCAAAAATGGCAAGATCATTTTGTTTGGTCAAAAGTCTCAAAACTGAGGTATAGACTGAGTGAAACACTGGTAACTGATGTACAGTTAGCATAGTGTGATAAGCACTGGCTCGCCATGCCAGACATTGGGGTTCGAATCCTAGTGGTGACTACTGTTTTTTCCTTTTCCTCTTCATTGTTTTTTCTTTTTCTGTCAAGAAACCATTTACCAAAAGGTAACATTTGTCTTTCCATTTCTTGTGCAAAAGAAATCGCCTGGAGCCTTTAATCATTTGTTTATGTAAAAATACTGAAGGACCGTAGCCAGGGTTGAGCATAATAATTTAAAAATGATCTCTGGCTAAAAATGTTTATAGATATACCAGCTTTCGACTGTTAGATCTACAGTCTTCAACAGGTAAAGATGAATGACAAAATATGAATATAAATGAGTAAAAATAAAAAGAATGGACTATGTAAATTAATTATGAATGTGTGTAAAAAGAATGTTGTATTGCCCAGGGAGTGGGCAGGAATTGTTGATAGTATTTGGAGTCACCATAGTATGCCACAATTCTAATGTTTTCCTTATTCGGAAACTGCCTTTGTCAACTAGGGAGGCATTGTTAAAGTCAATAGAATGTTCATGGGACAACGCATGGTTTGCAATTTTGGAGCCTTTTGCCGCTGTTTTGTTCTTTTCTGCGGGTGTTAAACGCTCTGCCAGTTTCACCGATATAACACCATGAACAGTCAGCGCAGGGAATTTTGTAAACAATGTTGGTTTGTAAATCCGGAGCGGGATGAAATTTCGGGGCCGGGAACTGTTGTTGTAGAGTGGTCATCGGCTTATTTATGACCGAAATATCATGTTTTTTTAGGATGCGGGTCAAGGGCTCAGTTTGTTTATATCAATTGCTTTTGAACTCACAACATCACGTAGGTTTGTGAAGGAAAAACCACAAAGACTTTCCCTGAATCAAATCGCTAAGGAAGAACTATAGGTATTTTCCTTACAATGAAAAAATCATTATACCTTCTACCTCTCCAAAATAGCTAACTTGACATGCTGCAAGTGACTGTAAAACGGCCTTAGATGGCTAATGTTCGAAACCCAGGAGGAGGACTCCTATTCTCTATTTTCCAATTGCCCATAATTCACTCTGTTTGCCCCTCAAATTTTGCATAAACTATCGTTGTGAAATGCTCTTGGGAATATGCAGACCTCCCAAGAGCATATCACAACAATAGTTTATGCAAAACTTGGGGGGCAAACAGAGTGGATTATGGGCAATAGGAAAATAGAGAATACGAAAAGATTGGGGATGCTCATCATCTTGGGTACAAATCAAGGATTCTAGTCTCGCTTAGGCTGTTGATGATGAAATGTCGCCATTTTTAGCTGTCAAAGTATCCTTTAGGGTGCACTCAAGGAAATAATAATAAAAAAAACGCTCTCATTTAATTTCTCTTTTCAGGCTTGATTTCCACTGATCTCTCAAGTACGCAAATCGAGTCTACAAGTGCACACAGGATCTTTTCTTGAACAGTGGCTAGCAATCAACCATTTCTGTTTTAAGAGGTATCTTTTAGGGGTCGTATGAAGCTCAAGCAATGTCCACATTAGTCTCCCTTAGGAGTTAAATTCACATTTTCCGACGAGCATCCCTTGCATGGAGCATAAACAGAAGCTAGAAAAAATCTTCGTCATCTAGCTTGATTTTTGCGATAACCAATCTACCGTTTGGATCAATAGACAGACCCTCTAAAGAGAACAAAGAGTTTGGCCTCTACAATATGCAAGTACCTTTGGAATGTTTTGTACCGTGTGAGAAAAGTATTTTCCCACCCCATTCTGAAGCCCAAGGGACTTCATCTTCCTTTAACAAAAAGTTTTCCTGAAGACAATAGAAATCTGCTTTTTGATTCTTGAGATACAAAAAGAATACCCTTCGCTTGATGTGATTATGCAACCCCCTTACATTCAATGATAAGATTTTGATGAATTTCATAATATTCTACCAAATAAAACCTAACACCTATTCTTAAATACACAATAGCTATGCTACAAAACAGCAACAAAGACTTGAGCCAGAGAAAAAAATTAGAAAACAAAATAGAAAACGAAAATACGAAGACAGGCAAAAATACTAGTTAAGTTTAGAAATATAAATGAGCTACGCTTAAGAGACTAACTTAGTTAGTAATCGCAAAAGTAACCAAGATGAACGAAAGAATTACGAAGTGAAGTTGCACAGTTCTTAAAAAAATACATGACAAACACCGCACTCAGTAAACAACAACAAAAAAAGTGACTACGCTGGGAGGTTTGAAGGTATTGCTAATTTCCGAAAGAAAAAAGAAATTCTACTTCCAAACTTTCTGTAAAGGAAGGGAAGCGAAGCGAAAAAGTGCTAGCCTCTCTTCCTCCTTCCCATTCGATCTCATTTCCCTCAAAATATGCAAATTTCCACTTCGATATGATATTTATGTTTTTGTAAGATCTCCACAAAACGGTTAATTACAAATTTTTAAGATCGTTTTCACTAAAAATCCTAGTGGGGGATCCATCAGGCGACGTTTTTAGGAATATCTTACCATCCAAGGACCAACAACTAAGAAGTAAACCGTCTCTCTGCATCTTGTTTGCTTGACCCATGACAAAGTGTCTATGACCTGTGAGGTTTTCATTAATAAAGATGCGATCTTTAAACTCTAGAATGGATACAGGACATCTTAGAAACACACTTGACATTTTCGCTGTCTTGAGCCTTGTTCTTGCTTTATATAGTTTGGTTTTAACTTTGTGGTTTGCAAACTTAACGATAATTGCGGTATTGCTGTTTCTTCTTTTAAGATGATGCGATATTTCTACATCATTTGATGAAATGTCAACATCTAACGCATTGGCGATTGTGAGGACCACCTCTTCCATAGAGCTGTATGCTTCTTTTGGGACACCGTGGATTTCCAGGCTGTTTTTTCTTGTATATTGTTCTAAGCTATCAAGGTTATCCCATAAGTTGTATATTTTGTTGTCTTGTTTATTAATCTTAACTTTTGCCGCATTGAGTTCCAGTTCCAAAGCCTTGTTTCGTTCCCACGTTTTCGACAACAATTCTTGTAAACTCTGCACCTCGCAGTCTTTTGATTTCAAAGATGCTTTAAGTTCTTTCAATTCGTCTCTGAGTTGACCATTTTCATGTAAGATTCTTGCAATGGTATCTTGGATGTTGTCTAGAATTCCCTTTATATCTTCGAGATTTGTGTTGCCCGATTCTCTGACCGTTCTCTCAGTTTCTCATTGCAAGGACGCCATAACCTGGTTGTCTGTCAATTTGACAAGTTTTGCACATGGTTCCAATGTCTCTGGTGAGCTGCTTTTATGCTCTTCCCATTTTCTAGTACCCGTTGTTTTAACTTTTATTATTTGGTCTGGCATTTCAAGTTAGGGTTTGGGGAAGGAATTGGAGGCAGCATCAGAGCTTTTAAATTAGCTGCCATACGCCATGACGGTCTCTCCCAGTCTTCATCCCTTGCCTTTTCATATGGAAGTCCCCCCCCCCCCCCCCCAGGTTTCCAAATGTCTAACAGGAAGTGAAGGAGTGATGGAGTGAAATTGTTCCACCAATACAACTTGGAAAATAATATTTTCCAAGTTTAAAAAGGGAAAACTGACATTACCTGAAATATAGTTGCTATAAGGTCAAAACAAGAGTGCAGTATCACTCAAAAACACGTGCAGATCTGAACTCGAGAATGGAGTTTATCACACTACCAATGCTAGAACACATGCATCTTACATGTTGTGTTCTTCCACAAACAAAAGCACTCTACAATTGTGTGTGATCCAGTATGAAATGTATGTAACATATAGTCAACACTGACGCTAACTAATCTGTGCATGCATTTCAAGCAAATTGCTCTTGTTCTTAAAGTGTATATGACACGAAAAATAATTTCCGCTTATTTGAAAGGCCTTTCAAAATACAGAAGAATGGCGTTTTCCTTTTTGAAATATTGTTTTTCATTTTAGAGATATTGACGTTTTTCTATTGTGCAAATTAGATCAGTGATGACGTCATATTGTTTGCAACTAAAAAGTGGAAAACACTGAATAAACGATATCTCTGGAAATATTGAAGCAGTGCTCTTGAAACTTGGCACCACAAATGTGCATCACACATTGCTTTTTATTTCTTAATTCAAGAACCGCAAACAGAAACGTCAAGATTTCATAAGATGTTGATGTTACAACACCTTAAGAGGTCGAGGCGAAAACGGATGGTTTTACTCCAAATTGCTTTAAAAAATACCAGACGAGCTAGACATACGTGGGCATGGCCGCGAAATCAGTTCTGGTTTGAGAGTCTTTTGCAAGGAGATTTCGTGGAAGATTGGTGGAAAGAAAATTTCAGGACATCAAGGCATACGTTTGAGTACATTGTTCGAGTGGTTGGTCCGGATTTGACGAAGAGAGACACAAAATTGCGCCAATGTATCCATGTAAACAAGTGAGTGGCGGTAGCGTTATGGCGCCTAGCTACTGGAGACACGTATAGATCGACTGGGCTGCAATTTGGCATTGGAAGGTGTACAGCTATGTTGATAACACACGATTTTTGTGAAGCAATTGCCAAACGGGCCACAGAATTTATTAAATTTCCAGAGACTGAGCAAGAGGTGCTACAAAGCATTCGCTTGTTCACAAACAAGTCCCCGTTCCCTCAAGTGGTAGGAGCAATTGACGGTAGTCATATTGCATTAAAAACAGTGCCTGTCAACGAACGGATTGAATACTTCAATTGAAAGCAAGATTATTCTATCGTGATCCAAGGTGTTGCTGATGCGTCTTTTAAATTTCTTGATGTGAGTACGGGCTACCCTGGTAGTATTCACGACGCCCGTATTCTCCGTTTGAGCAAACTGCAGAGAGAAATTGATCAAGGTGCCTGGCTAAACACGCCTTCGAAGAGACTTGGGGGTTCTGAAGTTGGACCTCTTCTGGTAGGGGACTCGGCGTATCTTTTGTCTGTTTGGCTGATGAAGCCGTTTAAGCAAACACCAACATTAACTGAGAGCCAATTACGTTTCAATCGTGCCCTCCGTCAGGCCCAGGTTGTTATAGAACAAGCCTTCACAATTTTGAAAGGTCATTGGAGGTGTCTCTATAAACCGTTGGAGGAAAAAACAAGCAGAGTCCCTACCACTATCATGGCTTGTTGTGTCCTTCACAATATTTGTATAGATGTTGGAGATCCGAGCGCTATAGACCCCGTTGAGGATGACGATGAAATGGATCAAAGTTCTTTCAATGGAGATGAGCAACTTTGCGCAAGGAACATTAGAGATGATATAATGGACCATTTGTCATAGTAGAGACATTAAACCAAATTTATTTTTATTGGAATGTTTTGGTTTAAGTTGAAAACACACAGGTGGATTGACTGGAGATCAATGTACATGGACTGGAATTTTGTCCCTTTCCAATTGTTACAGGTATAATTAATCAGCAATTTAATTCACTGTGGTTTAAAAATGTTATAAAAGCTTTCCGATGTTAAGAGTAAAATTAATCAACAGACAATTGTATTTTTCAAAATAAATTTTAAATAATTGCTCAGGTATATATAATTTTTTGGCATAAACGGTAATTTTTACCTTCTTTATATTCTTGATTTCTGGAATCATTGTCCTGCTACATAGTTATCTTGATCTTGAAATTAATCACAACACATGAAATCATGGTCAATGAACTGAAACGAATAAAATGTTCTTATAAAACAAGTTAAGTACTGTACTCTTTCCCATTGGCAACGTCCTTTAAAATGTTGCCAAGCATCTTTAACGCATCCATGGAAAACTTTTGTTGTTCTCTTCTGCTTTCCCTCTCGGCCTCTGCCATTCGCTCCATAAACGCCTCGTCTCTCTCTTGCGCTCTTTCCATAAACGACAGCACTGTAGGTTCATCGGCTATTGCTGTTGCTTTGGTCTTCTTTCTGGCTGCTTTCTTTCCATCTTTTCGACTCTTTGGTGTATTCTTTGGAGTACTCTTTGGTGTACTTGTGCGCTTTCCCTGTTTGCCTTTGTTCTTGAAGAATAAGGACTTTGCAAAGGCCAATGACTCGTCTTCCTCTGAGTCAGAAGTGCCTACTTCACCAGACGGGCCAGGTAGATCATCAGATTGGACAAGTTTCCTCTTTTGAGCGGACACAGCAGCGCAAACTTCCTCATCCCAAATTTCTTTTTCGTGGATGTCCTGATCAATTTGTGGGGAACCCTGGGCTTCGATGGGCGAGCTACTCTCCAACACGTGATGAGGATTGATGGCTTCTCGATTGCCGAGAATTTCGTCCATGTCCTGATAATGCTTAGGCATAAGCTCAAGGTCGCCTGCTTCGTTGTCACCCTCAACATCTTTCCCTTTTCCATATCCAGTGGTCCGGAGTTTGTCTTTGGTTGTTTTGTATTTTTTTGTGAGATTGCTCATTTTATTTTTACATTGCTGCGCTGTCTTGTCGCTCGAAACATGTTCTCGCCTGCATTTCTCGTGCAGTTGCTTTGCAATAGATTCCCATTCTGGCGAATTATATGCTTTACAGCAAAGCTTCTCTTCGTTCTCACTGAACAACTCAATGAGGATTTTTTCTTCAGTTTCAGTCCATCGACTGGTTTTCTTCTTCTGCGCAGCACTTGATAAATCTTCACTAGTGGAACTTGTAGGAGGATCCGACTGCAGTGAATTAACAGGAGCAAATTGAGGTGCCATCATGTGCATGAGCGCTGACCTCATTCCATAATATTGCGGGGGAAAATCCAGTGGTTGATCGTACGCAGAGTATGCGTGGTTGTATGTGAAGAAACGTGGATATTGTGAATATGCAGCATCCTCCCTGGTGGGAAAAATACATCAACCATTATTACACAACAAAGGATCGAAGTTTGTCTAGAGAAAGTTGTAAATAATACTAAAACAATGAAAAATACAATACCTTCTTTTACCTGACGGATTGTTCGCCGTACGAAGACCGATCCAATCGTTCTCTGACTTCTCTGTTATCTTCCATGATAGAAACGCTTGGCCGAAAACGTGACAATCGCACAATCTGCTCACCGCGGGATGTGACATATTACGCCGCCACAGGCGGATATATCTGTCATCTTGACCTTGGTTACTAACTGTAACCATGCCTGATCACAGGGTAATTACAACTTTTACCTTGGTCAAATTTCTTTTGTCTTTTGCGGCATTTACCAAAGTATCAGTTAACGTTTACACACGGAAAATGTTTACCTAGGTAAGTAAACTCTGGTACCTCAGTAAACCGTTCAAGTCTAAACACGGCATAAATAAACAAAGTGCCTGGAGGTCGCTGTAAATTAAATATGCAGAAATCAAGCATGCAAATTACTGTTCACTTTTAAAACCTAAAATTCTCAAATACAGGGAACTAAATGAAAGAAATACGAAAGGAAGTTCAATAACAATAAATTTTCATTCAAGCTGAGGCGAAGAAACCCATTTAAAAGCAAAAAATTGTTCAAAATTTTGCAGACGTGCTTCGCTGCATGAACTGCATGTGCAAATTATTCTTCACGCTAACGCGAAAGGTTGAGTTTTGGCTGACTGCTTTTGCACTCATTTTAACGCCCGTGGCTTTACGAATCGTTTCAAAAGTTGAATTCAACTTCAAAGTAATAATGTACATTACCATTTTTGTTTCTTAAGTCCGAAAAGCTGTTTTCAATCTGCGATCTGTCGTCAAAACTTACTTGAAAGTGCTCTGATCTTCATGTTTTCGCAGCGGTTGTAGGAAGAAAAACGTCTTCACCAGAAAGTTTTGAGGACTCTGTACTCCTTGATCCTCCATTCTGAAGCCACCTAAACATTGATTTGTATTTTTCCTTTCTATTTTAAAGCCCAAATCAGTAATTTATCTGTGTCAGGAATGAAAACAAGACCTTGGAAGTTTTTAGATTTGGCCCGCAACACGCCATGATTACCTGCACTTTGCGAGCGCGCAATTTTAAGAAGAAAAACCGTCTTTCTAGGACCCCTAAAGTCCTCTAAAAATATGCTCAGAAAGCTCATTCTGATTGGTTTATTTGTCCTCAAGAACAATAGAACAATAGGAGAACCAAAAAGTCTTCAGGGAGGGTAGGAAAGGTAATTGTCCCCACGTGCTATTTTTCGGGCGGTTACGGGCAGCACAGGGAAATGGAGGAGTTTTTCGCATGGGCGGTTACGGGCGGCACAGGCATCAATGGGTTAATTGAAATAAATTAATTAAACAAACATTAAAGTTTACACCTTATGGCATTAGGGCCTTAGCAAAGAGCTGTCCCCTAAACCATCTCAGTACAAGCAAATGCTGCCTGTTTCACACTCAATCAAGTTTGCCCCCACCCACCCCCATGCAACTAAATCCATTATAAACTTTCTATATTGATTTCACTTCAACCTTTTTCAACTTTTTAAACAACCAAAAATGCTCCCCAGCCTAGCTGATTTGTTTTAAATTGTGGCCATTTTGAAATTTAATAGGTGTGAGGTTTTGTGTGCATTATTTGGGGTGAACAGAAACAGCTATGGTGGATGGGCTGGATATTTTCATGAATGCGTTATCAATTTTGACACCAAGCTTCATACAGTTTATAAATGGACATGTTTGCTTACCAAAAGAAGAAAGCAATCAAAACCACAAAAACTACCTCTTGGTTTTCACGAAAATGTTCAACACAAGATTGTTCTACTTCATAATGACAGTTTTCATCAACGTCATCATTGCCTTCCTTGTAGCCAACATAGACTCCAGCAGACTTGCAAAAATTTGTTTGTATTTTGTTCAGAACACAGGCTGAGATGACTCGATTTTTTTCCTCTAGTCAGCATACCAAAAACACTTAAGAGCAGCTTTGCATAAATATCAACTAGACCTGGAAATAACGAAAAAAATTGAATTTCTTCAAACTCGCCCAGAATGAAGCCCTACGGGCACTAGTTACAAAAATATTGTTTTAAGTTCAATAAATCAGAAATTATTTTTTAAAGTAATTCTCTCTTTTCAATGCCCCAAATCGTCCAAAATGAGCAGCACATTTAGAGGCTCGTGAACTGAAAAGTAAACATCTTCACCACAAACTGATTGCACATTGTATTAGTACTTTCTTTCTTGTATACTTAGAGCTAAACAAATCAGAATTTGATTAGAACTAAAATATTTGACAAATTTTCTAAGTTAACATCCCAAGACAGCTTAACAAGAGGTCTACATTTAGCCTATATTCAAATGCTAAAAAGGCGTTCTGGTACACAGCTTTTCCCAAAACAACTAGTTTGGCCTGAAAGAGCATTGTTTCTTCTCCAAATTAGTGTAATAAAATTTTTGGGTAAATAAAATCATGAGCGCTGAGATAGCAAACTAAATGCAGCACTTCTTCCTGAAAACATGACCTTTGACCCAAGCTTAATGAAACTGATTACTGCAAGAAAAGCAAACGTTTCATTATTTTGAAACATTTTCCAGTGATATCTCTCCGAAGCCATTACTGCAAGAAACTATTTCCAGATATGAAATCTTACAGGGTCAAAGAAGGAGCTAAAAGGTGCATTTTGACACAAAAACTTGTTTGCTGAGAATTAGGAGTCAATGACTGTTAACAAATTCCAGTGAAATTTGTGAACTTAAAGAACATGTATGTTAGCCGATACTTTCCTGAATATTTATTTTTGTAGCAGAATTATCTTCTTGGATTAACCTTCATAAAAAGCTGGATTCAGATTTGGAAACCTTTTAAAGAAGAAATGTTTATTGTTCTGTGACCTGCCCACTCCTATAAATTCCATGCACATGCCGACCGCATGTTTGTCGTAAAGCTAACTGAACTCCACTGACAGTTTCCATATGCAACCCCAAAATAAACAATCCCCAAAAATGTAAAGTGAAATTGGCTGTCTTCTTGAACATTTAGAAGAAATTGCAAACCATGCAGACTGAGCACTTTTTTTTCTTACGCTTATTTGCGCCTTTAATTTTGACCCACATATTTTGGCTCATAGTTACAAAATAATGTTGAATATATCTGAGACCACCTTAATGTTTATTAGTAATCCACAGGCCACTCAAGTGCAGTAAGTGATTTTGATTCAGTAGGCACACGCGTTAAAGACTTTGTATGGAAAATTTCGTTTAGTCAGCCTCAGTATGTTAAGTACAGCTTTTTAATGTAGAAATGATCAGAAAAAACTTCACTTGTAAAGTAATGTCACACGTGACATGATATTATTTAAAACTTTCTCGGCCCAAAATTGCAACATGATTTGCTGCAATGAGTTGATGCGATGGTATATTTATCAGGTTTTATGGCTATGGTGTTTTTATGGTGAGGAACACGAGATACACAATTATACAAAAATTCATGTAATATACAAGGGGTGCACTCCTTTGGGTGATCTGGATCAGGATCAGTGATATAACATCATTCAGATTATGCATGTGGTCAGCATGTGCATGGAATTTATAGGAGTGGGCAGGTCATGGAACATTAAACATTTCTTCTTTTAGAGGTTTTCAAGTCTGAATCCAGCTTCTTTTCAAGGTTAATCCAAGAAGACAACTCTTCTATAAATATAAATATTCAGGTAGGTATCGGGTAACATTCTTCAAGTTCGTAAATTTCACTGGAATTTGTTGACGGTCATTGACTTCAATTCCCAGAAAACAAACTTATTGTGTCAAAATGTGCCCATTGGCTTTT
This sequence comes from Orbicella faveolata, assembly GCF_042242905.1. Classification (NCBI taxonomy): domain Eukaryota; kingdom Metazoa; phylum Cnidaria; class Anthozoa; order Scleractinia; family Merulinidae; genus Orbicella; species Orbicella faveolata. The sequence goes on from NW_028301552.1 coordinate 24,564,101, forward strand.
TCTTTGACCCAATAAGATTTCGTATCTGGAAATGGTTTCTTGCAATAATGGTTTCAGAGAGATATCACTAAAAACTGTTTCAAAATAACAAAGCGTTTGCTTTTCTTGCAGTAATCGGTTTTGTTACGCTTAGGTCAAAGGTCATGTTTTCAGGAAAAAGTGCTGCATTTAGTTTGCTATCTCAGCGCTCACGATTTTATTTACCCAAAAATTTTATTTCTCTAATTTGAATAAGAAACGATGCTCTTTCATACCAAACTAAACGTTTTGGGAAAAGCTGTGTACTAGAATGCCTTTTTAGCATTTCAAAAATGTGGACCTCTTATTAAGCTGTCTTGGGTCATTAATTTAGAAAATTCAACAAATATTTTAGTTCTAATCAAATCGCGATCTATTTAGCTCTAAATATACAAGAAAGGAAGTACAAATATGACGGGCAATCAGTTGGTAATGAAGATTTTTAATTTTCAGTTTACGAGCCTCTGAATATGCCGCTCATTTTCAATTGATTTTGGCTGATTTAGGGCATCAAAAAGAAAAAATTGTGTTTAAAAATAATTTTTGATTTATCGAACTTAAAACAATATTTTTGTAATGAGTGCCCATAGGGCTTCATTCTGGGCATGTTTGAAGAAATTTGATTTTTTTCCCGCTATTTCCAAGCCTAGTTGATATTTAGACGAAGCTGCTCTTAAATGACAGAAAAATCCTTATACAAATAAATTGCCTTTACATTCAAAGCGTATAATTTCCAAGCGTTTGATTTAAACCTGAAAGTTGGAGTTAAGTGCCTTTTTAGTCCAAGTCTGAAGTTTGAGCCTCAATTTTAAGACAGTCATTTTCTGTTCAAATTTAGAAGAAAACTGTTATTAATTCTTACAGAACTATTATTTACATTGTGCTTATGAAAAATAAGGATAATTTTACACTGAAAAGTAAGGATAATTTTAGGTAATTTAGGTTGAATAAAAAGCTTCTTTTGTCTCAATTTGTTGCAAGCTCTAAAATTATTTCACTCAACTGTCTCAAATAGTAAAGGGACATTCTAAATTGATTTCATTTTAAAGAGCAATCAAAACACTTTTTAAGCCAACTTGTAATATTTGAAATGGACATGTTTCATGTAATACATATTACAAGGGTAGTCAAAAAGACCTTTAGGAGTTTGTACATGTATGTATGTTGCATGACACAGCATAAATTTTACAACAATCCTTACTTACAGATCATTTAGTAACAGTATTTTCACTAAAAAATCCAGTCCAGCCACCTTAAGTCAGTTTTATCTTCCTTATACATGCATTAGTTCAGAGTTCATACTCTTTTGAGCTCTTCAAATTCCATGACTCTCCATGACCTTTTCCATTTTTCCATGGCCTTGAGTTTAGCTGTCAGTTTTGAAAATTTTCAAAACTATCCTTGTTTTAGGATGTTTTAAGGTCATTCTTCACATTTGCATCGCGCATCCTTACTGCGCATAATTTATGGCGTCATTAGCGCACGCTCGCGCACGCGCATATTGAAAACATGATGGATTTGCCTTGATATTGAGCTATGTCAGTTGCAAAAATGGCTATAGCTCACCAATGAGCACGGGCACCCCAATTTTTTTTCCAGTCATTGTAATCAACTAATCATAAGCTTTGCGTGAGAAAAGACTGATCTGATTTCTATTGCTGAAAATTGAATAAATAAGAAAAATAGAACATACACTGTGGTCTTTTCTATTTTGCAGTTTGGTAACCACGTCAAGAAATTTAGTTCAAATTTTTAATCAAGGATTTAGCTTTGTCTGAATCAAACTTAAAATGTTTATTTGTGTCCAACACAATGTATTGACTGTAGTTTAATGCGTGTTCTTATGAGTCTGGGCTCACAAAGATTTTACAATTACTGGGAATGCGTTCTTATAATAAGCATTAAATAATGCCAAAATGGGGCATTTTCAATGCCTTGCTGCTTCTTAATGAGCATGGGTACCCCCCTTTTTTATTTCAAAATTGAAGTTATCATATGATAAATATTCAGTGGGCAAAGTTTGAACAAAAATCTATTGTCACTTTTATTTCAGAGGAATTACCTTACGAACAAAACTCAGTTCACCAGACACAGAGAGTTCACCAGAGAGGTGTTGAAATCGGGGCCAGGCTGCTCTCTTTCGTTAACAACACTTGTACAAATAAGACAAGTCAGACAAATTTTATTATAATTTGTAAATAACTGACATGCAAGAATTGCCCAAATTGTTGTAACATATATTTGCATACTGTTCTAGTACATAATTTGGTACTTTTTTCAGTCCAAATTTTACATTTCCTAAGAAAAAGACTTAGAGCCGGTCTTAAAAACTGAGCTTCACAAGTAGCATTTTGACCAATTCAGTCAAGCCTAATGTATAGCAATAGTTTAGAAAAATAATGAACAAAATTGTTCTTGACAGTCACCACTATGTTATGATTTTTGGAAACATTTGCTCATAAGCTCTAGTAAATACAGTGTTGTAGAGTTACCTGTCACAGAGATAACATAAGTCAGGAAACAATGCATCAAACATGAGACTTCCAATCTTTTTTTCCCTGTCCAAAATGATCTATGAAATAAAAAATAAATCTTTATGATACATCAAACTTCTACACAAATATCCACCTGTACATATCACTCCAACTGTTAATAACTTAATAGGGCTACCCTAGAAAAAGTAGCAAAACTCCTCACCATTATACATTAATGATAACTATAAGAAATACAAGTAAATAGTATCTGGCACACAAGCATGTTAACTCAAAAAGATTTTTGAGTGATGTAGCATAAATAGCCACTTCTCATACACAACAGAAAAACCATGACTGGTATGACGAGAATGATGAGTTAATATCATCTGTTCTAGCCGAAAAGCACCCTCTTCACAGAATTGCTATGAATGATCCATCATCAGCTGCAAAGAAGGCAGCCCTCACCAACAGTGAAGTTCAGGCAAAGCGTCATAGGATGCAAGATGACCGAGCAAGCAACAAAGCAAAGGAAATTCAGGTCTATGCTTTTATGCTGTTGTGAACTGTCTGTCCTCCATCAGTGATGAGGACATTCCTTGCCACCAACAGGTCCTAATCCATTGGGACCTTGGTGCACCGCCCACCCTCAAGGAGTGGGTGTAAAAGCTTTTATTGAAAGCAAAATGCAAAGAAGAAAAAACACTACCACCAACACCATGCAGTTTGCATTTGTTTGTTTTGAAAACCGCCACAGAGCAGCTCTTTTCTTCTAACCCCAGCATCTTACGCAACAGACTGAAAAGGGAATAGTTACTCTTTGTGGTGTTTCACAAACATAAAAGGACATATAAGCACAAGCATACACACTTGAAAACAGAAGCTCTCTGAGAGGACGTGTTTACTAGATAGTGAATGGTGCAAAAAAACATCTGTGGAGTTTTAGTTTCATTGCAAAATATTTGTTTTTAAATTTAAATGCTTGACACACAGGTTCTCTGCATCACTGTGGATGGGAAGGCCAGGACGGGAACAGAGTGGATGTGGGAAAGCCAAAGACAAAATGTTTAAGATGTGTATTTTTTGTATAGGACAGTGAAGTCAGTGACTCAAACTACATAAAAGCTTTTCACAAAACCCATGACATCCATTACAGATGGTAGAGATCTTATCCTATTGAGCTTAAACAATGACGAACAGAGATGCTGAATTATTCTTCTTTATATAAGCTTATTGAAGCAAACATCCCTGATCTGTCAGTAGTAATTTTTAATAAAAAACAATCCAGAATTTATGAACACAAAAGATATGTGAAGGATCTTATCAACTTGGTTCAGATGGCTTTTTGCCAGCAGAGCATTTTATAATCCTGTTGAGGAATCCTGACTTAAGATAAATATTTCAATTTCCATCTGTAATTGAAACAAGTAGTAAAAATAAAACAAACATTACATCCAGTTCCGGGTCGTATGAAAAAATGACATAAACATCAATTTGAGAATGTGCACTTATTTGCTAGACAGATGCTTTTAAGACATGCATCACTCATATTTTCAATCAAAAGTTTTTGCAAAACGCTCAAAATCCTGCAAGATTCTTCAAAAACAATACTTTGGCACATTCGATGAAAGTTGCACTTGGTTATACATGTATGAAAAAGAAAGATAGGAAACTGAGAAAACATTGCAGCGACTCACCAACATATACGACTATCCAAACAATGTCACATCATGTCGAAGGGTGTGGAAAAACGAGTCTGCAATGTCCTATTTTTTTGACTTCTTAGCACTCAGCAGTGAGAGATCGTCATTTTTCTGCTAAACTTGATGCTAAACTCAAAATTGTTTTACTCAAAATGTGATATTCAGTGAAACAATAATAATTCTGACTATAAAAAGCAGTTATTTTCATTTAAACTCCTGTTTAAGAGGTGAAAATCAATTATGAAATCCTGAGGTGTTTTTAGTCTCTCTTCGTCATATTCATTGCTCTGAAAGCTTCTGAAAAGTCATGGACTATCTATCTGTCTGACTGACTGACTGACTTACTGACTGACTGACTTACTAACGAACCTCGGGCCTGTTTCTCGAAAGCTCCCCGGAAACATTTCCGGCCCACAAAGCCATTTTTAGTTCATCTGTATCTAAAAACAGAAAGATATATACACCCGAGACTTCTTGTATGATGGGATCCTCTGTTCATATTAAGAATATGTTAATAAAACAGCTCTGTAATCACACGGTTTGAGATTTCGCTACAGCTTTCCAGATGGAAAAATGTTTCAGGACCTTTGAGAAATGGGTCCCAGATGACATGTTGGTGACTGCCTAAAGCCAGTAACCACAAAAATGAGTTAGGTATGTGTGAACCCAGCTTATCTGCCAGTGTTTACGGTTACCGTAGCTAATTATAAGATGGTCGTCAAAGACATTCTTTATTTCAATGATGAGTGTGCTGTAAATGACAGTGCCAATGAAAATGCACTATTGACTAGCTCTCTGTGGCTTTTGATCCCTTTGGCCTCACCATCAGTATCAATAAAACTGAATTCCTGCACCAACCATGCCCTGGGAAGCCCCACGTGAAAGCTAACATCAGGGTTTTCATTAAGGCTTTCAGCAGAAGGGCAACTGGTTTTCACAAGAGAGGGAAGCACCCTGTCCATCAAGCTGTCATTGGCAATGAAGTCAAGTACAAAATCACCAAGGACACCAGTGTCTTTGGGAGGCTTTAAACCAACACTAAGGAGCATCAGCCTCAGCACCAAGTTCAAGGTCTACCAAGCTATAATCAACTACACTCATCAGTACCTGTGAAAGTTGACAGTCTAGAGCGGACATGCAAGACAGCTGAAACGCTTCCATACAAAGCTGTTTTCATAAGCTGATGAGAATCAGATGGCAGGAACAAATTCCCGGCACAGAGATTCTATCCCATGCCAACATGTCTAGTATACAAACCATCCTTGAGAAGGCAAAAGCAAGATAAGTTGGACATGTCCTGTACATGAATGACCAGCACATCCCTGATGCTTTTGTATGGTAAACTGCAGCGCTCGACACTAACTTTTCAACTTACTAGCCTAGTGGATAGTGACAACTTAGATGTTACTAGCCAAAATACATACATATTGTAGCCATATTGTATTGTACCGTTTAATACATATTGTTGGTAATTACATTGTACTTAAACCAGTTTCAATAATAAAACAGATATATTATATTTATAACACAACGTGAAAAATGAAAAAGAGCGCATTAGCATTTTGGCGGTGGACGTGTTAGATTTACACCTTCTTCCTGAGCAGGTCATTTCATTTCAGAACTCTCGTTTTTTGGCTTTTTCTTTTTTACTGCTGGTAAAAAACCCTGTTATATCCATTTTCAAATTTTAAGAAAAACAAAACAATGCAATTTTGCATCTGAAACCTCTTGACCAGTTGACATATAGGCGGCACACCTTGTGTCACCCTTGACTGGTAACGTTAAACACTAGGGCAAACCAAGTTATCACCGAATTACGCCAGTTTTAATTTTGTTTAATTGCCTCATGTTTTCCTCACATCAAATCTCTCAGGCCAACAGATCACAAAGAAAAATCCAGCAATTTTCCCCCCCAAAAACTCTCAGGACTCTGTTTTTCTTTGAGACTTCCTTGGAAAACATTGAGACCCCAAGATGTCATTGTAAAAACTATTGAGACTTCTTCAGTCTCTTCACAGACAGGAGCTGTAGAATTCAAACTGTTTCAAAAGCAGGGCTAGCGAAACTCGCCTGCCTATAAATGTCGAAGGAAATAAATTTTTCTGATGTAATTATTTCTGAAGTGGTAAGTCTCGTCAGTATGGACACAATGACAAATCACCTATGTGTTATTACGCTAAATGAAATGTTATCCCTTTACAGTTCTGCACGATTTTGCACATGATATTGCTCATGTTTTGTGCACAGTGCTACTAATTTTGTAACAAAAAAAGAACAGCGATGTGTGCTTTCAGAAAATGCTGTCTTGTTTGTCAAATATTTCTTTCAATATAACAACAAGTTCAGTTTTTATACCCTTTCAAGTACCACACAGCGAAAAGTAAACATGATGTGTCCAGGATGAAATTCTGACCTTGTTTCTGAGTAAAGTGTTAGTGTTTGACTTCCTTGAGGAAGACAGAAACTAGTTCAGCCAATTTCATTTTGTTTACAAGCCAAAGTGGCTAGTGGAAGTCAAAAAACGTACTAGCCAAAACTAAATTTCTACTAGTCTGTGGCTAGTTGGCTACCGTTAGTGTCGAGCCCTGAAACTGGCAGAAGGCAAGTGTCAAGTTGGACCTAAGCTTCCAAAAAGACAACATCAAGACCATCCAAAAGAGCTAAGAAATTCCTGTCAAGGCCCGGGAAGACCTTGTCTCACATTGACCATTGTGGCACTGCCTGATCAGCAGAGAAGCCAAGTTAGCTGAACAGCATTGCAAAGTCATGGCTAAAAGCAAATGCTGGGTGCCTCTTCAAGTAACATTTAACAACTGTGTCAAGTGCCCAGAAACATTCAAATGAATGGGATTAGAAGTTCTAAACAAAACTTGAAAATTATGTCCATGAATAGAAACATTCTATATTATTTTCATAGTTATGGAAGTAGATTTGATAGACACATTAAATACACCTAAATCTTTTACACTACTAACAACTTTAGTATGGCTGACTGTAAGGACTACCTTACAGTAGGTATGCAAGAAAAAAAAGAACGAAAAGAGAACAACTGCTAGAATCAACCCTGGGTGAACTAGATTCAAAAAATATATTTTTGGTTTGTTAAGATTCTTATATTTCCTTTATTCAATTTTGTTGTTTTATGTGCTCAACAACAGCCTTAATTAACACCAAAGTCAGACATTTTTCAGAAGTTCTTGTTTACACTGTACTGTATATTGAAAGCGTCCCAGAAATAATTAATCAGAAAGTCTCATTTCCTGTGGTTGTTAGCGGTGTAAAATGTACATGAAAGTTAAACTTAAACTTTTGACATAATTTTTAAATTTATGCTCTGCGACAGTGCTCACCACAACCAAATTTTGACTAAATTCAAGGCTTAAATAAAGCACTCTGGCTTCCCCCGAAGAGACTATACTCTGGGTAAAAACAATCATTTCAACAAGACGTTGGTCCAAAAAATCAAAGTGCTCTGTGAGCAAACATGTGAATTGAACAGGTAAATTACATTATTCTTTGAATTAAACATAATGTTACAACCCTCCAAGTTGCAACCATTTTAGTCGCCATGGCTACTAGAATAAGGAGCTGGCAACTGACTTGAAATGGAAGTCAGCAGTTCGGTGACTAAAATCAAGAACTTGAGCGGCCATCATCTGGACTGAAATACAATGCTCTGAGCATTATGAATTCACTTGTGAAACAAGTTCTTCCATCATTTTAACCCACATAAATTGAGACTAAAATAAAATGAAATGTTTAATTCCAGAACCCATAATGAGAAAGAAAAATTTTCAGTACATCTTTGAGTTTCATGTGACAAAACTTCGTTCCACTCGACTGAACTTTAGCATGTGATAATTTTACCTTTGAGCGTAAGACAACACATGCGTACAGTTTCTGCATCTCTGGTACATTGATGTCGAGTTTGGTTTTGTACTGTGAAACTGGAAAATGTTCACAAAGATTTGCACGGTGCCTTCGCAGCATTTTCCTGCCGAACATGGCTATTTTTAAATATGGAAAGAAATTTGATTGGGGCAGATTTTGATCATGTACTGGGTAACCACTTTTGAACAGGAACGTGCATCATGCAATCAACAAAACAATGCTATAATTTTCGTCAAGTTTTCATTACTTATGTACCTAAATAAATCTACTCTTTGTTTCAAAATTGTTCTCTACATATTTAGTGTGCGGATGGCTTGCCTGGGCTCTTACCTGTGGGGCAAGTGAGCAGAGAAAGTTACTTGCCCAAAAGGAAAATGCACTTGTCCCGGACAAATGGACAGGTTATTTTTTCAAGCCCTGCTAGTAATTTAGATACGCTGAATAACACTTTCCACCTGCTAGTTACTACTTGGTATAATCTGTGCCATCTACAGTTGAGTTTTACTCTGTAAATGCAAATTAAAAATCACAATATTTCTGTGTTTTCTCACGGGAAAATTGCACACACTTAACTCGTGAACACTTTTTGGCACATATATTTCCCAACTAGCTCAGTACTGTATGTTTGTGTGAAGGGGCAGTCAATTGATTGAAAATATCGTTGCTGTTATTGTCTATCGTTAGCGGCTTTTCCTCTAGTACAACTTTTCTGTTCAATGAATATGAAGCACTTTTCCTAACATGCTTAGCGAGCGGAGCTCAGGAAGACCTGTCAAATCTTCAAAGGAATTGATTGTGATTTTGTATGATCATCAATAATAAAAATACATTATTTGAATCACTTTTTATTGAACTAGCTCAGGGATAGCATATTAATTAACAAATAAAGAAGCCTAAGCCTTGTATTAGACATGTGATAAAAAATGACAGGCATTTAAGAACACAAGGGAAATGCAGAAAACATGAGCCACAGGGAAGTGTTTTCCACATTTCTCTAGCGTTCTCAAATGTCTGTAGTGTTTTATCACATTGTAATACATGGCTTAGGTTTCATCATTTGCTTTATGATATAGAGGTTGTGGCAAAAAACAATAAAACACGTTTTTCTATGTTTCATACTCTGATAAAACACGAGTTTTTGATCAATCAGAGCACGTGGAGGGTCCTATCTATATTATAATTAGTTCTATAACATAGATAGGACCCTGTGCACGCTTTGATTGGTCGAAAACCCATGTTTTGTCAGAGTCTCTCAAAGTCATTAATTATTCATGCAGCTCTTACCCAACCAGAGCATCTTATTCTGGTCAGGTGGATGGGTTTAGAAACCCAATGAAAAACGAGTTGAAAACCACAGTGCGTTTGGAAATAATTTCAAACACGGATGCAAATTTTCTTAATCTGCATATTGATAAAGCAAGAAAAACACATGATGATAAACGTTATTTAATCACACATTTTAAAAAACAAACTTTAAACCTAAATTATTTACTGCTGATGTTAAATGTAACGGTACAGTTATTAAACTCCCAACACAGAAAGGGCCATTCTTTTTCTAAGTTTAAATTCTCGCTCAATGGTGGCGACCTCGTCTTTTGGTTTGCTTTCAACTTTGCTGTACACTTCCGTCCTAAAATGGCACTAATGTTAGAAATTCCCAGTTGTAAGGCGTACTAATTTACCATCTACCCCTGCATTTAACAGACTAGACGCACAAATTACCTCGAAATAGTGCTGGCCACACACAATAGACCATTTTACAGTTGTCTGTTCAGTGACCTGGCCTTTGAATGGCAGCGAGGCTGCAGGTGACCTTGGTTTGATACAGACCTCACTGCTTTTGTTGTGTTAATCAAATTGTTCTTATGCTAACTAGTTTGCATTTAAATGTGAAAAGCAGTGACGTCTGCATCAAAGCAAGGTCACCTCCAGCCTCGCTTACATTCATAGGCCAGGTAACTAAGCACACAACTGTAAAATGGCCTATTACTTTTCCTCTTCTTTGCAAGTTTTAGGAGATCTAAATCTGCACTCTGGCATTTGCTTTGCAAAGCAACGTGTTTGCTCAGAACTGACAAACAGCTAGGTAACAACGTGACATTGATGAATATTCAAAAATTGTCACAGAGCAGCAATTAGGTGATAGAATCACATTTCGCATCTCAAATATAATATTTGAATTGAGAAAACTTATTCAAATGATAATTTAAACTCATTTTCTTTGTTGGAGAAGTAATTTCAAAAACCTGTACTTTGGGTTTCATCAGGTTTTTAAACGCTCAAAACAATAAAACCACTTAGCCTGTGGCCTCATGGTTTCAAATGTTTCTCACATTTGGAGACCTGATGAAACCCTCGCACTCGTTTTTGAAATAGTACATAAAACATAGAAAAAGCATGTTTTATTGTTTTTGACCACATGCCTTTGCTGTGTATTACATTGAGATAAAACACTCCAAAGACTTGAGAACACTCGAGAAATGTAGAAAACACTCGCCTGCAGCTCGTATTTTCTACATTTCCCATGTGGTCTCAAATGCCCGTCATGTTCTATCAGTGTAATACACAGCTTAGGCTATATATGTTTGTTAAATATATTAATTAGTTAATTACGATTGATTAATTAATAATTAGTTGATAGTTATTTAATTAATTTTTATACTTTGGCAACTACAAATTTTTTCACTGGTGACCAAAAATAAACTTTTAGTGACCAGTAAGGAAAAAACTTAACTTGGAGGGTTGATGTTATCTGGTTTAGGGAATTTTTTGATTGCTTGTCATATTTAGAGTAGGAGCAGTAGTTCAGTTTTTGCTAAGGTACCAAAGAAACAAAGTAACATTTGGATGGTGCCCTGGGACTGCCATAGCAAAAAAATCCATTGTCTTAACAAGTTTCATGTAAATTTATGTATTATTTACTTTTGACTCGTGCAGCTTTTTGCCAAAAACCCATTTTTTTTGGACATTTTAGAGATTTCCAGCCTGAATACGAGCCAAATTAGCTCCAATCTACTCAAAAAGTCATTTGCATCATGACAGCATGCCTTTTTACCACTAGCACTGCATTTTACGACATTTTTGCTCGGGCATGTCCAAAATGTTTTGGAACAGAAGGTGACCTTTGTCTTTAGGCTTTTCGGTTTTTAAATTTTTTTTTGCCTTTCTTTTTTCTCCGTTTGTTATCTTTTTGCAGCAGTGATTGATCTTCTACCGGGCCCACTCTCAGTTCAAAAATTTCTGAGAAAGCATCATCAAGATGGGCAATATTCACCATGGGGTAGCTTGGAGTAGTCACAGGAAATTTTACTCCGAGTTTTTCACTCAAATTTCTAAACATTTTTGTTCATATCTCTGGCTCCATTGAGCTGATCACTCTAATCTGGGCATCATTGGAAAGATCTTTTCTTCCTGCAGAAGTTGAGTATAGTTGATACCAATTTTGGTCAAAGGTGATGACGTCAGAAGTGGAACAAAGACCAATGCTCATCACAGCAGTTAAGGCCAGCACAGGAGTCCATGGGTTATTGTCATTTTGCTTTTTTAGCACAAAACTATTTTAATTTAAAATCAAACGTAAAAAATAGGTCCGCAATGTGCACTTGTGGGCTTCTGCTTAGTTTTATTCCATTTGGTTGGAGTTTGTTTTTAAACGTCAGCATCTGGAAGTTGAATTGCTTTAAGTGAGAAGTTACTTTAATCTACCAGTTCAAAGCAATAGGAGGAAATATCTGTAAGTTGCTTGTCTTTATCTTTTTGATTCTGTTTGTCACCTTTTCTTAGAATTATTGTAACCTATTGCTTTTTAGTCGAACACCACATGGCTCAACCAGATGTGTTCTCGAAATTACCTCTATAAATCAAAGTGAGCATGGAGTAGATTTGTTTTCAAATCACCTCTCAGTCTTTTGTCTACATTAGTTGGAAGCAGATGCATATCACCTAGGTGATATGCTTCTGTTGGAAGATAACTGCCATTCAAGTTCACCAAGGCTCAACTGAAAGGAAATTATGGTCACAAATTTGAGTGACCTACATGTAATGTGACCTGGGACAACGAAGGAATTTGACACAAAAAATCCCTTGAACTTTGCAGAAAAAGAAGCAGTAACTGTAACTTTTTTCGGTTCTTCTGAATTTATAGATACCAGGTTCGCGATCAATTTTACCTTTTTGGCTATATGGAAACAATGCAGACTGCAAAATGGTATGTATTGCAGTCCCGGAGTGCCTAAAAATGAGTTGTTTTGTTTTGGCGTCTTGTTTGTTGATTTTTGTGTAGCAAACATGAAAGAAACAACAAACATCTTGACATTTGTCTAACAATAATGCCAACAAAGAAAGGTCCGGTGACAAAGCTGTGATGTTCACATGTGGAATTGTTTGTTTTGAACATTATGCAAATTTAAAGCGTCGCGAAAAGCTGAATCTGATCGGATTTGTCATGAACAAATACATGTAGCAGCAACTGTTCGAACGACATCCTATCTTGAATAGATAACAAACAGCAAGCGAATGGTTTTTCTTGTGAGAGGTCAAATTTACTGCTCAATGTTTACAATTTTCTTTTAAATGGAAGCGAGGACAAGAATGGTGCTTCACTTCACTTCACTTAGCTTCTTTGTGCCTCGTGGCACATAAGGCCTCCACAGAATGCCTCCAATTTTCTCTGTTGGCTGCAGCAGCTCTTGCCTCATCCCATGTACGCCATCCCACGCTGTTCCTCTCTCTCTCAACTGTTCTTCGCCAGGTGGTGGAATAATGGTGCTTCACAAGACAGATAAACATTATAACTGAATCTCGCCCCAGTGGGGGTACTGCCATGTATGGGCTCTATAGGTATGTGCCGCTGTGAAGGGTATGGTTTTCAAGCAGTTTACTCTAGCATAAACAGGGCTGGAAATAACAGTCGGTCATTGGACATTGTCCGACCAAATTTTGAATAGGTCCAGTCAATTTCACATTATGGTCGCACATAATGTCCAAACATTTTACCAACACCTATTGACCATCCATAAAATTTGGCTATATAAATTGTTAAAAAGGCTTGAAATTGCGACCAGTATGGTCGCCAATGTGGCCAAAATTTCATCTTTGGCGACCAAAATTTCTGGTTTAGTTGACTACCAAAAATACGTCTGCGTTCACAGGCTACCATAATGGTGACTACGTTTTCCTGTGTTGATGATCAACAACAGTTATTTTCTCAGTCATTATGTCCTTCCAGAAATACATAGTGAAAGATCTTTACTTCTATAACATTCAACATAAGAAAAGAAAGCAATCTGTCGCTTTGCTTTGCTGTAAAGGATTTCCTCACATCAGAAAACTTGCAAATGCAAATGGTAAGGGGAAAAAATGGAGGTCTCAGGTGGACATGACGACCTAATCTTCCGGTGAAATTATAAAGTCCGTGCTTGTGATTGGTCACTGAGGTTCCTGCAGGGGCTGAATTCGCGGTAAATTCAAACTGAAAAAAGATCGGTCTGTGAAAACACCTGGACAGGAATAATTGAGGAAGTTGCACACTCCTAGTGATGGGCTCCTGCGAAGAAAACTAGGTTTGCTTGAAGAACATATAATCAGGAGATAACCAGGCGAGATTGGTGCAGTCATTTAGTAGATAAAGTCATCTAGTTAATCATAAATGATAAATAAATCACATTTAAATACAGTTTTGAATGATTTGTATTGAAAACCTTTACAGTATGCTAATAAATTTTTTATACTAATTAATTACCCTAATCAATTGTGCAAATTAATGTCCGGTCAAATTGATAAGATGTCTTACCAAAATGACAATTTGAAAGGACACATGTCCTGTTAAAGAAGAAAAATTATTTCCAGCACTGATAAATCAAAGCGTCTGGGTTGAAGATTTTATCTAGATTAAGGAAACCAGGAACTGCCACTCAAAAATGTTTAACAAAAATGAAATCGCCAAGTTTAAATTTTTGCAACTCAGCCTCAACAGCGTCGATAGTTGACTATCATAAAACACTACTGGATCAGGATTCAGACGGAAATCACTGGTTTTAATACTGGTTACTCTAGTATAGGGTAGCAAAATTCACCTGAACTAGCCCTGGTACTGGCTAAGAGTTCCAGGGTCCCAGCAGCACATCCTCACCCAGAAATTCCTAAAGTACCCCCCCAGCATCTCGCCTTCTGTCAAAACAGTCACGCAAGAACAAATAGAAGGAGTTACAATGAAATCCGGGGAATTACAGTTATTTTTTACACATACTTGACTGACACACTTCATTTCAATTGCAAGTGTGGTAAAAAAAAAAAAGATAAGTAATTGTCTTGATTGATGAGCAACCGCAATGTTCGCCAATGTTCTCTTTGCCCGAAACTCTTTCGGCACAGTAGTTGAAAGTACTGCACGCTTTAAGCATGTTGTGTTATTTCACACACTAAAGCGTGTTATGGTACACTATCTTTTGTTTTTGAAGTTTAACACATTTCTTTGTTGGACTGCATAGTTAGTGTGTGCACGCTTTATTGTTCTTAGTGTGTCCAACCAAACAAAAGAGCTACCTACTGAAGTGTGCTTCTGAACACGCTTTAAGGACGTTTGCGCCAATTGTTTCTGCACAACCTTACTGCGCATGCAAATTCACGCGCCAAGTTGTGCGTGAGAACATGGGCTAAGTAATTAAATGAACAATGGTAGGGCAGATGGCCATTGCTATAGCTTTACCTGGATTTAACAATCTTGGACTTTCGGTGACTCCTATTTTGCTTTGCAGAAACATATTTTATTTACAATTACCTCCACATTGTCCAAACATGAAAAAAAATCAATGTAGGAAGTTTAAAAAAAATTCAAGATTTCTGTCTACGGGACATTGAATCCTGCCATGTTGTGGCTGCAAGGCACGTGAAACTATGGTCACTAAATGCAAACTTGTTCATTAAGGAACCTCACCAGTTGACTAAATTCCCCTAATAGGTCCACTTAAACAATATTTGGCACTTCAAAGATCTAATTGCAATATTTTTGGGCTTACAGACACTAATACTGTGTCCTTATTCGCCAACGAGGCCCGATTTCTTCAGATTTAGGGTGTTCTTCTGGGCATGTTCTCTCCAAAACGAAGTCGGTAACCCTCGTATTTTTTACATTTCTGACATAAATAACTCATCATCTTTCAGTGGTAAAAGTCTCAGAAAAAATCAATGATGAAAAATTTTCACACCAACGTCCTTAAGTGTGCTAAAGACAAATTCTTTTATTTTCAAGTGGAAGCATGTTGTGAGTGTGCTATCACCTTAATCCCTGTTTTCCCGAGGAGGGTCATATATTAAAATGTATGCCTAGATAGTCTGAAGTTCTCTTTCCACCATTTTCCAACAAAATTTGAGGGCAAAAGGGTTCAGACCAGAATTGGTTAGTGAAGTCATTTCTGAACGTTGCACGGCTTTGGAATTTGAATCACCTGGTTAAATCAATGAAAACAGAAGTCACATTTAACTAGGGAATGTTGCTCTGTAAACAAACACCTACAAAGAATGTTCAGCTAGTTAATTGGCCTAGTGAATGACAATATATTTATTTTACATGAATGTAAATGATTCTGCTGCTCAGATCCCCTGTGGTCTGAGTTCATTGACAGTAAATTAAAAATAACAAACAGAACTTGGCATTGATGCAGAGCCTGAATAATGAAATTTTGCAAACCAAAGCCAATTTCATGAACACAAACCAAATGGGAGGTTTAAAATTACTTACAGGCCACAATTTTAGCCTGTTCTTTTGTTTACGTTTTGAATTCATGCTGAGTTTACATCAAAATATGACAAAAGAGTCATGGAAATCTATCTCATAGTATTCTTTTTTTAAAAAAATGAGATGTATTCCGTAACGTCTTTGATCTACTTGGTAATGGTTGCCTTCACTGCGCTTCTTTTTCTGCAAAGTTTGTTGTCCTAGGTCACCTTAGATGTAGGTCACCTGTCGCGATCAAGCATGGTTGATTCTTCACTTGAATTCATGGCCAAAATTTCCTTTTGGTTGAGCCTTGGTAAACTTGAGCGGCAGTTATCTTTGCACTAATGTAGGCATCAGTCTGAGAGGTGATTTGAATGCTCACTCTGATTTATAGAGGTAATTTCAAGAATGCATCTGGTTGAGTCATGTGGTGACGGCAATTTCATGAGCATTTGACTCGTCTAGGCATTCAAAATGACCAGGAGATGAGCATTTGTTTGCTGGAAAGTGACCTACTAATGTGGTAAGCTTTGATGAGAATGTGTCTTATTCGAGGACTTTAATGAACTTATATGAGCAAAACGAACACTTCTCAATGAACGAAACCAGGACAAACATCGGCACCATTATATAATATTGTAATTTCATTTTTATAATTAATAACATCTAAACCTGAGGTCAACCGAAATATTGTATGGAATATACCGTGTGCCAGCCTTGCAGTAGTCATTGACTTATTATCGTTTTACTTTTCAAGTTTCCAATGTTCAATCAATTGAGTAGTCCACATTCAACCAACATCGAGTTAAGTTTAGATTAAAGTTGTGTTCTCTATACTTGTCTTGTTTATTTTAGTATATTGATCTGAACTCTGAGTGGGATGTGAAATGCACATAAACTTGGAAAAAAATTCCCAAATACTTGATTTTGACAAGCTTAAATGATTTTTAACTTGTCTTGTGTTTACACTTTTGCTTCCTGATTGAAAAGATAACAAAGGGAAAGAAACCCCTCTGTGAGCTTGTAGGAGCACATATTTATGGGTGAACAGATTTTTTGGATCAACACTGAAAATACTTGTGAAATGTTCGTGGCTAGTCTGACACGGTGTTTCATCTCGGCCAAGAGACTCTTCAGAGACCTTTAGAATTCAAAGGCAAACTCGTTGAGCATCACGCCCAAAGTCCCGTTCGCAAATTCTTGATGTTGACAGTCTGGCCCTCTATCGCAGAAGGATTCCCAACCGTACGTTCACGAGTTAAATTTATACAAAAGCAAACAATTGTCAAATACTTGTGAAATGTTCGTGGCTAGTCTGACGTGGCATTTCGTCTCGGCCAAGAGACTCTTCAGAGACCGTTAGAATTCAAAGGCAAACTCATTGAGCATCACACCCAAAGTCCCGTTCGCAAATTCTTGATGTTGACAGTCTGGCCCTCTATCGCAGAAGGATTCCCAACCGTACATTCACGAGTTAAATTTATACAAAAGCAAACAATTGTTGAATACTTGTGAAATGTTCGTGGCTAGTCTGATGTGGCATTTCGTCTTGGCCAAGAGACTCTTCAGAGACCTTTAGAATTCAAAGGCAAACTCGTTGAGCATCATGCGCAAAGTCCCGTTCGCAAATTCTTGATCTTGACAGTCTGGCCCTCTATCGCAGAAGGATTCCCAACCGTACATTCATGAGTTAAATTTATACAAAAGCAAACAATTGTCAAATACTTGTGAAATGTTCGTGGCTAGTCTGACGCAGCGTTTTTTCTCGGCCAAGAGACTCTTCAGAGACCTTTAGAATTCAAAGGCAAACTCGTTGAGCATCACACCCGAAGTCCCGTTCGCAAATTCTTGATGTTGACAGTCTGGCCCTCTATCGCAGAAGGATTCCCAACCGTACGTTCACGAGTTAAATTTATACAAAAGCAAACAATTGTCAAATACTTGTGAAATGTTCGTGGCTAGTCTGATGCGGCATTTCGTCTTGGCCAAGAGACTCTTCAGAGAACTTTAGAATTCAAAGGCAAACTCGTTGAGCATCACGCCCAAAGTCCTGTTCGCAAATTCTTGATGTTGACAGTCTGGCCCTCTATCACAGAGGGATTCCCATCCGTACGTTGAAAATGTTTGCAAATGAGGCTACTTATTTTGATGTACTTTACATGCAAAATATATAGAGAGACAAGCGGTTCTACATTGGAAAAGAAGTGCTGTCTCATAAGAAACCTTACCAATAGCCTTGAGTGAAATGCAATGAAAAAGGTCCATAAGCTCGTATTACTTGAATACTTGTAAATTTCCCCACCAGGTAGACAAACATGAACATCAAGAGATCTGGGTGTATGTGTGTGTGTGTGTGTGTGGTTGGGGGGGGGGGGGAGTACTCTATGATTTCTTTGACACAAGTGTCCTCTGTGACCCAAGAACCCTTAGCCTTTACCACTCTCTGTTCAGCTGCAATTTTGGCACCCTAGCTATTCTGTAATGTGTGTGCAACAAAAGTCAACGAAAAAAGCCTACACTTTGTGAGATAAGTGCGACCTTGCGTGGTACGAACCTGGCTTGTTTTAACAGCCTTTAAAAATACTAATTAACATACACTAACAAATAAACTCAAAAGTCTGTTCACCTTCTCAAGGCAAGTCTGTACGCAAGTTCAACTTTCAATTACTTGTGAAAACTTTTGCCTAAAACTAGTAAGGCTTTGCACTTCTGTACCTCAATATCATTTTTTGACAGTAATCAACTTGTCGGGAATGTTATTAATTGTTACAAACATTGTGATTGCTTTAAACATACTTTGTTCTGTTACTAATATAACATAAAAGGTACATATCAGTAATACGCTAAAAAAATACCATACCAACTGGGACGAAGATACTCGGCTACTGTGCAAGTATCACCACTACTGAGAATGCTTACTAGAAGCAAAATTGGAGGTATTGATATAATGGCTAACCCAACTCTCAAAAGAAGCTGGGTGACGTTTCAATGACAGTATATCATTTTGCACTGATCTCTTACATGAAAGAGTAAGATACAAGATGACTTACAACTCCAAAACACCCTCCCCAGAGGGGGAAAATTGATACCCAATTTTCAGACCTATAAAATTAGCACACAGCTCTAATATGCATGTATGACCGCTGCTAACCACAAAAGGTTCCATCTGCGTAAACATTTAAGAGGGGCTACAAGTTTGCTACTGTTAATGCAGAAATGATCGGTTCCTATTGAATCGTAAACATTGTAAGTATTGTAAACATTGTAAGTAGCATATTGTTTATTTGGAGGTTGTAAGAAAAAGAATAAAAAATAGATTACTCATGTGACATGTTTGGAAAATGATCTCAGAATTCACCATTTTATTTACCCTAATTTTTTTCGACCAATGTCACTTTTCAATCAAATGATTTTCCTTCCCCAGAGCATAGTTTCCCTGAGTGAAGCCACAGGCCAAAGTACATTTTTGAGCCCTGAATTAAGTTCAAGTTAGGTTGTGGTCAGTTCTGTCACTGAGCATAAATTTAAAATTTCTGTTGAGATCAACTTTCATTTAAATTTTACATTCCTACTAACCAAAGAAAATAAGAACTTTAGATTTCTTGCTATAGGTTATTCCTTTCTAAAATGCTTCCAATATAGATTTCTTGCTATAGGTTATTCCTTTCTAAAATGCTTCCAATATAATTATTAACAGAGCTTCTGGAAAATTCCTGATTTTCAGGTCAATTTAGGCTGCTGCCAAGAACAAAATACAAAAACATCTTCAAGTATATCACATTCTAAACAGAAAAATTATGATTTTGGTTCTAGTTTACCCAGGCCTTTATTCTAGGAAAGTTTGGGAAAATAGATTTTTTTTATCCCTGTCTTGCAGACCCTTAGTCAGCCCTTGCAGCAAACTGCTCTTGGCACTTCTAAAGCTATATAAAATTTTAAAATCTATTAGTAAGCATAACCCAGAATACCAGAAATTATTCAAGTAAACTTTTAAGTGAACTGGTACCTCAGAGGATTGAACTAAAAACTGTACAGGAATCATGGCCAAGACTCCACGGCAAAGACATAAACGGGAAAAACTGGCACTTCCTGATAAAAAATGGAATTAACAATGATGACAAAAAATGTAAACACCGCAAATCTTTAAGAATCACTGTTATCACATCTACAACAAAATGGTCCAGTTCATTAATCGAGACTATCAAATAAAAAGACTAAAAGAATAATTCATATTATAGTCTCAATTTAAATAATTCACAAAGATCAGTTACAACATAAACTACTCTGTGCACGTGTCCAGCCTTTTCACTTTGTACATAACTTTGACTTTTAGTTAGAACCTTCCTGTGAAACTAAACAAGTGACAAAGGAAAAAAATAAAACATCTACTTACATAGTTAATAGAGAGGACTGGTTATGAAGCCCAGTAGACCTCAAAGGAGCACACAAAAATGCCAAAATTTATGTTGGAAGGTCCACGACCCTGCACAATCTTTTGTTTTGGGCTCATAAATTACGCATGAATTACGTAACCAACATGTTTCTATTGATTAGTTCCTCAGTACAGAGTAAACAACCATTGTGTTTTGTGCGTGGTCAAGGCCAAAATAGTGAACAAAAACATACAACAAAGAACTTTGTCAGGTTTCATAACCATTCCCCTCTATTACAGTGTAACCATGCTTAACAGGAAGGAAAACACACGACTAGAATTTCATTTTGGGGCTCAGCAAAAACATACAGGCATGCAAAGCGTGCAGGAGTTATTTTTTTTGTGAATTAAAAGCCTCCAGAGGTAGCAGCACTCAGTAGACTCTTGACAGATATGGTAAGGTTAATCCAACAAGTTTGTTTGGTTATGATGTACAGCGACATAAAAATTAGAATTTGTTTCACCGTAGGAACTGTAATATCAAGCTTACAGAACATTTATCAAGGCTTGGTTTTAACAGTTGATCAGTGGCTTTGCTTATTGGAACTATATAGAACTACTCCCAGCCAGACAGCTTAACATCATGGAGTCTGTAAAAGTAGCTAATAGTAAACAGCAGATTGGAGTTGATTCTGGATAACTTTTCCAACTCACTTTACAACAAAAACCAATTTAATTATAACATCGTCATGCAATAGCATGGTCTTATTTTGTTGCCATGCAGCAATGATCATAGTTTTTTTCAGTTTGATATTCCATGAAACCACCTCAAATTAATATCGATTTCAAAACCCATTTAAACAAGAAGACATTATTGAAAGTGAACAGGGTTACCTAACTTGAGACTTGAAACAACCAAACACATGAAAAACTGTATTAGTTTTATAAGATGCCATGAAGTCTATGTACAGAGTTTGAGAAGTTTCCTTGTCACATTACCCTTACGTGCAGTTTACGAAAAAAGAATTAAATCCAAACCATTTATGTTTGTGTAAAATGTTCCAGTTTCTGAATGCAAGAAATATGAACAGACCTTTAAAGAGTTTATTCCTTTAGAGGTTTTATTCATTTGCAGAAAATCTAGTCATTGAATTTTCTTCATCATTTGCATGCAACAAGACTGTAACAATTCTCACATGTTAACACTATTTTAAAAATAGTTTAATAGAGAGACTTTTAATTATCCATTGTTGAAGGATAACTGGAATATCTAGAGTTTCCTCTGTTATATTTGAATTTTTTTTGATAGCTCCATTTACATATTAATTTTTTTAAAGTATTTTTTGCCAAATTTTGTGAAATTCTAACAAGTGGTACTCGACAAATAGGTGTGTTTCCAAAAAAGCTATTCAGAGCATTCAGCCTCAATTTTTGAACTACTTATGCATGCCCTACATTTGACTCGGTTCTATCAGTAACAAAGAAAAACCCAAGAATCGCTGGGTTCTTTGCATGGTTACTTTTCCTAACATACCTTTCTAGATAAAGATGTAAATCATCAATACACTGTGTCATTTATAAAGAAAAATAGCACAGATAGCACAGGCACTGAGTAAATAAAATGATCATTCTATCAATTCCAAGTTTGGGTTGTGTAATCCTTGTGCGCATGCTGAATTGCAGAGGCAAGAACGCAAGCGGAAATTGTGTTCAGCCACCTTAATACATTTTTTATGCCTGGCAAAAAGAAGTTTTATTTCACTTATAAGAGCGACCACATAACATTTGACAATCAACCAAGCAACTGAATGTGACTGTCAATTGACAAACTACACTGGGAATTTTTTTCATATTCTTATCCTTTAGATTAGCAAATGCCTACCTTTATCATTTTGAAAAATAGAAAATATCTGTGGGTCATTTAAGATGGAGAAAGCTTTGTTTCCATATTCAGTGTGTGAGGGGAAAAGCAGCTGTCCAACCTGTTGATTATAAAAAGTGAAATTTACACCAACCATTTTATGTGTATCCCCTACAGGGTTTTATATTTTTGCAGGATCCTTTCAGCATACAATAGTCTCAACTTTACCTATTGACTTTGACATTTTGTTCCCCTAAAATCAAGCTTTAAATTTCCCACTGTAGTTATAACCATATAAGCTGAATGTCTTAGCAGAGAAGACGGCCAGTTCAAGTAGGGTCACAATGTCACTCCACAAATCTTGCCTCAAAAGTTTTTTTCTCCCACAGCTTTATGGGAAAGTCATATGTTGAAGATATTTGGGAGGTTATACAAACTATGATAGCAACAAGAACAAAAATGAGCAGAACTAGCTCATCATGTTGATGCATTGTTTAGGCTACCACTGTAAAGTAAGAACAAAATGCAATACCCAGCCTATCCCATATCAAAACCGTAAAAACCCTGTAGGTAATACAGACACATTAACACCTTAGCAATCCAGTTTCAAGTTAACCAAGGCCACTGAGCCAAAAGATTATTTAAGACCCATGTGTGCAGAGTTAGTCTCAATCTGAAGTAAAATACAAATACAGAGAGCAACATTCTACTCTTCTTGCACTAACCTTGCAGTATAATGTGTCTAACCATTTGAAGGCTCAGTGAAAAAGGGTGTTAGGTATTTTGATCAAAAGCGAACTGTGTCAAAAATGCTCCAAATTTTACATGCCATTTTGTTTAGGTGTGTTTAACAATGTCCTGCATTTTTTCCTACTGAAGTTTGCTTCATTTTCAAGATATTACATATGCAAAAAAACACTTGGTTTTTCCTAGTGGCTTCTTCTTTGAGTGAGAAGATTTTCATGAATGCAAATCTAATAGGAGCTTTAAAATTGCTTACAGCCCAAAATTTAAGCTTGTTCTTGTTCAAGCAGTGCTGCAGTGAATAAAATCCCAACTTGCGGTGTTGCAGTGATCTCAAACCCTTCAGCATGGCTTAGGTTGGTAACCAAGGCCAAGATGATAGATATATCCACTTGCGGTCGCAGGGTATCTTGCACCCGTGGTGTCCAGATTGCATCAATCTCATTCGATCACATTTTCAACACTTGCTTTCATGACAAAAAGTAAGCCAAATCCAGACCAGCCACTCAATCAGACAATATATTCGAATGTACGTCTAGGTATTCTGAAGTTCTCTTTCCACCATTTTTCAATGATATTTCTGTGCAAAAGGGTTTCAAACCAGAATTGGTTAGCAAAGTCATTAAAAGCGCTTCCTCTCTCAGCCAGTTTTGAAAGTTGCGCTGTTTTGGAATTCGAATCAACTGGTTAGTGGGTAAACTTCTGGGTTAAATTTCCTCGTGAAGACAGAAGTCACATTTAACTAGAGAGAATGTTGGTCTGTAAACAAACACCTAGAAAGAATGCTCAGCTAGTTAACCGGCCTAGTGAATAACAGTATATTTACAGTAGAAGCTCTCATAAATGACCGCCTCAGAAATTTGAAAAAGTGTTCATAACTAGAGCTGGTTGCTTACAAGATCAGAATAAGTTCTTGTAAGTGGCCACATGCTAAACAATAGAGGATGGTCACTAACGAAAGCTTCAGAAACTCATTAATAATTCATAAAGAAACCTTGAGCTTTCACAAAGACTATACTACACTGCACTGTACAAGATCTTTATCAAAGAACAATTGGCACAGTGTGCACTTTATTTAAAGTGTTGATTTATATGTAAAAGACAAAAGCTTAAAACAAAGGAAGAGTACAGTTATCCCAAGAGTGCCTGCGGTTACTTTCTGGAACGGTTGCTTACGAGAGCTTTTTATTGTAAAGTTTAAGTCACAGTTCAAACAGGGTTTCACAAAGGTGGTCGTAAATAGACCTGGTTGCTTGCAAGAGTGGTCACAAGGAGAGCTTCAATTGTAGTTGACATGAATGTAAATGATTTTGTTGTTTGGGTTCCCTGTGGTCTGAGTTCATTGACAGTAAATTTAAAAAATAACACACAGAACTTAGCATTGCCTCAGCCTGAGCCTGAATTATGAAATTTTACAAACCAAAGCAAATTTTCATGTTGAATTTCTTAGTTTCCTGGATCACGTTACATGTAGGTCGCTTCTCGCGATCATGAATGGTTGATTCCTCACTCAAATTCGTGGCCATAATTTCCTTTTGGTTGACCCTTGAACTTAGTTGAGTGATTCAAACAGAAAAACTGGATAATATATTGTCACTGGATAATAAATTATCACTAAGTCCATTTGAAATGGTTTGTCACAATCAACTCAATAAAGAAACAACTGCTGTGTGGCATTACAAGCAAACTTCTTGGTCAAGGAGATCACGATCAACAATGTCTAGCTGCTCTCCTGGAGTCTAGCAACCTCTAGAAGAATGATCTTGTTGATGGGACGTTCCAGGACTACGGACTTGGTTTTCCGCACAACTCTCCTCACAAGCCCATCCCTCTTGTTTGGTTTTACTTCCAGGATACAACCACGGGGCCACAAGTTTCTTGGGGAATTCTCATCTACCACAAGTAAAATGTCTCTAGTTTCAAAGTAACACCTTTACCCTTGCAGTGATTGCCTTCTCACTTATAGCAATTCAACTTCCAGGTACTGAATTTTAAAAACAAACTCCAACTGAATGGTGGAGGCGTGGTGGCCTCATGGTTAGTGCTCTCTTCCCCAGATCGAGCAGTCCAGGTTCAAGCCCTGGCCAGGGACACTGTGTTGTGTTCTTGGGCAGGATACTTAACTCTCACAGTGCCTCTCTCCACCCCGGAGTACAATTGAGTACCGGCAAATTGTTGAGGAAACCTAACAAATAGTGGGGGAGTGACCTGTGATGGACTAGCATCCCGTCAAGGGGGAGTTGGAATACTCCTAGCTGCTTCACGCTACCGAAACCGGGATAACCTCTGACAGTTATGAGCCAGTTGGCTCCAAGGCTTCATTTTCCAACTGAATGGAATAAAACTGAGCATAAGCCCACCAGTGCCCATTGCAGACCTATTTTTGAGCTTACATGTTGCATGAAATTAGCATTTTGCTGTTTTCTAAGTGAAATCAATGTCCTTACCATCATGCGTTAACGTTAAATGTGTGGTTCCAGAAAATATCCATATCCCTACCACCGAGAGAATTGGAAATTCTGGAGGGGTGGGGGGGAGTCAAAGACCCAGGAAATTCCAGAGGGGAGGGGGCTGGATGATCAATTTAGTTTCCAGATGTCCTTTAACTCAATATGGATTAAAAGCATCGATCTAGCTGTTCAAAAATCCTTTCTTACCAACTACGTAGATCTTTCACAGGCAAAAACAGAAGCTTGAATACTTGTATTTAAATCGCATTATATTTGAAATAAATTTTCTTTCTTCAAAAAGCACTTTAGAAGCTAACAAGTGCGAAAAATGTGCTGTTTCATGGAAATGGCCACCATTACCTGTTACTAGTCTACATGGAGTCACCCTGTAGACTGAAGAGCACTGGTGACCAGCCAAGTTTGTTGGTCTTGGAAGCTGTCAAGTGGCAGTCAATTTCTTTCGTGAAAATTAGTTTCTTTATAAACGTAGAAATGATGTCATGATTTTGCAAACTTGAGAATTTCTTATTTATGCTTATCTCTGTCCATTTGTATGTAAGTTTGCTATAGATTGGCTTTCGTCGCGAGTGTGTCAGTAATGGTGCTCACGACAAAAGTATGCAGTCCATTTCATCCTCATTCATCTAGACTGTTCACAGCCCTCTATTTTCTCGTATTTTTATTTGATTGTACTCATAGATAGAATCGCAAGAGAACTGGATGCCAGCACCAAATGGAAGACTTGATGGGGTAGGGGGTGGGGACTGAGAAAAAAATAGAGGGGCTGTAGACATCTTTGGAAACAAGTGAATTCCCAGTTTTTCCACAAATGGAAAATTCCCATTGACAGCGGCTGATCTTGATTGTGTCCAGGTGCATTTTGCAGCTTGAAGCAGTTGTCATCACTGACACGTGCCATGATTCGTGCCATGATTAAAATAGAATCCTGTTAAGAGAAATTTCAGTGTTTCTTAGCTCAAGGATGAACAGACAGGGGCTGCTGTTCATCTTCTTCGGTCAGAAGACATTGTTGCAATTCTGCTGACCAGCTTTGAGGAAAGTCTGATATATCAACTCTACACAACGGCAAAAGAAATGCAAATGTGCGAATGCTGATAAAAATCAGAAGAGATGAAAGAGCTTAGGATTCCTTCCATCACTTTGTCAACAAAGGAGACAAAGGAGGACGTGCTTCTGCTGATTGGCGAAGCGAAATACAAGCTTGTTTTCGGAAGACAACAGAGGACTTTTTGGATACAAAATTCCAAAATATGTTATAGAATAAAGATTCTCCGCTAACAATTGTGTCTTGCTCATTGTAGTTGGTGAGTGCCACACCGTGTAACACCTTCAGAATATATTCCCCGCAGATAAGTAAGACGTCTCGCCAAGATTCCCCAAGCAAATAGCAAAAGAGCTAGCGCATATCCTACAAAAATCGGAAGGAGCACTTGATTTCGGCTTTCTCCCCCTTTTAGCAGCTTTTCTTGGAGTTGAAGAAGTCGTCTGAGACAACATTCTTTACACACAAACACACATATGTGATGTTGTTTGCAAACTGATACTTGTAATCAATTAAACCAGAAATTTACTGCTCAAATTTTATTGGTCCGATTTCATTAATTGTTCAAGGGGTGGAGCTGTTAGTAACAAGGTGATAACAGGGGGAGGAGCCTAATAAGTCCACTTTCTACCAAAGATGTCTACAGCCTCTCTATTCTTCTTGCTAGCTTCACTTGCAAACCCCACCCCCCACCACTACGTGCTTTGCGCTCGCTTCTCTCGCTTTTTCTTTTGTGTGCATAAATAGAGAGGCTGTGAACAGTCTCCATTCATCTTATCAGTCCATCAACCAAAATTGTACCACATTTACAAAGGGACTTAGTTGTATAGGAAGGTAATTTGACAAGTTACCTTTCCACTTTTTTTAAACATTTGAAAATAAATTGCTCTGTGTTTTCTTTGTGTGTATCTTCAGATGTTACGATCGATTCAAAATAAACAGCAGTGACATGCAATGCAATACAGACAGCTGAGAGTTTAGAGTGTTTACCACACTTTCTTGCCAAAACTATTTTTTCCAGAGGGTATGGGGGGTGTACATAATACTTGTGGAAATTCCAGAAGGGTTGAGAGGGTTATTTTTGTGTTCAAAAATTGGAAATTCCCAGGAGGGGGGGCTTACATGAAATTCCCTCTGTGGTGGGGGTATGGATGTTTTCTGGAACTACACAATCGACACTTCAACTGTTTTTGACCTGCTGTTTTTTGAGCTTATGCATTGTGTGAAATCAACATTTTGCTGCATTTTAACTCAACATCTTTGTGGTAGCGCGCTGATGTGACATTAAATGCAAGTTTTTTGCATACGTAAAGTCTCAAAAATGAAGCAAACTTCAAGCGAAAAAAATACAGGACATTGTTAAACACACCTAGACAAAACCGCATGCAAAATTTGGAGCGTTTTTGACAAAGTTAACTTTTGATCAAAATACCTAACAACCTTTTTCCACTGAGCCTTTCACTTGAAGTGAAATACTTTCATTGATCAATTCTTCTCTTTACATAAAGAACTATTCTGTACAATAAAACAAAATATGAGATTGCCACATTGTCCAAACCTTGACTTGAGACTCACCACAATTTCTTGGCATAATTGTATTCTTTATCACTAAATTTTTCTTATTTGATAAAGAGACAAAAAACTACCTACTGTTGACACAACATTTTCAGCTGGGCACATAACTTTGATGACAACAAGAATACCCATTCCAGCTGTAGTTCGACAATCTGAGATAAAGTGATCTTGCAGACAAAAATAAAATCTACAATTAAATTTTTTATAACAAGCAACCACTGACCAAGTTTAGAAAATGTTCATCCCTGAATCGATAATCTCCTTAAAGTACCCCTATGATTAAATTCTCTATATCCATTTTTTACATTTTCGTAGGCAATAGGTATTTCCTAGATATCTTGCCATTACAAACATTAATTATAACTCGCATTTTTAGACCTTTATTTCTAAGAATTTACGGCCACCATTAATTTTCCATGTTCCAAGTCTGGTTGAGAATTGGAGTAACTGACATCATTTTCTCAAAACTACATTTCCAATTCTCAACCAAGACTTGGAACAAGGACTAATTAATGGCAGTCCTACATTCTTGAAAATAAAGGTCCAAAAAACATGAGTACTAATTTTCGTAATAGATTTAAATTTGGTAAGATATCTAGGAAAGACATATTGTGTACGAAAATGTAAAAAAAAGGATATCGAAGAATTTTTTCATAGGGGCACTTGGATGGACGGATGGATGGATGGATGGCTGATTCAATAAAATCTGTACAATTCCTAATTACATGTACCACTAGTTGATGGATAGTGGACTGATTGATGGATAGCTAGCTGTATTAAGTAAAATCATTGCAGCCCCCGAAGTGGCTTAATTGCGACATACTTTACAACTCGTTAAAATTACAAATATACAAAATAAACCTAAAAATATAATACAATATGATAAGATATCGAAACTATTTATAAGGGTAAGTCTTTATGGTTTCTCTTAATAATAATAATAATAATAATAATAATAACAACAGTAACAGTAATAGTAATGGTAATGGTAATAATAATAATAATAATAATAATATTAACAACAATAATAATAATAATAATAAAGACTTCAATTAAAGAGGGTTAACACTTTTAATAGCCAAAGGGTGCCCTCGCAAAATAAAATTACAAACCTAATGAAAACATTGAAAGCTATGATGAAATTCTAAGAGATAACAATACTATGAATACAAACATACAATATAAATTTTAAAAACCTAACATTACGAGAGAGACGCAAATAGCTAAATTACAATTACATTAAAAATTAAATATAGATATAGTGGCTAAGTCTTAAAATGGTCTAAATGTTGCTGCGCTGCAAAGATCATTTTCAATAAATGAGTTTTTAAGCACTTAACAGAGTCTGATTTTCTGGTATTTAGTGAAAATTTGAAATGGAATACTCCATAATGTAAGTGAAACAGAATTGGTCAACAGCACTTTCGCTCATCTTTGCCAATTCCCTTTCTCCACACTTCTGGTTTGGTACTGAAATACCAAACAATCTCCTTCTTGAATCGCTATAGTTAGGATTGCAATTGCTTATACTGAGGCCTGGTGGATTTTGATGTTTTCTATTGTTAATCAAACACCAACATTTAAGCAACAATAAATGGCACATACCATCAAACAGCACACCACAAAGATCCACAAATATCTCCTTAATCAATTCCTTCCATGATTTTACAGTTTTATGAACAGCTTGGCAAGCAATAACACAGCCATTTTTATCATCACTACTTTGCATTTGAATGCAACACAACTCCATTTGGTCAAACAGGTTGCACAGTCTTTGTTCAGTACTGGATTTCTGAAGAAAAGAGATTATGGCTTGGATTGTCGCCAAACAGTCCAACATAGAAGATGTTTGAAGTGCAGGAGATGATTCAACACTGAAAGAGAGAAGGAAGAAAAATAAGAAAATAAGAACATATTGCTTTCAGCATTTGTCCTACAAACACTAATTTGGAATCACATCTTCGAGCTACAATTGAGCCTATTCTGATTGATACATGTACCTTGCCGTTTGGGACAGTTCCCTTGGAACCAACAAAATGCCCCTTATAATTACTCTCAATAGAAAACTGCCTGTAATATGCACCTTCTTTATACATACATGCATACAGACAGTCAGACAGACAGAGACAGTCATACATACACTTCTATTTAATTTCGAATTTACAGAGTAGCTAGACTTAGCTAATATCTCCGAGGAAAGGTAAAAGTATAAGGTAAAAATACTACATGGCTAAATAATTATGTATATATAATATTACCTAATGATTGTTTATAGACGATAACCTACAAATTACACATAAAATTATAGTTGCAGATAAGGCGCTTGAAGTTGTTATACGAACTCTAATGGGTACAACTAACTGTAAATCTCTACCCAAGAGATAATTTCATATGCAGTACAATTTACTGTTTGTTGTTTCAGATTAAACAAACTCAATGTGAAAAAGTAGAATCTTGTTATTAAAAACTATAACAGATTTTTTTAATATGAGAAGACTTATGCAATCCCTCATTTATTAACCTGAAACTTGATCATACAAAGAACTGAATACAACAAGCAGTGGTGTCTGTCAAATGTCTATTAACTTAAATGAAATGATTTGACAGTAGCTTATACTTTACATATTTATCATATCTTAAGTCCTGGAATATCATATACCATGAATCATGTAATAGGTAAAAACCATTTAACTTTCCCAGAAGTCCTGGATGGATGACATTGATTTGTCATCTACTTTGTGCAAGATGCATATTGTAAAATGGATGAAAATAGCTTACCAATCAGATTGCTTAATTTCAAATGAGGTGTGGTAGACTGCTCTGTTGTAAATACTTGGTAAATCATTAAATAAAAAATATGTATCAAATCTGTTTTTCGGCCAAATGGAAAAGGTTAAAATGCCAAGGTCACGGAGTTGGTACAAATACATGTAATGTACTATATGATATTGTACTATATTGATATGATATAGCATGATATTGTACTATATTGATATGATTTGATATATGTGACGTCTCACACAAAAATGTACCCTAACAGGTATCCGTTCGAACGGCTAAAAACCGTTCACTTGCAGTTTCTCATCCGTTCCGTTTGTGATTTATTCAAGATTGATCAGATGCCATTTGAACAGCTGGGGTTATCTGTTCAGAATTATATTCAGCCGCTCAAACAGCTACTGCTATCCATTCGAATGGCTGAGGTTATCCATTCGAAAAAAGGCAGCCCCTTGAATGATTGTTGCTATCTGTTTAAAAATATCTTCATCCATTCAAACGGCAGAGGTTATCTGTGTGGAAAAATGTTCAGCCATTTGAATGGCTGCTGAAATCCCTTTCAAAAAAATCTCAGTCATTCAAATGGCAAAGGGAGTCTGATCAGATTCAGCTTTTTGTGACACTTTGAATTTGCATAACACTCAAAACAAACAAGTTGACATAGAAAGGTCACACTTTCGTCACAAAACCTTTCTTTGTTGGTATATATTTCAAAGATATTGCTCTACAGATGTCAAGATGTTTGTTGTTTCTTTCACTTTTGCTACACGAAAATTGACAAACAAGACACCAAAACAGAACATTTCACTCTGGGACTCCGGGAAATTCATACATGCACTTTGTTTCCTAAAGCCGTAAACGAAACATTGATCACAAACCCAGTATCTTATTCAGAACCAACTGATAAAAATGTACTGTTATTACATGTAAATGGATGAAAATAATTATAAACCAAAGGCCTTATCTGTACCTGTTAAGTTATTTTGAGACACTCTCGATCAACTTGTTCCCTAGCACATGACCAAAATCCACCCAATATCAGTGGTAAAAGTAGAAGAGGAGACAGACCTCATTACGAGAAGGAATTGGCTGGAGGGAAGGTCACCTGCGACTGCTACAACTACTCTTCGATTCAAATTTGTGCCCACTCTGTAGTGGCTGCAGAGAACTTAGGCTACCTTAAAAGTTTCTTCAGTGGAGGGAACAATGCAGCACAAAGATCCCAAACTTTACCAACTCAGTTTCGTCAGATGCACCGAAAGGAGCTGGTGAGAAGAATGGCCATTCCAACACCATACAAAGAGGGGGAGCAGTGTGGAGAACAGCTGTCTATGACCACGAGGAAGAAAGGTCTGCCTGTCTTTCTACAGTCACTGTCTCTGGCTCTCTACCTCTTGTGCAAAGCAGAATGTTTACAGAAATACACCAGAACGAAAACCCATTTGTCCTAACATTCTTTCTAGATGACAAGGAGTACAAGAAGAAGAAAAAGGTGGAAAATGAGAAGGAGCATCAAATGCTGTGCGAAATGTGCCACAATGAATTCCCATCAACATGCATTCCACCATACAATTTGGCCTTATGTCATTACAAACGATGGCGTTACCCAGATCCGGACTACCAACATGGGCCATGGAAAGTATCCCATAAGGAAACAGCAAAGTTCTACCACATCGATCCGGAAAATTGCATTAAACCATGACATCCACATTTCTCTGATGATGCAGTTGTCATTCTGCACAACATTAAAGCCAAGTTACGACCTGTGCATCAAACCTTCCTGAGAATGCACCTGAAAATCTCCACATTGGACTGACTTTATATGAAGTACCTGTTTTGAAAAGTATAAAATAATTTCGGGATGCGCATCTGAAAAAGTTTGTCACTGTTGCCAGTAACAATGTTAAAAAACTTTTGAATGTTGTTTATATTTGTTTGTAATTCAGTCGGCGTTAAAGCACAGGTTCACCAACATCTGGGAAACCCTTGGTCAAGAGTGGTAATCTTCACTAACTCTTATCCTCACTAACGTTGCAAAGTTTCAGAAACTTTCAGCATTGTTGACATTAAGATGTTACTGTTACTGTTACTTTCTGATCATTTTACGTGATGATGTGTGTTTGTGGTGCAGAAGTCCTGCCCATGTCTCCATACTTGTTTTTGTATCAAACTGTCACAAGTTTACTATTGCTATGAAGAAGAAACACTGAGTAACGTAAATAAGATAAGGTGAATGCGGGTAAATAATGCCTTTGTTACTGCAAAATTAGATAGCTGCAATTCACTGCTATATGGTCTTCCAAAACATCTACTTTCAAGATTACAATCTATTCAAAATACAGCAGCTCGAGTTGTTACACATACTGGGAAATTTGATCATATCACCCCTGTCCTAAAACAGCTCCACTGGTTACCTGTTTGCTACCGTATAATTTCTAAAATTCTCCTACTGGTCTACAAAGCTCTCAATGGAACAGTGCCTTACTACATCAGTGAATTACTTAGGTACAACACCTCGCAATGGAAATTAAGATCGTCCTCTCAACACCCTCTGGCGACCCCAAAAGCTAGACTGAAAACATATGGAGAGAGAGCATTTGCTGTGGTGGCACCGAGACTATGGAACTCGATCCCACTTGAACTAAGATCCAGTAGTTCGATTGACATATTTAAACGGCATTTAAAAACATCTTTTTAAACAAGCTTTTAAACTCTTTTAATTTTTAGATTATTTTTTTATTCTTCCCCCCCCCCCCCTTTTTTAGCTTTTTAAATATTTTTTATTTAATGTAAAGTGCCATGGACAAATAGTGGATTGGCACTATATAAATATTTTATTATTATTATTATTATTATTATTATTATTATTAAATAATACAATTTGGTTTCCCTTTAAACTTCATGGCTGTTCTGTTTAAATGTCTAGACTGAATCATTTCAAGCTTGAAGGGAAGTGGTGACTATTGTTCTGGCTCAGGAATAATGGATACTTGTCACTCGCGTGTAATCGGGTATCGAACCATCATTGGTAAAGCACAATATGGTTCCACCCTCACAATATTAATTAATTAATATACTGTTGTTGAGTAGATATAACGATAATTAGTTTTTTGAGGAAATTTGCATTTCCCTCATGCCTAATTGGAAGTATTAATGAAAGGTCTCAGCAAACCAGGATTCTTTTTCATTTTGTACTTGCCAAGTTGCATATCTGCACTGCACTACAAAGCTTACCTTGTATCTATTTGATATAAACATCCCACGTCACTGTTTCCGTGCAAAGTACGTATTTGCCAAATATCGTGTATAAACTTCATCGCGAAGTGGTTCAGTTTTGATCATCCATTTCATGTGATTGCTGGAGCTCAAAGCATAACGTCATAGCATGATAAATACGAGACAAACAAATCCTTTTTCTTCCGATGACAAATTAAAACTGAATGCCGCCATTTTGATCAAGAATATCCTAGGCGCTCAAACCACGCCCTGTTAACAGAGAGAGACTGGATTCCAAATCACCCAAAGGTCCGTGATGGCAAATTTGTGATTGTAGACATTTCTTTTATTCGTCGAGATTAATCTACAGAATAAATTCAGCAACAGATGGAGATTTCAGTGGAACGGTATTATGTTATAACTTTGGCTCTTGTCTTTAGTTCCATTTTGCCATTTTGTCATTTCGCCATTTCACCATTTCGTCATTTCACTATTTTGTCATTTTGTCATTTCGTGTTTTAAACAAGCCCTACTTCTAACACTGTAAACAAAGCGGCACTTTGACGTGAATCCACGTGACCCAAACAATTGTTCTGGTTTTCATTTGACCACCACTGTTTTTCATTTTGATGTTTTTGTTTTCAATAAAAGGAAACAAAAATATGTACTAAGGCAAGCTAACTTTAACAACTCAACCTCCAGCAAAACATATGACATAAGACAGTTGTAAATCGAGCTTTCCTCAATTGGACACCAACTTGATTTATTTACGTGCATACCACAGCTTTCTGTTCGGTTCAACAAGTTGTTTTACTGTTCCGTTCTGTCTCCCTTCCGAACTCTGTAGCTTCTGGTTAAAACGGTCTTTGGTCATTTTAACAGTAAGCTTAAAATGTTTGTTAAAATGTTTTTATAATGGTTCCAAGATTTTCCAACGGATGTGGGATATGCTTCCTGTCAAACCATTAAAACAGACTCAAAAATTTCTTTGCAAATTGCTTTTGTTGTTTAAACGGATGCTTAGATTTCTTTAATGGATTGCTTTTGCCATTTTAACGGATGCTTAGATGTACTTAACAGATACCTCTTTCCATTTTAATAAAGCTTTAAAGTCAATCATTAAAGCGCAGTTAATGGAGTGTGACGCTATTTATGTACAGTCACTAGCTTACCATTGTTAAACGTAACGCAATAGAACTGTTACACGTGAGAACATTATATAAGTCTTTCTTGTCTAGTTTAAACAATATTCATGATAGCCTTTCATGCATGCATGTTGCAACAATGTCCGGTCTAACTGTATCATGCATTTTGTATGGCTAGTCTTTTAATTAGACCTATTCTTGTTTCATTCAAAGTCGCATGGGCTCTGTACTTTCCATGATACACGATTTTATATTGGTGTCAACCCAGACATTTGTCTACCTATAAAAGAGTCTTAGCTCTGACTTAAGGTTACTTCCCACCTTCACGGGTGCCCTTCAGGAAAAAATTTGTACATGCGCCAGTTTCAATAAAACCTGAACAAACTATATATCAGTAGAAAGCTTAATAAATGTAGTTTTTGAGAAAAATATAATTTAAGTGACTTGTTCTTTTAGGAAGTGTCAGTAGCCGGTAAATCATGAAACGACCGAGAGTTGTTCTCATGAATTAATCGGGTATCGAATGCCGCGGCATGAGCAAAATGGCTGCACAGTCTTATTCAACAGGCATCAATGAACAAAACGGTGTCAGGCTTTTTCGATATTCTGATTGGTTGCCAAGATATCCTAGTCCAAAGTTGAAGAAGCTAAAAATATACGAGACGCGCAGCATAAATGGTCGCCACGGGAAAAAATATTTCAAATATGACAATTTCCTGACACCGTTTTGTTTGTTATTATCCGTGGAATGCTTTGGCCAAATTTTACGAAAATCCGTGAAATCTACATACCCTATTAATTCACTCAAAGTCGACACATTCTACGAGATATCAAACGCGAGATTTTCGCTCAAAAAGGTTTGTAAACAACTCGCGCCACCCCAGGAGATTATGTCGCCTCTTGAAACCGCAAGCCAATGGCGTAACAGGACCTCCTGGCGTCAACTTCAATGGGTTAGAATTTCCCGGGAAAAGTGTTGCATTACAGTCACAATTTCGATCTTTTGACCGGCAAGACAAAAGAAAAGCAATCCTGTTCCAAGGCCTTAGTATGATTTGACCATGAATCCTTATTTACAGGGGGAGGAAGGTTTAGAATGCTCAGAACTCTTTTTGCAGCAGAGTGGCCACAGCCTGTTAGTCGAAGTCCGAGAACCAGCTCCCTGTTTATGTCGTAAAACCTGTTGGTCTTCGGCGTTGTGTGAAATGGCGACACCAGCTCATGTGAGGAACACTCAGGGTTTTTACAACGGCAAATCCATTCGGCTCCTAGTCCAGTCCTGGTAACTTCTTCAAAGTTTATTCCTTCACTTCCACAAAAACTGCAAGTGACTCGGCCAGCAGGCTGTTGATTGAGCTCATCCAGATTGAAAATACTCTGATATTTCGTGTTGCTCGTTTTGAATTCCCCGTCATCAGTTCCATCTGATTCTGACGATGAGCCTCCGTGGTAAGTTGCATTATCGAAAGCTTTGATTTTTAAGCGACTTGCTCCAACGGAAGAACCAAGTGAACCAGCTGAATTAGACCGCTCGTGTTCATCAGTCGATGTCAACAAAGGCGCTTGGCCGAACCAAGAGCTTTTGTCACTTTCTGCGAGGCTTTTTTTCCTTTCTTCCCCAAAACCTTTCCTTTTTCTCTTCTTTGGCCCTGGTTTTTTTGTTGATTTTACCCAAGGACTTCTTTCTGTTTTAGATTTCTCCATGAAACTTGAACGCGCAATGCAGAAAGAAAATATGCAAATCACATGAAATAAGAACCCACTTCCCGCGAAATTTCCTCCGAGACGTCACCTACTTATGAGATTATGACACCTTCATTATTTATTAACTTTTATTGGAAAACAAATTTTGTTAAATAACGTCGGCGATTTTTGAGATTTTTAAG
This sequence comes from Orbicella faveolata, assembly GCF_042242905.1. Classification (NCBI taxonomy): domain Eukaryota; kingdom Metazoa; phylum Cnidaria; class Anthozoa; order Scleractinia; family Merulinidae; genus Orbicella; species Orbicella faveolata. The sequence goes on from NW_028301552.1 coordinate 24,600,991, forward strand.
TTTTTTTCTGTAAATGTTAGATAAAATGATAAACTTCAAATTAGGCAAATAAAACAAAAAATGATTTTTTTCACTCTTGAAGGTGGGAAGTAACCTTAAGCATCATTCCCTTGTTATATCACTACTGTAACTTTTAGTTAGCCCTTGAAATTGTAACTCCCACCCTTCCCTCCCTTTGGAGGTTTATTGTTCCTGTTCATTAATATTTAACAATTATTCCATGAGCGCACGTTGGATATGAGATGGTAAATAGCCAACGAGGCCCATAGGGCCGAGTTGGCTATAACCAATCTGATATCCAACAAGCGCGAATGGAATAATTGTTTTATTAAATTCGGTGCGTTTGTATTCTTGGAAATATAGCTTAATTTTATTGGGTTTTAATTTTACAAAACGACCGGAAGTCGATGTGACAAAAACAACAACAAGTGGGAAATCACATGACATGCGCGCCGTTTGTAAAATTAGTTGAATGAAAAATTTGAGAGCGAAGCAAACGAATTTGCTGAATGAAATTGCAATCAAGTAGAATTCAAGACACGTCTATCAAATGAAGGAGATATAACCTTGGCCAGAAAATTTGAAAAACGTTCGAGTTCGAGTCATGGAGAAGAGCCAAATAATTGTGCACTTGCACATTGCCATCGTAATAATGCTGCGGAAAACTTTGATCGCCATGTGACACAGACGTTCTGCCAAAATTATTCTCGACAAGATCTCTCTCAGGATTCCCTTGCTTTGAAAGCCTTGGCATTTCGAGCTGTATGTGTGGAGCTCATTGTTGGTCAGTTTTAGAGTCAAGGACAGAAATTATCTTAGTGTCAGATTCATCTTCAGAATCTCCGAGGCCACCCTGGTGGTTTTTCGTGGCTGGTAAAGAACCGGGCTTACTTCGGTTCAGCTCAAAACACTCAACTCCTTGAGGTGTTTTGCGCAAGGACAGAATTGTTGGCGCTAGCTGTCGTTGATTCTCTCGTCGTCGTCGGCCAAAAAAGAGACTGAGATAAAACTAGGTCGTCCTCTGTAGCTGTGCGGGATTCTTGCTCTCGGCCGATTCGAGCTTGCTTAGTCGAACAGTTTCCTCATCTGCTCATTGGAAACTGGTTTCTTATGGACTACACCGGCAATTATGCCTGTTTTCCTGCGGCCTTTTACAAATGCATATGCTCTAATAATTTATTTGCCTGGTCAGAGATAATGGAAAACAGTTTGTTGTGCGGCGGCGTGCGAAGGAAATGATCAACTGGCGGCTTTAATGGATTTAATCAATGAACTTTTGCAATACGTGTCATCTTTCTTCCTCGCAGACGAGTAAAAACACTTCAACTGAACATTCAGTTCTTCTTTTGACATTTCTTATATCGGTTTCGAAAATTTGGTGCCACCAGGACTAGCAAGCCATTCTGTTCAGGTAAACTTTGTTTTTGTTACATAATCTTCATGAATGCGTAAAATCTCGCCGGTCATATTTTAATTTTGCAACTTTAAGGGAAACGTAACGTATACGTACCGTTAAATAATCTTATCTCGAGCTTTGAGGCTTTTTTGTTATTACTGGGTCGGCATTGTCCATAATTTCCTGTATTTGCTGTGTAGATAGCTCACCGAATGTGCTTTTTTTCATCCATTTTTTTTGTCGACGAACCTTTGCTTCACGCGAAAAAGCTCATGCTGAGCGACATTTGCCGCATTCATTTCCATATAAGGTCAAACGCAGGTATAATGGCTGGTAACCGAGATCCAGTGAACCAATCAGAAAGCTAGAATTGCATTATCCGAGGCTGAGAATTTAATAAAAAATAATAAACTGGGGTTCACCTCTCATGACATGCTATCGGTTAGGTCTTGCAGTGACTTCCCCAAGCTTTGTTTTCACTAATTTAATGGTGCTATTTAATGCTCTTTTATGCCTCTTCTTCTTCAATCAAGCACGTGCCGGCGGAGTCGGCTCATAGTGCTGGGGAGATAAGTAAGGCTTGAGAACTGTCTACACTCTAGCATGATGCTGACCAGAGGTCAGCTCGTAGTGCCATTAAGAGTTAGGCTTCTGGGATGAGTAAGCTTTTGGCCTCACAGACTTGTCCGATCCAGTGCAGAATTAACCACTGGGGAGATAAGTTTGGCATTTGGTCACGCAATGGAAGTTCGTCTGTCACGCCGATTGCAGAGTGGTGTTCCCCCCTTTACACCATAGAATGTGTGTTTCTTGCTTGTGATTGTCGGGGTATTTAAAGCATTACTCCTTAGGAACTGCAACATTATTGGATGCAAAAAATTTATAAACGGTTGAGAAAGCCATTTGAATGGTTTGATCGTAACGTTAAATGCTTCGCCTAACGCTTGAAACAGTTCATGGAGCGTTTAAACGGATTACAAACAGATAACAAACAGATCATTAATGCTTTATCCGTTTAACGGATAAGGGCTAATGTACATTTTCCTGTGTAAGGTCACACATTTCTTGTGATACTTTTAAAATTTAAATTACTTTTGTGGCATGATCATATTCTCCTGATCCAAGAAATGTAGCTTTTATATTTCTGATGCCACCCTTAGTTGAAGTCCTGTGGGTGGGCCAGAAAAGATACATTTTCTGCCCTTCTGATTAACCCTTTACCCCCAAACAGAAAACAACAATTTTTTCCAAATCAGCAAATCAAGACTCTCTGCCTGTGTACAATATACCATTTGAAGGCCACTGATAAGCTTATTTAAGAACTGATATCAGCAGCTATGAAGGAGGTAGTCATTTTGAGAGAAATTGTTTTACATGTAAAATGTGAAACTGAAAAGCTTCCAACACATATCAGTTCTCAAATATCATAGGTATTCCCTAGCACAAAGCTTGATGTGAAACAAGTCTTGCATTCCCTGTGCATCTCAAAAAAGAAATTGGAAAATTACGGGGGCGGTCAATCATGTCTTAGGAGGGGGTCACAATTTTATGCCTTCAATGAGCAGATCTTTACAGGGCAATTTTCCTGGCAAAAATTCATAGAAATGTCTCAAATATTCACAAAGTTGTAGTTATTTCCTCGCACTCTTTTTCAGTGAATGGCCAATGACACAACATATAATCGAGTCACAAAGTTTAAGAATAAAAGTCGTTCTTGACTCTCTTCTGCAAACAGGAAAGAGAAATTGCACAGACTATATGCCGTAATTAACAACTCTGTAAATATCAACATAATGTCCTTACATCATGTGCAGTTTTGTAAGCATAAATAGATTCATAGAGAGAGATTCCCTTGGATCAATGAGAACAAAAAGCTACTAAGCCACAAAGAAACTCTGCAATGCTGAGCAACAGTTCAAACACAGGAACTGAGAAATCGCCTAACAACAGAAAACACTGTAGAAAAGTGAGAGAGATATGCCACTGAATTCATTTCAATTCATGTAAACAAAAGTGCAAAAAAACACAGTGCAAGACTTTCACACAGTTCAAGATTAGGCATTGGATAAACTAAAAAAAAATAGACAAAGCGGTACTGACAACTACTAAAGGAAAAGCATAGAATTAAGTTATTTCTCTTCGAAAATACAGAATTCATTTCAATTGACGTAAAACTACTATACTGTTTTATTTAATTTTACTCAACCTTTGTTTTCTTTTTGCATTATCATTGTCATGTGTTTAGTTTAATGTGTTTTTTTAATTTTGTAATATGTATCATCCACTCTGAAAAGCCCCATGGGGACGAGCCAATAAAGTATGTATGTACATCTATACGAAGAAGTACTAGTTGAAACTTCCTTGATTTTGAATGATCTCAAACTACACCAACATTTGTATCGAAGATAAATACTTCGGTTAACTTTTAATCCTGGGTTAGCGTTAACCCAATTTCTGAACAACCCGGCCTTGATTACAACACAGAAGGTGGTTTTAGAAAACAATTTCAATTTATCCAATAAACCCAGGAATCCGATTTCAGTCCGTATAATAAACTGTTACTCTCATCTCATTTTTTAACCCAAGCGGTTTTGACAACAAAAAGTGGTGAAAAGGCTTCACCAAACTGTATACATGTACTCATAATTACTGACAACAAAACAGAAACATGCTTCAAGATCTCCTTATGAAACACTATTAATACCATTTAACTGATCCTTTCAATTTTTCCTAAGTGGACTTTAAGTTTATTTTTTATGATTGTATATGTTGTAAAGCACATTTGATCACATATATATGTTAATTTGCGCTATAAAAATATTAAATATTATATTTGCTATCATTATTTATTTTTCTTTTTTACAAGGGTACACTTCTCCAATATGAAATGGCAAAAATATGGTAATAAGACCAATTTTAACCTGACAAATACATGTGCTTTGTTTACATCATGCGTGTAATTTGGCCACCACTACATGTTAAAAAATGTAGAATCTCGGCTTCCAGTGGTCATCAGAAATAGTTTGACCTTTCATTTTAAAGCTCTCAAAATGCTCTGGTTTACTAAATGCAAATCTATGTTAGCATTTTGAGGCGAAAAGTTTAAGGTACATTAACACACTTGCAAACAACCTAAACAAAAGGATACACATTCAACTGTCCAGCTCAAGGTAGCTTAATTAAGCTTTTGTCTTCCTTCTTTTGTCCCACCTCTTTCCACATCAAATAAAACAAATGAGTCCGATAGCTCTTTCGCATGACTTTTGTCAACACCAAAGATATTCCCCAAAGGAATAAACTGAGCTTTCAGGGTAAAAACGCCAGTGGCTTCGCCCATTTCTGAACGACACACATCAACATGAAGTTGTAATGTTTGCCATGCTTTTTTTCCATTTCTAGCATTCTCTAAGTTATACCCATAATAAATATGTTATGAAAAGTAGGCCATGTGATGGGCCTATTGCCTTGTTATAGTTCACATGCCAACAAAAAGCAGGACATGCAGCTTCTGATTGGAAGTATCATTTTCTCCACGTGTGAAAAATGCAATACATGCCATTTGATTGGCATTTATTTTGCACCTTTTCAGTAGGTTAAAATATGTATATATAATAAGATACGATATGATACACAAGACATGGGCCATGAGATATGAGATATAATATCAAACACCAGAATTAAGCTGCACTCGCAGATAAGCTGCAACCCAAATTTGACCACTCCAATTTTGGGGGGGGGGGGGGAATTTTCTGAAAAGAAATCAAAATAAATTAAAAGTGAAGTCTTGAGAACTATGCGCTACATGTACATTCATTGCTTCATTGAACGTAAACCTGTGTGAAGTCACTAACATTGACAACAGAGAATCCTCTAAACCCCAGTATCTATAATTTTAGCTCTGTAATACAGTATTATGGAAATCAGGTCTTTCACTTTAAAAATGTTTGATCTTTATTGGTATATGTCCACCAGTATTTTTATATTTCAATAGAATTAATTTTTGCGTACAACAACAAGAACAGTTTCCTTCATTCATACATAGTAGCTTAGTAGCCGGGCAAATCATTGATGAGGAGTTGGATTACTGGACAGAAGTACCTTTTTAAAGTGCCCCTAACCCCAAAAAATTTTTTTTGGCTAATATAAATTTCCTTTTTCTCCTGATCACCACTGCGAAAAAAATCATCGTTGTAGCTATTTTCACTAATTTTCTATGAATTTTTAACGTTTGTAAATTTGCCCTTTTTCGTGTTCACAACCGAGGAATAGCGGAGAATGGAACGACTTGGCTTTTGACGTCACTTCGGGAATAACAATATTTTGTTTCTGAGAAGAATGTATGGGCACATGCGATAGTGTATGTCAAAATCGTTGCAGAATGCAAGGAAGATATGTTGTTGGAGGCTGTAGCAATACAGGATGCGTAGAATAGAATATTCCTCTTCATTCAATACCTCTATGTCGATGAAACTCTACCAGAAACAAGAAAAAGACCAAAGAAGTGGGCTGCTCTGTGCGAAGCTAAAGCCAGGGAGCCATTGAGGATTTCTTCAATCTCGGGTTCGCCGCTACTGTAAAAACGTAGAGATTTTCATGGCCTGTATATTCTTCTCTATCTCTAGTGGAAAGCTTGAAATTGTCAAGGTACTGCATAAGACATGAATTTGGGATAACCTGGAAGCCATCTGACTATTTCGAGCACAAACGATCCTCCAACGTGAGTCCCAGATGAAACTATATATAGGTGACGAAATCACACGGTAAATTAAACGCATTGCGTTTTGAAATAGAGACTTGTCTAAACGAATAGTAAACTAAACCTACGTTCTACAACGACACGAAGAAGATTGTTGACGCTTCGAACTGGCGAACTAGCTATGTATTTGTGGATTTTGATAAAAAATACACACACGCCGGAGGTCGCCTGGGGGTCGCCTGTCATGTAATCTGGCCGTGTTTCTCAATGGCCATTCCAAATACAAACTTGTTTTGCTCTTTGAGTTTCGTCTTTGAGGAACGGAATACATCTAAATTACAACCTTAGAATGGATCAACCATTTATAAATATACGAGGAAAGTGAAACAAACGTTCAAGATACGACCTTATCGCTACCGACGGAGATTGCTGTGCTGAAAGAATGCGCTTGTCAGTCAACCGAAACGCAAACTAATAAGTCGAGGACTCCCAAGTTATTAGCGTGCGTAAAATGGACATTTCATTCAAAATAACAGTGAAGTAAAAATGTATTAATTTAACTGAAAGTATACTAAACCTCTTTTCAAGATCTTGTCGAAGGATTTTCCATGATTTCACTAGTACGGAATAAGCAAATTCGCGTAGCTTGCGTTCGTACACAGTAATTGAATATGCATATACTACGGTCGGTCAACAATAACAAAGCAAAAAGTTACCTCACCTTCGAATATTGTTTGCCAACATCTCTGCCTATCTCTTATGTTAAAACTATTTTTAATCATTGATCTGGAGAAGTACCCATGAGTGGAGTGCGACTGCATCGCATTTTAACTTGTATTTCGGGGGAAATTAATATTTGAATGTAAAAGTGTTTCGTCACTCCAAAATTTGCACGTTCCGTAAAGTCAAATTACCAACTCTTCATGTTCATTGACATCTTTATAACTCTTTAAGAGCTGTAAGCTTACTCTTCACTCATTGTTTGTACCTTTATAACCCAAATGGATTGGCAAATTGTCGATCCCGGCCTAAATATAATTACACAACGCAACGATCTCAACTGGCGATCCGCACTTCGAGATGGAAAAAAATATGTACTTCGCAGCCATCCAAATCGGAACTAGACTCCGAATTGTTCTTTCACTTAAAGTTCTTGTCCAGTTTTGATAAAACATGAATCACAAATAACCCGAAAATGTTTTGACTGCCCCCTAAGCTCAGTCAAAAGTCTCTTGAGTGTTTTAGCCTGGTTCCCGAAGTGACGTCACTAGTAGCCCGACCCAGATCCCACTTTGTGCGGTCGTGAAAATGGAAATTACATGTTTAAACGCCTGTAGAAACGCAGGGCTTTTATCAATCGAGATAATTTTTTCCCTGAAGTAATCAGGGAAACTAGTAGGCTTTATTAAATGAAAAAAATTTTGGGGGTTAGTGGCACTTAAAGCTTATCATTTGATCACAGTACAATACACAGCAAGGTTATTTCAGCAACTTTAAGAGAGTTGCAGAGGTTAATCATGTTGATGTTCAATACTTTTGTGTTGTTTCTATAAAGAAATCGTTTTCAAGCTTCATTATGCGATTCTTTTTCTTAATGGAAGAGGTACAATATTTATTGAAATTGCACCATCATTATTCTTGGAATACAAGCACATCATTTGGCCAAGTAACATTGCAATCCATAGAGCTGGACAACATATCAAATCAACGACTGCTCTGCCATCTTCTTCCCTCAAAAACTAGCCCACCCCTCCCAACTGCATTTGGACTGTCACAAGTCATAATTCTTATGCTGAAACACATTACGCAGAGCAAAACCATTTTAATCAAGCTTAAATCCCACCATAGTAGTCCATTTATTGCTTTAAGGAGCAATCTAAACATCCAAGTTCATTATGACAATCCTGGTCAAAAGTCTTGGGACATGCCCATACCCAACGTATGGTCTTTCTGTCCACCTTCCCCTCTTCAACCCCAACAAAATTCATGCAAAGTAGACCAACTATTCCACATTGCTTTTTGTGGGGGGGGGGGGGGGGGGGGCATTTTGTCAAGTGTCCCAAAGACTTTTGGCCAGGATTGTAAGTTGGTTTTCATATTCAATATTTAAGATACTTTTAAAACAGTGTATACCACAGAAAACTGAAATATCCCCCACAAAAAAAGCTGTTGACTGAATCAGACAAGTATTGCTTCTGATAAAATTATTCTTTGTTAATATAAGCATTAGGGGCGTAATATCACCGATTACTATTTTTAGAAAACAAGGCCATCTCAAAAAGGCTCCTCCTCCTCCCCCTACCCCTCCTCCTCTCAAGTTACATGTTCTGTGAGACGTTTACAGAAATGTAATAGCTCCCTAGAAGAAAATGACTAAATTAAAGTTATTGAAGAAACTTACCTGCTTCATGTGCAAGAAATACTACCCACTTGGAAGATGATCAGTTCCAAGTGCAGCCTACAGAGTAAGCACATAAATCCTTTTGGGGATTGGCTAAAACCTCAGCAGCTAAATCACTAACCTTGCAACTTTCCGCTGCTTGTTCAAACATAACCCAAGAAATTCTAACACTGAAATAACAGAAAATTAACAGTTAAAATAACTTGAGACTTCCACAGTCACAACACAGAAAAGATACTCATGCCTGATAGCCCTGGGCTATTGGGAATGGAAATCAGAATGAGGGGTTCAATCTTTTGCTTGCCATGTGGGCAAGTGATGTTTTTCAGGGAAAATGCCTCAAATGGATCAATCCTGCTACTGAGAAATTTTGGCAGCTTGTTAGGCTACTACATCACAGCCTGCTCAAAAGGTGAGTTCAAAAATGGGTTTCCGTTCCACTCTGTATCTGTTTGTTACATATTTGTACAGTATAGTAAATACATTGTCCACCCAGCCATTTGATGCCATGCAAACAAGTTAATCACAGCTGCAGTAATTTAACTATCAACTATTTAGGAACCATGGAAAAATATGCACTGCTTTAATCTTTTTCAGTTATTCAAGCTGTGGCCAGCAACACTTAAATTAGGCTGTACAAATGTTGACTGCCTTGGTCGCTCATTGGGCCCAAGTTAAACTATTTAACAATTAGACCACTAGCCCACAAGGGCTATGGGTCAGCAGCCCATGAGGTGAAACCAAATGGGCTATTGACAAGCGGACTAATACAGGATTTGCATTAGTCCACTAGTTGGATGATACTAAACTCAATTAGACCATTTGCTACCCAGAACCCGTACCATAAATCTGCATCATTGTGTTGTCACCACAACAGCATGCACTGTTAAAAAGAATGCTCTGTGTTTGTACCTGGAATTATTTTTCTATTGAAAACATTTGTTGCATATATTCTGATGGGTTCAAATTGAAGAAAGTTTCTACTTTATATTAAACAATTAGATTATGACCTTGAGATTTCTATCATGTGATAGTTGACGATAGCGCAGCCAGAGTCAACTATTACGCATAGAAATCGGGAGAATAATCTAATAATTGTTGTAGTGTAAATCTACAAATCATTCAAAACTTTATCTAAATCCTCTTCACAGACACTTCCAAAATGCCGAGAAGCAGCCGTCATTTTGTTAACAAGGGCACAATTGCTACGCTTCTCACTGTCTATCAGAATAGATAGTGAGTAGCATAGCCAATCATAGAATGGCAGTCATGATAGGACACTAGTAGATTTATACTAAAATGCAATAGAAATTGCAACCAATGTTGCCCAAACACCTTGCAGGTATTCCTTTTAAACCAGATGTTCAGGAGAGCGGTACTTTCTTGTTGTGTTACATGTACCTTCTACAGAAATAATAATAATAATAATAATAATAATAATAATAATAATAATAGTAATAATAATAATAATAATAATAACAATAATAATAGCAACAACAATTTGTTATTAGTAGTAATAGCATTAAAATTGGTAAAAAGAAAAGATACGAATTTACAAATATATAGATACATACGTGTACAACACTATGTATCTGAGACAATTGAAAAATACATGTAAAATGATTAATATGACTAAAACGATTTCTCAGATAAATCTTGGTCTCCTTGCAAAAAGAATTAAAATCGGAACTGTTTCTGATATGAGAGAGAAGACCGTCAAAAAGCTTGGTGCCACTGTCCTAAGAGGTGTCTTTCTCCAGTGAAATGAGAGACAGGTGATCAAACGTCAAAGAGTTTTGAGTTTTGACAAAACCAGACCTTGATCTTAATCTTATTTGCAAAGGGTGTATTCCATCGACAAAGAATTCAAACATTGAGTTTAGTTTGTTGTTTTGTTGCTTTGTCCTCAACACTTTTTGGTGGCCCTGCCAGGATACCATGAGTAAGTGGAGTTTGGAGGTTTGTTATTCCCATGGTTTTGCATCACCTTTGGATTTATTTATTCCAAGAATTATTCACATTGTGTTGCCACATGATCGCAGCTGACTTTGCAATCTTGGATTTGCTGTTTGGAACTTTGCCAAGGATTTATTATGGTCAAAATTTGGTATTTGCATAATATTTGGATATTTACTTGTCAATCTTGGATTTCATCTTTTACAACTTTTGCAAAGGATTTGTAGCAGGGTTATGACTTAAATCATACAGGAGCTTTCAAACATTATGTAAAACCCTGGGAGGTTTTTATTTGATGTATTTTCGCGTCACAGTTAAGCTCAGTGCATCATATTTTTATCAAGATAGGCTAAATTATGGTGTTCAGTGACTAAAAAATAAAGCAAAGGTTGCTTGCGAGTGTGGTAATTACTAACCCATTACTCCCATGTACTTCAACTCTGCAACATTTGACAACAGGAAGTGTATAATTATACCGAAAACCTATTATCTGGGAACAATGGGCTCATAGATATGTGCTGAACAATGACGTCAAAGTAAGGAAAGTAGAAAGATATGAAGAAGAAACTTGCAAACAAACAAAAGAAACGTGACCAAACAAAGAAATGGTGACAAAAACACAACAATGCAGCTGTGCAACTTTAAAGCCTGCAAGTGATGTTACCATTTCAGCCCATTTTTTATGAAGATAAGCTAAAGTAGGGTAAGAAAGTACTCCAAGTATTTCTTCAACTATGTATTCTACAAGTTTTCTCAGGGTATTTTCAGGATGCTGATTTATTATTTGATATTTATTTTTGTTCCGTGGGGTGCCTGTACTTGCCAACCGCCAAGTGTATGATTTCTTATTCACAATAAACATTTGCTTAAATTGCTCGTTTGAAGTCTGATACATCAATTAATTCAATTAAGACCCACAAGCAAACTTTTCTGGATTGATGCTGAAGATAATGATCTCATAGTGAAAGGTCAGAATGTCAGGCGATTAGCTCAAGTGCCTAGTCTTCAAGATGCTCTCCAATTTTTTTGTTTTACATACCAAAGCTAGATTGCAATAAAAACTTAGATTATGGGATACTTTTAACCGGAAAAAGAGTTTTCACAGGTAAATAAATGTACCAGATTGACTTTCTGGCTCACAAAATTGACTTAAATTCTGATGTCACACAACATCATCAAAATGTATTATTTTGAAAATTTGCCAAAAATTCATGTTCAATTTACATGCGGATCTGACAATGCTAAATAACAGTATTTACTGCCCCAAGATGATATTTTGAAATATGGGTTAGCTTTACTAGAAAGTGTAATTTTAGGGTAGAGCTTTGCTCCTTTCGGGGCAAAATAGACAAGGCTGCCTGGACAAGAAAATAAAAATCCAAACAACCTCAAAGTTACAGTTTTGAAACAAGTTGGAAAATCCTTCTGCCTGACAAAGTTTGAGAAAAATCAAATTTTTTTATCCTACATAGGTATGGGTGACTGTTAGAGCAAGCTGCTCTTAAATCTTTGGCCATGCTCCCAAGACTGTAATGACCTGAAGTTAATTTCATAAGGGTTACATTGTAATAAGAATCAAAAAATGATATCTCTCCACTGCACTTCAAGGTATCCCATGAATTGTAGAGTGAGCAGGAGAGAAGCCTAACATAGTTTGTTTTTGAAAGTAGACTGTGTGTTCCTTTTAGGGTGTGTCAATTGTAAGCACAACCATTCTATTAAATGAATATAGGAAAATCATATTTTCTGTATGCCACATGATTTGGATGCTCTCATTAAATGGGCATCTTCATCTCAAGCAGAAAGCTGCAGGAACAACAGAAGCAAAAGCAATCTGGCAGAGTTCAACACATATGAACCAAACACTGACATAAGCAAATTCACTGGAGAATCTCATATTGACTCAATTTATCAGTCAACAGGGAAAGTGATTTTCAAAGTACAGCTCCCTTGGTCATGATGGTAGAGTGATTTCCAGCAAAGCTGACTCAACATACAAACCAAAAGGCCAAACCCAGCTGTCCCATTTTCAGGAAAAGAACTGTCCAGACACTGGCAAAGCAAAGGTGCACCTAGACCTGACAACCAGTCCTGAAATCAGGCTCATGCCGCTTATGGTCATCATCACAAAAACCAGCTGAAGCAGGAGCTGTCTTGCATGAAACCCAAACATAAGTGATGCACTCAGCTCTCAGCTTGTGTGCCACTTTTTGTTCTCTTCACATCTTGACATCATTGGCGATCAACTACTGAACGGATGCACTGCAATATGGAACCTATTTGTTAAGGTATCATGGTAGATGAATTTTACAAAAAATGTGAAAAATCTATTTTTTTGCTGTTCAAATTGAGACGACTGAAATAAATATTCTGCAATAAGAATGAGAGAAAAGATTTTTTACTTTTTAAGATAAAGAGAAAAACTATTTTTGAATCTTATTAATCCCTTACGGCACATTGACACCTCTAATTAAAATTCACTGGCAGTTGTAACGTGTAAGGCGAATTGCAGTGGGATATTTCATTTGTGCACGTGAACTGTTCTCGATCTGGTTGTTTCATTTCAAGTTAGCTTTTGCTCTTGTCAAATTTTCTATATGTCACGATTGAAAACGCAAGAAAATTTCTTGCCCATTTTCGTCTTCGAGGAAGCCAAAGAGGCGAAAATCTGGTGTAACCCACAGGCTCAGCCTTGAATAAGATCTTTGGCTCTGAATGATGGTGGTCACACTGTAACCAAGAAGAATGTTTGAAGGAACTCAAAGACACTAGTCCCGCCAATGAAGCTGAAGGACATACTACAACAAGTGCTACTCGCACGAAATTGCAGGAGAATAGACGCAATTTTGAAACTTCCACAATGAGAGAGTCGAGCGCAGATGTAAATGTAGACAACATAGACTTTTTGGGTTCATGAAGCATGGTTTCAAAAAATGTCTGGAGAACAAGAAGCCTAAACTTGAGCAACATAATACCAATGCCACTGATGAAATCGTTTTAGTAAAAGAAACCATGATAGTTAAAATACAAACCTGTATAAAGCTCTTGGCAGTTTGCCATTTCTCGGACAATTTCAATGCGATGAATTTCTGCACCAGAACAGTAGACATCTGTTTATTGTCATTGGTCATTGTTGTGGTAAACTGACCCACGCTGACATCTGTCAGTGCAGACTCCCTGAAGAAGTCTACGATAGTTAGACGAAACGTGTTGGGGAATAAACAAGTTTTACAACTGCAGTTTGCAGAGTGCTCCTCGTTAGTTTACCTTTTAAAAAATTTGTTTAAAACATTGTCTCTAATCATACCAATCTCATAAAAGATTTTCTTCTTTTTCTCAATAAAATAAAACTGCGTTTTAGTTCGTTTACACGTATCTTCTGAGAGAATCGGCTGAAAATCAGCAGGTATGTTCTGGTATAACTCCTTCAAAAAAGGGTGTCAGGCTTTGTTTAATTGTTTTTAGTAGAAGAAAACATCCGCATTGTGCAATAGCTGTGAGCTATACAGGAGGCGATAGAGCTTCTTATTTGCTTTTTAATATCTAAACAGCATGGCAAGA